>NC_053036.3:538597026-539223927 GCF_002575655.3 Aegilops tauschii subsp. strangulata | reverse complement strand
GACTGCGTACATCAAAATGTATTACTTCCAATAAGTTGCTCTCTTGTTCCATCTTACTGAAAACGAGGACTTTCAGTCATCTTGCCCATGTGGTATGATTTGCATGTCTCAAGTGATTCATAATCAAGTGAGTCCAAATGATCCATCTGCATGGAGTTTCTTCATGCATATATACCAATAGACATGGTTTGCATGTCTCAATCCTTTCAAAAACGAGTGAGTCCAAAGATCCATCAACATGGAGCTTCTTCATGCGTTTTGTACCAATATGACTCAAGTGGCAGTGCCACAAGTATGTGGTACTATCATTACTATCTTATATCTTTTGTCATGAACATGTGTATCACTACGATCGAGATTCAATGAACCATTCATTTTAGGTGCAAGACCATTGAAGGTATTATTCAAATAAACAGAGTAACCATTATTCTCCTTAAATGAATAACCGTATTGCGATAAACATAATCCAATCATGTTTATGCTCAACGCAAACACCAAATAACAATTATTTAGGTTTAACACCAATCTCGATGGTAGAGGGAGCATGCTATGCTTGATCACATCAACCTTGGAAACACTTCCAACATATATCGTCATCTCGCCTTTAGCTAGTCTCCGTTTATTCCGCAGCTTTTATTTCGAGTTACTAACACTTAGCAACCGAACCGGTATCTAATACCCTGGTGCTGCTAGGAGTACTAGTAAAGTACACATTCATATAATGTATATCCAATATACTTCTGTCGACCTTGCCTGCCTTCTCATCTACCAAGTATCTAGGGTAGTACTGCTTCAGTGACCGTTCCCCTCATTACAGAAGCACTTAGTCTCGGGTTTGGGTTCAACCTTGGGTTTCTTCACTAGAGCAGCAAATGATTTGCTGTTTCATGAAGTATCCCTTTTGCCCTTGCCCTTCTAGAAACTAGTGGTTTTACAAACCATCAACAATTGATGCTCCTTCTTGATTCCTACTCTCGCGGTGTCAAACATCGCGAATAGCTCAAGGATCATCATAACTATCCCTGATATTTATAGTTCATCACGAAGCTCTAATAGCTTGGTGGCGGTGATTATGGAGAATCATCACTATCTCATCTGGAAGATTAACTCCCACTCGATTCAAGCGATTGTAGTACTCAGACAATCTGAGTACATGCTCAACGATTGAGCTTTTCTCCCTTAGTCTTCAGGCTTAAGAAACTTGTCAGAGGTCTCATACCTCTTGACGCGGGCACTAGTCTGAAATCCCAATTTCAGTCTTCGGAACATCTCATATGTTCTGCGACGTTTCAAAAATCGTCTTTGGTGCCACAATTCTAAACCGTTAGCATTACGCACTGAACTATCACGTAGTTATCAAAACGTGTATGTCAGATGTTCCGCAACATCTACAGACGACGCTGAGGTTCAGCACACCGAGCGGTGCATTAAGGACATAAGCCTTCTGTGCAGCAATGAGGACAATCCTCAGTTTACGAACCCAGTCCGCATAATTGCTACTACCAACTTTCAACTAAATTTTCTCTAGGAACATATCTTAACCAGTAGAACTAAAGCGTATGACATAATTTGCAAAGACCTTTTTGACTACGTTCATGATAATGAAGTTCATCTGATTATGAACTCCCACTCAGATAGACATCCCTCTAGTCATCTAAGTGATACATGATCCGAGTCAAACTAGGCCGTGCCGATCATCACGTGAGACGGACTAGTCATCATCGGTGAACATCTCCATGTTGATCGTATCTACTATACGACTCATGTTCGACCTTTCGGTCTCTTGTGTTCCGAGGCCATGTCTGTACATGCTAGGCTCGTCAAGTCAACCTAAGTGTTTCGCATGTGTTCCGAGGCCATGTCTGTACATGCTAGGCTCGTCAACACCCGTTGTATTCGAACGTTAGAATCTATCAGACCCGATCATCACGTGGTGCTTCGAAACAACGAACCTTCGCAACGGTGCACAGTTAGGGGGAACACGTCTCTTGAAATTTTAGTGAGGGATCATCTTACTTACTACCGTCGTTCTAAGCAAATAAGATGCATAACATGATAAACATCACATGCAATCAAATAGTGACATGATATGGCCAATATCATTTTGCTCCTTTGATCTCCATCTTCGGGGCACCATGATCATCTTCGTCACCGGCATGACACCATGATCTCCATCATCATGATCTCCATCATTGTGTCTTCATGAAGTTGTCACGCCAACGATTACTTCTACTTCTATGGCTAACACGCTTAGCAATAAAGGAAAGTAATTTACATGGCGTTATTCAATGACACGCAGGTCATGCAAAAAATAAAGACAACTCCTATGGCTCCTGCCGGTTGTCATACTCATCTACATGCAAGTCGTGATTCCTATTACAAGAATATGATCAATATCATACATCACATATATCATTCATCACATCTTCTGGCCATATCACATCACAAGGCACATGCTGCAAAAACAAGTTAGACGTCCTCTAATTGTTGTTGCAAGTTTTTACGTGGCTTGTATAGGTTTCTAGCAAGAATGTTTCTTACCTACGTAAGACCACAACGTGATATGCCAATTTCTATTTACCCTTCATAAGGACCCTTTTCATCGAATCCGTTCCGACTAAAGTGGGAGAGACAGACACCCGCTAGCCACCTCATGCAACTAGTGCATGTCAGTCGGTGGAACCTGTCTCACGTAAGTGTACGTGTAAGGTCGGTCCGGGCCGCTTCATCCCACAATGCCGCCGAAACAAGATAAGACTAGTAGCGGCTAGAAGAATTGACAACATCGACGCCCACAACTACTTTGTGTTCTACTCATGCATAGAAACTATGCATAGACCTAGCTCATGATGCCACTGTTGGGGAACGTAGCAGAAATTCAAAATTTTCTACGCATCACCAAGATCAATCTATGGAGTAATCTAGCAACGAGGGGAAGGGGAGTGCATCTACATACCATTTTAGATCGCGATGCGGAAGCGTTGCAAGAACGCGGATGAAGGATTCGTACTCGTAGCGATTCAGATCGCGGTTGATTCCGATCTAAGCACCGAAGAACGGTGCCTCCGCGTTCAACACACGTGCAGCCCGGTGACGTCTCCCACGCCTTGATCCAGCAAGGATAGAGGGAGAGGTTGGGGAAGACTCCATCCAGCAGCAGCACGACGGCGTGGTGGTGATGGAGGAGCGTGGCAATCCCGCAGGGCTTCGCCAAGCACCGCGGGAGAGGAGGAGGAGGAGGTAGGGCTGCGCGAGGGAGAGGAAAACTCATGTGTTTGCAGCCCCCAATGCCTCAACTATATATAGGGGAGAGGGAGGGGGCTGCGCCCCCTCTAGGGTTTCCACCCCAAGGGGTGCGGCAGCCCCAAACCCATCTAGGGTGGTGGCCAAGTGGGGGGGAGAGGGAGGCGCACCAGGCATGGGCCTTAAGGGCCCATCTGCCCTAGGGTTTGCCCCCTCTTCTCTCCGGCGCATGGGCCTTGGTGGGGAGGCGCCCCAGCCCACCTAGGGGCTGGTCCCTTCTCACACTTGGCCCATGTATGCCTCCGGGGCCCTGTGGCCCCTCCCAGTGGACCCCCGGACCCCTCCGGTGGTCCCGGTACACTACCGGTGATGCCCGGAACACTTCCGGTGGCCAAAACCATACTTCCTATATATAAATCTTTACCTCCGGACCATTCCGGAACTCCTCGTGACATCCGGGATCTCATCCGGGACTCCGAACAACATTCGGTAACCACGTACATACTTGCCCTATAACCCTAGCGTCATCGAACCTTAAGTGTGTAGACCCTACGGGTTCGGGAACCATGCAGACATGACCGAGACGTTCTCCGGTCAATAACCAACAGCGGGATCTGGATACCCATGTTGGCTCCCACATGTTCCACGATGATCTCATCGGATGAACCACGATGTCGGGGATTCAATCAATCCCGTATACAATTCCCTTTGTCTATCGGTATGTTACTTGCCCGAGATTCGATCGTCGGTATCCCTATACCTTGTTCAATCTCGTTACCGGCAAGTCTCTTTACTCGTTCCGTAACTCACATCATCCCGTGATCAACTCCTTGGTCACATTGTGCACATTATGATGATGTCCTACCGAGTGGGCCCAGAGATACCTCTCCGTTTACACGGAGTGACAAATCCCAGTCTCGATTCGTGCCAACCCAACAGACACTTTCGGAGATACCTGTAGTGCACCTTTATAGCCACCCAGTTACGTTGTGACGTTTGGTACACCCAAAGCATTCCTACGGTATCCGGGAGTTGCACAATCTCATGGTCTATGGAAATGATACTTGACATTAGAAAAGCTCTTAGCAAACGAACTACACGATCTTGTGCTAGGCTTAGGATTGGGCCTTGTCCATCACATCATTCTCCTAATGATGTGATCCCGTTATCAACGACATCCAATGTCCATGGTCAGGAAACCGTAACCATCTATTGATCGACGAGCTAGTCAACTAGAGGCTCACTAGGGACATGGTGTTGTCTATGTATCCACACATGTATCTGAGTTTCCTATCAATACAATTCTAGCATGGATAATAAACGATTATCACGAACAAGGAAATATAATAATAACCAATTTATTATTGCCTCTAGGGCATATTTCCAACACAGTTGTAGCTCCTCAGGAGGTCGGCCGCGTGGATCGTCGTCCGTCGTCCATGATTGTAACATTCCTACTCCATGCTTGTAACATCTATCAAAGAGGTTTGTAGCTCGTCGGTACGTCGGTTGCAACCCTCGTTGCGGTTCCCACAGAAAAGGCAAAAAACCGCCATGGTTGTAACCCCTATGTCGGGAGGTTCCAGCAAATCGCATGGCTGATGACTGCGAAAACCGATGTCGGTTCCAGCAAAATGGGATGGCCAGTTGCAGCAAAGGTTGTCGCAGCCCACCGTCTGTCTCCACGGCTCGAAGACCTTTCGCCGATTGAAGCAGCGGGGGTCATCGGTTCCAGCTCGGGTATGCCCCGGTTGCAGCAAAAAGGTCGTCGCTGCGGTGACCATGGCAGCTCGCTGGATGCAGTCCAGCAAAAACCGCGTGCATCTCTGCAGCATCCTCGCGGTCTGCTTCCAGCTCGCCGCACTGCCCGTAGCAGCTCACCTCGTTCGTGGCCAAACAACTACGCGAGGAGGGATACATGGCAGATGAGGAGGGAAAAAGGTGCGAGCTAGGATGTCGTCTGTGGCGGCCTGAGAAGAAAAAGGGAGGGGATGGGAGGATAAGGACGGGGCACTGAGAATAAAGATAAAGAGAGAGCAAATTGGTGGCTGGGACCCACCAGACTAGCACGCACGTGAAGCGGTTTCTCAGATCGTGGGCGAGGGGGAGGAGCGTTCGATGCCCACGATAGAACATATCTCATGCGTCCGACGGAACGATTCAGCCGATGCTCCGTCTGGAAACGTTTCCCTATATGTATGGGTTGTTGGTCGCCAGGGCTATTTCTTGCATGTTACAAGCCGTAGTTCTGTCTTGCCTCGCGCTTGGTGCTATTGGCCCAACCCAGAACTGTAGCCGCGCCCAAGTTTTTTTTCTCACTCTTTGCATTGGTTTTCTTAGGGTTTTCTTTGGCTTTATTCGGTTTTTTTCCTTTTCTCTTCTTTCTCTTAGGTTTTCATCATTTTTTCTATTTTATTTTTATTTCATTTTCCTTTTTTCATCACATGTCTACATTTTTTACACACATTGTAAATTTCTCGTATACACCAACAACATTTTTTATATACGTCTAATTTTTTTTAAATACACAATTACAATTTTTCAAACATATGTTTTGATGTCTATTTTTGTCATACATGTTGTACTTTTATGGTGTACATATAAAAAAATTATACGAGTTTAACATTTTTCAAATATATGATTAACCATTTTTCAAGTACATATTGTTTAATATAAAATGTGATATTTTTCAAATACATATTGAAACATATATTTTTCATGATACAAACTATATTTTTTAAACTATGTGAACATTTTTATATGATATATTGTTTTTAAAAATGTCACGTACATATTTGTAAAACTCATAACATTTTTCTAAATGTATTGTGCCTCCGTTTTCTTTTTTAATTTTTTTAGGAAAGGGCCTCCATTTGCGGTTGTTAATTCGTGTTGCACGACAAGTTACATGGAATGACTAGTTAAGGGGTATCCAGTGCAAAAGTCACTCCCACCTCCTTTGCTTTGGAGATTTGCACTTTTTCTGTAGACTCTCTTCTTCTCTTTTGGATCGTGCATCCAAATCATGAATCATTTTCACCGTTGAGTTTCTCATGTTGATATCTTTGAAAGTAGATCATGTGCTAATAGGTTTGGACAGACTTTTTTTTCAAAAGAACCAGAAAAATGGAAATAAAAACAGGAAATTAAAAAAAGAAAACTGAAGAAATGGAAATGAAAATGAAAAAGGGAAACCAAGAAAAAAATGAAGATTAGGAAGCACGGTTGTGCTTTAAAAAAAATCAGAAGTACAACTGTGCTTGTTCACTTTTCGGGAAATAAAGGCACAATTCACGCGGAAGCACAACTGTGCTTCACCGTGAAACACACCGCACGACCATGTTTTTCACTTTCTGGGAAGTACTGTTGTGTTTCACCACAAAGCACACCTATGCTTTCATTTTTCAGGAAGCACGAATGTGCTTCACATATGTACTTTTCATTTTTCTTAGGGAAACACAGTTGTGTTTCACCATGAAGCACCACCTGTGTTTTTCATTTTTCAGGAGTGCTTCTCACGGAAGCACATCGTTGCTTTTCACTTTTCGGGGAAGCACAACTGTTGGAAGGAGAAATGTGCTTCACACCAAATCACATATGTGCTTTTTCATGAAGCATAATTGTGTTGTGCTTCTCCATGAAGCATAAATGTGGTGTGCTCTCCATGAAGCACAATTGTGGTCTCTTGACACGGCACATCACGAGGGGAAAATAGAAAAACAAAGTAAAAAAATCGTGAAAACCTAGGAAAAACCAAGCACAATCTTAAAAACCTACAAAAAACATATGCACGTGCAGAAAAAATGTGTTCCCTGGTGCACCCAACGCATGACACGTGACGTACTGGGAGCGCTCGTGCGCCTAAACAGTGCCCGCTGGGAAACCCCCTAAAGGGATTTCCTGCTAATTCGGTTCCTATTACAAATTAAGGTGTATCCCTTGCAAAGGTCACTCTCATCTCTTCTGGTAGTGACATGTGACGCACTGCATGTGCCACACTTGCCACGACCTGAGAGTTTTGCATTTTTTTCATATATTCATTTGTTTAAATGTTTTATCTCTTGAACCATGCGCCAAATCACAAACCATTTTCGCTGTTGGGTTTCTCGTGTCAACATATTCGAAACGAAACTATATCTCGTATTAATAGGTTTGAATGAACGAAAAATAGGAAACAAGAAAAAGGGCAACTAAAAAAATCCGAAAAAAAAGAGAAACCGAAAAATATCCAGGAACCGGGAAGCGTAGTTGCGTTTTTCACCATTTTTGGGAAGCAGGAAACACATTTGTGATTCGCCCTGAAGCACACATGTACTTTTCATTTTTCGGGAAGCGCAGATGTGCTTCATGTGAAAGCACAAGTGTGCATCACTGTGAAGCACACCTGTGCTTTTCACTTTTCAAAAACACAGATGTGCTTCTTGCGGAAGCACGTTCATGTCTTTCACTTTTCAGAGAAGCCCAGATGTGGGAAGCACATCATGCCGAAGTATAGTTGTGTTTTTATTTTTGGGAAGCACAATTGTGCTTTTTTATCATACGGCGCGCTTCATGCTAGGAAAAAAAGTAAATTTTTCATGAAAATCTAGAAAAAAAACCAAGCACAATACAAAATCCAAAAAAAACATGTGCAGAAAAAGCAAAGAAAACGTGTTTTCCACGGGTGCGCCAGCGTGTGACATGTGACAGCGTTGTGGCGCACCACGTGGCGCGTTGGGAGTGTTCCCACACATGTGCGCGCTGGAAAAAAACAAAGGGGTACCCGCTAATTAGGTTTTTTTTGAGGAATGAAGCCACTTTATTGATCAAATTCCACAGAAGGTGGGATAGAAACTGGATCATGTGGCTGGCCAAGCCAAACATGACGACCCGGAGCTAGGTTTCTAGCAAATTTTGCTAACCTATGAGCTTCGACATTAACACTACGACTTTCAAACATAAAGTTACAAAAAAAGGGGGCTGATCTAGATTTTATCTCATGAATGATTGCTCCGTGGTGACCATTGCTGCCCTTCATGATGTCTTCCACCACCTGCTTGCAGTCGAAAGAGATGACGAATCTTTGGAGATGAAGATCTTCAGCAAGAAATAAAGCTTCCCGGCAGGCTATCGCCTCCAACGTTGCTGGGTCACTAACTCCATACACAACTAGCGCTGAGCTTCCCAAAAAGTTACCGTGGCTATCCCTGCAGACCGCTGCTGCCGACCCACCTCTTTGGGCGCGTACGCCCGCGTCCACATGAATCTTAGCATAATTTGCCGGAGGAGCTCTTGATCGATTAGTGGTTCCTGGCTGCACATTAGCCACTCTCCGCTGTGTTGGTTGTTTCGACCGCACGACGTTCAAGTCTGCAATAAATCGAGAGATGAAAGATTGTATTGCATGTGGAGATTGGAATATAGCTTCATGGATGGCTTTCCTCCTAGAAGTCCAGATTGCCCAAAGGGTAACTGCAGTTAGCACAAACTGATCATGCGATAGTGTTTCTAGTAGCGAGAAAAGCCAATTCTTTGCACTCGGTTCAGTGTTCACTACTAGCTTGCTTCCCAGATCCGCATCGATGAGAGCCCAAGTACGTCTGGATACTGTACACTCAAGGAGGGAGTGCCGCCATGAATCCGGCGCGCCACATATCCCGCATGAACTCGAAGTCGACATGTGTCGATGAGCACGGACGTCCTCTGTTGGTAGCGAGTGCTTCGAGAGTCTCCATAAGAACATACGCAATTTAGCTGGTACCTCTGTCCTCCATAAAGTTTTCCATGCTCCCTCCTCCAAGTGGGTACTCGAGGATCCCGATGTACCGTCCAGCCATGCCTCTCGCCTTTGCCGTGTTGACACTAGCATTCGGTACGCCGATCTGACCGAAAAACTGCCACTCTTCTCGTGAGCCCAGCACCAAAAATCTTGCATGTTCATTGTGCATAGTGGGATGCTCAAGATAACCTTCACATCAAATTGCATAAACGTGGCTTCTAGCAACTCCTTATTCCATGTGGCCGAGGTCGGATCGATTAGGTCAGACACAACCGCAGGTGGATTTGCTGCAATGCAGCCATAAGGCCTCATCATCTCCTCCCGTGGGAGCCAGTTATCTTCCCAAATGTTGGTCGTTGCACCGTCGCCAATGCGTCTGATCAGCCCTTGTTTCAAAGTGTCACGCCCTTCAATGATAGCCCTCCAGACTTGGCTAGGATGGTTCCCCAAGTTGGCTTGAAGAATGGTAGTATTGGGGTGGTAAACACTTTTCAGAATACGAGCACTCAAAGACTCCGGCTCTTGTAACAGGCGCCAGGCCTGACGTGGCAACATTGCTAAGTGAAATAGCTCGAAATCTTTGAAGCCCAAACCTCCCATTGCTTTAGGCTGCGTCATAGCCTTCCAAGACACCCAATGGGGTTTGCTTTGTCCGTTTTTACTCCCCCACCAAAACTTCCGAATCAACATGTTCAAATGCTCACAAAGTCCTCTGGGTAACTTGAAGCACGACATGGAATATACTGGCACCGATTGTGCTACTGATTTCACCAAGACTTCTTTTCCAGCCGTTGAGAGTGTCCTTTCTATCCAACCCTGAATCTTGCTCCACAAACGATCTTTAAGGTATTTAAATGCCCCATTCTTAGAACTCCCTATATCTGAAGGCATACCCAAATACTTCTCATTTAGAGTCTCATTGGGAACATTTAACAAACCTTTGATCTCATTGCGGATATTGTCTGGAACACCTTTGCTGAAGAAGATGGATGACTTATCGTAGTTAACCCGTTGGCCCGTAGCCTGACAATAAACATCCAATAATTGGTTAACCTCGTTAGCTCCCACACTATTTGCCTTGAAGAACAGCAGGTTGTCATCAGCGAATAAGAGATGGTTAACTAGCGGCGCTGTAGGAGCCACTTGTATCCCATCCAGGTTGGATGACTGTCTTTGTGATTTTAGGAGGCACGACAGGCCCTCTGCTGCTATCAAGAACAAGTAAGGACATATCGGGTCCCCTTGTCGGATCCCTCGTGATGGCGTAAATTGCTCAAGCTTCTTCCCGTTAAACAGGACAGAAAATTTCACTGAAGTGAGCAGGCTCATGACAATATCCACCCAGTTATCCGTAAAGCCAAGCTTAAGCATGATTGCTCGAAGATAGGTCCACTCCACCCTATCATATGCTTTCATCATATCAAGCTTCAATGCACAAGATTGATGTTTTTTGGCCCTGTTCCGCTTCATGAAATGCAAACACTCATAGGCAGTTATTATATTATCAGTGATAAGTCGACCTCGGACAAAAGCTGATTGCTCTTCGGAAATTATATCTGGGAGGATTAGCTTCAGTCTATTTGAGATCACCTTGGAAGCAATTTTATAAAGAATGTTGCACAAACTTATCGGACGGAATTGTGACAAGAGTGTGGGGTTCTTTACCTTTGGGATCAATAGTAGGATAGTTTCATTGATGCATGCAGCCGACTCGGAGCCGTCAACAATTTTCAAGACTACCTTTGTAACATCCTCGCCACAGACCGCCCAATGGCGTTGGAAGAAGTGGGCCGGAAAACCGTCCGGACATGGCGCCTTGATCGGAAACATTTGGAACAGGGCGTCTTTCACTTCTTGCTGTGTATACGGAGCATTCAGGGTGTCATTCATTGCTTGTGTAACCTTGCGTGGGACTGTGGCTAAAACTTGATCCATGTTTTGAACGCCTTCTGAGGTGTACAAATTCTTATAAAACTCTGTTGTCATTACCTCCATCTCTGCACTATCTGCCGTTTGCTGTCCGTCCGGTCTTTGCAAAGACTTAATTTGGTTTTTCCGTCGTCGGCGGCTTGCTCTCAGATGAAAGAAATAAGTGTTCTTGTCTCCGTGGACCAGCCAATCCAGGCGTGCCCTCTGTCGCCATAGGATCTCTTCTCGATGGAAGAGCTCAACCAACCTATCTGTCACCTTAGTTTCCTCGTGCGTAGGGCCAGATCTTCCTGGAACCGAGTGCAAGCGCTCAAGTGTAGCCTTTAATTGCCTGATCTCTCCTCGTACTGAGCCGAAGTGACTGCGATCCCATGCAGACAAGTCGCCAGCCAAATCATCTAGTTTTCCTCGCAATGCTTCGACCGAATCTGCTGCCTGCTGGTTCCATCTTTCACCAACCACATTAAATAAGGTTTCATCTCTCTCCCACATTGTTTCATACTTAAAAGATCTGGGCCCCGCCATGCATGCATGCAACTCACGTAGACTTAACAGGATAGCGACGTGGTCTGAACTGGCTGCAATTTTGTGATCAAGTGTCGCTGAAGGAAAAAAGCAATGACCATTCAGGGTTGACTACACATCTATCAAGCCTAACCCTTGTATACGTGCCTCCCGCCACTTTCTTCTCGAACGTCCAGTCCAAACCAGTGTAGCCCACATCAAGTAATCCGCATGTGTCCAGAGCATCTCTGAACCCGTCCATATGTGCTTGGCTCCGGCTCCCAATACCAACATGTTCATGGCTATGGAGCACCTCATTGAAATCTCCCAAAACTGCCCATGGTCTATTCTGAGTGCCTGCGATGCTACGGAGCATATCCCACGTTTTATATCTTTCTGGTACCTGAGCTTCTCCATAGACAAAAGTAACTCTCACCTGCGTCTCTACTAGATCATCTACAAGAGCATCAATGTGATACTGCGAGTAACCAATTATTTCAACTTTTATTTCATCATGCCAAAAAATTCCAAGACCTCCACTTCTACCCGAACTACTAACATCATAACTTTTATTATAGCCTAAAGTGTCTGCCAATTCCTCCACTCTCGAACCCTCTATTTGAGTTTCTAGAATACAAAGCATAGAGGGGGCAAATTGCCTCGTTAGATCACGAAGCTCACGAACTGTCGCGGCATTGCCAATTCCGCGACAGTTCCAGCTTAGGAGACTCATTGCGCTAGTCGAACTCCTCCCTGGGAGTTCGCCAAACGCGCATCAGATGTCTTGTTGGGCACCGCAGTCTTCGCTATGCTTGTTTCAGCAGTTGAAGGGCCAGTCTTGTTTCTCTTTGTCTCCTGCTTTGATGTTGGGCTTGGGGGAATCGCCGGCGGCAGTATGATAAGAGCTTTGCTATTCTGCACCTGATGTTGTGGATTTGTAGTTTTTGGGTCAGCTAGGGCGGTCCTCTTCCTGTTGCGATCTGAGTCATCCATAGTCACATCATTCAGCACAGGATCACCATCTTGCTGAAACTGACCTCCTGTGGCATTACGGTGTGTTGCACGCCCACCTCCTCGGCCAGTCCGGCTTCTCCCACGTCCGCCTCTGGGGCCTTCGTTCTCTCCCGGCCCTCTGCCAGGGCTTTGGAACCAGCTGGCTTTGAGGTCCTTGAAGACAAGTGCCTTTGGAGGATGAACCCCGTCTCCGCACTCTTTATACAGATGACCTAGATATCCACATACAGCGCACCAGTCCTTGATTCTGAATATAACACATTCAACCATGTCCTTCTTCTTAACCACCAGCGAGACCGCGTTTTTCAGAGGTTTGGTCACGTCGATTCTCACACGGACCCTTGCAAAATTGCCCTCAAAATCCCGTGACTTTGGCTCAGCAAATATAAATTCTCCCACCGTGGATGACAGGGCCTTGATCTTGGAGAAGTAACCATCTGGGAGGTCATGGATTTGTAGCCATATATCTATCTTTTTGAGCTCAATGGTGGACGGCTTCGTGAACCCATCGTACGGCGCCAGAACTACCGCCTTCCCCTTGAAATTCCATGGCCCATCCTCCATAACTCTCTCCCAGTCGCCGAGACATGAGAATTGGAGGGTGTAAAGGTTATCCTCTAGCGGTCTGCTCTTGACTTCCTGAGCCAGATCCCACGCCACCTTCATGCCTCTGTAGAACCAATACTGGCTATAGGCTTTGTCTGTATGAACCCTAGTGATCGCCATCCAGCGAGTCGTCTCCTGTGGCAATTCGCCATCTTCCACGACAACATCCTGCAGATCGTCCTCCTTAAGTCCGAGTTCCTCCATCAGCATCTCAAGATCGGAAGAAGCCGACCCTGACGCCGATGCTGCCGATTCCATGATCCTCTCGCTCGGGGTTTTGGGTCCGCGAGCGGTATTTTCCCAAGGTCCGCCTCCTCCCCGCGGCCGCCACGTCCCGGTGACGCAGCGAGTCCCTGCCCAGGAGAAGCGGTAGGGGAGATTTGGTCTCTACGGTGATGGCGGCGCCGTCGCCGAGAGGAGATAGAAAATCCTAATGGGAGGGGAGCTGCTTTGCGGGCCCGTAAGTGTGCCGCGTAGCTAGCTACCCGCTAATTAGGTGCCCAATGATACTCAATGGATACTCTATGACATAAAGGCCTCGGCACGGGAGAATATATGCATAGCTTGGCGGGCCTATTAGTATTAAAAAATGCAAAACCGGAAAAATAAAATAGTTTAGTGCTAATAGTTTTATTTTTGTGGTAGTGCTAATAGTTTAATAGTATCCGTGTTGTGAGATAGATTGAATTGGGATATTCTCCTCTACATACAGTGAACTTTTAGCATTATGGTACATAATATTAACATAGTAATGGCCACAAGAAGAACTGACCTGTCCGCATCTCTCCCGCGAGAGACCGGACGGACCATAGGTGCCGCCACCCCTGTCCCCTCATTGGTAGAGAATAGGCCTTTAGTCCCGGTTCGCAAAGGCCATTAATCCCGGCTGTGCAACCGGGACTAAATATGCGCGACTAAAGTCCCCCCCCTTTAGTCGCGCCTCTTACGAACCGCGACTAAAGGCCCGTCCACGTGGGCGCCAGGAGTCCGTCAGGGCGGAGGACCTTTAGTCCCGGTTCTCGTGGCTAACCGGGACTAAAGGCCTCCTCCGCAGGTTTAGGGTTTTAGCCCCCCTAAACCTGGTTTTTTTGCGATTTTTTTTAATTTTTTTATTTTCAAATTTCTGAATTATTTTAACCTCTAATCTCTAATCACCACCCCTCATCACTGCTCAATTTATCCTCTAATGTCTAATCACCCCTCATCATTCCAAATCATCTAACTTCCCGGACGGTCACCCATCCTCTCACTACTCCAGCCTGAGCACGCTTAACTTCCGGGTTCTATTCTCCCTCGTTTCCAAGTCTGCACTTGTTGTTTTCCTGACAATAGTACGATGTCAATTCTATTAACCCTCAGGAATTTAGCTTGAGCATGAAGTGACACATTTCACTGTTTGAGTTTGAAACTATTGTTTTAAAAAACAATAATTATTTAGTAACACTAATATTTCTGGAATAATTAGTTTGACCATTGTTTGACCACTGTTTGACCACAGTTTGACCAGATTTGACCAAAATTAAAAAAAACTGAAATAATTATTTAGTAACACTAATATTCTAGAATAATTAGTTTGACCATTGTTTGACCATAGTTTGACCACAATTTGAAATTTTTTGAATTTTTTTGCCTCTCCAGATCTTAAAAGCCCCGTATCTTTTTTTCTGTTAGGTTTTTGAGGATTTTGAAAATGTTTAACGGGGTTCCCCCCTGTTAAATTCGGATGTAACTTTTCGAGTAGATGATTTTTCATATAAAAAACTTTTTCATCCGAGTTCGTATGCAAAAGTTATGCCCATTTTAAGAAATTCCAGAGAGATTTTGCAAATAAAGTCGAAATTCATATTTGTTAATTTTCCCAACAACTAGACCACATATCACATGAGAAACTTATTTTATTTTATTTTTTGACATTTCCATCATTTTCTTTTGGTTTTTCTAAAACTGAAAAGGTGGTCCACAGGGGGGGTAGAGTTTGATGGGCCCTTTAGTACCGGTTGGTGGCACCAACCGGGACTAAAGGACTAACCTTTAGTCCCGGTTGGTCTGGCCAACCGCGACTAAAGGCCTTCGGGCCAGCCTGAGGAACTTTAGTTCCGGTTGGCCAGGCCAACCGGGACTAAAGCCCTCCCGTCCGCCAGCTGTCGACCGAGCGCGCTGGGCCCAGATAGTTGGTCGCGGGTCTCCTCCCGAACCGCGACTAAAGACCCCTTTGGTCGCGGTTCGATTATTTTGGGGACTAATGGGGGCGTATGGAAGCCTCTTTTTCTACTAGTGCCTCCTCATGTTCCTCGCTGCCGCCAGGGCGTTGGCGGTGGGGATTTTTCTGTTGGGGAACGCAGTATTTCAAAAAATTTACCTACGAACACGCAAGATCTATCTATGTGATGCATAGCAACGAGCGGGGAGAGTGTGTCCATGTACCCTCGTAGACCGAAAGCGGAAGCGTTTAGTAACACGGTTGATGTAGTTGAACGTCTTCGCGATCCAACCGATCCAAGCACCGAACGTACGGCACCTCCGCGTTCAGCACACGTTCAGCTCGATGACGTCCCTCGTACTCTTGATCCAGTTGAAGCCGAGGGAGAGTTCCGTCAGCACGACGGTGTGGCGACGGTAGAGGGAGTCCTGGATTAGGGGGTACTCGGACAGCCGGACTATATACTTTGGTCGGACTGTTGGACTATGAAGATACAAGATTGAAGACTTCGTCCCGTGTCCGGGTGGGACTCTCCTTTGCGTGGAAGACAAGCTTGGCAATTTGGATATGTAGATCTCCTCCCTTGTAACCGACTCTGTGTAACCCTAGCCCCCTCCGGTGTCTATATAAACCAGAGGGTTTAGTCCGTAGGACAACAACAATCATAATCATAGGCTAGCTCCTAGGGTTTAGCTCTACGATCTCGTGGTAGATCAACTCTTGTAATACTCATATCATCAAGATCAATCAAGCAGGAAGTAGGGTATTACCTCCATCGAGAGGGCCCGAACCTGGGTAAACATTGTGTCCCCCGCCTCCTGTTACCATTAGCCTTAGACGCACAGTTTGGGAACCCCTACCCGAGATCCGCCGGTTTTGACACCGACATTGGTGCTTTCATTGAGAGTTCCACTGTGCCGTCACGATAAGGCTTGATGGCTCGTCTTGTTGTCAAGACAACATTACCTCTGGGGGAGCCCTGGCTGTAGGCCAAACTCTCCGACTAGGCGGCTTCGTCATGACCGCCCGTTCGACCGTCGCGCCGACGATGACTTCTCGGGTCATCCAAAACAGCCTCCACGTCGGCTCGGGATTCGCCGATCAGATGGATCCAATGGAGCTCTCTTCCTTGAACGAGCTCTTGGATCGCATCGCCGCCCTGGGAGTCGCTACGGACTATGATCGGATCGGGCTTAAACCCGACCAAAGGGAGATTAACTCTCCGCCGGTCACCCATCAGATAGCGGTGGTGGAGGAGCAATGTAGCAATTCTTCCTCTATTTTGAGGACAAACTATGTCCGGATTCCCGAGCTCTCCGAGCCAGATACCCATCTACGGGAGGACATGGCCCAAGCTTTGAACCTAGAATCAGACAGCGGGCCAGAACTATTGGGCAACATCCCGGAGCCCGAACTGCCAAGCTCGGAAACTCCTTCGCCCCTGGGTCTCAGATCGGGTCAGGGTTTGGACCTAAATCTACCCACCCACCCAGACATAAGTGATCTTTCCCACATTAGACAAGAGCCCCAAGAGACAGTACATCACTATTGGGCCAGATTCCTCCTTGTAATGAGCAAGGTCAAGGACTGTCGCGAGGAAGACGCAATTTCATTCTTTTGCAAAAATTGCACGGACAAGGGAATCCTCAACGCCATAAGTCGCCGTGACATAGCACACTTCGCTGACTTGGTGGCCACAATATAGAAGTACTGTGCGATGGAAAGCGCTTGGAGAACCCAAACAAAATTCTGGGATCCTCCGGCTCTCACTAAACCCCCCATCCGAACTAAAAGGGTGTACTTTCGTAAGTCACCCGATCCAATTACAAAGAAACCAAAGCCCACTACAGGGCGTGGAACTGTATTGGAGGGATGGCTCAATGGGCCATGCAAAATTCACAGTACATCGGACACCATGCCAACACACAGCCTTAGAGCATGCTGGATACTCCGGCAGGTGGCCAAGAGCGGCGAGGATCTCCTCGTCAACAATACCACAGAGCACCATCCCGTGGAAAATAACAACACAGTATTGACAGTCTTCGAGACCTTCGCCTCAAATAATAGGCGCAAGCGAGCACTCTGCAGCCTCGCTGAAGTCTGCCATGTTGCAGCAATAAATCCATGGAACGACACGGCCATAACCTTCAATGCCAGTGATGAACCTCAATTCCGCACAGCCCGAGCACCAGCCACTTTGGTCCTCAGTCCAATTGTGGACGGCTTCCGGCTTACTAAAGTGCTCATGGACGGTGGCAGCGGATTAAACCTCATCTGCGAGGAGACTCTTAACAAAATGGAAATAGACAAGAGCCGCATTGAGCAAAGCAGCACGACCTTCAGAGGAATCATCCCTAGTCGGGAGGCACGATGTGCGGGAAAAATCACACTAGATGTGGTATTCGGCACGCGGGAGAATTATAGGTCCGAAGAAATCACATTCCAAGTGGCCCCGTTCAGTAGCGGATACCACGCCATTTTAGGGCGGGAGGCATTCATGATCTTCCAAGATATACCCCATTACGGGTACATGAAGCTCAAAATGCCCGGGCCCAATGGAATCATCACTCTAGCTAGTGATCCGAAGCCCTTGCGGCCGAAGAACTAACTGCGCTGCGCTCCACGGTGGACAGGGACGACGTGATACTCGACAAAAGACCCAAGTCCACCTCTTTTAAACCAGCGGACGAAATAGTCAAATTCCAGGTCCATCCAACGGACCCTACGAAAACAGCATCCATCGGGGCACAGCTGAACCCCACAACAGACGCCGCATTGCGGGAGTTCTTGCGCGAGAATTGGGACATCTTCGCCTGGCATCCTTCAGACATGCCAGGAATCCCACGCAGGCTGGCCGAGCATAGCCTAAACATTCTAAAGGGATACAAGCCGGTCAAGCAGACTCTTCGGCGTTTCTCAGAGCCTAAGCAACAAGCCATGGGAGAGGAGCTAGCCAAGTTACTCGAGGCCGGATTCATTAGAGAAATAAAACATCCGGACTGGCTAGCAAACCTGGTAATAGTACCAAAGAAGGACAAATCCTGGCGCCTATGTGTCGATTTCAAGGACCTTAACAAGGCTTGCCCCAAGGATTCCTTCCCCCTCCCCCGCATCGATCAAATTATCGATGCTACTGCAGGACACGACTCATTATGTTTCCTCGACGCATACTCCGGATACCATCAAATTAAGATGGCGGAGTCCGATCAAGCCGCAACGGCATTCATCACTCCATACAACCCCTTCTGTTTTAACACCATGCCTTTCGGGCTCAAAAACGCCGGTGCAACCTATCAACGCATGATTCAGACATGGCTGGAAACACAAATCAGCAAAACAGTGGAGGCATACGTAGACGATGTGGTCATTAAAACCAGACACGTCGAATCCTTAATAGACGACTTGAGGCTCACGTTCGACAACCTCCGAACATATGACATCAAGCTCAACCTAGAAAAATGCGTTTTCGGCGTGCCCGCCGGTAAGCTCTTGGGCTTCATCATTTCCAATAGAGGAATTGAAGCAAATCCAGCCAAAATTCGAGCTCTGTCACAGTTGGCTATCCCAACAGACCTCAAGAAAATCCAGAAATTAACTCGATGTGTGGCTGCCTTAAGCCGCTTTATCTCCCGATTGGGAGAAAAGGCACTATCTCTTTATCGCCTTCTTCGACGCACCGAACACTTCGAGTGGACGCATGCGGCCACGACCGGATTGGAAGAAATAAAAGCCGTCTTGGCCAGCAACCAAATCTTGGCCGTGCCAAATATCGGCGAACCAATGCTGTTATATATAGCGGCAACACACCAAGTTGTAAGCGTAGTGCTCATCGTCGAACGAGAGACGGACGGACATAAGTTCCCGCTTCAAAAGCCGGTATACTACGTATCCACTGTCCTCACTCCATGCAAATCACGGTACCCACATTATCAAAAGATAGCATACACGGTCTTCATGGCATCCCGGAAACTACGACACTACTTTCAAGAGTGTTCAATTACGGTGGCCTCTGAAGTACCACTCAACGACATAATAAATAACCGCGATGCCACGGGCCGGATTGCTAAATGGGCTATTGAGCTCCTCCCGTTCGACATAACATACAAACCACGGCGAGCCATTAAGTCACAAGTACTGGCTGATTTCGTCGCCGAATGGACAGAAGCCGAACTCCCTAAAGAGTACGGCGCGTACTCCAATTGGATCATGCTCTTTGACGGCTCTAAGATGCTGGCTGGTCTGGGGGCAGGCATCGTCTTGACATTGCCCACCGGAGACACAGTCCAATACATACTCCAAATATTATACACAGACTCCAACAATGCAGCAGAATATGAGGCCCTGTTGCATGGTCTCCGGATGGCAGTCTCCATGAGCATTCAACGCCTAGAGGTGCGTGGGGATTCGAACCTCGCAATATCTCAAATAAATGGAGACTTTGACGCCAAGGACCCAAAAATGGCGGCTTACCGCAACGCCGTCCTCAAAATGTCAGCTCGGTTCGAGGGGCTCAAATTCCACCATGTGGTCCGAGAAAACAATCAAGCGGCGGATATCCTCGCCCGCATCGGCGCTAAGCGCGACCCTGTCCCACCTAATATCTTCTTGGAAAGGTTGTTTAAGCCATCTGTGGTGTGGGAAGGGGAGACCGGCATCAACAGTCCGGATCCGGCCACAACGCCAGATCCCGAACACTCTGACGTAATCGAAGGCTCTGCCACCGAAATAACACCTTCGGCCCACGTGATTATGGCTGTCATCGCCCCGTGGACAGAACCCTTCTTGGCTTACCTAACTAGGAAAGAACTCCCTGAGGACCCAAACGAGGCACGTTGCATCGTGCGGCGGTCTAAAGCCTACAAGGTCCACGAGGGAGAGCTTTATAAGAAAAGCACTACCGGAGTACTTCAAAGGTGCATCTCCGAAGAGGAAGGACGACAACTTTTGGCAGAAATTCATGCTGGACTCGGCGGCCACCACGCCGCAGCTCAGGCCCTTGTAAGCAAGGCCTTCCGTACAGGTTTTTACTGGCCGACGGCCCGAGCAGACGCACAGGACCTCGTCCAGCATTGCGTCGGTTGCCAGCTTTTTGCAAACCAAAGCCATATGCCACCTACCGCTCTCCAAACAATCCACATTACTTGGCCCTTTGCGGTCTGGGGGCTTGATATGGTCGGACCCCTTAAAGGAGGAAGCCATAAGAAAAAGTACCTATTGGTCATGGTGGATAAATTTACCAAATGGATAGAAGCCAAACCAGTTAAAACGGCCGAGTCCGGACCAGTGATAGACTTCATATCCGGGGTTGTACACCATTACGGAGTCCCCCACAGCATCGTCACCAATAACGGCTCGAACTTTACAGCCGACGAGGTAAAAACTTGGTGCGACAACATGGGCATTAAGCTCGATTATGCCTCCGTCTATCACCCCCAAACAAACGGTCAAGTCGAGCGAGCAAATGGTCTTATTATGAGCGGCATTAAACCCAGATTAGTGCGATCCTTGAAGGAATCAGATACGCACTGGGTCGAGGAGCTCGACTCCGTACTATGGTGGCTGCAGACCACGCCGAATCGCACTACCGGATACACACCATTTTTTATGGTGTACGGCGCAGAGGCGGTACTACCCTGCGACATCATTCATGACTCACCTCGAGTGCGCATGTACGAAGAGAAAGAAGCCGAGCTTGATCGGTAGGACAGTTTGGACGCCCTGGAGGAGGAGCGTGACATGGCAAAAGCCCGCTCCGCATTCTATCAGCAACATGCTCGACGGTATCAAAGCAGAGAAGTACGAGCCAAAACTTATAACATTGGCGAACTCGTTATACGCCTACCAGAGAAGAAAAAGGACAATCTCAAGCCCAAATGGGAAGGTCCCTTCGTTATTGACAAAGTTCTCACCGGTGGAGCGTATCGTCTGCGGGATGCATCGGACAATCGACTCGAGCCAAACCCATGGAACGCGGCCAGACTCCGAAGGTTCTACGCCTAGTGCCGGACTCTGTGTTTGTCTCCTTACCTCCGTCAATTTATATATGTGTATATATATATATATCCGCTATCTGTCTTTCTTTCTTTCTTCCATTTTTCTTCATGGCCTTAAAAGGTTAAAATGTGTCTTGACTACACAATCTTGACGCGCCAGGCATGCTCATTATACCTGGGGGCTTCTTATACAGAAGCTTAACATAACTATGTTCCGGGCTCTATGCCCCCTGCACATGTGTTACTTTTCCACATGTACCTTTTCTTCACCATTATATGCATCGATATGACTTAAGTTTTGGCCAAGCTGGGTTGCCTGGCTCTTGTGTTTATGCCCTACGTTCCCGTTAATTCGGCTAGGGCATAAGGGGAGCACCTCTACGATTGTTACTGCCGGGTCAGCCGGATGTGAATCTCAGACTGGGTGAAGCCGAAAGCTAGCATTCTTAAGGGAATATTC
Organism: Aegilops tauschii subsp. strangulata; assembly: GCF_002575655.3. NCBI lineage: Eukaryota > Viridiplantae > Streptophyta > Magnoliopsida > Poales > Poaceae > Aegilops > Aegilops tauschii. The sequence continues at coordinate 539,202,220 of NC_053036.3, read as the reverse complement.
GGTCGGTGAACAAAAGATGACCTTTACTTATTGTAATACATGCCCCCAGATGCTTATATCCTGCGTCTCTTTTCGCAGTTCGGACATGCACATTAATGCATGCGTACCCAGGGAAAGGAACCCTTAACGGAACTATTCTCCCTGGAAGATGTTTGTTACTATCCATGTAATATAACATAGCTAGTTGGGTACTTATCTGTTCAAGCACTTATGACCCCTACGCCTGGTTTCCACGCGTACCCCGGTTTTTACATAACTGAGCGGGTATTCGGATACACTCCGGACTGTCGGGTTCGGAGGTCGAAGCGAAAAGGTCTGCCATGACAAATGATTTACAATCCGGCTAGGGACAATATATGTCACTTGAAGTACACAGTCACTTAGACTGACTAAATTCTTCTTCTATACCATCCAACAGGCTGTCTAGCCTACAATCCTGTTGGGAATACTTTGCGGCTAATTTCACCTGGTCATACACCAAACTGACAGGGATCTCTTTCCCATCAGACCACACAGGTCCGACCTCGGCCATGTGGTTCGGGTCAGCCTTGGTATATCGAGTCTTCACCATGGCCCAGGCTTCCCTTGCACCTTGTCGGCAGGCAGATATCTCCATAATCGGAAGCGCCGCCGTGCTCCCTTAAGCATCTCTACGAGCTCCCCCATGCCTCCTGGCAGGGAGGCGGATGGCCACAAGGCCTGGGCAATGCCCTGCATCACCTGCCGAACTTGTTCGTGCAGTTGTGAGAGCTCTGGCAGAAGATCACCCGCAGACCCGGGCATCTCCTCTGCAGGACGACCCGTCAGCATACCTACAAATATAACTCTGTTAGCCGGTTTCTTCACCGAACTCTATAAAAGTTCGTTCAAGCACTTACTAAAAATGCCACGTCGAAGCCTCTTATTCTCCTTTACGGAGTCAGCAAGCTGGGCCCGAACATCTTTCAGTTCAACGCCCAGCCGGGTATTGGCATCTTGGAGATTGTTTTTCTCCCGCCTAACCTGCGTAAGCACGCGCTCGCCAGCCTCTAGCTGTTGTTGAGCATGTTGCTCATCCCCTCGCACGACCTTTGGATTCACTCCGGGGTCATCTGCAGAATCTATTGTTAGATTTGCATGCATGCCGAATACTAATTGGTATATGTCATTCTTTTCGATAGGAACAAGTGTTACCAGATGGGGCCTTCTTGGACTCCTTCATTGCAGCAACTGCGGCCCATAGCTGGGCTTTGCACTCCTCCAGCTCTTGAGATAACTGGGTATTCTTCTCCGTAAGAACCTACACAAATAATGATCCTTAAATCAGTTGTGCCAACTGTTTCAAGTCTCAGGGGCTACTGATACATAATTATCAGATTTTCTTACCCGTATATCCTTTACATACTGGTCCGTGGCTTTGGCAAGACCATTTTTAGTAGCTCGGATGTATGCGCCCCCTGAGTTGAAGGCATCGAACGCCTCTTCAGAGAAACCAGGGTCGCGGAGTACGGCCCGGCGACACCTGTGATTCATGGCACTCTCCACTTCAGAATTTGTAGCGGACAGCCTATCCGCATCCTCTGTAGGAGGAACATTCGGCGTTGTCCCCACGTTAGCATCTGCCTCTGAGTCCGGCTCTGAAGCCCGGCTGGTGGAGGCGTGGCCGGCAGGCTCTCCGGATACGGTTCGGCGAGCATTTTTCCTGCCAGGAACCATGGACGTTATTATATTTTAAAAAATCACAACCACGGAGCAGGGTTCTTTTTCATACCTCTGCGACGGCGTCTCAATCCTGACCGCCTTCCTTTTAAGCCTACCCGGTTTCTGTGCCCCTTGTTGGTGAGTCACTGCGGGTTCGGCATGGCGTCCCGAGGGCCTTCCCTGTAAGACACCATATGTGTGCGGTGGGTGAAGTGCAAAAAAGGGATCCTTCTCGGAAGTTGGCACTCCGGTTTTACTTAAATGCGATGCAGGGAGTAGTCCAGGATAATCGGCTATGATGGCCACCAAGGCACCATCGCAGCTTAACTGATAGAACATCCTGTCGATGAGCTCCACAAATATGTCCGGATCTTCTTCGAGTCCGGGGTCGAGGGCCCGGTCAGGGTCCTCTGGATGTGGAGACGGGCTGTGGACCTCCCTCACAGCTTTTCGCAGTTCCTGCTATGAAATAGCAAGGTAAATATTTATGACGAAGAATGCGGGAAGGTCTGGAGTAAAAAGTAGTAGCTCACCCAGTTTGGGGGGGTTGTACATGGAGAATGCATCCCGTGGCTTAATGCGGATGAACTCCTCTTCCTCTCCTTTATGTAAATCGGACAGTATTTTCGCTAGAGCAGCGGCGGAGTCCGGACCTTTACGGCCGCAGCGGGTGGCATCGTCTTCTCCATTGAAGTTCCACATGGCTTGTCCCCGATATTGAAGTGGCTGCACCCCCCGCATTATACATATTGACATAACCTCGATTATTGTCAGTCCTGATTTGGCCAGCGTTTTTATCCAGCCCATCAGGTAAAGGACCTCTTTGTTATCTTCGTCCTGGGGGCTCCGAGGGCGCCAGCTGCGGCGTTTCTTCAAAGGGGCGTTATTGAACTCAGGAAGGCCCATCCGAATAGGGTCCGGAAGGGGGATGTCCTCCATATAAAACCACTCCGAAGGCCAGTCTTCGGATGTCTTCTTCGGAGTACCGGACGGGTATCCGGTCCCGGCGATGCGCCATATTTCGGCTCCGCCCACTTGATATATTGACCCCTCCTGTGTACGGGGCACGAGGCAGAATAGCCTCTGCCATAGCTCGAAATGAGCTTCGCAGCCCAGAAACAGCTCGCAAAGGGCGACGTAGCCAGCGATGTGTAATATGGAGGCGGGAGTAAGTTATGCAACTGGAGGCCGTAGAACTCCAGGAGCCCGCGGAGGAACGGATGGATTGGAAATCCAAGTCCCCTTAATAAGTAAGGGACAAGGCATACCCGCTCCCCCATGGATGGGTTGGGAAAGCTCTCCGCTTGCTCCCCGCCGTTGTAAGTGGCTAGTCCGACTCGGATGGGGACCATATACGCAGGAGGGAGAAACCCCTGGGTCTGTAACTCTACTAATTGGCTGTGGGGGACGAAACACTTCTCCCAATTGCCTGGCTTAGTGCTATGGGAGCGAGAGGAGGAGTTGTGATGGCCGGCCATGATGGGATGGGCTTTTCCAGGCGCGCTCCGATGGATACTCGCTGTGGGAGGATGGTGTGATCTGGATCTGAGGATCCCCGGCTCTTTAAATAGACGATTTACTCACATGGTTAGGGTGGCAAGTGTAAAAATGCCCCGACTTCTCGCATTCGCTCGACACGTGGAAGATAGCCATTATTAGGCGCAGAAGCCGAGGAGTGCAACATTCATGGGAAGTCGGACACTACTCGACAGGTACTCAGGATTTGGAGAAGAACCCACCTTGCAATGCCGAAGACAATCTGCGCGCCGGACACATCGTCATTGAAGCCTGGTTCACGGGCTACTGAGGGAGCCCTGGATTAGGGGTACTCGGACAGTCGGACTATATACTTTGGCCGGACTGTTGGACTATGAAGATACAAGATTGAAGACTTCGTCCCGTGTCCGGGTGGGACTCTCCTTTGCGTGGAAGGCAAGCTTGGCAATTCGGATATGTAGATCTCCTCCCTTGTAACCGACTCTGTGTAACCCTAGCCCCCTCCGGTGTCTATATAAACCAGAGGGTTTAGTCCGTAGGACAACAACAATCATAATCATAGGCTAGCTCCTAGGGTTTAGCTCTACGATCTCGTGGTAGATCAACTCTTGTAATACTCATATCATCAAGATCAATCAAGCAGGAAGTAGGGTATTACCTCCATCGAGAGGGCCCGAACCTGGGTAAACATTGTGTCCCCCGCCTCCTGTTACCATTAGCCTTAGACACATAGTTCGGGACCCCCTACCCAAGATCCGCCGATTTAGACACCGACAATGGTGATGATGATGTTACCGGCGCAGGGCTTCGCCTAAGCATTATGGCGATATGATCGAGGTGTGTAACTGTGGAGGGGGGCATCGCACACGGCTAAGACAAATCTTGGGGTGCTCCCCTCCCCCGTATATAAAGGAGGGAGGGAGGAGGCGGCCGGCCTAGGGGGCGCGCCAAGCATAGGGAGTCCTACTAGGACTCCCAAGTCCTAGTAGGATTCCCTTTCCTATTCGGAGTAGGAGAGAAGGAAAGAGAGGGAGAGGGAGAAGGAAAGGGGGGCCACGCCCCCACCCCTTGTCTAATTCGGTTTGGGCAGGGGGAGGCGCGCGCCACCTCTTGGCCCTTCTCCCCTCTCTCCACTAAAGCCCAATAAGGCCCATTACTTCTCCCGGTGAATTCCCGTAACTCCCGAGTACTCTGAAAAATACCCGAATCACTCGGAACCATTCCGATGACCGAATATAGCCTTCCAACATATGAATCTTTACCTCTCGGCCATTTCGAGACTCCTCGTCATGTCTGTGATCTCATCCGGGACTCCGAACAAACTTCGGTCATCAAATCACATAACTCATAATACAAATCATCAACGAACATTAAGCGTGCGGACCCTACGGGTTCGAGAACTATGTAGACATGACCGTGACACATCTTCGGTCAATAACCAATAGCGGAACCTGGATGCTCATATTGGCTCCTACATATTCTACGAAGATCTTTATCGGTCAAACCGCATAACAACATACGTTGTTCCCTTTGTCATCGGTATGTTACTTGCCCGAGATTCGATCATCGGTATCATCTTACCTAGTTCAATCTCGTTACCGGCAAGTCTCTTTACTCGTTCCATAATGCATCATCCCGCAACTAACTCATTAGTCACATTCCTTGCCAGGCTTATAGTGATGTACATTACCGAGAGGGCCAGAGATACCTCTCCGATACACGGAGTGACAAATCCTAATCTTGATATATGCCAACCCAACAAACATCTTCGGAGACACCTGTAGAGCATATTTATAATCACCCAGTTACGTTGTGACATTTGATAGCACACAAGGTGTTCCTCTGGTATTCGAGAGTTGCATAATCTCATAGTCTGAGGAACATGTATAAGTCATGAAGAAAGTAGTAGCAATGAAACTGTAGCGATCATAATGCTAAGCTAACGAATGGGTCTTGTCCATCACATCATTCTCCTAATGATGTGATCCCATTCATCAAATGGCAACACATGTCTATGGTTAGGAAACACAACCATCTTTGACAAACGAGCTAGTCAAGTAGAGGCATACTAGGGACTTTATGTTTTGTCTATGTATTCACACATGTACTAAGTTTCCGGTTAATACAACTCTAGCATGAATAATAAACATTTATCGTGAAATAAGGAAATAAATAATAACTTTATTATTGCCTCTAGGGCATATTTCCTTCAGTCTCCCACTTGCACTAGAGTCAATAACCTAGTTCACATCGTCATGTGATTTAACACCAATAGTTCACATTTTATGTGATTAGTTCACATCGCCATGTGACTAACACCCAAAGGGTTTACTAGAGTCAATAATCTAGTTCACATCGCTATGTGATTAACACCCAAAGAGTACTAAGGTGTGATCATGTTTTGCTTGTGAGAGAAGTTTAGTCAACGGGTCTGTCACATCAGAGCCGTATGTATTTTGCAAATTTTCTATGTCTACAATGCTTTGCATGAAGCTACTCTAGCTAATTGCTCCCACTTTCAATATGTATCCAGATTGTGACTCAGAGTCATCCGGATCAGTGTAAAAGCTTGCATCGCCGTAACTCTTTACGATGAACTCTTTATCACCTCCATAACCGAGAAATATTTCCTTAGTCCTCTTAGGTAACTAAGGATAACTTTGACCGTTCTCCAATGATCCACTCCTGGATCACTATCATACCCCCTTGCCAAACTCATGGCAAAGTATACAATAGGTTTGGTACACAGCATAGTGATAACCCACAAGTATAGGGGATCGCAACAGTTTTCGAGGGTAGAGTATTCAACCCAAATTTATTGATTCGACACAAGGGGAGCCAAAGAATATTCTCAAGTATTGGCAGTTGAGTTGTCAATTCAACCACACCTGGATAACTTAATATCTGCAGCAAAGTATTTAGTAGCAAAGTAATATGGAAGTAACGGTAACGATAGCAAAAGTAATATTTTTGGGTTTTGTAGTGATTGTAACAGTAGCAATGGAATAGTAAATAAGCGAAGAACAATATGTGAAAAGCTCGTAGGCATTGGATCGGTGATGGAGAATTATGCCAGATGCGGTTCATCATGTAACAGTCATAACATAGGGTGACACAGAACTAGCTCCAATTCATCAATGTAATGTAGGCATGTATTCCGAATATAGTCATACGTGCTTATGGAAAAGAACTTGCATGACATCTTTTGTCCTACCCTCCCGTGGCAGCGGTGTCCTAGCGGAAACTAAGGGATATTAAGGCATCCTTTTAATAGAGTACCAGAACAAACCATTAACACATAGTGAATACATGAACTCCTCAAACTACGGTCATCACCGGGAGTGGTCCCGATTATTGTCACTTCGGGGTTGCCGGATCATAACACATAGTAGGTGACTATAGACTTGCAAGATAGAATCAAAAACTCACATATATTCATGAAAACATAATAGGTTCAGATCTGAAATCATGGCACTCGGGCCCTAGTGACAAGCATTAAGCATAGCAAAGTCATAGCAACATCAATCTCAGAACATAGTGGATACTAGGGATCAAACCCTAACAAAACTAACTCGATTACATGATAGATCTCATCCAACCCATCACCGTCAGCAAGCCTACGATGGAATTACTCACGCACGGCGGTGAGCATCATGAAATTGGCGATGGAGGATGGTTGATGATGACGACGGTGACGGATTCCCCTCTCCGGATCCCCGAACGGACTCCAGATCAGCCCTCCCGAGAGGTTTTAGGGCTTGGCGGAGGCTCCGTATCGTAAAACGCGATGAATCCTTCTCTCTGGTTTTTTCTCTCCAAAAGTGAATATATGGAGTTGGAGTTGAGGTCGGTGGAGCGTCAGGGGGCCCACGAGGCAGGGGGGCAGGCGTGCCCCCCACCCTCGTGGACAGGGTGTGGGCCCCCTAATGTGGATTCTTCTTCTAGTATTTTTATTATTTTCCAAAAATACATTCCGTGGAGTTTCAGGTCATTTCGAGAAATTTTGTTTCTGCACATAAATAACACCATGGAAAGTCTGCTGAAAACAGCGTAGTCCGGGTTAGTTCCATTCAAATCATGCAAGTTAGACTCCAAAACAAGGGCAAAAGTGTTTGGAAAAGTAGATACGACGGAGACGTATCACATAGCATACTTTATAGAACCTATGGCTGAGGCATAGGGAATGACTTTCATTCTCTTTCTATTTTCTGGCGTGGTCCGGTTTTGAGTCTTACTCAACTTCACACCTTGCAACACAGACAAGAACCTTTTCTTTGACTGATCTATTTTTGAACTTCTTCAAAATTTTGCCAAGGTATATACTTTGTCGAAAGTCTTATCAAGCGTCTTGATCTATCTCTATAGATCTTGATGCTCAATATGTAAGCAGCTTTACCGAGGTCTTTCTTTGAGAAACTCTTTTCAAACTCTCCTTTATGCTTTCTAGAAAATTCTACATCATTTCCGATCAACAATATGTCATTCACATATACTTATCAGAAAGGTTGTAGTGCTCCCACTCACTTTCTTGTAAATACAGGCTTCACCGCAAGTCTGTATAAAACTATATGCTTTGATCAACTCATCAAAGCGTATATTCAAACTCTGAGATGCTTGCACCATTCCATAGATGGATCGCTGGAGCTTGCACATTCTGTTAGCACCTTTAGGATTGACAAAACCTTCTGGTTGCATCATATACAACTTTTCTTTAATAAATCCATTAAGGAATGCAATTTTTTATCCATTTGCCAGATTTCATAAAATATGGCAATTGCTAACATGATTCGGACAGACTTAAGCATCGATACGAGTGAGAAAATCTCATCGTAGTCAACACCTTGAATTTGTCGAAAACCTTTTGTGACAATTCAAGCTTTGTAGATAGTAACACTATTATCAACGTCTGTCTTCCTCTTGAAGATCCATTTATTCTCAATGGCTCGCTGATCATCGGGCAAGTCAATCAAAGTCCACACTTTGTTCTCATACATGGATCCCATCTCAGATTTCATGGCCTCAAGCCATCTGTCGGAATCTGGGCTCATCATCGCTTTCTCATAGTTCGTAGGTTTGTCATGGTCTAGTAACATGACTTCCAGAACAGGATTATCGTACCACTCTGGTGCGGATCGTACTCTGGTTGACCTACGAGGTTCGGTAGTAACTTGATCTGAAGTTTCATGATCATCATCATTAGCTTCCTCACTAATTGGTGTAGGAATCACTGGAACTGATTTCTGTGATGAACTACTTTCCAATTCGGGAGAAGGTACGATTACCTCATCAAGTTCTACTTTCCATCCACTCACTTCTTTCGAGAGAAACTCCTTCTCTAGAAAGGATCCATTCTTAGCAACGAATATCTTGCCTTCGGATCTGTGATAGAAGGTTTACCCAACAGTCTCCTTTGGGTATTCTATGAAGACGCATTTCTTGAAGGAAATATGCCATAGAGGCAATAATAAAGTTGTTATTTATATTTCCTTATATCATGATAAATTTTTATTATTCATGCTAGAATTGTATTAACCGGAAACTTAGTACATGTGTGAATACATAGACAAACAGAGTGTCACTAGTATGCCTCTACTTGACCAGCTCATTGAATCAAAGATGGTTAAGTTTCCTAGCCATAGACAGGAGTTGTCATTTGATTAACGGGATCACATCATTAGAGAATGATGTGATTGATTTGGCCCATTCCGTTAGCTTAGCACTTGATCGTTTAGTATGTTGCTATTGCTTTCTTCATGACTTATACATTTTCCTATGACTATGAGATTATGCAACTCCCGGATACGGGAGGAACACTTTGTGTGCTACCAAATGTCACAACGTAACTGGGTGACTATAAAGGTGCTCTACAGGTGTCTCCGATGGTACTTGTTGAGTTGGCATAGATCGAGATTAGGATTTGTCACTCCGATTGTCGGAGAGGTATCTCTGGGCCCTCTCGGTAATGCACATCACTATAAGCCATGCAAGCAATGTGACTAATGAGTTAGTTGCGGGATGATGCATTACGGAACGAGTAAAGAGACTTGCCGGTAACAAGATTGAACTAGGTATTGAGATACCGACGATCGAATCTCGGGCAAGTAACATACTGATGACAAAGGGAACAACGTATCTTGTTATGCGGTTTGACCGATAAAGATCTTCGTAGAATATGTAGGAGCCAATATGAGCATCCAGGTTCCGTTGTTGGTTATTGACCGGAGATGAGTCTCGGTCATGTCTACATAGTTCTCGAACCCGTAAGGTCCGCACGCTTAACATTCGGTGACGATCGGTATTATGAGTTTATGTGTTTTGATGTACTGAAGGTTGTTCGGAGTCCCGGATGAGATCAGGGACATGACGAGGAGTCTCGAAATGTTCGAGCATAAAGATTGATATATTGGAAGGCTATATTCGGACATCGGAAAGGTTCTGAGTGGTTCGGGTATTTATCGGAGTACCGGAGAGTTACGGGAATTCGCCGGGGAGTATATGGGCCTTATTGGGCTTTAGGGGAGAGAGAGGGGGTTGCCTAGGGAAGCCCCCCCCCAAGGCCTAGTCCGAATTGGACTAGGGGGAGGGGCGGTGCCCCCTCCTTCCTTCTCTTCTCTCTTCCTCTTCCTTTTATCCTACTCCTACTACATCGAAAGGGGGTAATCCTACTCCCGGTGGGAGGACTCCCTAGGGCGCGCCATAGTAGAGGGTCGGCCCTCCCCCTCCTCCACTCCTTTATATACGGGGGAGGGGGGCACCCCAGAGACACACAAGTTGATCATTGATCTCTTAGCCATGTGCGGTGCCCCCCTCCACCATAATCCACCTCGGTCATATCGTCGTAGTGCTTAGGCAAAGCCCTGCGCCGGTAGCTACATCATCACCGTCATCACGCCGTCGTGCTGACGAAGCTCTACTGGATCGTGAGTTCGTGGGACGTCACCGAGCTGAACGTGTGCAGATCGCGAAGGTGCCATACGTTCGGTACTAGGATTGGTCGATCGTGAAGACGTACGTCTACATCAACCGCGTTGTCATAACGCTTCCGCTTTTGGTCTACGAGGGTACGTAGACAACACTCTCCCCTCTGGTTGCTATGCATCACCATAATCTTGCGTGTCCGGAGGGCAAAGAGTTAGCGTACGGCAAAGAGGTCCTTCGCCATCAGCTAGTTCTTTGCCGTCCGCCAGCTGACGGCAAAGTTTATTTGCCGTCAGTTGGCCGACGGCAAAGAGGTGGGTGGGGTCCATTGGAGGTCTAAACCGTAAGGACCCAATGGCCCCACCTCTTTGTCGTCTGCCAACGAACGACAAAGTCTCTTTGCCGTCCGCTGGCGGGCGGCAAAGAGATTGGTACGTAAACGGCCGTCCTGCCCCCGTCGTCTCTCTCTTCTCTCTCTGTCTACTTCCCAATCGACCCACACCCGCGCCGCCGCCGCCAACCCCGTCCGCCGTGGCCGGCCGCCCTGCCGCCACGCACCCCTCCCATGTGGCGCCCCGACCTCCACCGCGCCCCCGTCGCCCCTTCCACGTCGCCTCCCCCCGCCCCCCGCCCCCTCCCCTGCGTCGCCAACCCCGATCCGCGCCGCCGCCGCCGACTTCGTCCGCCGTAGCCAGCCGCCCCGCCGGCCCGCACCCCTCCCCTGCGGCGCCCCGACCTCCACCGCGCCCCCGCCGCCCCTTCCAAGTCAGCCAGCCGCGCCGCGGCCGTCCAGCCGCTCCGCCCCTCCCCTGCGTCGTCGTCCCCACACCGTCCCGGTGCGGCCGTCCGGCCTCCCCCTCCACCGGGCCGCCGCCTCCTCCAGCGGCCGCCCTCCCATCCACCGGCCTCCCCGCGCCTCCTCCACCGGCGATCCCTGCAGGTGAGTTCTCCCCACCCCCCCCTTTTAGTTTAGTTTTTTTAGTTTCTTTTAGTTATAGTTTTAGTTTTAGTTTATTTTAGTTTTAGTTTCTTTTAGTTTAGTTTATTTTAGATTAGTTTTAGTTTTAGTTTAGAAGAAGAAGAAGAGTAGAAGGAGGAGGAGGAGGGAGGAAGAGAAGAAGAAGAAGAAGAAGAAGAAGGAGATGATGATGATGATGATGATGATGATGATGATGATGATGATGATGATGATGATGAAGCAGAAGAAGAAGATGATGAAGAAAGAAGAGGAAGAGGAGGAGGAGGAGGAGGAGGAGGAGGGAGGAAGAGGCTGAGAGGAAGAAGAAGAAGAAGAAGAAGAAGAAGAAGAAGAAGAAGAAGAAGAAGAAGAAGAAGAAGAAGAAGAAGAAGAAGAAGAAGAAGAAGAAGAAGAAGAAGAAGAAGAAGAAGAAGAAGAAGAAGAAGAAGAAGAAGAAGAAGAAGAAGAAGAAGAAGAAAGAAGAAGAGGAAGAGGAGGAGGAGGGAGGAAGAGGATGAGAGGAAGAAGAAGAAAAGAAGAAGAAGAAGAGGAGGAGGAAGAAAGAAGAGGAAGAGGAGGAGGAGGGAGGAAGAGGATGAGAGGAAGAAGAAGAAGAAAGAGGAGAGGAGAGGAGAAGAAGAAGAAGAAGAAGAAGAAGAAGAAGAAGAAGAAGAAGAAGAAGAAGAAGAAGAAGAAGAAGAAGAAGAAGAAGAAGAAGAAGAAGAAGAAGAAGAAGAAAGAGGAGAGGAGGAGAAGAAGAGAAGAAGTAAAGGAAAATTAAGAAAAAAGAAGAAGAAGAAGAAGAAGAAGAAGAAGAAGAAGAAGAAGAAGAAGAAGAAGAAGAAAAAGACACCCTAACACCCCGACCCCGACACCCTGACACCCCGACCCCGACACCCTGACACCACACCCCGACCCACAGCCCGACCCCGACACCCTGACACCCTGACCCCGACACGACACCCCGACACCCCGGCACGACACCCCGCCCCCGACCCCCGACACCCTGACACCCCGACCCCGACACGACACCGCAACACCCCGGCACGACACCACGACCCCGACCCCGACCCCCGACACCCTGACACCCCGACCCCGACATGACACCCCGACACCCCGGCACGCACCCTGACCCCGACCCTGACACCCGACACCCCGACCCCGACACGACACCCCGACACCCTGACAACACACCCCGACCCCGCCCCGACACCCTGACACCCCGATCGACCCCGACACCCTGACACCACAACCACAACCCGACCCCGACCGGAGCATATATAGACGATTCAGAGTAATATTAGTAATGTGAGCTTTCAATTTTTTTATTATGTTCATGATGATGATACACTTAAATTATATACATATTATTATGTTCATGTCAAGTATCCAAATTTTTTATGTTGTACTAATTTCGTTTATTTTTTGTCATTGCCGGTGTTGACAGGATGGTGGGCAAGGGTCCAGAGCGCCCCGACCCTCCTGCGAGCGCTACTGGGAGGGGTGGTTCCATTATTGCAGCCCAGCCCCTCCGGAGAGCGCTGCTAGACAGTATGCAGACAGTTGCGGCGGGCGCTTCTTCTTCGGCTGGGAGAGGTCGGGGGAGGATGAAGAAGGCTAGTAGAGGTGGACGTGGCAGCGGGAGAGGTAGGAATGTTGCTACGCCTTCCTCGCCGCCACCCTCAACTGATTCACCCGACCACAGGACTGCTCCGCCTGACGTGGACCCGTCTCGGACTCCGATCCATGAGCCTCCGGTCGCCGATCCTTCACCCCACCAGACACGGGTCGCCGATCCTTCGGCCCACCAGACACATGTCGCCGATCCTTCGCCCCACGTGAGTCCGGTCCCAGAGTCTTCGTTCCAGAAGACTCCGGTCACGGGGTCTTCGTCCCAGAAGACTCCGATCCCGCAGTCTTCTTCCCACGAGACTCCGGAGGCTAGTGGCCCGGAGGATGGTAGCGAGGACACCTTTTCAGATGATAGGTACAGCGACGACGAGCTGGTTGAGAAGGGCAAGAAGGTCTACAAGCGTAGCTGTACAAAGCTCCCGCCCGTGCCGACGACCCCCGACCAGAGGTGGTTGATTGCGCCTAAAGGGTTGAAGTAAGTGCATTTACTATTTTCTAACATTTTGCCTTCATGTTCCTTCAAATTAATATCTAATGCGTTGGCCTTGTCATACTGCAGGGGCTGGGTACACCCCCGTGGTGTCCACAGGCCCAACCAGGTCCTTGGTGTACTTTGCCGGCAGCACTTCCCTGGGTGGGTCACGTTGCCCGGTGAGGGTCAGGTTGCACAGCTAGCACTGACCTGGGAGCTGTACTCGATTCCCCCGGCCCCGCCAGAGGAGAGGGTCGACGGTGTCTTGTGCGAGACAGTGGCCGACATTGTGTTCCGTCGGTTTTGGGTAATTTCTCCTTTACAGAATTAAAAATCAACACTACCTAGTGATTGTACTAATCAGTGTTGTCTTGTTTGATTGCAGACCTTCTACAGGGTTTCAGAGGGAGAGCAGGAGGCCGCGTGTATGGTTGTCGAAAACGAGTGCAAGCGCCTACTTCAGAACTTACGGCATGAGGCTCGGGTGCAGGCCATTTGAGACTACTACGCCTCGAAGGGTATTAGGAGGGGCAAGAAGAAGTGTCACAGCAAGTTTCTGAGTAAGGAGAAGTACATGCAGGTAATTACCTATTCTTAAGGCCTTGAACTTAGTTTTCTTAATTTGATTCGTAGGCGTAGCGCTGAAATTTCTCTTGACTAACTTATAGGTGCCCCCGAGATAGTGTGTGGATAAGATGGACTGTTGGGAGGCGTTGGTGGATGCGTGGTGCTCTCCCCAATGGCTAGTCGAACACCAAAGGGCCAAGGATAAGCGCGACCAAATGGAAGGTGTGCCACACCATCAAGGGAGCTCCAACCTGTTTGAGTACAGGGTGTTCACACACGAACACGTCACCGTGTACCCTCGACACCGGGGGTGATGCACCGCAGCTCACGTCGAAGGAGACCCGGCCGGAAGCGCGGTACGCAGACAATCCGGCGGGTGCTTTTGAAGACCCGAAACCCCACACGCCCGGGAGGGACCCCGTCAGGGTGCGGGGCGGCTATGGACTGCCCTAGGTCGACCTGATCACCCATAGGGGCTCGAGGTTTGCCTCCCTGCAACAAGAAGAACAGACGAAGGACGAGGAAGAAGAAGAACTAGGGTTAAGGAGAAAAGATAAAAGATAAAAAGTGGTAGATGATTTGATCGATTGTGTGTTGTTCAATCGGCCATCACCCCTTAAGTATATAAGAGGCGGCTGGACTCCCGTTCAAGGAAAAGCCTTGGATTCACGTCCAAAACCCTAGTCAAATTCGGTTTTGTCCGAACTTTCTAAAACTGTTCAGTTTAAACTGGCTGCACCTTGCGGGTATTTTTTGTGGTGGTAAACGACCTCGGATGGAAACGAGTCCAAAAGCAATCTCGATCGTTTCGACGAGACGAACAACTTTCATGTTGAACGTTTTTTCATCAGAGGTCATCTCGAGGGTCAAATCGCTCGCACGAAACAGCTAATTATTCACGCAGCTCATCACACATACCCACATATGTGTCTGGTTTCGGTCGTCATATTTTGCTCACTGGAAGGTCGCGTTGTGCGGGCTCTAACTTTTGCATACGACTTCGGATTGGGACGATCTTTATATCAAAATCGATCTTTTCAACGAGACGCACAACTTTCATGTTGAAACTTTCTTAATTTGAAGCCATCTTAATGGGGTTTCTAGCCATTCTTTAATCTGGTGTCGACATGAGCATCTCTGAACTTGTCATAACTTTTGCATCCGAGCTCCGTTTTAGACCATCTTCATATTCATATTGATCTTCTTGAAGAGAGTCATCTCATGGTGACTTTCAATAGTAAGTTTGAATTAATCTTGACACAGCTTCAAGCCACTCTTTATAATCGTGACACTTTTGAGCGTCAACACATGCCCCCCTGTTTTTCGGCAAAGCTAGTGTGCCGAAAAATGACTTGTACCATGTTCTTAGGATGATAAGTATATATCGGCCATTGCTTGTTTGAACCTCTTGATGCAAACTTGGGTGAAAACTTCTCAGGTTCTATAACAATCCTGTGATAAGGTTCCATAGATCAAAACCATCCTCTGAACCATATTGTTCACCCTTTAGCTAGGATTTTGCAGATAATCAAGAATGAACTTCCTCCAATCCTTATTTTGCCTGCATAAAAGTTTCATTAGTGGACGAAGCGGTGGGCTTCGGTTCGGCCTTACCTATGTTGACAAGACCTAGCATCGGCTATTGATAGAAATACAATACCCCATGGTTAACATAGTAGCCGGATGCTTGCTGTGCCAACTCTTTCGAATTGTCATGTCTAGATATATGAAAAAATTTAAAGCAACCCAAGGTAAATCTTGCATCTAGTCATACCAAAAGATAAACTATAAGTGATTCTTCAAAACATTGATAACCCTTGGATATTTGTTGCACTACTAATAACGAATCACCAGAAGCCTCAATATGTATAGCACCTATAGCAAGGCAAAGCTCCAATCCGAATAACAATGCATATTCGGCTTTGATCATTGTGCAAAAATATTTTAAGTGGTATGAGACTTCACGGAATAGCACCATAAGGAGATATAAACAACACCCACACCTTGGCCATTGCTACAAATTTTAACTGTCAATATAAAATCTCCATGGTACTAGAGAGATAAAGCTAAAACCAATACAATCCATGATGTCAACATGATGCTCAGTAATAAAAATCAACCATGATTTGGCCGTACGTAAATTCTGAAAACTAATAAGCCAAAGCACACTCAATCAAAACATAAGTTCACTTTGCAGTTTTGGTGAATTGGTCTGTGCATAATATCTTCAATGGCACTAATTTGACAAATTTCTATGCAAGCAGTTATCTCAATCTCTACTCAAATTAAGGACGATGTTAGAATACCACACTGGCCATTCTTAGATATATTCTTAGGGCGATAGTTAAGTATCGGCCATTACCATGAGGTCCATGTAGAATTCATCCACCAAATCATGAATAGTCGAAATAAACAAATGAAATAGCAATAAAATATTTTGGCCCCTTTGTATTAGCAACAAAAATGTAACTAATCAAATGTATAGTGATTTGGCAATACCCTCTCGTGATATAGAAAATTATGTTGCATCCATGGAGGGTAATTGATCATACATAGGGATGAATTCCATGGTAAAGGCATCAATGGCATGGTTGAAGAAAATGGATGATGTGCTAACCGAAGATTTTGATGTTGTGATGCACGCCTTCGTCTTAATTGTTTGTTGCTTCCATCCTTCTCTTTCTTCACTTTTATTGTACTTGTTGCAATAGAAGCATGCACATCATTTTTGTTATGAATGATCCTCTTGGGAACCCATGCCATGTTCTTCTGTCTCATCTCTTGTGCACTAAGATTTTGTAATTCCTTCTTTTGCCAATACATTAAGCCGAGTGGGCATCTCGGCTGTGACTCTGTTTTGACCAATGGCAATTCCTTTTTGGCCTTATGCACTCTCAACTTCTTTTCTTCAGATTTGGCACTTTGACTCTCAATAATTGGTTGATTTGTCTCATTGCCTTTAGTAGCCAGTGTCAACACTTTAATTGGATCTTTTTCATTTGAGATCAAATCTAAAGTTGCACTCTTACGACCATCTCTTTTAACACGGTAAACTTGCTTGACCACCTCTTTCTTCTTCCTTGAGCTCTGGACTGATTCCTTATGATTGAAACGGTCTTTAACATGTGATTGTTCAAATGTTGATCTTCTCAGAGCTGCATAATATTGGTGAGATGGTCTAAAATAAGATGGAGAATGTGCCCTTGTATCATACCTATCCCACGATGGATATGGATCTATATGAGCATACAGAGGCATCCACGGCATTGGCATTGGCGGCCCAAAATAAGGATATGAATATGTTGCATTAAAATTCTCACTTGGCCAATACTGATCCTCATATTTGCGCCTTGGGGGTGATCTTGGTTTCTTTCCAGGATTGGGCCGATAAGCATTCTTCTCTTCACTCTTCTTTTGATATTTATCCAATAGTTCAGCAAAGGTGATTTTTGATCTCTTAAACTTGCGCTTATTTCGGCCTTTGTTTTCTTTTGGTTTGCTTTCATCGATCATTGGATTTGCTTGCTGCCCCCCAGTCCTTGGCGTCTCCATTGTAGTTTCGATGGAATTCTCGCTCTCAAGATTATGTTCATTATGCTCTTCAACACCTTCTTTACTTGAAAGCTTGATCTCATCACCTACAGTTTTTACCTTCTCTTTAAATGGATCGGCTTGAAGCAGCCGATGCAAAAACATTTTGCCATCGGGGCCAATCGGAATAGACTGGTCATCTCTTGGTGTCTCAACAAATTTTAATCGTCCTTTATCACTGGCCGATTTAACTATTTGACGAAACATGTTGCAATCCTCAAAATTATGCTTGGACGAATCATGCAACTTACAATACATTCGTCCCTGGACAGATGGCTCAACATGGTGATCAAGAACTCTAATATAGTTATTTCTCAACAACAAATCAAATATTTGATCACACATGCTTGAATTGAAGGTAAACTTTTTATTCTCTAGCCGATCTTGTTGTGAGAACGGCTTTGGAGTTAAGCAAATGAATGGTTCAGATTTTGCATCACCCCATTCAGCTATGCATTGTGTTTTGCACTCTATCTCCGATGTCTTTGGATAAGAAACTATACTGGCATCGGTTTGCTCAGAAGATTTTAACCTCGGCTTTAAATTTCTGAAACAAAAACAGTTAGAACATACATGTCTCAATTGAGACCAGTGTAAGCCAAGTAAGAAATAAGCAAAGCTACCCAATTAGATATGAGCTTTAGATAAAGCAATGGGGAAAGCCTTGGCTGCAATAATTTTCCGCTATCGGTCTTTCTGAATGGTGCAATATGTTGACCGATATGCTTTGTGACAATCTGATTGCTAACAAATAAATTACCCTTCTTCATTGGTCTCTCAATATTTCTTATGAAGATTTTTCTAATATATGCATCAACAACTAAGTCATGACCAAATCTGAAAACAGGTAAATTAATTGCTAGACATACCTCTTCAAATATGTTGGGAGAGCATAATGGTGGTGTGACTTGAAGAATATCTTGCTCCGCCTTCGGATAGCTCCCCAATGCCTTGTCGTCATCTTTTTCTTGATTTCGTGCATCATTAGTTTCAAGATCTTCGTCCACCAAACTTTCTTCGGCTACTTGTTCTTGTTCTTGAAGCTCATCACGAAACTCATAGGGCAGGAAGTAGGTTCCATTAACTTCAGAAAAATCAAGTATGGCTGTCTTGCTATACTTTCCATGCCCTTTCTCAACAATGTTTGCCTCTTTGGAATTGATGGATTCGGAATATAGATAACTTGATTCGGCTTTTTCAACCGAAGCACTCTTAGTTTCCGAATCATCATTCTTTTCACCAGTTATATCAATTGGCAAGGCTTCTTTTCTTTGAGCTAATTCCCTATCAATTCTCTCTTGGCGAAGTGCTTGCACCCTATCGCGCAATGCTTTAACTCCCCTCTCAATTTCAGCCCGCTCTAGTGTAGTTTGCCCCCCAATGCTTTTAGGATCTTTCGGCAATGAACTGTTAGTGTTGCCAAAATTTTGCAACTGTGTAGGGGGTGTATACTATGCTGCGGTACTAGGTGGAGGTGTATGCACTCCTGTATAATGATATGCTCTCTCGCCAATTCTATCGATTGATGAAGTTTCATCTTCTTGCAAAACTCTAGCCTTTATTGCAGCATAATCAAGAAACAAACCCTTTTCATATTGTTTAAGGCAAAGAGCACTAATCCTCTTGTTTTGTGCCACGCTCTTTTTTAATGCAGCCACAACCGCTTCTGGAAGAGATTGTTCCGCAATACTTTCAGATTCTTTCGGCAATGATTCGCGAGTGTTGCGGAAATTCTCAAATTGCGTAGAGTATGCATTATATGCTAAAGTATTTGATGACGGCACATGTGTTCCTGTAAAATTTTCACTTATTCGGCTATGACCATGAAGATGCGGGGCCGAATTATGAACATCTACAGTTGCATACGGTGCTGAAAAATTACTAACATGAGGTGTAGCATATGATGGTTGAGAGTAACTGGCCGAATAGCTAGTAGTAGCATGGCCAATTCTCCCATCCATCGGCAAGGTTGGATTCACATATTGTAAATTAGTTGCCGATGAATAAAAAGGTGAAACACTTTCTTGCATGCTATTGGAAATTTTAACATGAGGTGTTTAAAATTGATTAACCAAACCCATCATGTTGTTCATCGGCATATGGATTTGTGGGGTTGCCGATGCATGAGAGTTTGGATACATATGTTGTACGTTGCTAAAATCATAAGAACTTAAAGCATGGAGATTGTTTTGCATCGGCCCTTGCGCATAATTAGATGCATGATTCATAAAACTAGGGCTAGCCGATACATTATGCTCATTAGGTGATCCAACAACAACATATGGATTATTTGCATCTACAAAGGGGAATTGGGTATTCATATTACCTTTGTAGATTGCAGCAACTTGATGACGATCTCTTCCTAGCAAGAACGGGCTGGAGACCGTTCAAAGCTTCATCCCCAGCAGAGTCGCCAAAAAGTGTGTTCGCACACGAACACGTCACCGTGTACCCTCAACGCCGGGGGTGATGCACCGCAGCTCACGTCGAATGAGACCCGGCCGGAAGCGCGGTACGCAGGCAATCCGGCGCGTGCTTTTGAAGACCCGAAACCCCACACACCCGGGAGGGACCCCGTCAGGGCGCGCGGCGGCTATGGGCTGCCCTAGGTCGACCTGATCGCCATTAGGGCCTCGAGGTTCGCTGCCCCGCAACAAGAAGAACAGACGAAGGACGAGGAAGAAGAAGAACTAGGGTTAAGGAGAAAAGATAAAAGATAAAAAGTGGTAGATGATTTGATCGATTGTGTGTTGTTCAATCGGCCGTCACCCCTTAAGTATATAAGAGGCGGCTGGACTTCCCGTGCAAGGAAAGGGCTTGGATTCACGTCCAACTCTAGTCAAATTCGGATTGGTTTTGTCCGGACTTTCCAAAACTGTTCGGTTTAAACTGGCTGCACCTTGCGGGTCTTTTTTGTGGTGGTAAACGACCCCGAATAGAAACGAGTCCAAAAGAAATCTTGACCGTTTCAACGAGATGAACAACTTTAATGTTGAACGTTTTTTTATCAGAGGTCATCTCGAGGGTCAAATCGCTCGCGCAAAACAGCTATTTATTCACGCAGCTCATCAGACATACCCACATATGTGTCTGGTTCCGGGCGTCATATTTTGCTCACTGAAGGGTCGCGCTGTGCGGGCTCTAACGTTTGCATACGACCACGGATTGGGACGATCTTTATATAAAAATCGATCGTTTCGACGAGATGCACAACTTTCATGTTGAAACTTTCTCAATTTGAAGCAATCTTAATGGGGTTTCTAGCAATTCTTTAATCTGGTGTCGACATGAGTATCTCTGAACTTGTCATAACTTTTGCATCCGAGCTCCGTTTTAGACCATCTTCATATTCATATTGATCTTCTTGAAGAGAGCCATCTCATGGTGACTTTCAATAGTAAGTTTGAATTAATCTTGACACAGCTTCAAGCCACTCTTTATAATCGTGCCACTTTTGAGCGTCAACGCAGGGATAACTGGGTATGTGGTTTGCTACATGATTCATGCAATTTCATTCTTCATGCTAGCATTTATCCCTTCCAAAATGACTTAATATGCTTAGTTAGTTAAAAAAAGGCATAACTACCTTGGATAGTTCATTTATGACATATTTAGCTCTAAAATGACATAATAACCTTTAGATAGCTCTATAAAATGACTTAATATGCTTTAGTTAGTTAAAAAATGGCATAACTACCTTCGATAGCTCAATAACGACCTAAACTAATCTTAGCTAGTTCATTCATGACATAATTAGCTCTAAAATGACATAATAACCTTAGATAGCTCTATAGAATGCCTAAATATGTTATAGTTAGCTAAAAAATGGCATAACTACCTTGGATAGCTCAATAATGACATAATTAGCATACTTTGGTCAAAAATGGCATAATAATCTTGGTTACCTCAAAAATGACCTAAACTTAGCTTATTTTCCTCGAAAATGACATAATAACCTTTCTTAGCTCCAAAATGACCTATTTACATAGCAATATCATTCTTCATGCTAGCTTGAGCCCTTAACTAATATTTTGTTCCTCTCTCTCAGGCGCACCACCACAAGAAGCCTGTGCCAAGTCTGTTCGACCTCTATGGCATGGCCCATATGGCCCCGTACAAGAAGGCCAAGCCATTCACGGAGTCTGACCTAGATCATCCAGAGAGCTTCACCAACATCTCCTCCCACCACAAGCTTGTGAAGTATAGAGACGAGGGGAAGGCGAGGAAAGGGGAGGACTTTAACCAGAGCGAGGATCCTTTTGATACAGAGCTGGTGATGGTATCTGGTGGCGGGAGGTCCCATGGCTCTCAAGCCATTGGTGACGGACTGATACGTTGTCCTAAGACTCTCCCACAGATCAAGAAGTGCCTGAGTAGCTCTGATCCTGGGATAACGCCTTGTGCACGGCCCTCGGAGCTCGCCATGGCGGTTAGTTATACGAACTCTCTCACCTTTCCTCCACTACATTGTGTGTGCGTCCGTCGATGAATGCAATGCTAATGAGGAGTGCTGTGTTCCAGGCATTGGTTGAGAAAGAGAGACTGAAGACCCAGGCGCTTTGGAGGAAGCAAAGAGGGAGGCGGTGGAGAGGGAGAGGGAGATGGAGGAGAGGACGGCTAAGCTGTTGGAGGAGGAGAGGAACCGGAATGACGCGTCTAACCGGGCCCTATACGAGCTCATCGTGGTACGTTTCTCGTGCATATTAGCCCAATCATGCACGTAATGTTCGCATTACTAACTAATATGAGTGACTCGTGAGAACCAAATGTGCAGACCATGTGCGAGAAAAACGGTCAGGCCCCTCCGCCGATGCCTCAGATTGCTCCGGCGACCACGGTGAGTTTGATTTGAATGGTCCTTAGTTACTACTATTCACATTTCAGTTTGCATCATGCTAATGAGACATTATTGGAAATAATCTTTGGTTCAGCATGGCTCCCGACAAGCATCGACCAATCCTTCCGCGTCCGCCAATGTCGGAACCCCGACCGGTCCTTCACCTCCATCTGCCACTGGCGCAGCCCCGACCATTCCTACACCTCCGTGATAACGGTATTTTTCTTCTTATTTAACCTGTTTAGTCCATTTTTGACATTATTTAGCCTATTTAGTCCACAAATGACATAATAAGATGAAGAAAATCAAGGAAGAGGAAGGAAAGAAGGAATAGGAAGAAAAGAAGAAGAAGAAGAAGAAGAAGAAGAAGAAGAAGAAGAAGAAGAAGAAGAAGAAAAGAACAAGAAGAAGAAGAAGAACAAGTCTTCTTTTTATTTCTTTTCCTCCTCTTACTTGTTTTTATTCGTAAATGGCATCAAAACCTTGCTAACCTCACAAATGTCATATACTTAGCTTGTTGTCCTCTAAAATGACACAATAAGCTTAGTTAGGTCAAAAATGGCATAATTTGCTATGTTAGCTCAAAAATGGCATTTTTCTTCTTATTTAGCCTATTTAGTCCATTTGACATAATTTAGCCTATTTAGTCCACAAATGACATAATAAGATGAAGAAAATCAAGGAAGAGGAAGAAAAGAAGAAGAAGAAGAAGAAGAAGAAGAAGAATGTGGCACTTGTTATATGGATGCATGGAACAATGTGTTGGATGAACATTGTGATATTAGTGTAAGATGTATGGATGAAACTGTGTTTCTTATGTATGTATGTATGTATGTTGTCATGGATGGAGCTATGGAGGGAGCTATGTGTTTCTTATGTTGTGCCTATGAAAAAAAATATGTATATCTGTGTGTGAATTCCAGTGAAATTAAATGGATATAAATAAAAACAGGGGATATATAGCCTCTTTGCCGTCTACTAGCGGACGGCAATTGTCGTCCGCTAGCAGACGGCAAAGAGGACACGTGGCAGCTACCTTTAGAAACTGGGAACACTGGCTGCCTATTTGGTCAGTTTGCCATTTGCTGGCGGACGTCAAAGACCTTTGAATCTTTGCCGTCTGCTGACAGACGGCATAGATGGCCACGTGGCAGCTTCCCAGTGCTGGCCTACCTGAGCTCTTTGTCGTCCGTCAGCGGACGGCAAAGAGCTTTGACTCTTTGTCGTCCGCTGGCGGACGGCAAAGAGCGTCGTTAATCCCCTAATGGCTCTGACCCCATCCCACTGCCGTATGTTGTCTTTGCCGTCTGCTGGCCTCGGATGGCGGACGGCACAATCCTTTGCCGTTCGTTTCTATGAAGCGGACGGCAAAGAAGGCCTTTGCTGGCACGTGTTCAGGTGGACACTTTGCCGTCTGCTGGCGGACAGCAAAGAAGTTTGTCGTCCGTGATCTATGCCTTTGCCGTCTGCCATGGCAGACGGCAAAGAAGCTGATTCCAGTAGTGCATACTGATGTATGTGGTCCGATGAGTGTTGAGACTCGTGGCGGGTATCGTTATTTTCAGACCTTCACAGATGATTTGAGCAGATATTGGTATATCTACTTGAGGAAACATAAGTCTGAAACATTTGTAAAGTTCAAAGAATTTCAGAGTGAAGTGGAAAATCATCGTAAGAAAATAAAGTTTCTACAATCTGATCGCGGAGACGAATATTTGAGTTACGAGTTTGGTCTTCAATTAAAACAATGTGGAATAGTTTCACAATTTCATGCCACCTGGAACACCACAGCTTAATGGTGTGTCCGAACGTCACAACCATACTTTATTGGATATAGTACAATCTATGATGTCTCTTACCAATTTACCACTATCGTTTTGGGGTTATGCATTACAGACAATTGCATTCACGTTAAAAAGGGCACCATCTAAATCCGTTGAGACGACACCGTATGAACTATGGTTTAACAAGAAACCTAAGCTGTCGTTTCTTAAAGTTTGGGGTTGCGATGCTTATGTGAAAAGGTTTCAACCTGATAAGTTCGAACCCAAATCGGAGAAATGTGTCTTCATAGGATACCCAAAGGAGATTGTTGGGTACACCTTCTATCACAGATCCAAAGGCAAGACACTCGTTGCTAAGAATGGATCCTTCCTAGAGAAGAAGTTTCGCTCGAAAGAAGTGAGTGGGAGGAAAGTAGAACTTGATGAGGTAAATGTACCTGCTCCCTGATACGTCCATTTTGCATCATGCTTTTATATTGATATTTACTACATCATGGGCTGTTATTACACATTATGTCACAATACTTATGTCTATTCTCTCTTATTTTACAAGGTTTACATGAAGAGGGAGAATGCCGGCAGCTGGAATTCTGGGCTGGAAAAGGAGCAAATATTAGAGACCTATTCTGCACAACTCCAAAAGTCTGAAACTCCACGAAAGTTATTTTTGGAAATAGTAAAAAATACTGAGCGAAGAAAATACCAGAGGGGACCCACACCCTGGGCACGAGGGTGGGGGCGCGCCCTACCCCCCTGGGCACGCCCCCTGCCTCGTGGGCCCCCTGTTGGCCCTCCGGTACCCATCTTCTGCTATATGAAGTCTTTCGTCCGAGAAAAAATCATAAGCAAGCTTTCGGGACGAGACTCCGCCGCCACGAGGCGGAACCTTGGCGGAACCAATCTAGGGCTCCGGCGGAGCTGTTTTGCCGGGGACACTTCCCTCCGGGAGGGGGAAATCATCGCCATCGTTATCACCAACGCTCCTCTCATCGGGAGGGGGCCAATCTCCATCAACATCTTCACCAGCACCATCTCCTCTCAAACCCTAGTTCCTCTCTTGTATCCAATTCTTGTCTCTAAGTTTGGGATTGGTACCTGTAGGTTGCTAGTAGTGTTGATTACTCCTTGTGGTTGATGCTAGTTGGTTTATTTGGTGGAAGATCATATGTTCAGATCCTATATGCATATTAATACCCCTCTGATTATGAACATGAATATGCTTTGTGAGTAGTTACGTTTGTTCCTGAGGACATGGGAGAAGTCTTGCTATTAGTAGTCATGTGAATTTGGTATTCGTTCGATATTTTGATGAGATGTATGTTGTCTCTCCTCTAGTGGTGTCATGTGAATGTTGACTACATGACACTTCACCATTATTTGGGCCTAGAGGAAGGCATTGGGAAGTAATAAGTAGATGATGGGTTGCTAGAGTGACAGAAGCTTAAACCCTAGTTTATGCGTTGCTTCGTAAGGGGCTGATTTGGATCCATATGTTTCATGCTATGGTTAGGTTTACCTTAATACTTCTTTTGTAGTTGCGGATGCTTGCAATAGGAGTTAATCATAAGTGGGATACTTGTCCAAGTAAGGGCAGCACCCAAGCACCGGTCCACCCACATATCAAATTATCAAAGTACCGAACGCAAATCATATGAACGTGATGAAAACTAGCTTGACGATAATTCCCATGTGTCCTCGGGAGCGCTTTTCTCCATATAAGAGTTTGTCCAGGCTTGTCCTTTGCTACAAAAAGGATTGGGCCACCTTGCTGCACTTTATTTACTTTTGTTACTTGTTGCTCGTTATAAATTATCTTATCACAAAACTACCTGTTACCTATAATTTCAGTGCTTGCAGAGAATACCTTGCTGAAAACCTCTTATCATTTCCTTCTGCTCCTCGTTGGGTTCGACACTCTTACTTATCGAAAGGACTATGATAGATCCCCTATACTTGTGGGTCATTGAGACTCTTTTCTGGCGCCGTTGCCGGGGAGTGAAGCGCCTTTGGTAGGGAAAAATTTATATAGTGTGCTGAAATTTACTGTCACTTGTTACTATGGGAAGTAATCCTTTGAGGGGTTTGTTCGGGATATCTTCACCCCGACCAGTAGAGCAAAGAGTTGCTCCTCAACCTACTGAACCTACTGAAAATGAAAATGTCTACTTTGAAATTCCTTCGGGTATGATAGAAAAACTCCTAGCTAATCCTTTTGCGAGAGACGGAACATTACATCCTGATGAGCACTTAATATATGTGGATGAAGTTTGTGCATTATTTAAGCTTGCAGGTATGCCCGATGATGTTATCAAGAAGAAGGTCTTCCCTTTATCTTTGAAGGGAGATGCATTGACATGGTATAGGATATGTGATGATATGGGATCATGGAACTACAAGCGATTGAAATTGGAATTTCATCAGAAGTTTTATCCTATGCATCTTGTTCATCGTGATCGTAATTATATATATATATATATATATATATATATATATATATATATATATATTTTGGCCTCGCAAAGGAGAAAGCATCGCTCAAGCTTGGGGGAGGCTTAAGTCAATGTTATATTCATGCCCCAATCATGAGCTCTCGAGAAAAATGATTATTCAAAATTTTTATGCTCGGCTTTCTGACAACAATCGCACCATGCTCGATACTTCTTGTTCTAGTTCTTTTATGATGAAGACTATTGAATTCAAATGGGATTTATTAGAAAGAATTAAACGCAACTCTGAAGATTGGGACCTCGACGAAGGTAAGGAGTCAGGTATAACACCTAAGTTTGATTGTGTTAAATCTTTTATGGATACCGATGTTTTCCGTAAATTTAGCACTAAATATGGACTAGACTCTGAGATATTAGCTTCTTTTTGTGAATCTTTTGCTGCTCACATTGATCTCCCCAAGGAGAAGTGGTTTAAATATCATCCTCCCATAGAAGTAAAAGTAGTTCACCTATTAAAGTTGAAGAAAAGACTATCACTTGTAATGATCCTATTGTTCCTACTGCTTATGTTGAGAAACCACCTTTCCTTGTTAGAATAAAGGATCATGCTAAAGCTTCAACTGTGGTTCGTAAGAGCAATATTAGAACTTATACACCTCCTAAGCAAGTTAAAGTTGAACCTAATATTGCTATTGTCAAAGATCTCTTGGCTGATAATATTGATGGGCATGTTATTTATTTCTGTGATGAGACTGCTAGAATTGCTAAACCTTGTGCTAAAGATAAACATAGACCTGTGGTAGGCATGCCTGTTATTTCTGTTAAAATAGGAGGTCATAGTTATCATGGCTTGTGTGATATGGGTGCTAGTGCTAGTGCAATACCTATTGACTTATACAAAGAAATTATGCATGATATTGCACCTACTGAGTTAGAAGAAATTGATGTCACAATTAAGCTTGCCAATAGAGATACTATTTCACCAATTGGAATTGTTAGAGATGTTGAAGTCTTGTGTGGGAAAACTAAATATCCTACTGATTTTCTTGTTCTTGGTTCCCCACAAGATAGCTTTTGTCCCATTATATTTGGTAGACCCTTCTTGAACACTGTTAATGCTAAGATAGACTGCAAAAAGGATGTTGTTACTGTTGGTTTGGATGATATGTCTCATGAGTTCAACTTTTCTAAATTTCGTAGACAACATCGTGAAGAGGAATTACCTAGTAAGGATGAAATTATTGGTCTTGCTTCTATTGTCGTACCTCCTAGTGATCCTTTAGAACAATATTTGCTAGACCATGAAAATGATATGTTTATGAATGAAAGAAGGGAAATAGATGAAGTGTTCTTTAAACAGGGACCTATTCTGAAACACAACTTGCCTGTTGAAATCATAGGGGATCCTCCTCCACCCAAGGGTGATCCCGTGTTTGATCTTAAACCATTGCCTGATACTCTTAAATATGCTTATCTTGATGAAAAGAAAATATATCATGTTATTATTAGTGCTAACCTTTCAGAGAAGGAGGAAGAAAAATTATTGAAAACTCTGAAGAAGCACCGTGCTGCTATTGGATATACTCTTGATGATCTTAAGGGCATTAGTCCCACTCTATGCCAACACAAAATAAATTTGGAGAAAGATGCCAAACCAGTTATTGATCACCAACGACGGCTGAATCCTAAGATGAAAGAAGTGGTAAGAAAGGAAATACTAAAGCTCCTTGAGGCAGGTATAATTTATCCCGTTGCTGATAGTCAGTGGGTAAGTCCTGTCCATTGTGTTCCTAAGAAGGGAGGTATTACTGTTATTCCTAATGATAAAGATGAATTGATTCCTCAAAGAATTATTACAGGTTATAGGATGGTAATTGATTTCCGCAAATTAAATAAAGCTACCAAAAAAGACCATTACCCCTTGCCATTCATTGATCAAATGCTAGAAAGATTATCCAAAAATACACATTTTTGCTTTCTAGATGGTTATTCTGGTTTCTCTCAAATACCTGTGTCAGCTGATGATCAAGCTAAGACCACGTTTACTTGCCCTTTCGGTACTTTTGCTTATAGACGTATGCCTTTTGGTTTATGTAATGCACCTGCTACCTTTCAAAGATGCATGATGGCTATATTTTCTGATTTTTGTGAAAATATTTGTGAGGTTTTCATGGACGATTTCTCCGTCTATGGATCCTATTTTGATGATTGCTTGAGCAACCTTGATCGAGTTTTGCAGAGATGTGAAGAAACTAACCTTGTCTTGAATTGGGAGAAGTGCCACTTTATGGTTAATGAAGGTATTGTCTTGGGGCATAAAATTTTTGAAACAGGTATTGAAGTTGATAAAGTCAAGGTCGATGCTATAGAAAATATGCCATGTCCCAAGGACATCAAAGGTATAAGAAGTTTACTTGGTCATGTCGGTTTTTATAGGAGGTTCATTAAGGACTTCTCAAAAATTTCTCAGCCTCTGACTAATCTATTACAAAAAGATATACCATTTGTCTTTGATGATGATTGTGTAGAAGCATTTAAAATACTTAAGAAAGCATTGATTTCTGCACCTATCATTCAACCATCTGATTGGAATTTACCCTTTGAAATTATGTGCGATGCTAGTGATTATGCTGTAGGTGTTGTTCTAGGGCAAAGAGTTGATAAGAAATTAAATGTTATTCAATATGCTAGTAAAACTCTAGACAATGCCCAGCGAAATTATGCTACTACCGAAAAAAATTCTTAGCAGTTGTATTTGCTTGTGATAAGTTCAGACCTTATATTGTTGATTCTAAAGTAACTATTCACACTGATCATGCTGCTATTAAATATCTTATGGAAAAGAAAGATGCTAAACATAGACTTATTAGATGGGTTCTCTTGCTACAAGAATTTGATTTGCATATTATTGATAGAAAGGGAGTTGAGAACCCTGTTGCAGACAATTTGTCTAGGTTAAAAAATGTTCTTGATGACCCACTACCTATTGATGATAGCTTTCCTGATGAACAATTAAATGTCATAAATGTTTCTCGTACTGCTCCATGGTATGCTGATTATGCTAATTACATTGTTGCTGAATTTATACCACCTAGTTTCACATACCAGCAAAAGAAAAAGTTTTTCTATGATTTAAGACATTACTTTTAGGATGACCCACATCTTTATAAAGGAGGAGTAGATGGTGTTATTAGGCGTTGTGTACCTGAGCATGAACAGGAACAGATCCTACACAAGTGTCACTCCGAAGCTTATGGAGGACACCACGCTGGAGACAGAAATGCGCATAAGGTATTGCAATCCGGTTTTTATTGGCCTACTCTCTTCAAGGATGCTCGTAAGTTTGTCTTATCTTGTGATGAATGTCAAAGAATTGGTAATCTTAGTAGACGTCAAGAAATGCCTATGAATTATTCACTTGTTATTGAACCATTTGATGTCTGGGGCTTTAATTATATGGGACCGTTTCCTACCTCTAATGGATATACACATATTTTAGTTGTTGTTGATTATGTTACTAAGTGGGTAGAAGCTATTCCAACTAGTAGTGCTAATCATAACACCTCCATTAAGATGCTTAAAGAAGTTATTTTTCTGAGGTTTGAAGTCCCTAGATATTTAATGACTGATGGTGGTTCACATTTTATTCATGGTGCCTTCCGAAAAATGCTTGCTAAGTATGATGTTAATCATAGAATTGCATCCCCATATCATCCTCAGTCTAGTGGTCAAGTAGAATTGAGTAATAGAGAAATCAAATTAATTTTGCAAAAGACTGTTAATAGATCTAGAAAGAATTGGTCCAAGAAACTTGATGATGCATTATGGGCCTATAGAACTGCATATAAAAATCCTATGGGCATGTCTCCGTATAAAATGGTTTATGGAAAAGCATGTCACTTACCTCTCGAACTAGAACATAAGGCATATTGGGCCATTAAAGAGCTCAACTATGATTTCAAACTTGCCGGTGAGAATAGGTTATTTGACATTAGCTCACTTGATGAATGGAGAACCCAAGCCTATGAGAATGCCAAACTGTTTAAAGAAAAAGTTAAAAGATGGCATGACAGAAGAATACAAAAGCGTGAGTTTAATGTAGGTGATTATGTATTATTATACAACTCTCGTTTAAGATTTTTTGCAGGAAAACTTCTCTCTAAATGGGAAGGTCCTTACGTTATTGAGGAGGTCTATCGTTCCGGTGCCATAAAAATCAACAACTTCGAAGGCACAAATCCGAAGGTGGTGAACGGTCAAAAAATCAAACATTATATCTCAGGTAATCCTATAAATGTTGAAACCAATGTTATTGAAACCGTAACCCCGGACGAATACATAAGGGACACTTTCCAGAACATTTCAGACTCCGAAAAGGAATAGGTATGTGGTACGGTAAGTAAACCGACTCTAAAACAGTTATAATGTCAATTTTTCTCTGTTTTGGAATATTTAGAAAATTAGAAAAATAAGAAGCAGTCCGGGAAGGACACGAGGGCTCCACGAGGGTGGAGGGCGCGCCCTACCCCCTAGGCGCGCCCCCCTGCCTCGTGGGCACCTCGTGCGCTCTCCAGACTCCGTTTTCTTGCACGATACTTCTTTTGGTCGGTAAAAATGTAAAAATTCATTATCTAATCTCCCGAAGGTTTTGACCCCTCTATCACGCAATTATCCTCTGTTTATGTTTCGAGCTGTTGCTGCTGCAGATTAGAGCAAGATGTCTTCTCAAGAGTCAGTCGGGGAAAGTCGGGTGTCTCATCAGGCATCGAGATCAAGGACAAACAGCGATGCTGGCCACTTTGGGCCAGCAACGGAGGAAGAGATGGAGGCTGATTTGAAGAGGATATATGCCATGGAGGAGGATCAAGAAGTCACTTCTCGCTTCCGAGCTGGATTCACGATGGGGGAACTACAGAGCTCGACTATTCCAAACTCGGTTGTCCCTTCCAATGTTAGATTTCTTTCTTACGAGAATATGAAAAAGGGTGTTACTTGTTCCCCCGCAGCTATGCAACATCCATGGGTGCAAGGAGCTTTAACCGTCATGGGTAAGCTCCGTAAGGAGATAATGGATCTCAAGCAACAACTCAATAAGCTCGAGGAAGAGAATCGTATCTTGAGGAGTATCATCGCCAAGAATATCACACCATCACCTCCGAAGAAAGAGATATCTCACATGGGTATGGGCACTCCCCTTGGAAACTGCCAAGCTTGGGGGAGGTGCCCCGGTATCGTATCACCATCACACTCCTATCTTTACCGTTTTTCTTAGTTCGATCCTTTTAGTAATATCTTGATCTAGTAGAATAAAGTTTTTAGTATGATTTAGTTTTGAGTTTTGCGTTATGATTCCTCTATGTAATCGAGTCCGTGAGATATATAATAAAGATTAGTGTTGAGTCAAGGGCTTGATTATTTTTCTATGATCTTGGGGGAATAAAAAAGAAAAGAAAGAATAAAAAGAAATAAAGAGATCATATTGATCGTATGGAGAGTAATGACTTCACATAGAAAGAGTATGATGATTAAAAGTTGTTGAGAGTTGACAAACATAGCTTTGGTCATCGTTGCAATTAATAGGAAGTAATAAAGAAAGAGAGGTTTCACATATAAATATACTATCTTGGACATCTTTTATGATTGTGAGCACTCATTAAAATATGACATGCTAAAGAGTTGATGTTGGACAAGGAAGACAATGTAATGGGTTATGTTTTCTTATATCTGAAATAAAGTATATTGTCATGGATCATCCAACATGTTGAGCTTGCCTTTCTCCCTCATGCTAGCCAATTCCTTGCACCAAGTAGAGATACTACTTGTGCTTCCAATACCCTTAAACCCAGTTTTGCCATGAGAGTCCACCATATCTACCTATGGATTGAGTAAGATCCTTCAAGTAAGTTGTCATCGGTGCAAACAATAAAAATTGTTCTCTAAATATGTATGACTTATTAGTGTGGTAGAAAATAAGCTTTATACGATCTTGTGATGTGGAAGAAATAAAAGCGACGGACTGCATAATAAAGGTCCATATCACAAGTGGCAATATAAAGTGACGTTCTTTTGCATTAAGATTTCGTGCATCCAACCATGAAAGCGCATGACAACCTCAACTTCCCTCTGCGAAGGGCCTATCTTTTACTTTTATCTTCTACCTTATGCAAGAGTCATGGTGATCTTAACCTTTCCTTTTTACATTTTATCCTTTGGCAAGCACATTGTGTTGGGAAGATCCTGATATATATATATATATATATATATCCAATTCGATGTAAGTTTGCATTAACTATTATTGTTGACATTACCCTTGAGGTAAAAGGTTGGGAGGCGAAACTATAAGCCCCTATCTTTCTCTGTGTCCGATTAAAACTCTGTAACCATAAGTATTGCGTGAGTGTTAGCAATTGTGAAAGATTAAATGATAGTTGAGTATGTGAACTTGCTGAAAAGCTCTTACATAGACTCTTTCTGATGTTATGATAAATTGCAATTGCCTCAATGACTGAGACTATAGTTTGTTAGTTCTCAATAAAGTTTCTGATTCATACTTGACATTGTGAATAGATTATTACTTGAGCATAATAAATCATATGACAATATATATATATATATGTTGTTGTTACAAGAATGATCATGATGCTCTCATGTCTGTATTTTATTTTATCGACACCTCTATCTCTAAACATGTGGGTACACCTTCTATCACAGATCCAAAGCCAATACACTCGTTGCTAAGAATGGATCCTTCCTAGAGAAGGAGTTTCGCTCGAAAGAAGTGAGTGGGAGGAAAGTAGAACTTGATGAGGTAATTGTACCTGCTCCCTGATACGTCATTTTGCATCATGCTATTATATTGATGTTTACTGCATTATGGGCTGTTATTACACATTATGTCACAATACTTATGCCTATTCACTCTTATTTTACAAAGTTTACATGAAGAGGGAGAATGCTGGCAGCTGGAATTCTGGGCTGGACAAGGAGCAAATATTAGAGACCTATTCTGCACAACTCCAAAAGTCCTGAAACTCCACGAAAGTTATTTTTGGAAATAGTAAAATATACTGAGCGAAGAAAATACCAGAGGGGACCCACACCCTGGGCACGAGGGTGGGGGCACGCCCTACCCCCTGGGCACGCCCCCTGCCTCGTGGGCCCCCTGTTGGCTCTCTGGTGCCCATCTTCTGCTATATGAAGTCTTTCCTCTGAGAAAAAATCATAAGCAAGCTTTCGGGACGAGACTCCGCCGCCACGAGGCGGAACCTTGGCGGAACCAATCTAGGGCTCCGGCGGAGCTGTTTTGCCGGGGACACTTCCCTCCGGGAGGGGGAAATCATCGCCATCGTCATCACCAACGCTCCTCTCATCGGGAGGGGGCCAATCTCCATCAACATCTTCACCGGCACCATCTCCTCTCAAACCCTAGTTCCTCTCTTGTATCCAATTCTTGTCTCTAAGTCTGGGATTGGTACCTGTAGGTTGCTAGTAGTGTTGATTACTCCTTGTGGTTGATGCTAGTTGGTTTATTTGGTGGAAGATCATATGTTCAGATCCTATATGCATATTAATACCCCTCTGATTATGAACATGAATGTGCTTTGTGAGTAGCTACGTTTGTTCCTGAGGACATGGGAGAAGTCTTGCTATTAGTAGTCATGTGAATTTGGTATTCGTTCGATATTTTGATGAGATGTATGTTGTCTCTCCTCTAGTGGTGTCATGTGAACGTCTACTACATGACACTTCACCGTTATTTGGGCCTAGAGGAAGGCATTGGGAAGTAATAAGTAGATGATGGGTTGCTAGAGTGACAAAAGCTTAAACCCTAGTTTATGTGTTGCTTCGTAAGGGGCTGATTTGGATCCATATGTTTCATGCTATGGTTAGGTTTACCTTAATACTTCTTTTGTAGTTGCGGATGCTTGCAATAGGAGTTAATCATAAGTGGGATACTTGTCCAAGTACTGGCAGCACCCAAGCACCGGTCCACCCACATATCAAATTATCAAAGTACCGAACGTGAATCATATGAACGTGATGAAAACTAGCTTGATGATAATTCCCATGTGTCCTCGGGAGCGCTTTTCTCCATATAAGAGTTTGTCCAGGCTTGTCCTTTGCTACAAAAAGGATTGGGCCACCTTGCTGCACTTTATTTACTTTTGTTACTTGTTGCTCATTATAAATTATCTTATCACAAAACTACCTATTACCTATAATTTCAGTGCTTGCAGAGAATACCTTGCTGAAAACCTCTTATCATTTTCTTTCTGCTCCTCGTTGGGTTCGACACTCTTACTTATCGAAAGGACTACGATAGATCCCCTATACTTGTGGGTCATCACTCCCTTATTGGAAAGTAGTTCGTCACAGAAATCTGTTCCTGTGACTCCTACACCAATTAGTGAGGAAGCTAATGATGATGATTATGTAGCTTCAGAACAAGTTACTACTGAACCTCGTAGGTCAACCAGAGTAAGATCCACACCAGAGTGGTACGGTAATCCTGTTCTGGAGGTCATGTTACTTGACCATGACGAACCTACAAACTATGAGGAAGCGATGGTGAGCCCAGATTCCACAAAATGTTTAAGGCCATGAAATCTAAGATAGGATCCATGTATGAAAACAAAGTATGGTCTTTCGTGGAATTGCCCGATGATCGGCAAGTCATTGAGAATAAATGGATCTTCAAGAGGAAGACAGACGCTGATGGTAGTGTTACTATCTACAAAGCTAGACTTGTCGAAAAAGGTTTTGACAAAGTTCAAGGTGTTGACTACGATGAGATTTTCTCACTCGTAGCGATGCTTAAGTCTGTCTGAATCATGTTAGCAAATTGCCACATTTTATGAAATCTGGCAAATGGATGTCAAAACTACATTCCTTAATGGATTTCTTAAAGAAGAGTTGTATATGATGCAACCAGAAGGTTTTGTCGATCCTAAAGGTGCTAACAAAATGTGCAAGCTCCAGCGATCCATCTATGGACTGGTGCAAGCATCTCGGAGTTGGAATATACTCTTTGATGAGTTGATCAAAGCATATAGTTTTATACAGACTTGCGGTGAAGCCTGTATTTACAACAAAGTGAGTGGGAGCACTACAGCATTTCTGATAAATATATGTGAATGACATATTGTTGATCGGAAATAATGTAGAATTTTCTGGAAAGCATAAAGGAGTATTTGAAAGGAGTTTTTCAAAGAAAGACCTTGGTGAAGCTGCTTACATATTGAGCATCAAGATCTATAGAGATAGATCAAGACGCTTGATAAGTTTTTTCAATGAGTACATACCTTGACAAGATTTAGAAGTAGTTCAAGATGGAACAGTCAAAGAAAGAGTTCTTGCCTGTGTCACAAGGTGTGAAATTGAGTAAGACTCAAAGCCCGACCACGGCAGAAGATAGAAAGAGAATGAAAGTCATTCCCTATGCCTCAGCCATAGGTTCTATAAAGTATTCCACGCCATGTACCAGTTCTATTGTATACCCTACACTGAGTTTGGCAAGGGAGTACAATAGTGATCTAGGAGTAGATCACTGAACAGCGGTCAAAATTATCCTTAGTGGAATAAGGATATGTTTCTCGATTATGGAGGTGACAAAAGGTTCATCGTAAAGGGTTACGTCGATGCAAGTTTTGACACTGATCCAGATGACTCTAAGTCTTAATCTGGATACATATTGAAAGTGGGAGCAATTAGCTAAAGTAGCTCCGTGCAGAGCATTGTAGACATAGAAATTTGCAAAAATACATACGGATCTGAATTTGGCAGACCCATTGACTAAACTTCTCTCACAAGCAAAACATGATCACACCTTAGTACTCTTTGGGTGTTTATCACATGGCGATGTGAACTAGATTACTGACTCTAGTAAACCCTCTGAGTGTTGGCCACATGGCGATGTGAACTATGGATATTAATCACATGGTGATGTGAACTATTCGTGTTAAATCACATGGCGATGTGAACTAGATAATTGACTCTAGTGCAAGTGGGAGACTGAAGGAAATATGCCCTAGAGGCAATAATAAAGTTGTTATTTATATTTCCTTATATCATGATAAATGTTTATTATTCATGCTAGAATTGTATTAACCGGAGACTTAGTACATGTGTGAATACATAGACAAACAAAGTGTCACTAGTATGCCTCTACTTGACTAGCTCGTTGAATCAAAGATGGTTAAATTTTCTAGCCATAGACAAGAGTTGTCATTTGATTAATGGGATCACATCATTAGAGAATGATGTGATTGACTTGACCCATTCCGTTAACTTAGCACTTGATCATTTAGTATGTTGTTATTGCTTTCTTCATGACTTATACATGTTCCTATGACTATGAGATTATGCAACTCCCGGATACCGGAGGAACACTTTGTGTGCTACCAAACGTCACAACGTAATTGGGTGATTATAAAGGTGCTCTACAGGTGTCTCCAATGGTACTTGTTGAGTTGGCATAGATCGAGATTAGGATTTGTCACTCCGATTGTCGGAGAGGTATCTCTGGGCCATCTCGGTAATGCACATCACTATAAGCCTTGCAAGTAATGTGACTAATGAGTTAGTTGCGGGATGATGCATTACGGAACGAGTAAAGAGACTTTCCGGTAACGAGATTGAACTAGGTATTGAGATACCGACGATCGAATCTCGGGCAAGTAACATACCGATGACAAAGGGAACAACATATGTTGTTATGCGGTTTGACCAATAAAGATCTTCGTAGAATATGTAGGAGCCAATATGAGCATCCAGGTTCCGCTGTTGGTTATTGACCGGAGATGAGTCTCGGTCATTTATACATAGTTTTTGAACCCTTAGGGTCCGCACGCTTAACATTCGGTGACAATCGGTATTATGAGTTTATGTGTTTTGATGTACCGAAGGTTGTTCGGAGTCCCGGATGAGATCAGGGACATGACGAGGAGTCTCGAAATGTTTGAGACGTAAAGATCGATATATTGGAAGGCTATATTCAGACATCGGAAAGGTTCTGAGTGGTTCGGGTATTTATCGGAGTACCGGAGAGTTACGGGAATTCGCCGGGGAGTATATGGGCCTTATTGGGCTTTAGGGGAGAGAGAGGGGCTGCCTAGGGCAGGCCGCACGCCCCCCAAGGCCTAGTCCGAATTGGACTAGGGGGAGGGGCGGCACCCCCTCCTTCCTTCTCTTCTCTCTTCCCCTTCCTTCTCTCCTACTCCTACTACTTGGAAAGGGGGGAATCCTACTCCCGATGGGAGTAGGACTCCCCAGGGCGTGCCATAGTAGAGGGCCGGCCCTCCCCCTCCTCCACTCCTTTATATACGGGGGAGGGGGGCACCCCAGAGACACACAAGTTGATCATTGATCTCTTAGCCGTGTGCGGTGCCCCCCTCCACCATAATCCACCTCGGTCATATTGTCGTAGTTCTTAGGCGAAGCCCTGCGCCGGTAGCTTCATCATCACCATTATCACGTCGTCCTGCTGACGAAGCTCTCCCTCGAAGCTCTACTGGATCGTGAGTTCGTGGGACGTCACCGAGCTGAACGTGTGCAGATCACGAAGGTGTCGTACGTTCGGTACTAGGATTGGTCGATCGTGAAGACGTATGACTACATCAACCGCGTTGTCATAACGCTTCTGCTTTCGGTCTATGAGGATACGTAGACAACACTCTCCCCTCTTGTTGCTATGCATCACCATGATCTTGCGTGTGCGTAGGAAATTTTTCGAAATTACTACGTTCCCCTACATTTCTCCGATTTGGGTTCGAGCTTATCAGGCTGAAGCTTTTTCACATAAGCATCACAACCCCAAACTTTAAGAAATGACAGCTTAGTTTTCTTGCCAAACCTCAGTTCATACGGTGTCATCTCAATGGATTTAAATGGTGCCCTGTTTAACGTGAATGCAGCCGTCTCTAAAGCATAACCCCAAAACGATAGCGGTAAATCCGTCTCTAAAGCAAACGGATTTAAATGGTGCCCTATTTAACGTGATAGATTTAAATGGTGTCTATGGCTAGGAAAATTAACCATCTTTGATTAACAAGCTAGTCAAGTAGGGGCATACTAGTGACACTTTGTTTGTCTATGTATTCACACATGTACTAAGTTTACGGTTAATATAATTCTAGCGTGAATAATAAACATTTATCATGATATAAGGAAATATAAATAACAACTTTATTATTGCCTCTAGGGCATATTTCCTTCATGAGGCTCGCGGCGGGTATCGTTATTTTCTTACCTTCACAGATGATTTGAGCAGATATGGGTATATCTACTTGATGAAACATAAGTCTGAAACATTTGAAAAGTTCAAAGAATTTCAGAGTGAAGTGGAAAGTCATCGTAACAAGAAAATAAAGTTTCTACGATCTGATCGTGGAGGAGAATATTTGAGTTACGAGTTTGGCCTTCATTTGAAACAATGCGGAATAGTTTCGCAACTCACGCCACCTGGAACACCACAGCATAATGGTGTGTCCGAACATCGTAATCATACTTTACTTGATATGGTGCGATCTATGATGTCTCTCACTGATTTACCGCTATCGTTTTGGGGTTATGCTTTAGAGACGGCTGCATTCACGTTAAATAGGGCACCATCTAGATCCATCGAGACGACACCTTATGAACTGTGGTTTGGCAAGAAACCCAAGTTGTCGTTTCTTAAAGTTTGGGGCTGCGATGATTATGTGAAAAAGCTTCAACCTGATAAGCTCGAACCCAAATCGGAGAAATGTGTCTTCTTAGGATACCCAAAGGAGACTGTTGGGTTCACCTTCTATCAGAGATCTGAAGGCAAGATATTTGTTGCTAAGAATGGATCCTTTCTAGAGGAGTTTCTCTCGAAAGAAGTGAGTGGGAGGAAAGTAGAACTTGATGAGGTAATTGTACCTACTCCCTTATTGGAAAGAAGTTCATCACAGAAATTAGTTCCAGTGATTCCTACACTAGTAAGTGAGGAAGCTAATGATGATGATCATAAAACTTCTGATCAAGTTATTAATGAACCTCGTAGGTCAACCAGAGTAAGATCCGCACCAGAGTGGTATGGTAATCCTGTTCTGGAGGTCATGTTACTTGACCATGATGAACCTACGAACTATGAGGAAGCGATGATGAGCCCAGATTCCGCAAAATGGCTTGAGGCCATGAAATCTGAGATGGGATCCATGTATGAGAACAAAGTGTGGACTTTGGTTGACTTGCCCGATGATCAACAAGCCATAGAGAATAAATGGATCTTCAAGAAGAAGACTGACGTTGGCGGTAATGTTACTGTCTACAAAGCTCGACTTGTTGCGAAAGGTTTTCGACAAGTTCAAGGAGTTGACTACGATGAGACCTTCTCACCCGTAGCGATGCTTAAGTCCGTCTGAATCAAGTTAGCAATTGCCGCATTTTATGATTATGAAATTTGGCAAATGGATGTCAAAATTGCATTCCTTAATGGATATCTCAAAGAAGAGTTGTATATGATGCAACCAGAAGGTTTTGTCGATCCAAAAGGTGCTAACAAAGTGTGCAAGCTCCAGCGATCCATTTATGGACTGGTGCAAGCCTCTCGGAGTTGGAATATACGCTTTGATAGTGTGATCAAAGCATATGGTTTTATATAGACTTTTGGAGAAGCCTGTATTTACAAGAAAGTGAGTGGGAGCTCTGTAGCATTTCTAATATTATATGTGGATGACATATTGTTGATTGGAAATGATATAGAATTTCTGGATACCATAAAAGGATACTTGAACAAGAGTTTTTCAATGAAAGACCTCGGTGAAGCTACTTATATATTGGGCATCAAGATCTATAGAGATAGATCAAGATGCCTAATTGGACTTTCATAAAGCACATACCTTGATAAAGTTTTGAAGAAGTTCAAAATGGATCAAGCAAAGAAAGGGTTCTTGCCTGTGTTACAAGGTGTGAAGTTGAGTCAGACTCAATGCCCGACCACTACAGAAGATAGAGAGAAAATGAAAGTTGTTCCCTATGCTTCAGCCATAGGCTCTATCATGTATGCAATACTGTGTACCAGACCTGATGTGTGCCTTGCTATTAGTTTAGCAGGGAGGTACCAAAGTAATCCAGGAGTGGATCACTGGACAACGGTCAAGAATATCCTGAAATACCTGAAAAGTATTAAGGATATGTTTCTCGTTTATGGAGGTGACAAAGAGCTCGTCGTAAATGGTTATGTCGATGCAAGCTTTGGCACTAATCCGGATGACTCTAGGTCACAAACCGGATACATATTTATATTGAACGGTGGAGCTGTAAGTTGGTGTAGTTCTAAGCAAAGCGGCGTGGCGGGATCTACGTGTGAAGCGGAGTACATAGCTGCTTCGGAAGCAGTAAATGAAGGAGTCTGGATGAAGGAGTTCATATCCGATCTAGGTGTCATACCTAGTGCATCGGGTCTAATGAAAATCTTTTGTGACAATACTGGTGCAATTGCCATGGCAAAGGAATCCAGATTTCACAAGAGAACCAAGCACATCAAGAGACGCTTCAATTCCATCTGCGATCAAGTCAAGGAGGGACACATAGAGATTTCCAAGATACATACGGATCTGAATATTGCAGACCCGTTGACTAAGCCTCTCTCACGAGCAAAACATGATCAGCACCAAGACTCCATGGGTGTTAGAATCATTACTGTGTAATCTAGATTATTAACTCTAGTGCAAGTGGGAGACTGAAGGAAATAAGCCCTAGAGGCAATAATAAAGTTGTTATTTATATTTCCTTATATCATGATAAATGTTTATTATTCACGCTAGAATTGTATTAACCGGAAACTTAGTACATGTGTGAATACATAGACAAACAGAGTGTCACTAGTATGCCTCTACTTGACTAGCTCGTTAATCAAAGATGGTTAAGTTTCCTAGCCATAGACATGAGTTGTCATTTGATGAACGGGATCACATCATTAGAGAATGATGTGATTGACTTGACCCATCCGTTAGCTTAGCACGATGATCGTTTAGTTTGTTGCTATTGGTTTCTTCATGACTTAAACATGTTCCTATAACTATGAGATTATGCAACTCCCGAATACCGAAGGAACACTTTGTGTGCTATCAAACGTCACAACATAACTGGGTGACTATAAAGATGCTCTATAGGTGTCTCCGATGGTGTTTGTTGAGTTGGCATAGATCGAGATTAGGATTTGTCACTCCTATTGTCGGAGAGGTATCTCTGGGCCCTCTCGGTAATGCACATCACTATAAGCCTTGCAAGCAATGTGACTAATAAGTTAGTTACGGAATGATGCATTACGGAACGAGTAAAGAGACTTGCCGGTAATGATATTGAACTAGGTATTGAGATACCGACGGTCGAATCTCGGGCAAGTAACATACCGATGGCAAAGGGAACAACGTATGTTGTTATGCGGTTTGACCGATAAAGATCTTCATAGAATATGTAGGAACCAATATGAGCATCCAGGTTCCGCTATTGGTTATTGACCGGAGACGTGTCTCGGTCATGTCTACATAGTTCTCGAACCCGTAGGGTCCGCACGCTTAAAGTTCGATGACGGTCGGTATTATGAGTTTATGTGTTTTGATGTACCGAAGGTAGTTCGGAGTCCCGTATGTGATCACGGACATGATGAGGAGTCTCGAAATGGTCGAGACATAAAGATTGATATATTGGACGGCTATATTCGGACAACGGAAGTGTTTCGGAGAAGTTTCGGATAAAACCGGAGTGCCGGAGGGTTATCGGAACCCCCGGGGGAACTAATGGGCCTCGATGGGCCTTAGTGGAGAGAGAGAGGGGCGGCCAGGGCAGGCGCGCGCCCCCTCCCCCTTGAGTCCGAATTGGACTAGGAAGGGGGCGGCGCCCCCCTTTCCTTCCCACTCTCCCTCTCCTTCCTTCCCCCTCTCTTCCTTTAGGTGGAAGCCTACTAGGACTTGGAGTCCTAGTAGGATTCCCCTCTTGGGGGCGTGCCAAGGAGGGCCGGCCGGCCTCCCCTCCCTCCTTTATATATGTGGGGAGGGGGTACCCTAGAACACACAAGTTGACAATTGTTTTAGCCGTGTGCGGTGCCCCCCTCCACAGAATTCCACCTCGGTCATATCGTTGTAGTGCTTAGGCGAAGCCCTGCATCGGTAACTTCATCAACACCGTCAACACGCCGTCGTGCTGACGAAACTCTCCCTCGGCCTCAGGTGGATCTAGAGTTCGAGGGACGTCACCGAGCTGAACGTGTGCAGATCGCGGAGGTGCCATGCTTTCAGTACTTGATCGGTTGGATCGCGAAGACGTTCATCTACATCAACCGCATCACTAGACGCTTCCGCTTACGGTCTACGAGGGTACGTGGACAACACTCTCCCGCTCGTTGCTATGCATCACATAGATCTTGCGTGATCGTAGGAATTTTTTTGAAATTACTGCATTCCCCAACACCTCAACACTCATCGAACCGCATACATCAGTATGTATTATTTCCAATAAGTCAGTTGCTCACTCCATTGTTCTGGAGAACGGAGTCTTAGTCATCTTGCCCATGAGGCATGGTTCGCAAGCATCAAGTGATTCCAAAAGCCCATCAGCATGGAGTTTCTTCACGCGCTTTACACCAATATGACCTAAACCGCAGTGCCACAAATAAGTTGCACTTTCATTATTAACTTTGCATCTTTTGGCTTCAATAGTATGAATATGTGTATCACTACGATCGAGATTCAATAAACCATTTATATTAAGTGTATGACCATAGAAGGTTTTATTCATGTAAGCAGAACAACAATTATTCTTTGATAAATGAATAACCGTATTGCAATGAACATGATCCAATCATATTCATGCTCAACGCAAACACCAAATAACATTTATTTTTAGGTTTAACACTAATCCCGAAGGTAAAGGGAGTGTGCGATGGTGATCTTATCAACCTTGGAATCACTTCCAACTCACATCATCACCTCGCCCTTAACTAGTCTTGTTTATTTTGCAACTCTCGTTTCGAGTTACTACTCTTAGCAACTGAACCAGTATCAAATACTGAGGGGTTGCTATAAACACTAGTAAAGTACACATCAATAACATGTATATCAAATATAGCTTTGTTCACTTTGCCATCCTTTCTATCCACCAAGTATCTAGGGTAGTTCCACTTCCAGTGACCATTTCCTTTGCAGTAGAAGCACTCAGTTTCAGGCTTGGGTCTAGCTTTGGGTTTCTTCATGGGAGTGGCAACTTGCTTGCCATTCTTCTTGAAGATCCCTTTCTTTTCCTTTGCCCTTTTACTTGAAACTAGTGGTCTTTTTAACCATCAACACTTGATGTTTTTTCTTGATTTCTACCTTCACCGATTTCAGCATCGCGAAGAGCTCAGGAATCGTTTTCGTCATCCCTTGCATATTATAGTTCATCACGGAGTTCTAGTAGCTTGGTGATAGTGACTAGAGAACACTATCAATCACTATATTATCTGGAAGATTAACTCCCACTTGATTCAAGCTATTGTAGTACCCAGACAATCTGAGCACATGCTCACTGGTTGAGCTATTCTCCTCCATCTTGTAGGCAAAGTACTGTCA
The DNA here is from genome assembly GCF_002575655.3 of Aegilops tauschii subsp. strangulata. NCBI lineage: Eukaryota > Viridiplantae > Streptophyta > Magnoliopsida > Poales > Poaceae > Aegilops > Aegilops tauschii. The sequence continues at coordinate 539,158,267 of NC_053036.3, read as the reverse complement.
GAGGTCTCATAACTCTCGACACGGACATGAGTCTGAAATACTAATTTCAACTCTTGGAACATCTCATATGCTCCATGACGTTCAAAACGTTTTTGAAGTCCCAGTTTTAAGCCATAAAGCATGGTGCACTAAACTATCAAGTAGTCATCATATCGAGCTTGCCAAACATTCATAACGTTTACCTATACTCCTGCAATAGGTCTGTCACCTAGCGGTGCATTAAGGACATAATTCTTCTGTGCAGCAATGAGGATAATCCTCAGATCACGGACCTAGTCCGCATCATTGCTACTATCATCTTTCAACTTAGTTTTCTCTAGGAACATATCAAAAATAAAACAGGGGAGCTATACGCGAGCTATTGATCTACAACATAGATATGCAAATACTATCAGGACTAAGTTCATGATAAATTAAGGTTCAATTAATCATATTACTTAAGAACTCCCACTAGATAGACATCCCTCTAGTCATCTAAATGATCACGTGATCCAAATCAACTAAACCATGTCTGATCATCACGTGAGATGGAGTAGCTTTCAATGGTGAACATCACTATGTTGATCATATCTACTATATGATTCACGTTCGACCTTTCGGTCTCAGTGTTTCGAGGCCATATCTGCATATGCTAGGCTCGTCAAGTTTAACCCGAGTATTCTGCGTGTGCAAAACTGGCTTGCACCTGTTGTATGTGAACGTAGAGCTTATCACACCCAATCATCACGTGGTGTCTCGACACGACGAACTGTAGCAACGGTGCATACTCAGGGAGGACACTTATACCTTGAAATTTAATAAGGGATCATCTTATAATTCTACCGCCGTACTAAGCAAAATAAGATGCATAAAAGATAAACATCACATGCAATCAAAATATGTGACATGATATGGCCATCATCATCTTGTGCTCATGATCTCCATCACCGAAGCATCGTCATGATTTCCATTGTCACCGGCGCGACACCTTGATCTCCATCGTAGCATCGTTGTCGTCTCGCCAACTATTGCTATACGGCTATTGCTACCGCTTAGTGATAAAGTAAAACAATTACATGGCGATTGCATTGCATACAATAAAGCGACAACCATATGGCTCCTGCCAGTTGTCGATAACTCGGTTACAAAACATGATCATCTCATACAACAAATTATATCATATCATGTCTTGACCATATCACATCACAGCAAGCCCTGCAAAAACAAGTTAGACGTCCTCTACTTTGTCGTTGCAAGTTTTACGTGGTTGCTACGGGCTTCTGGCAAGAACCGTTTTTACCTATGCATCAAAACCACAACGATTTTTCGTCAAGTGTGTTATTTTAACCTTCAACAAGGACCGGGCGTAGTCAAACTCGATTCAACTAAAGTTGGAGAAACAGACACCCACTAGCCACCTGTGTGCGAAGCACGGCGGTAGAACCAGTCTCATGAACACGGTCATGTAATGTCGGTCTGGGCCGCTTCATCCAACAATACCGCCGAATCAAAGTATGACATGCTGGTAAGCAGTATGACTATTATCGCCCACAACTCTTTGTGTTCTACTCGTGCATATAACATCTACGCATAAACCTGGCTCGGATGCCACTATTGGGGAACGCAGTATTTCAAAAAAATTACCTACGATCACGCAAGATCTATCTATGTGATGAATAGCAACGAGCGGGGAGAGTGTGTCCACGTACCCTCGTAGACCGAAAGCAAAAGCGTTTAGTAACGTGGTTGATGTAGTTGAACGTCTTCGCGATCCAACCGATCCAAGCACCGAACATACGGCACCTCCGCGTTCAGCACACGTTCAGCTCGATGACGTCCCTCGTACTCTTGATCCAGCTGAGTCCGAGGGAGAGTTCCGTCAGCACGACGACGTGGCGACGGTGATGATGATGTTACCGGCGCAGGGCTTCGCCTAAGCACTACGACGATATGATCGAGGTGTGTAACCGTAGAGAGGGGCACTGCACACGGCTAAGACAAATCTTGGGGTGCTCCCCTCCCCTGTATATAAAGGAGGGAGGGAGGAGGCGGCCGGCCTAGGGGGCGCGCCAAGCATAGGGAGTCCTACTAGGACTCCCAAGTCCTAGTAGGATTCCCTTTCCTATTCGGAGTAGGAGAGAAGGAAAGAGAGGGAGAGGGAGAAGGAAAGGGGGGCCGCGCCCCCACCCCTTGTCCAATTCGGTTTGGGAATGGGGGAGGGACGCGCCACCTCTTGGCCCTTCTCCCCTCTCTCCACTAAAGCCCAATAAGGCCCATTACTTCTCCCGGTGAATTCCGGTAACTCCCCGGTACTCCGAAAAATACCCGAATCACTCGGAACCATTCCGATGTCCGAATATAGCCTTCCAATATATGAATCTTTACCTCTCGACCATTTTGAGACTCCTCGTCATGTCCGTGATCCCATCCGGGACTCCGAACAAACTTCGGTCATCAAATCACATAACTCATAATATAAATCGTCATCGAACGTTAAGCGTGCGGACCCTACGGGTTCGAGAACTATGTAGACATGGCCGAGACACATCTCCGGTAAATAACCAATAGCGGAACCTGGATGCTCATATTAGCTCCTACATATTCTACGAAGATCTTTATCGGTCAAACCGCATAACAACATACGTTGTTCCCTTTGTCATCGGTATGTTACTTGCCCGAGATTCGATCGTCGGTATCATCATACCTAGTTCAATCTCGTTACAGGCAAGTCTCTTTATTCGTTCCATAATGCATCATCCCGCAACTAACTCAATAGTCACATTGCTTGCAAGGCTTATAGTGATGTACATTACCGAGAGGGCCCAGAGATACCTCTCCGATACACGGAGTGACAAATCCTAATCTTGATCTATGCCAACCCAACAAACACCTTCGGAGACACCTGTAGAGCATCTTTATAATCACCTAGTTACGTTGTGACGTTTGATAGCACACAAGGTGTTCCTCCGGTATTCGAGAGTTGCATAATCTCATAGTCTGAGGAACATGTATAAGTCATGAAGAAAGCAGTAGCAATGAAACTGTAACGATCATAATGCTAAGCTAACGAATGGGTCTTGTCCATCACATCCTTCTCCTAATGATGTGATCCCGTTCATCAAATCACAACACATGTTTATGGTTAGGAAACATAACCATCTTTGACAAACGAGCTAGTCAAGTAGAGGCATACTAGGGACTTTATGTTTTGTCTATGTATTCACACATGTACTAAGTTTCCGGTTAATACAATTCTAGCATGAATAATAAACATTTATCATGAAATAAGGAAATAAATAATAACTTTATTATTGCCTCTACGGCATATTTCCTTCATTTCCTTCCTCCTTGGCCGAAGGATTGCGTCGCTGCGCCGTGGGAACGCCACATTTAGCGCAGGGCATGGCGGTGGGACGACATGCAATCACATTGGGGGATGTGGTAGGGTGACGGTGTTGAGGCGGCTAGGCAACATGGATCGGCGCTTGGTTGGCTCCCTATGTCCTCTCCCTGCTCCATGGGCAAGCCGTTGGTGGGTTGGCTTCCCCGTGTCCCAGGGTTGTGTAGGCTACGTCGGTGCGGTGGCCACACCACCCCGGCCAGGCCAGGACCTTCAGATTCGCCCATGTAGGCGGTAGCGTTGATTTGAGGTCCAGGGGCCATCGGCTGTCGGCCATGGTCGGCGAGAGTGAGGCGAGGAGCATCCCCTCTTCGAGATCCAGAGGCATTTTGTTGGGTGTCAGTGTCCTCTTCCGCGACCTGATCTGCCCTTTGCCTAAGGATTGGGAGTCCGCTCGATGCTCTGGTGGGTAGTGTCTGAAGGCGTGGTGGGGGTCGGGGGTTGCGAGATCTGGGATCCCGGGTGGCGACCCTAGAGGGTGGATTGTGCGGCCAGCTCTTCGGTGAGCGGTGTTGCACACATTCCTCCATAGCCGTGTGGATGGGTGGAGCGAGGCTACGGGGATCCTGGCAGCGGTGGTGTTTCAGAAGTGGCATTTCCCAGATCGTGATCTGTAGGCATGTTTTGATGGTGGCGGTTTGTTGATCGTGGTACCTCGGTGTGGCGGGGGTGAGGCTCTAGGTGAAAGCTTCACGTCTGTGGGTGTCGTATCCCTCTTAGGGTTGTCGTTGTGGTCCCTCTCCCTGTGTCAATGCTCTGGATGCAAACCCTTGACTGGTGTTTCGGTCTCAAGGTGGCGGCGCTTTATGTCGTCACCCTCTTCTAGACATCGTCTGGAGCTTAGGTACATGTCGGTCGCGTCTCATCGGCATCGGCGTGTGCTCCCAGATCCTTTCTCAAAGCTCCTTAGGCTCTGGCATGGGATAATCCTGACGGCATCCTATCTCTTACATGTGATGTCATTGACTTCACTCTTAGTTCTGTTGTCTCCTGACGGGATCGGTGCTCCACGGTCCGGAGCGAGAGGGCAAGGGGGGCCTCTCCAGTGACAACTTGGTGTGTGTGTGTGTGTGTACTTTTTATTTGCTTTTGTAGGAGGTTAAGTGTGGCGAAAGCCTTTTCCGGTACATAGTAATGGCCACCGAAGCTGATGCTTTTTCTTTTGCGAATCACCGAAGTTGATGCTTTGATACTTTCTCTGTAAAAAAATATAAGAGCATTCAGATCACTATGGAGGGAGTAATTATGTAGCGTCACTAACAAATTAGCAATGACATCATTAGTCAATAATTCTAAACGTAGCCTTCTACGGGGTATTTACGGACCTGCCTCTAACTAATATTTTTCACCCTGGGGTGGGCCCCCCACCCTCATTTCTATCAATCAAAAAAAATCCCAAATAAGCTTCTCCGTTGATCCCGTAAAAAGGAGCCCGTAAGTGTTGCATTGATCCATCATTAGTCATGTGCCAGCAGAAAGCATAGGCTCACCACTTGCTCGTTCCCTTCTGATCGAGCACTTATCATTTCTTTTATTTTCTTTTTTTCAAAAACAATGCAGACCAATTATCAAAGTTCAACAGAAATATAAAATACCTTAAACATAATAAAAATTACATCAAGAGACCGCCAAACGGCCGCTACCACCGCCAGAACGAGCCGCCGACGCACCGATGTCGTTGCTCCTCTACCTGAGCTGGCTTAACCTTGTCGATGACAGCTAGAAAGTTTTCGTGCAAGTGCCTATAAGGACCAGCGCCCTGGAGCCGTGGTAGTCGTTATTAAACCCTTGAATAGATTTAAAGCACCTGACATCAAATCACGCCACAGGACGAGAAATCTTAACCTCACCACCCAAAGGTGATGACAAGATTCTACGTCGGTGCCCCCGTTGATTACGTCCAGATGGACGAAGTCGAGGGGAGCCGGATCCTAAAATACAAACTCGAAGAAGAAGCACTGTCATCCGTCTGAGCGCCGCACCTGTAAGGATTGAAAAATCCTAACCTAAACTACTAACCGGGGTGGAGACATCGAGATTCCCCTCCCCGCCACCGGCCGTCTGAGTGGCAAGTAGAAGGGCGACGAATTCACGGGCTCGTCGGCGAAGCTTGGAGTGCACAGTTTGCCCTACAACCGCCAAGGGTTTGGGAAGGAAAAGCTATATCGAGTTCTATTGGGAGCACTTATCCTTTCATCACAATGCCCCACTGGTTGGAGATAATATCCAATTGTGGTAATTGCACATGGCCCCTCCCATTAAGATAATCGCCCCACTGGTTGGAGATAATATCCAATTGTGGTAATTGCACATGGCCTCTCCCATTAAGATAATCTGAGTCTCAAAGCTTTGAGGCGGTGGAATGGTACCATGCACGATCTCGCCGAATCTTGCTCTCTATCGGTCTGGTTAAACTAGAGGCATATCGAGCACATTACGACACTACGCTTTGGCTTAGCTCAGGAGCACAAAGTAATCAGAGAGACAACCGAATCTATGCACGCATAGTGGTGCTAATGGTTCGAGGCGCGACTAAACAAGTCGTGTGCACATGCATGGGGAATATCAATGCCGATGCCCAAAGCTAGAGCACGCTGGTGCTGAAAATTTTAACAAATGGCCTGCCGGATCGATCTAATCTAAAAGAGCAACTTCAAAGGGCCGATTCATTTCGTCCACCTGCGTCCGTTTGGGTAGGTGTGGACAAAAGTGGCGGCCCAACGCGCCGACCCAAATTCAAATCATGTCCGCATCGCGTCCGCGCCGACGCATTTGCGGCCCAAATTTGCGTCCCAAATGCGTCGGCGCGGACGCCGAACGGACGCCATGCGCGCCTTCTTGCTGTCCGCGGCGTTTCCATCTGGCAGCCGTCCAACTACCCGCTACCCACACGGTCAGCTTAATTTATGATCACGGGCCCACGCGTCAGCGACGGCGCTCGTCTTTTTTAAGCCGACCGTGCGGCGGGGCCGTCCTCATCCAAACTCGCCGTCCACATCTAGCAAGCTCTGCTCCCTCGTCGCCGGCAAACCCTAGCCACCACAACCATAGCGAGATGGGGCTCTTCTCCTGCGCCGGCAGCAGCAAGGCCAAGGGCAAGGCCCCCGCCACCCCTTTCCCCTCAGAGTTCCTCCCGCCTCCGTCGGCGCCTCGCCGGCAGAGGCAGCGCGTGAACGTGCCAGTGCACCAGGGGGAGTGGCACTGGCGGCACCGCCAGCCTCTGCCGTACCCTGACATGACCCTGCCGCACGACTGGCATCTGGATCCAGATAGGATCCCAGTGCCGGCGGCGCCGCGAACGGCTAGGGCTCACGCGGAGGAGGTGCGGCGCCGGCGGGCGCTGCTAACGCCGGAGCAGCGCCGCGAGCCCGCCTACGCATCCGACTCGCCCAACTGGGCGAGGTGGTTCGCCTTCAAGCACGAGGAGACGAGGCGACGGGGTGTGCGCGAGGTCGACCGGAGCGAGCCGCCGCCGCCGCTCGTTGTCCGCGAGGAGGACCAGGCGGCCGAGGACGCCTACCAGGCGGCCCTTGCGGCCGTCTACCGGGAGAGCGAGGAGGACGAGCGGCGCGGGGTAGAGGCGGCGGAGGAAGAGGAGGCTCGGTACGAGGCGGCAATGGCGCAGGCCCTTGCCCTCTCCGCGGCGGGCGACTGTGTGGTGCCGCCGGTGGCCCCGCCGTCCCCTCCCCGATGCCTCGTCAAGCCGGAGAAGCAGCCGGAGCCCGAGCCGGAGCCGTCCCCCATCAAGCGCTACTCCTGGACGGGAGTAGTGCGCGAGTGGGTACGCGCGCCGCCGGTCTGGATAGGGGCGACGCCGGCGCAGGAGGCGGCGTACCTCAAGCACTGGCGCCAGATCCGGGTGGCCGAGGAGCACCGCGACGGCGAGTACCTCGAGATGCTCGAGCGCGACCTCGAGGAGGGGCAGCGCGAGGCCGAGGAGGAGGCGCGCCAGGCCGCGGCTGTACAGGCGGCCGCACAGCCCCCCGCGCCGGCACTGCCCGCTCCGGCACAGCCTGCACCCGACATGAACGCGCTCTGGAACACAGCGTTCCCCTGGGTCGGGCCGGCGCCGACGCTCATCGACCTCACGGACCCCGAGGACGACGACGACGACGCCTAGGGCAACGCCCCGCCTTGTAGTTTAGGTTGTTTTTTATTTTTTTTAAATGCAAATATGGACGCATGGACTCTCGCCGGCCTTCGTGGCCGGCTTTACTGTTTAATTAATTTGTTTTTCTTTTTTAATATGCATGCGTTATTTATTTTTCTAGCGCCGTCAAAATGGGTTGGGCCAGCGTTGGGCGCACGCGCCGACCCAAACGCGGAAGCGGACATCCGTGTCCGGCTGGCCGACCCAAACGGATAAAAAACGGACAAAAACACCGTTTGTTTGGGTCGGCCCGTTGGGGTTGCTCTAAATCTTGCATGAGAGGCATCATTAGAACTTGGAAAGTTTGCTCATGTGCCTTCCCAAGTTAAGTGTTGAGCAGCACTCATCAAGTATAGTTGAGCGTCGTTATTCTGTCTAAACTGTGAGTATACTACTAAGTAGTATTTTTGCGCCAGCATGCAGCCCTGATTTCTGTCTCTGACTGCCAGCATGTTGCCACCTTCGGAAGACTCTTATCTTATCTCGCCGTGTGCCCGTGCCCCTTGCGTCGCTTTACAGAGCTGCACTCCGGCGTGCCAGTGGCGTCTCGCCATCATTGGAGGCATGGCACGAGCAAGCAGGCGAGATTGCAATTTGCAATCGAAGGTTGGCATGCACGAAGTATTAAGCAGTTTGTCCTTGCCGCCGGAGACCACAGAGCTTAGCAAGGCTGCACGCAGCATCGAAATGGAGACGGGTGAGAGCATTGGAGAGGGCGAGACACATCAGAGCATGGGTCGAACAGACACTGATGTAACTTTGTAATACGAACAGACACATCAGAGCATGGTCGAACAGTTTCCGGTGTGTGAGATGTAGAATACATGAATGCTTATATTTTGTTGTAAATGTTATGAGGCTAATACCCAGAAGCAAGGTAAATCAAGCTTTACAAATCATATATTAACTGAATAGCAAATCATTGGTTCAAACGGCCCTTTCTGCAGCAGGCGTTGCGAATGAAAGGTATCAACTCTGCATCTTGTCACCGGTGCAAAGCTTCATCCATAGAGTTAGTGTTGGGGTGACGCTTAGCGATGACATTGCTCATTATTTTCAAACCATGAAGGGGTTACGCCAAGATGATCCCCTATCCAATCTTGTTTAATGTGGTTGTCGGTATGTTGGATATCCTTGTAGTGAGGGCTAATGTAGGATGGACAAGTCGCAGGACTTATCTCGCACCTTGTGGATGGGGAAGTTCCAATCATGTGGTATGTCGGTGACACTATTATCTTCATGGAACATGATATGAAAAAAGCCATTAACCTGAAGTTAAAATTATTTGGATGTTTGAACAATTGTCTGGGCTCAAGATTAATTTTCACAAAAATGAGTTGTTATGTTTTAAAAACACCAAGGCGGCACAACATCAATACAAGCAACTTTTGGTTGTGTGGTTGGTTCGATTCTTTCAAATATCTTGGGATTCCAATTCACTTTCGTAGGCTTCACAATAAAGACTCGAAAATCATTGAGGGCCATTTTGAGAAAATGCTCAGTAATTAGAAGGGAAACCTTGTACCATATGGAGCCTGTCTCGTCCTAATTAACACGTTCATTACTATCTTGTTAATGTTTATTCTATCCTTCTTTGAAATACCCAAAGTGGTATGAGGAAAAGACTGGATTTTTTTAGATTGAGGTTCCTCTAGCAATGTGGCGAACACAAGTAGAAGTACTGCTATCTAGATGCGACATTATGTGTCACTCAAAAAATCATGGTGGACTTGGGATATAAGACCTGAAGATTAAAAACAAGTGTACGCACAGAAAATAGTTGCTCAAACTACTGAACGAGGAAGGTGTTTGGTAGGGCTATTGACCAACTAATGCTAAATCACCCTTTTGAAAAGGTTTAATGAAGGTGAAGGATGATTTCTTTCGAGGGGAGAATTTGTAGTAGGCAATGGTCAAACTATACAGTTTTGGGGAGATACTCGGCTTGGTAATACCCCGTTAAGCGTATAGTACCCAAACCTTCATAGCATCACACAACGTGAGAATGCGATTGTTACTTCTGTCTTAAGAATTACTCCATTCTTATATTATGAGACGGAGGAAGTACACCATTAAATATTCAGTATCGATGGGTGTTACTTAGGGATAGGTGGACCAGGTGGCTTCATTTGGTCTAGAGGTTGATGGCAGTCAACCTGTCAGAACACGAAGACTCATTTCGGAGCTAAATCGGTATACGATTAAGCTGTTGCCACGAGTCCGGTCTTTAGAAATAAGTATACCTGAAAATTAAAAATTACTTTGAAAATAAAGATCTTTATGGGGTTCTTACGCAAAGGTGTGATTTTCACAAAGATAATCTGGCCAAGTTTTGATGGCAAGGAAGGGGCGAAATTGTTATTGTGATTAGGAAGAAATTATTCATCATTTGTTTTGAGCATGTCATTTGCAACATCTGTGTGGCCAATGGTTCATGTAACTTTTAATCTACCGCTCCCAACTAGCATAGGCACGTATATATGATGTATAAAGGTGGGCCACAGACCTCAACTATACAAGGAACTAGGAGGTGAGCCCAATATACAATATGCACATAACACATATACTCAACCCCCCCCCCCCCCCCCCCCCCCCGCGCGCAGTCGAAGCGGCACCGCGGCTGACGCAAAGACTGGACCAGAACTCCTCAAATGACGCCGTAGCCAAGCCCTTGGTCATGATATCGGCAAATTGTTGGTAAGTAGGGACGTGCAAAACGCGAATATGGCCAAGGACCACCTGTTCCCGAACAAAATGAATATCCAACTCAATATGCTTGGTCCGTCGATGATGCACCGGGTTAGCGGAGAGGTAGACCGCCGAAACGTTGTCGCAGTAGACCACCGTGGCACGGTCAATAGGGCAAAAGAGCTCCTGAAGCAGCTGACGAAGCCACGAACACTCGGCGACGGCGTTGGCCACTGCACGATACTCAGCCTCAGCACTGGAACGAGAGACCGTAGGCTGCCGCTTGGACGACCACGAGATGAGTGAGGGTCCAAGATAGACACAATAGCCCGAAGTGGAGCGACGAGTGTCAGGGCAGCCCGCCCAGTCTGCATCGGAGTAGGCGGAGGCGTGAAGCGTGACACCAAGATCCGTAGTGCCACAGATATAGCGGAGAATACGCTTGACGGCAGCCCAGTGAACGTCTCGAGGAGCATGCATATGAAGACACACCTGCTGCACGGCATACTGGATCTCCAGTCGAGTCAGAGTGAGGTACTGGAGAGCACCAACGATAGACCGATAGAAAGCAGTATACGAAGCAGGAGAACCATCCGTGGCAGAAAGCTTGGCCTTCGTATCAACAGGCGTAGCGGCGGGCTTGCAGTTAAGCATGCCGGCACGCTCGAGGAGCTCGTGAGCGTACTTCCGCTGATGAAGGAAGAAGCCATCCGGACGGCGCACCACCTCGACACCGAGGAAGTAGTGCAAAGGGCCCAAATCCTTGATGGCGAACTCAGCGCAACGACGAGCCGTGAGCTGAGTGAGGAGACCAGCCATACATGTCGTCGGGATGATGTCGTCGACATAGAGCAGCAAGTAGGCTGTGTCAGAGCCCTGATGATAGACAAAGAGCGAGGCGTCCGAGCGGGTAGAGCGGAACCCAAGCTGATGGAGAAACGCCGCGATGCGCTAGTACCAAGCGCGCGGAACCTGCTTGAGTCCGTACAAGGACCGCGAAAGCAGGCACACGTGGTCGGGAAGCGCCGGGTCAACAAACCCGGTGGGCTGCTGGCAGAAGACATGCTCCTGGAGGTGACCATGGAGGAAGGCGTTGGAGACATCCATCTAGTGCACCGGCCAAGCACGGGAGACCGCAAGGTGGAGAACCGTTCGTATCATGTCGGGCTTGACGACCGGAGCAGAGGTGTCGGTGAAGTCGATGCCAGCACGCTGTCGGAAGCCACGAACGACCCAGCGCGCTTTGTAGCGATCAAGGGTACCATCAAGACGGAGCTTGTGTTTAAAGACCCACTTTCCGGTAATCACGTTGGCGTGCCAGGGACGGGGAACAAGCTGCCACGTCCGGTTGCACAACAGGGCGTCAAACTCCTCTTGCATCGCAGCCATCCAGAGCGGGTCACGAAGAGCGGCTCGAACGGAGGACGACAACGGCGACAGCTCAGAGGTGGACGTCGCATGGACGTAGTCATCCGAGGCGTAGCGCGAGCTCGGGCGAAAAATGCCCGTACAGGCGCGGGTGACCGGACCGGCCACAGGCGCTGGGGGGCGGTGGCGCCGGGGGCGCCGAGGGGGCCACGGGCACCGGGGGCACCGGGGGGGCTTAGGGGCCGCGGACGCCAACGTCGGGGGCCCCGGGGGGCGCGGGCACCGGGGGCGCTGCAGGTGCCAACATCGGGGGCGCCGGGGGCGCCAGTGCCCCGACTGTAGGAGGCGCCGCATGCGGGGGGCGCGCCTCAAAGCCAGGGCGGGCCAAGAGAGGTGCGCGAGCGCCCTGGGAGAGGCGTCGAGGAGCCCGCGTCACCAGTGGCGGGAGGAACAGCCGGGGGTACCTGGTGAAACGGAAACACATGCTCATCAAAATAAACGTGTCGGGAAGTGAACACACGGTGGGAGACGGGACCGTAGCACCGATATCCCTTGGAGTTGGAGGGGTAGCCGATGAAGATGCAAGCGACAGATCGAGGTGCAAGCTTGTGAGAAGCAGTGTCGGCAGTGCTGGGATAGCAAAGGCACCCAAAAATACGCAAGTCGTCATAAGACGGGGGCGTACCAAAGAGAAGATGGTGAGGTGCGTAGTTCCACCGTGGGCGGCAGGGTCTAATGTTAAGAAGAAGTGATGCAGTGGCAAGTGCGTCCGGCCAGAAACGATGCGGCGCGTTGGCATCAAACAGGAGCGTGCGAACGCAGTCATTCAGAGTGCGAAGGACGCGTTTGGCTCGACCATTCTGCTGTGAAGTGTACGGGCATGTGAGGCGGAAAACTGTGCCGTGATGCGACAAAAAGGTGCGGAAAGCGAGGTTGTCGAACTCTTTTCCATTGTCCGTCTGAAGGGCAAGGATGGGACGCCCAAACTGCGTGCGGACATAGGAGTAAAAGGCCGTCAAGGTAGAGAGTGCATCCGACTTTCTGCGCAAAGAAAAAGTCCACATATAATGAGAATAATCATCAAGAATGACCAAATAACATAAATAACCCGAGTTACTGGGAACCGGAGAAGTCCACACATTGCTATGAATCAACTGAAAAGGAAAAGAAGCAATGGTGGTGGAATTAGTAAACGGCAGACGAACATGTTTGCCGACTTGACAGGCATGACAAGTGTGATCCTCAATCTTATCGCAACTGAAACTAAAACTCTTAAGAATATGACAAAGTGTGACGGGGTTGGGATGACCCAAGCGAGCGTGCCAGAGATCGACACCAGCGGAGAGAGCAACCGGTGCGGTGGTGGTGGATGAAGGCGAGTGCACCGGATAGAGCTCGTCGGGGCTGTCACACCGATGAAGTACCATCCTAGTGCGAGCGTCTTTGACACAACAACCAAGCTCATCAAATTCAACGGTAACAGGATTTTCATGAGTGAAACAACGAACGGGAATGAGATTCTTAATAATATGAGGTGACACAAGGATGTTAGACAAAGATAATGGAGTAGAAGTAGAAGGAAAAGAAGTGTGCCCAACATGTGTGATAGGAAGTGTGGAACCGTCGCCGACAATGATGCGGCGGTTGGTGGAGACAGGAGTGAAGGAGGCAAGGTTACCAGGATGAGCAAACATGTGAGCCGTAGCATCGGTGTCCATGTACCAATCACCACCTCCAGTGTAGTTGGTCGGCGTAGGAGCGGCATGGAGCCCGGTGAGGAGCACCGGGTCCCAGGGCACCGACGGCAGGGCCGGCGAGGGGGACGGAGACGCCATGGGGAAGCCGTAGCCGCCGCTCAACAACGGCGGTGTGTACGCTCCATACAGCCCCAGCTGCCCCGGCTGCAACTGCGGTGCCGGGTAGGCCGGATGGCCTGTCGGAAAACCTGCGGGTCCGCTGACAGATGCTGCAGGTGCTAGGCGCCGTCTGGCTGCTGCCCAGCGGGCGAGTGCTGGCCCGCTGACGACCCCCACCAGTACCCGGGAGACTGGTACGCGGGCGGAGCCCCGTACGTGGGAACAGGCGCGTGGGGGGCCGCGCCGGAGGGCACCGGCGGCGGGGCGACGACGGACGCGACGTAGGTGGCGACCGCCCCGTACGTGTTGGAAATATGCCCTAGAGGCAATAATAAAATGGTTATTATTATATTTCCTTATTCATGATAATTGTCTATTGTTCATGCTATAACTGTGTTATCCGGAAATCGTAATACATGTGTGAATACATAGACCACAACGTGTCCCTAGTAAGCCTCTAGTTGACCAGCTCGTTGATCAACAGATAGTCATGGTTTCCTGACTATGGACATTGGATGTCATTGATAACGGGATCACATCGTTAGGAGAATGATGTGATGGACAAGACCCAATCCTAAGCATAGCACAAAGATCGTGTAGTTTGTTTGCTAGAGCTTTTCCAATTGTCAAGTATCATTTCCTTAGACCATGAGATTGTGCAACTCCCGGATCCGTAGGAGTGCTTTGGGTGTGCCAAACGTCACAGCGTAACTGGGTGGCTATAAAGGTACACTACGGGTATCTCCGAAAGTGTCTGTTGGGTTGGCACGAATCGAGACTGGGATTTGTCACTCCGTATGACGGAGAGGTATCTCTGGGCCCACTCGGTAATGCATCATCATAATGAGCTCAATGTGACCAAGTGTCTGGTCATGGGATCATGCATTACGGTACGAGTAAAGTGACTTGCCGGTAACGAGATTGAACAAGGTATTGGGATACCGACGATCGAATCTCGGGCAAGTAACGTACCGATTGACAAAGGGAATTGTATACGGGATTGATTGAATCCTCGACATCGTGGTTCATCCGATGAGATCATCGTGGAACATGTGGGAGCCAACATGGGTATCCAGATCCCGCTGTTGGTTATTGACCGGAGAGTCCTCTCGGTCATGTCTGCATGTCTCCCGAACCCGTAGGGTCTACACACTTAAGGTTCGGTGACGCTAGGGTTGTAGAGATATTAGTATGCGGAAACCCAAAAGTTGTTCGGAGTCCCGGATGAGATCCCGGACGTCACGAGGAGTTCCGGAATGGTCCGGAGGTGAAGAATTATATATAGGAAGTCCGGTTTCGGTCACCGGGAAAGTTTCGGGGGTTATCGGTATTGTACCGGGACCACTGGAAGGGTCCCGGGGGTCCACCGGGTGGGGCCACCTATCCCGGAGGGCCCCATGGACTGAAGTGGGAGGGGAACCAGCCCCTAGTGGGCTGGTGCGCCCCCCATGGGCCTCCCCCTGCGCCTAGGGTTGGAAACCCTGGGGGTGGGGGGCGCCCCATCTGGCTTGGGGGGCAAGTTTCCCCCCTTGGCCGCCCCCCCCCCCATGTAGATGGGATCCCCAGGGCCGGCGCCCCCCCCCAGGGGGCCTATATATAGTGGGGGGAGGGAGGGCAGAACTACCCTAGCCCCTGGCGCCTCCCTCTCCCTCCCGTGACACCTCTCCCTCCCGTTTGCGCTTGGCGAAGCCCTGCCGGGATCCCCGCTACTTCCACCACCACGCCGTCATGATGCTGGATCTCCATCAACCTCTCCTTCCCCCTTGCTGGATCAAGAAGGAGGAGACGTCGCTGCTCCGTACGTGTGTTGAACGCGGAGGTGTCGTCCGTTCGGCGCTCGGTCATCGGTGATTTGGATCACGACGAGTACGACTCCATCAACCCCGTTCACTTGAACGCTTCCGCTCGCGATCTACAAGGGTATGTAGATGCACTCCTTTCCTCTTGTTGCTAGTAAACTCCATAGATGGATCTTGGTGATGCGTAGAAAATTTTAAAATTCTGCAACGATCCCCAACAGTGGCATCATGAGCCAGGCCTATGCGTAGTTTCTATGCACGAGTAGAACACAAACTTGTTGTGGGCGTAGATGTTGTCAATTTTCTTGCCACTAGTAGTCTTATCTTGTTTCGGCGGCATTGTGGGATGAAGCGGCCCGGACCGACCTTACACGTACGCTTACGTGAGACAGGTTCCACCGACTGACATGCACTAGTTGCATAAGGTGGCTAGCGGGTGTCTGTCTCTCCCACTTTAGTCGGAACGGATTCGATGAAAAGGGTCCTTATGAAGGGTAAATAGAAATTGGCATATCACGTTGTGGTTTTACGTAGGTAAGAAACGTCTTGCTAGAAACCTATAGAAGCCACGTAAAAACTTGCAACAACAATTAGAGGACGTCTAACTTGTTTTTGCAGCATATGCCTTGTGATGTGATATGGCCAAAAGGATGTGATGTATGAGATATATGTGATGTATGATATTGATCATGTTCTTGTAATAGGAATCACGACTTGCATGTCGATGAGTATGACAACCGGCAGGAGCCATAGGAGTTGTCTTTATTTTTTGTATGACCTGCGTGTCATTGAATAACGCCATGTAAATTACTTTACTTTATTGCTAAACACGTTAGCCATAGAAGTAGAAGTAATCGTTGGCGTGACAACTTCATGAAGACACGATGATGGAGATCATGGTGTCATGCCCGTGACGAAGATGATCATGGCGCCCCGAAGATGGAGATCAAAAGGAGCAAAATGATATTGGCCATATCATGTCACTATTTGATTGCATGTGATGTTTATCATGTTTTACATCTTATTTGCTTAGAACGACGGTAGCTTAAATAAGATGATCCCTCGCAATAATTTCAAGAAAGTGTTCCCCCTAACTGTGCACCGTTGCGAAGGTTCGTTGCTTCGAAGCACCACGTGATGATCGGGTGTGATAGATTCTAACGTTCGCATACAACGGGTGTTGACGAGCCTAGCATGTACAGACATGGCCTCGGAACACACGCAATACAATTAGGTTGACTTGACGAGCCTAGCATGTACAGACATGGCCTCGGAACACGGAAGACCGAAAGGTCGAGCATGAGTCGTATAGAAGATACGATCAACATGAAGATGTTCACCGATGTTGACTAGTCCGTCTCACGTGATGATCGGACACGGCCTAGTTGACTCGGATCATGTTTCACTTGGATGACTAGAGGGATGTCTATCTGAGTGGGAGTTCATTGAATAATTTGATTAGATGAACTTAATTATCATGAACTTAGTCTAAAAATCTTTACAATATGTCTTGTAGATCAAATGGCCCACGTAGCCCTCAACTTCAACGCGTTCCTAGAGAAAACCAAGCTGAAAGATGATGGCAGCAACTTACGGACTGGGTCCAGAACCTGAGGATCATCCTCATAGCTGCCAAGAAAGATTATGTCCTAGAAGCACCGCTAGGTGAAGCACCCATCCCAGAGAACCAAGACGTTATGAACGCTTGGCAGTCACGTGCTGATGATTACTCCCTCGTTCAGTGCGGCATGCTTTACAGCTTAGAACCGGGGCTCCAAAAGCGTTTTGAGAAACACGGAGCATATGAGATGTTCGAAGAGCTGAAAATGGTTTTCCAAGCTCATGCCCGGGTCGAGAGATATGAAATCTCCGACAAGTTCTTCAGTTGTAAAATGGAGGAAAATAGTTCTGTCAGTGAGCACATACTCAAAATGTCTGGGTTACACAACCGCTTGTCTCAGCTGGGAGTTAATCTCCCGGATGACGCGGTCATTGACAGAATCCTTCAGTCGCTTCCACCGAGCTACAAGAGCTTTGTGATGAACTTCAATATGCAGGGGATGGAAAAGACCATTCCTGAGGTATATTCAATGCTGAAATCAACGGAGGTGGAGATCAAAAAGGAACATCAAGTGTTGATGGTGAATAAAACCACTAAGTTCAAGAAAGGCAAGGGTAAGAAAAACTTCAAGAAAGACGGCAAGCGAGTTGCCGCGCCCGGTAAGCCAGTTGCCGGGAAGAAGCCAAGGAATGGACCCAAGCCTGAGACTGAGTGCTTTTATTGCAAGGGAAGTGGTCACTGGAAGCGGAACTGCCCCAAATACTTAGCGGACAAGAAGGCCGGCAACACCAAAGGTATATGTGATATACATGTAATTGATGTGTACCTTACCAGTACTCGTAGTAGCTCCTGGGTATTTGATACCGGTGCGGTTGCTCATATTTGTAACTCAAAACAGGAGCTGCGGAATAAGCGGAGACTGGCGAAGGACGAGGTGACGATGCGCGTCGGGAATGGTTCCAAGGTCGATGTGATCGCCGTCGGCACGCTACCTCTACATTTACCTACGGGATTAGTTTTAAACCTCAATAATTGTTATTTAGTGCCAGCTTTGAGCATGAACATTGTATCTGGATCTCGTTTAATGCGAGATGGATACTCATTTAAATCCGAGAATAATGGTTGTTCTATTTATATGAGAGATATGTTTTATGGCCATGCCCCGCTGGTCAATGGTTTATTCTTAATGAATCTCGAACGTGATGTTACACATATTCATAGTGTGAATACCAAAAGATGTAAAGTTGATAACGATAGTCCCACATACTTGTGGCACTGCCGCCTTGGTCACATTGGTGTCAAGCGCATGAAGAAGCTCCATGCTGATGGACTTTTGGAGTCTCTTGATTACGAATCATTTGACACGTGCGAACCATGCCTCATGGGTAAGATGACCAAGACTCCGTTCTCCGGAACAATGGAGGGAGCAACCAACTTATTGGAAATCATACATACTGATGTGTGCGGTCCAATGAGTGTTGAGGCTCGCGGTGGCTATCGTTATGTTCTCACTCTCACTGATGACTTGAGTAGATATGGGTATGTTTACCTAATGAAACACAAGTCTGAAACCTTTGAAAAGTTCAAGGAATTTCAGAGTGAGGTTGAGAATCAACGTGACAGGAAAATAAAGTTCTTACGATCAGATCGTGGAGGAGAATATTTGAGTCACGAATTTGGCACACACTTAAGGAAATGTGGAATAGTTTCACAACTCACGCCGCCTGGAACACCTCAGCGAAATGGTGTGTCCAAACGTCATAATCGCACTCTATTGGATATGGTGCGATCTATGATGTCTCTTACCGATCTACCGCTCTCATTTTGGGGCTATGCTTTAGAGACTGCCGCATTCACTTTAAATAGGGCTCCGTCGAAATCCGTTGAGACGAGACCGTATGAATTATGGTTTGGGAAGAAACCTAAGTTGTCGTTTCTAAAAGGTTGGGGATGCGATGCTTATGTCAAGAAACTTCAACCTGAAAAGCTCGAACCCAAGTCGGAAAATTGCGTCTTCATAGGATACCCTAAGGAAACCATTGGGTATACCTTCTACCTCAGATCCGAAGGCAAGATCTTTGTTGCCAAGAACGGGTCCTTTCTGGAGAAAGAGTTTCTCTCGAAAGAAATAAGTGGGAGGAAAGTGGAACTTGATGAGGTGATAGTCACCCCTTCCGAACCGGAAAGTAGCGCAGCGCGGGAAGATGTTCCTGTGGTGCCTACACCGACTGGAGAGGAAGTTAATGATGATCATGAAGCTTCGGATCAAGTTACTGCTGAACTTCGTAGGTCCACAAGGACACGTTCCGCGCCAGAGTGGTACGGCAACCCTGTCCTGGAAATCATGTTGTTAGACAACGGTGAACCTTCGAACTATGAAGAAGCAATGGCGGGCCCAGATTCCGACAAATGGCTAGAAGCCATGAAATCCGAGATAGGATCCATGTATGAAAACGAAGTATGGACTTTGGCTGACTTGCCCGATGATCGGCGAGCGATAGAAAACAAATGGATTAAGAAGAAGACAGACGCGGATGGTAATGTGACCGTCTATAAGGCTCGACTTGTCGCTAAGGGTTATCGACAAGTTCAAGGGGTTGACTACGATGAGACTTTCTCACCCGTAGCGAAGCTGAAGTCCGTCCGAATCATGTTAGCAATTGCCGCATTCTACGATTATGAGATATGGCAAATGGACGTCAAAACGGCATTCCTTAACGGCTTTCTTAAGGAAGAATTGTATATGATGCAGCCGGAAGGTTTTGTCGATCCTAAGAATGCTAACAAGGTATGCAAGCTCCAGCGCTCCATCTATGGGCTGGTGCAAGCATCTCGGAGTTGGAACATTCGATTTGATGAGATGATCAAAGCGTTTGGGTTTACACAGACTTATGGAGAAGCCTGTGTTTACAAGAAAGTGAGTGGGAGCTCTGTAGCATTTCTCATATTATATGTGGATGACATACTATTGATGGGAAATGATATAGAATTCTTGGAAAGTATAAAGGCCTATTTGAATAAGTGTTTTTCAATGAAGGACCTTGGAGAAGCTGCTTATATATTAGGCATCAAGATCTATAGAGGTAGATCAAGACGCCTCATTGGTCTTTCACAGAGTACGTACCTTGACAAGATATTGAAGAAGTTCAATATGGATCAGTCCAAGAAGGGGTTCTTGCCTGTATTGCAAGGTGTGCAATTGAGCACGGCTCAATGCCCGACCACGGCAGAAGATAGAGAAAAGATGAGTGTCATCCCCTATGCCTCGGCCATAGGGTCTGTTATGTATGCCATGTTGTGTACCAGACCTGATGTAAACCTTGCCGTAAGTTTGGTAGGAAGGTACCAAAGTAATCCCGGCATGGAACACTGGACAGCGGTCAAGAATATCCTGAAGTACCTGAAAAGGACTAAGGATATATTTCTCGTATATGGAGGTGACGAAGAGCTAGTCGTAAAGGGTTACGTCGACGCTAGCTTCGACACAGATCTGGATGACTCTAAGTCACAAACCGGATACGTGTATATTTTGAATGGAGGGGCAGTAAGCTGGTGCGGTTGCAAGCAAAGCGTCGTGGCGGGATCTACATGTGAAGCGGAGTACATGGCGGCCTCAGAGGCAGCGCAAGAAGCAATCTGCATGAAGGAGTTCATTACTGACCTAGGGGTGATTCCCAATGCGTCGGGCCCGAGACTCTCTTCTGTGACAACACTGGAGCTGTTGCCCTTGCCAAGGAGCCCAGGTTTCACAGGAAGACCAGGCATATCAAGCGTCGCTTCAACTCCATTCGTGAAAGTGTTCAAAATGGAGACATAGATATTTGTAAAGTACATACGGACCTGAATGTAGCAGATCCGTTGACTAAACCTCTCCCTAGAGCAAAACATGATCAACACCAGAACTCTATGGGTGTTCGATTCATCACAATGTAACTAGATTATTGACCCTAGTGCAAGTGGGAGACTGTTGGAAATATGCCCTAGAGGCAATAATAAAATGGTTATTATTATATTTCCTTGTTCATGATAATTGTCTATTGTTCATGCTATAATTGTGTTATCCGGAAATCGTAATACATGTGTGAATACATAGACCACAACGTGTCCCTAGTAAGCCTCTAGTTGACTAGCTCGTTGATCAACAGATAGTCATGGTTTCCTGACTATGGACATTGGATGTCATTGATAACGGGATCACATCGTTAGGAGAATGATGTGATGGACAAGACCCAATCCTAAGCATAGCACAAAGATCGTGTAGTTCGTTTGCTAGAGCTTTTCCAATTGTCAAGTATCATTTCCTTAGACCATGAGATTGTGCAAATCCCGGACACCGTAGGAGTGCTTTGGGTGTGCCAAACGTCACAACGTAACTGGGTGGCTATAAAGGTACACTACGGGTATCTCTGAAAGTGTCTGTTGGGTTGGCACGAATCGAGACTGGGATTTGTCACTCCGTATGACGGAGAGGTGTCTCTGGGCCCACTCGGTAATGCATCATCATAATGAGCTCAATGTGACCAAGTGTCTGGTCACGGGATCATGCATTACGGTACGAGTAGAGTGACTTGCCGGTAACGAGATTGAACAAGGTATTGGGATATCGACGTTCGAATCTCGGGCAAGTAACGTACCGATTGACAAAGGGAATTGTATACGGGATTGATTGAATCCTCGACATCGTGGTTCATCCGATGAGATCATCGTGGAACATGTGGGAGCCAACATGGGTATCCAGATCCCGCTGTTGGTTATTGACCGGAGAGTCGTCTCGGTCATGTCTGCATGTCTCCCGAACCCGTAGGGTCTACACACTTAAGGTTCGGTGACGCTAGGGTTGTAGAGATATTAGTATGCGGAAACCCGAAAGTTGTTCGGAGTCCCGGATGAGATCCCGGACATCACGAGGAGTTCCGGAATGGTCCGGAGGTGAAGAATTATATATAGGAAGTCCGGTTTCGGCCACCGGGAAAGTTTCGAGGTTATCGGTATTGTACCGGGACCACCGGAAGGGTCCCGGGGGTCCACCGGGTAGGGCCACCTATCCCGGAGGGCCCCATGGGCTGAAGTGGGAGGGGAACTAGCCCCTGGTGGGCTGGTGCGCCCCCCATGGGCCTCCCCTGCGCCTAGGGTTGGAAACCCTGGGGGTGGGGGGCGCCCCACCTGTCTTGGGGGGCAAGTTTCCCCCCTTGGCCGCCGGCGCCCCCCCCCCCCAGGGGGCCTATATATAGTGGGGGGGAGGAAGGACAGCACTACCCTAGCCCCTGGCGCCTCCCTCTCCCTCCCGTGACACCTCTCCCTCCCGTTTGCGCTTGGCGAAGCCCTGCCGGGATCCCCGCTACTTCCACCACCACGCCGTCGTGCTGCTGGATCTCCATCAACCTCTCCTTCCCCCTTGCTGGATCAAGAAGGAGGAGACGTCGCTGCTCCATACGTGTGTTGAACGCGGAGGTGCCATCCGTTCGGCGCTCAGTCTTCGGTGATTTGGATCACGACGAGTACGACTCCATCAACCCCGTTCACTTGAACGCTTCCGCTCGCGATCTACAAGGGTATGTAGATGCACTCCTTTCCTCTCGTTGCTAGTAAACTCCATAGATGGATCTTGGTGATGCGTAGAAAATTTTAAAATTCTGCAACGATCCCCAACAGTACGGCGGCGGGGCCACGCCGTAGGGCGCCGGCGGCGGAGCTGCGCCAGAGGGTGCCGGCGGCAGGATGGCAGAGGCGGCGACGGACGGGCCGGTTGACGCCATCGTTGGTCCGACGGCGGCGACTCACACGGCGGCTCGGGGTGGATCGCGCGGTGGCAGCAGCAGCTCGGGCACGCAGCAGATCGAGCGATGCGGCGGGTTTGGATCGAGCGAGGCAGCAGCGAAGCAACTTGGCGGCTGGCGCGATGGATCGGGCGACGCCGCGTGCGGCTGGCAGGGCGGGCATGATGGATCGAGCAACACCGTAGCAGCAGGCGGACGCGTAGCAGCGAGCAATACGCAGCGGCGCGGCAGGCGATACGCGCGGGGCGGCGCGTAGCAGCGGGCGGACGCGTAGTAGCGGGCGGGCGGCGAGTTGGCGCTAGCGCGGCGACGCGGGGCGCAGGCGCGCGGGAGTTGGCAGCTAGCAAGCGCGCAAGCGGGCAACCTGGCTAGGCGAGTTGGCGGCTAGCGGGGCGAAGCGGCGATGCGATGCACGGGCGAGTGGGCGGCTAGCGGGGCGAAGCGATGATGCGATCGGGCGGGCTCGAAAGCAGCGATGCGATCGAATTGGTGAGGCGAGCTGGCGAGACGAGGGATCGGGCAAGGGAGGAGCAGCGGCTAGCGCGGGAGACACGTGGGGCAGCGGCGGCTGGGTGGCGGCGGCGGAAGCGAGAAACCTAGGAAACTGATACCATGTATGAGATTGTGATTGCACGATTTATTGCTCTTCGTGCATAGGCACGTATATATGATGTACAAAGATGGGCCACAGACCTCAACTATATAAGGAACTAGGAGGTAGGCCCAATATACAATATGCACATAACACATATACTCAACAATGGTGAATATATTCAGTAATGGGTTGAGAGGAGTTCCCTCCTTGCTTAAGGCACAAATATGTGTCTGCCTTTGTACTTTACTTTGTGCATTATGGAATTGTCATAATGACCTTATGTTTAACAAAATGCAAATTTCAAAATTTCTTGCGGGTCATCTATAAAGCCACCAGCTTCATTCGTACATGGTCTACCCTACTTTGTATGGAGGATAGTGCATTCATGAATTTTGGGAGCAACCGACTGAAGATGGTTGCGCAGGGTATATTCAACCCGTCTGAAAGACGATCCAATAATATGTGATTTAGTCACTATATCTTATTAGTGCCTGGTTGTTTTGAGCTTTGTCAAAATCTTTTTACTTGCTATTTTGCGTGATGTACTGGGTGTTTGGTACTTTTTACTGGTTGTTTTCTTGTTTTGGTTGTGTGCATCGATTGATGCAAAGGCCTGGGTAAACCATCCTTTTCGGGAGAAAAAACGGTTCGACATGAATGTTCAATACCACTATCCAAAAATAAAATTGTTCTAGCTTGTTAACCGCATGATGGAAGTATATATATATATAGGTAAATTGTGTGGGGGCACCTAGATGTCTGGGCACCTAGTTGCCCCGTTATAGTAAGTGATATTCAGGATGCATGATGTACAATCCACGACATATGCCTTTCTAAATTTTGTTTACATGCACTATCACTTTTAATAGGCAATGATTGCTTTCCAGAAAATATATACTACTAATCTCTTGGCAATGATTCCTTTCCAAAAAAGGGTATGTATACGCTCTGATTTTTTTAAGGTATTTGATATGACCAAATAATACGAAACATTGTCGCAAATGTTTGTATGTATTGTTGCGACGTATATTATGCATTCTTCTGAAGCTTTACTTTTTAAGGTATCTAGAATTAAAAAATTAAGGCCGGGTCACGCTTTTTAGCGACTAATTCTATTCAAAATAAGGTGACCAAATAATATAAAATGTGATCCTAATTATTTCTTACTTTTAGAAATATATATGATGCATGCTGATACCCACACATGATATTTTTTTCTCCTACGTACATATACTCACACACAATTCCTTTTAGTTTTATGAATGTGCGTTGCATGCCAATACCCACATGCGATTTTTCGTACATACATGGACCTAAGATATCATACCCGCACACCCTTTTTCAACACATGCATGCTTTGAAGATATACACCAAACTGATATACTTTGAATGGTACATAACCGAAAAATGATACACTATTTTTTAATGCATGTAAATTATTTTGAGACATCCCCGTAAGGCCGTAAATGATATTGGAGATATATCCAAAAAAAAGTTAGTACGTGACTAGGTATACGATTTTTATAGGTATATGAATTAGTATATGACTAGCTACGTATACGATTTTTATATGTGTATGAATTAGTACGTGACTAGGTATACGATTTTTATAGCTATATAAATTAGTACGTGACTAGGTATATGAATTAGCACGTGACAAGGTATGTACAAATACCTAAGATACTGTACACACAAACTCATTTCTTAGTACATGTATATGCCTAAGGCTGGTCATAGTGGGAGTAACTTAGCTAGTAACATAGCGCACTCCAAGAAAATTTTGCTTATGTGGCATGTAATCAATGAGAAGTGGTAACATAATATGTTAGTGTAACATAGCGCTTCCCAAGATAAAATGAGTCTACAACCTAATAAATGAAGTCTTCTATGACACTACTGCTATGTTGCTTTGCACTATGAAGGTAGTAATTTAGACTAGTGTCATATGCATGACACTAGTATAAGTTACTCCCCCACTATGACCTGACATAGCCAAAAATAATATATTAAAAAAAGTATACAACACATATAAATAAAGTACACGGACCATGCATGGACCATTAATTATTGATTTTCTCTCTCTTGTTTAATGAGGGCATTAAGTGTCCAGATCAAGCAATAGTAATTCTTTCCTAATTAAAAAATCAACGTTCATGGAAAATTGATGCAACTTGCGACACTACAGAATGATTAGCAGGGAATCATAGCCCATAATGCTGAAACGGATAAACTTCTATAATGATTACTGGGATATGATCTCTCAACAAATTAAAGTGAAAAAGCTGAAGCCCCAAATGCAGCGCTTCCAATAAGAACTAAGATAAATCCAATCATCTATCCTAAGGATTAATGGCTTACAAGCAAAGCAAAAGATGTCTGACTGTGTACCCTACCAAGCTCCTATTCACAAGAAAGCGCCCAAAGACAAATAGTTTTGTTCACTGGATGATGTGGTACCTAAAAATGAAACACATGCCCTGACATGTACTCCCTCCGTACCAAAATATAGAACGTTTTTATAGTTCAATTTGTACGAAGGTTTCCTTTCTGCTTGCTATTTTTGCGAATGGTTCCCGAACAAGTCGAACCATCTTCAGATTCCATCTTAAAGGTCTAGAGTGGATAACCTCCATTAGCTTGATGATTAAGAACTACATGCAGTGGGAGAACCAATTAACAAACTTTGGTGTTTGAGCTGACTGGTGAGAACATGAAACAGGCTCTATGACGGGCACCAACATTTTGGTTCCTGGGTGTATATACACCCAGGAATTTGAAAAAATAAATATGAAAAAAGTTCAGAAGATTTTTTTGAATAAACTTGATCTTTCTTGCATTACTATTTAAATTTCCACCAATAAAAACTCCATGTTGACTACAGAGCAAAAAAAAATTTATTGCTATATATTTCCTTCGTCCCAAAATAAGTGTCCCAACGTTGACTTTCAAGACACTTATTTTGGGGCTGTGGGAGTACAAGACACTATTCACACTATTTTGACAAAAAAAATTGTAGCTTTCGCCCTGAAGTCAACGTTGGGTTTTGTTGGCGAAAAATTATATACTAGTGCAAAAGAAAGTCAAGTTTATTCATAAAATCTTCTCAACTTTTTTTACTTTTTTATAAATAAAAAATTTAATTTCCTTGGGTGTATGCCAAGAGGTATTGCCCGCTCTATGACCACTTGCACTATAATTTTAAGAATGGTTGTCCACACATCACCTTAGGTCACGAGGCTTGACAATCTTTTTGTTCCAAGAACTATGCATGTCCTTTTCAAGCAAGTCCCAAATGACCATTGCCTTGTTCAGCCCATAACAATTTGGTTTATTAGAGTTAGACCCCCTCTTATATCATCTCTAGTCAACCCTGCATCCAACTATCACGGAACCAACTCCTCCTAGGAGTGTACAGCCACCATTGCAGTTCCACCGTGCATGGTGTCGGGCGGCGCCGCCGTGCGTCCCTGCCGGGAGGGGAGTCGGGTCTTGTGCGGATAGGGTGAAGGCGCGCAGCGCCAGATTCGTCCTCCGCCCCCGGCGCGCGCTCACTCAACGACCCAGCGGCCGACGGGTGTCTCCGCGGCCACACGCGGCGCCGCTCTGAGGGGCCACGAGCCCCCCTACACACGTGCACCGGCGGCGCCCTTTATGCTGGCGCACCCTCGTGATTCCGGTGACCACGGGCGCGCGGGAGCAGGGACAAGGCCACGGAAACCTCAAGGGCCAACATGCAAAGTGCGAGCTACAGTATTTTGCAGCCATTCCTCTTCTTCCCACGCTCCCCGAAAGCTTTTCAACACCGCCGTCACGCTTCACAGACAAACCTCCCTCCCTCTGTCTCTTGTCTGTGGCTGTCTCCGGCTGGCAACCGTGAATCCTAGCTGCTCGAGACCAAAACCACCTACACCTGCCCGCCGAACTCCCATGCATAGCCTTTAGCTCTCTAGAAGTCTAGCTCCGCTCTCCGGGCTCCGGCCATGCCGCACCGTCGCCGCCTACACAGCCTCGCGCCGCTGCCGCCGCCTCCCCCTTCGCCTCACACCGCCTTCGACCTGTCCGAGGCCGAGTCGCGGCTGCCACTCCTCGCAGACTACGGGCGGCTCAAGCCCGTCGACGACCTCCCCGCCCCCGTCGCGCCGCCGTCCGCGCACTGGAGCGCCGGGAGCGCCTTCACCGGCACCGAGCCCGCGACCGCCTCCACGTCCACGGCAGCGACGGGCTCCTCCCTGCCACCGGCGTCGTCCGCCGCCAGGGACGACACGTGGGTGCGCCGCTCCAGGGAGAGCTACTACCTGCAGCTCTCCCTCGCCATCCGCATCACCTCCGAGGCCTTCCTCGCCGGCGTCCCGCCCGAGCTCCTCCCACGCCGCCTCGGCCCCGGCGATGTGGCGGCGGAGCAGCACGCCGACGTCCCCGCCGATGCCGCCGCCGTCTCCTACCGGCTCTGGGTAATAGTCTCGCGGATCACGCTAATCATTACAAGTACCAACTGATAAATTAATCGTGCAGTACGTCTCTCTTCTCCGTTGATTTGTTTATCATGTCTGATGCTATATCTATGCACATTGAAAATTGCAACTTGATGCCAATCAAGGCGTGCAACCTTCAGCTTCATCATTGGCCGGATTAGAACTTTTCTAAGCGACATGGCTATATATTGACTGGATGCGCCCGAATTTTTTTAGATAAATTATGTTTTCACTGAGCTAGCAATGTTTGGGTGCAGGTGAACGGGTGCCTGTCGTGGGGGGACAAGATCGCGCACGGGTTCTACAACATCCTGGGCATCGACCCGCACCTGTGGGCGATGTGCAACGCCGACGAGGGGGAGGGCCGCCGGCTGCCGACGCTGGCGGCGCTGCGGGAGGTGGACGCCAGCGACCAGTCGTCGCTGGAGGTGGTGCTCGTGGACAAGTGCGGCGACTCCGTGCTGGTCGACCTGGAGCGGCGCGCGCTCGACCTCCACCGCGCGCTCGGCGCCACGCTCGACCTCGTCCGCCGCCTCGCCCTGCTCGTCTCCGACCACATGGGGTGCGTACGTCGTGATTCACCACTTGATCGATTTCCAGTTGATTTGCTTTCGAGGAAAAGGTTAGCCTGGTCCGTGTCCATGCAGTCTCACCCGTGCGTGTGTGCCCGTGCTCCCTGTGAGTGTGAGTGTGACCGTGACTGACCTTCGATAGACCAGTAGACGTGCAAGTTGACGACCTGCTCGTCCGTGAACCTCGGAACCTGAGCACCGACGAACATGTGAACAACACTCCAATTTCAGAGCCCACTTTATGTCTTATAAAACGTACCAGACTGTATATCATGGATCAAACGACCGCCATGGCCGGTCACGTTCCTGTCTGTACCTCCATGCTGTTATGCCATTCGTTACATACAATTTGAGCTTTGTTGATCAAAATTTCCAGTAATTTAATCTGAGCAGACAAATTTCAGCTGAATTTGATGGTTGTATTTTGAAGGGGTGCATTGAGATCGGAGGACGGAGACCTGTACATGCGGTGGAAGGCGGGCAGCAAGCGGCTGAGGAAGCAGCAGAAGAGCGTCGTCGTCCCCATCGGCCGCCTGTCCATCGGGTTCTGCAGGCATCGCGCCATTCTCTTCAAGGTCTCCGGCATTGCTTCACTTACCGTTACGATCCATGCTATGTTACTTTAGGCCAGCAGGTTATTTTCAGTCCAGTCATCTTCTCCAAACTGATGCAGGCTCTGGCAGATTTTATCGGCCTGCCGTGCCGAATCGCGCAAGGCTGCAAGTACTGCTCTGCACCTCACCGGTCCTCTTGCCTTGTCAAAATTGAAAACGAGAGAAGATATTCAAGGTATGAAGCAGGGAAGTATGCTCAGTTTGCTTTGTTTTTTTCAGCTATATATATTTCAGGGCAGAGGCTGAAGCAGTGAAGCTGCAGTCTGTTTTTACCATGATTCTGTGTTAATGATGGCTTACATTGACGAGGAAGTATGCTCAGTTTGCTTTGCAATTTTGCTGGTGCTTCTTCAGGGAGTACGTTGTGGACCTCGTGGTCGTGCCAGGGAGCATCTGCAACCCAGACTCGTCCATCAACGGCCAGCTGCTCTCCTCTGTGTCTTCGCCTTTCAAGACTTCTTGCACCGCAAGTTTGGAAAACTATGCGGCACCAGTTACAGCTTGGAATCGTGCGATAGCTGATGATCGTTGCAACTCGATGTTCTCAGATTCTCAATATTCAGGTACAATCTACAACAGTATAATAGCTCATAGATATCAGATATCTAGGCCATGCAAATGCACATGCTGATTGACCGTGTACTATAGCAGTTGCCGGGAACAAGAACTCTGTTCAGGCAGACACCAAAGAGGGTGTGGTGCTGAAATGCGGTCAGGTCATGCAGAATGACAACTGCAACAACATGTCAGTGTTTCAAGTGTCAAGGCAATTGAAGGCGATGGAGGTCGGCACCGAGGATGTCAATAAGGAGAACATCCCTGGTCTTACACTGCCAAAACACCTGCTCGCTGAGTCATCTTTTGCCATGGATTGGCTTGAGATATCATGGGATGAGCTTGAGCTCAAGGAACGCATAGGCGCTGGTACTTCCTTAGCTTCAGTATTCTTATCAACTTGCTACGTTATGTGAATTTGACCGCATTTTACTGAAACGCAGGTTCGTTTGGTACCGTTTATCGAGCTGACTGGCATGGTTCTGTAAGTACCTTAGACTTTTCACTATGGAGACCTTTTTACTTTGCAGTGAGATAAGCATCCTTTGCAGAGATCATAAAATTGAGGTTATAGTTTTGGGTATGTAGGATGTTGCAGTAAAAGTGCTTACAGACCAGGGTGTTGGCGAAGCTCAGCTCAAAGAATTCCTTAGAGAGGTTGCTTCACCGTTTCTTTTTTGCATCAAAACTTCACTTATGGTTAGTATAGATCTCAATCTGTCCCATTATCTTTAGCTTGGCACATTGTTAATCCTTGCAGATCTCTATCATGAAACGAGTTCGCCATCCAAACGTGGTATTATTCATGGGCGCAGTGACAAAGTGCCCGCATTTGTCGATAGTAACCGAGTACTTGCCCAGGTAAACCCTCCGTCAGTTTCACGGACAATATCCTGCATCAAACAGAATCGCTGAATCCTTATGCTGTGAACAGAGGGAGCCTCTTCCGTCTCATCAGCAAAGCTTCCGGTGGGGAAATACTTGATTTACGGCGGCGTTTGCGCATGGCATTAGATGTTGTATGTATTGCAATACTAACTTCTACAGATAAGCATGCTCCTGAAACGTTACTAGTCTCCCTGAATGTGATATGAAGCACTGCTGTGACTGAAATGCAGGCAAAAGGCATCAACTATCTCCACTGCCTGAACCCTCCTATCGTACATTGGGATCTGAAGACACCAAACATGTTGGTGGACAAGAACTGGTCTGTAAAGGTTAGTTGGAGTTCATTTCCCAAATAGAATAGCGCTATCGAATATGGCTGTTCCGTTTTTGTCTCTTTATTTACTATCCTTGATACAACTTCAGGTAGGTGACTTTGGCTTGTCCAGATTTAAGGTGACCACATTCATATCGTCGAAATCAGTCGCTGGAACAGTAAGCTTTGCATGACAGCCTGCTCAGTTAGTAACTTGCCATTGCATCTTTTTGGATTCTTAATATCAAATTCTGGTAAACTGCAGCCAGAATGGATGGCGCCAGAGTTTCTCCGTGGCGAGCCATCCAACGAGAAATGTGACGTGTACAGCTTCGGCGTGATCTTATGGGAGCTCCTGACTATGCAGCAACCATGGGGCGGCCTAGGCCCAGCACAAGTAACGTTCCATCTCATTATTGTGTTCTCTTATATAGTGTAGGAAAATTAAATGCGATGTTCGCGATTTCACTAGAGCAATATTTACAGGTAGTAGGAGCAGTTGCATTCCAGAACAGAAGGCTCCCAATCCCCAAAGATACCATCCCAGAACTAGCTGCTCTTGTTGAATCATGTTGGGCTGAGTAAGCAAATCTCCCATGACCTGACAGCAACCTTGATCAAAATTTCGAGTGGCTGCATCCATTAGTGCAGCCTACGTTTAAAACAAAATATTAACACGAATTTGCCTTATTTTCAGTGATCCAAGGCAGCGCCCTTCGTTTTCGAGCATTGTGGATACGCTCAAGAAGTTGCTCAAGTCGATGCAGGGATCCGGTTCATGACAGTCCCGTGGATTCTTGCCCAACCATTCTTTTTTCTCTACTCTCTGTCGATTAAAGCTAATCCACAACAAGGAATAAAGCAGTTAGTTGCCTTCAGGCACATGAGAGGGTAGCTGAAGCAGCAAAAGTGCAATGCTGCATCAGAGTTTGTTGGCTCGTTCCCTGACCATTCATGTTGTCTCTGTATAGTGATTTGAGCTACAAATTTAAAGCTCTCGAGGGTCAGTGAGGTGGTTATGTAAAATGTCCTGAATGTATCAAAGTAGTTCTACTGGCTGAGCAATAGCGCCGTCACTTTACTAAAATGGGAGATAGATTTGATAACAAGCATAACTGCTCACATGATCCTACGCTGAGTTCCCAATTTCCATCAAAGCATCCAACTGAACTGAACTTAAATGAACTTCACAACAGGGAGCATGATACTGGAACTGAACATATCCAACTAAACTGAACTTAAATGAATTTCACAACTGGAACTGAACATATCTCATCGTTTTTAGCATCGTCAATCAGTCCCCGGCCTGTGTTCTCAACAGAAATTCAACCATTTCAGCAAGGAAAACGTATATCACAAGACATGACTATCTAGCATCTAGACTGATCGTTCCATGGGACAAAATACTACATGACGGACTACGTACATGGGACAAAATCCACCTCGCTTTGCAAGTTATACCATCCGCTCGTCGGACAATATCCACACTGTTTCGCAGATTACACTACCCGCTCAAGCTCCCGTGCGTAGCAAAGAGATCGCTTGATCATCTGATGCGCTTGTATGCCGACACGGGGTTGGACCTTCGCCATGTGGAAAAGGACTGAATGATTCTGAACCTCCCATTCATGTTGTATCTGCCAACATAAGGAGTACTTGTATAGTCAGGAAGTGGTCGCGTTAACAATCACACAATCTATTAGTATATGGTTCTTCAGTAGAGTAGCAACTTAGTGGTTGCACCCATGCCTCTAACAAGATGTGTTTTACCACCCTTTAAGTTATTCAAACGCCAATCGTTCACTATGACATTATTCATATCAAAACATGGTGATAGGACAGAGGACAAGAGAAATTAATAGTCACCTCTGATATGTACTCCAGAAGCTTTTGCTCAGAGGAAAACATCAGCATTTTTCTGGCATCATCCACTGGCAAGTGATCGTATGCCTGACCACTGCAATCAGCTATCTCATCTCTGCAAAAGAAGACGTAGAGAACATAATCAGGAACTTCACCACACGAGCCACGTAGAAAACGTAATGTAAATTCATTCACCTAATAGTTTCAGCAAGAAGGTCCATGAAGTAGAGGTATGTCTCATGTGGCACAGCTTGCCGACCATTGGTTAATCGGTTGTAGGTACCTTCCATAAAGGATTGCTCAAGCTCCACTGCGTATTTGATGCAAGGATGGTCAAGGGCTCTCGGGGGCAGAAGTTCCAGCTCAGTGTGGAATTCAGCTACTCTGTTCTCAGCCAACAGTCTCATAAGATTAAGTCCCAAAATTCGATATTCTTCTGGTGATGGTGGGAGTATGCCTCTGATGAACAATCACAAAAGCAAACACAATATGAATAGCACTCGGCAAACATAAGTTCAGAAATACAGTGCTCCAGGATAGAATATCTAATGTGGAAATGTTCAGCGGCATCTTTTAGCCACAAGATAATTGTGCTGCTAAAAATCCAGGAGGTCGCACAGATTAAGACAATTCATAAACGTATCCTTATTCCTCAACAATGTCGACTTGACAAATGACAAACAATGAGACCATGTGCTGACTGCTGGCACCTGCCATTCCTCACAGGTGCTGTGAGGAATAGAATGCCAAGGTACTGAATAGTGATTAAACCAAAGGTTAATGGTCACAACACATAACTTCCACCAGAATCAAATAGATTGTATCAAGGAAGTGCATGTCCACGATCTAGATGTTTGAAATGTCAATTGTTTTTTAGGAAAAACATAAGCGTGTTGGCACAAGAAAAATAAGCTAGGAAGATAATTTATGTGCATGACTACATAGGATGAATCTATGCAGTATGTAGGACCAAAATGTGCTTAGGTAGAAAACAAACCTTGTATCCATGTAGAAAACTTTTAATTGGAAGAAGTTCCTCTCAAATGCATCTTGGTCCTTAACTCTGATGCTGAAGATAACAGCAAACTCGTATATGGCCCCTGAAAGTTTCACGATCAGTCACCCCAACTAATTTATACAAAAATGTAGATTGCAAAATGGTAAACTGCAATGCAGAAGTGTAGCCAGCATTCTTAGAGTTGATGCCATAGCATAAAAATGCTTTCCAGACTTGTAGTTTTTAGATGAAATGGTAAATTGCAATGCAAAAATGTAGCCAGCAGTCTTACAGTAGGACAGTTAGTCTACTACACACTTGCAAAATGGTAGATTGCAATTAAAAAATGTAGTGAACAGGGCTTTCCCAAATGGTGTAAAGAACATTTATAAGTGATAACAATATTCTCTCCAGGAGAATGCTTTGCAGAATTGCAGTTGTAGTCCATGACTAGCGAACATACATACAGAGCTCCGTACATGTATCCTTAGAAGAGTATTCCACGAAACACCTTCAACTACATAGCACATCTCAAATTGGATGAAACTCCATATGCAGAATTTTGGGTTCCATTTTACAGGAGCATTTCTCCTAAATTGGTTCAGAATACATTTTGCATTTCTCTTAGGAGGAGTTGATGATGTAGCATAAAAAAATGCTTTCCAGAATTGCAGTTTTTGATGAAATGGTAAATTGCAACGCAAAAAATGTAGGCAACAGTCTTAAGAGTAGGACAGTTAGTCTACTCCACACTTGCAAAATGGTATATTGCAATTCAAAAATGTAGCATCAAGGAAAACGTGAACAGGGGTTTCTCGAATGGTGCAAAGAACATTTATGAGTAACAACAATATTGTCTTCAGGAGAATGCCTTGTAGAATTGCAGTTGTAGACTTGTAGTACATGACTAGTGAACATACATACAGAGCTCCATACATACCTTAAAAGAGCATTTCACAAAGGACCTTCAGCTACATATGCATTTTTTTAGGTTCCTTTGTATAGGAGCATTTCTCTTAAAATTTGTTCAGAATCCCACCTTTACTGATGAAAGTAAAAAATGGTTCAACAGATAAAGGCCACAGTACACTTTTTCCCACAAGAATGTGCTTACTTGCGAGTCTCAGCTCCGCAACTGCATTAGGTGTCCTCTCAAATGATGGTGGCATGCTAGGAAACTTTGTGAGGAGAACCTGAAATCAACGAAATGAAGAGACATGTCACCTGATGATAAACGTTGAATTTAAGTGAAACCCTGAAAATTCAATAAGCACACCACTTCATCCTGCTGTGAAGCACCAAAACCAGCACCTACATCAGTACATTGTCATTGTGGAACTGGAGCTGCACACCTCCAGAACTGCAAACCCTCGCCCCAACTCCTCCCTTCGTTTCCAGCAAGTCACATCAAACCCTAGACAGTAGCAGTACAGTTGGGAAATTTCAGGAACCTACCGGAAGCGCATCCCGAATTCCCGACTCCTCCATCCAACTCCCAGAACTGATCAAACCCAGGTCGAAATGATCCTCGAAAATAAATAAATAAATCCCGAAGGGATCCCCCAAAACCGCTCATAAACCCCATCCTTCGCGCCGCGGAACACCCAAATACAGACAAATTCTCCAAGTAAACCCTGCGCATCCACCGTAATACCCCGAATTTCGGCAACATCGCGTATCCAGCGGATAAACGCGTCAATGTACCTAACCCCCTTCCTGGTCACCACGGGGGAAAAAGGCGGGGACGAAGTCGAGCCGTGCGTGGGTGGATGGGTACCTTGAGCTCGGAGAGCAGGGTGGCGCAGGAGTCGAGCTCGTCCTCCGCGCAGGCGAGCTTGAGCCACGCGAACTTGCAGTTCGCCTCCTCCAGCTCCCGATCCATGGGCGGCGGCAGCTTCGCCCTTCCCAGTTCCCCTCTTCCCCTCCCCCTCTCCGTTGGTCCCGGTGGTTTTCCTCGGTCACTTTTCTTCGTGTGGGCTTTCTTTCTTGCGCGAGGAGATGGTGCCGCTAGCGTCGTGGCGGGGGCCTCTTGAGCCGTAGATTGGGGAATTAACGGTCGTGGTCGTGCCTGAGGTGGATGGGAAAAACGGAATGCGTATGGCGTGCCGTTGCGCTGCAGAATACGTGTCCGTGCTCCGCTGGCGGACTTTTTTTTTTTTTTTTTGAGGAATCCGGTGGCGGACTTTGATAAGAAAAAAACTGGAGGTGCGGGGAATCGAACCCCGTGCCTCTCGCATGCGAAGCGAGCGCTCTACCATATGAGCTACACCCCCGATGTTGATACTTGCAATCCTCAAACTCTAGTAG
Source organism: Aegilops tauschii subsp. strangulata (assembly GCF_002575655.3). Classification (NCBI taxonomy): domain Eukaryota; kingdom Viridiplantae; phylum Streptophyta; class Magnoliopsida; order Poales; family Poaceae; genus Aegilops; species Aegilops tauschii. The sequence goes on along the minus strand of NC_053036.3, from coordinate 539,122,513 downwards.
CATGTACGGAATGTGCACAAGCTTATTACTGGAATATAATATTATTGTTTGAATATAATTGCTACTCCCTCTGTAAAAAAAAATATAGCAATTGCTAGCAGTCTAGCACGCTTGTGGAATGAAGTTGTTAACCAATGCAGGCATACCGCACATATGCATGCGTGCAGCTTCAGGCACGCGACGGCCATCTTGCATCCATTCATACCCGACTGTAGTCAGCTCCTAGTTTCCACAGCCGTCACTGGCAGCTAAAATGCTGGGTTGTTGAGTGGTCTCCGGCCTGGTTCAGAACCGACTTTCAGACGCTTTCAGCCACCTGTTGCCGTGCCGCTGTCACGCATTGCACCCACGCATCACGTAGGATAGATAGATAGAAACGCTGTAACGGCCCTTGACGCCGCACTCTCGGCCGTGTCATTTTCGGTCACTCTAACTTGATCCATGTAATGTTGGGCAGCTAGCTTGCTTTGATTAACGTACCGTTGGTTGGGTTTCAATGCGGTCGCGGCCCGGCCAGGGTGGACCGACCGGGTTCGATTCTTTTCTTCGGATAAGAGTTCATTGAATTTGCGGTCTGGAACTTGAAAAAACACATGAAAGTTGAGGCTGAAATGATGGGGATGCCTACTCTGCACGTGTCAGTGTCATGCTTATTAGGGCAGGGGTCTCCTCAAGCTCAAGCTAGGGACGGGGACAGCCGGGACGACATGATCGAATTTAAGCTGATCATACTGTCATGTCCCTGGGGTGTCGCTAGAAAATTCCCAACTCCCAACCCTCCGCGACGTTCACTGTGCGCGCTCGTGGCTCGTGTGCGCCTCCGAGCTCGTTCGGCCTGCCCGCACGCACCACCTGCCTCCAGCCCAACCGTCTGATGTGATCGATCTTTTGCGTTGCTGCTTCAGAAGAAGAAGGATTACGCCATCTCTGGTTGGAAGGGTTCTTGCAGGAAAACGGAGAACGAAAGCTGTGACAGCATCGGCGTCGCCGTAACTACGTACGTGTTCCGCGTTTAATCTCCTCACCCACCCCGACCCCGGGCCGTTGCATTCTGGCCGAGTCGTGCCAGCTTTGCTTGCCACTGCCAGTGGCATCTACGGCTCCAACACACTGAATGCACGTGCCCTGCCCCTGCCAAGATAGGAGAAACTAGACGCCTCGCTGTGCCTGCATGGAAATAGCGAGCCCGGGTATGATTACAAGGATGGGCAGTGTCCTATGAAAATGGCTCGTCCCCTCCGTGTCAGCTGGCGTGAACGCGCCGGTACGCAGACCCCAAGCAACGAAGGAAGCAGAGTTCTGACGGAGCACATGTTAGTGACCAACGTCACAACTGACGTAAATTTTTTTTTACTATTCATAGCAGGAGCATTTGACCCCGGGCTTACAAGAACGCTTTCGAAATATGTGGAGTGATTGTAATATTTGCCCTTATACATCCACACACTTGGTTCTTAAGCACACAAAATGAACATATTCATTACAGAAATGATAATTTGCAAACGTCAATTGGGAGGGGTATAACAAGCGAATGTCTTTTGTGGCAAATTACCTTGTAGGAGATGGGAAATCATGTCGTTTTCCACCGCAAAATTTTCCCTTCTTTTCAGAAAATATCATGCGTTTTAAACCGTCAACCCCATACAACTAAATTTGCCATCTAAGAGCATCTCTAGCAGACCCCTTATAACGGGGACCCTTATAAGGCGTTTACAGTTCGGGGAAAACGCGTTTTAAGGGTCGGTTTTAGCTGTGGTAGAACAGACCCCTCAAACTTAAACTGTAAAACCGAATATTCGTTTATATTCTTTCCCCACGTCTTCTTCCTCTCATCTGTGTCCATGATCAGCTAGCTTGCTCCCGCGAAACCGACGGATAACGCACGAAGCGGCTAAAAACGGAGCCACAGGCGACCAAATACGAAGCGCACGAAGCGGCCAATGCAGGAGCTAGCTAGCTCGCTCCTCCGCCGGGGTAGCCAGAGCTAGCTAGCTAGCTAGTTCTGGACCGATTCTAGCAAGCTCAGCTCGAATCGATCCAGAGGAGCGAGCTGCTAGCTAGCTCAGCTCGAATCCATCCAGAAGCGAGCTAGCTAGCTAGCTCCTCCGTTGCCGCAGCCGTAGCGAGAGACGCGGCCGGGGTGGACGACCGGGGCGGGCGGCTGGCGGCGCGGAGGGGCGGCCGGCATCCAGGGATGTTCGGGGCGGCGCAGACGGCGGACGCGGACGGCAGACGCGGAAGCTTCCATGGCAGTTGGGTTCCCGCGGCCAACTGCTTTTTCCCGACACAGGGCAAGGGCACGGTAGAAGCGGACGCGAAAACTGTGGTTTTGCGGATTGGGAGGAGTTTTTTACCGCACCCCTTAAAAAAATTTACAGGTCTAGCGCACCCCTTAAAAAAATTACAGGTCGAAGGTGTATAAGGGGTTTGTTCGGGCTACTATTTCAACGAAACTGAAAACCGGCGGTTATTTTACAGTTTCGTGGGATATACGGGTCTGCTAGAGATGCTCTAAAACGTTTACAAATGCCAACCCTTATAGTGAACGTTCGTGAGATATACCACGTGGCACATGTGATAAGCAACAAAATATTAAAAAAAATCCCGAGATATTGCGGACCAATTATTAATGCATTTGTACAACTATATAGGAAAAAACTATTAGACAAAATATATCTTAAAAATGGTTTCTGGGCACCGCTTCACAGGACTGTCGCTTTTGTAGGGTCACGTTGAACTTTACTGCGTACCTGCTCCGTCTAGTACTACTACTACTTTTTTTTTAGAGTACCGTCTAGTACTACTACCATGGTACAGATCTCAGCTACACAGTCACACACCATACGAGGCCATGCCTTCACGTGACCTTCAACAGTGTCCACGGCTCGTGCTCCGACCACGTCCACCGTCGTCGCACGCCTGTCGCGTAGGTGAACTCCAGTCGAGTAAATTGCACAGAAGTACCATAATTGGGGCATTGGAAATAGATTGGTATCAAAATTGGTAATTTTTACGTGTCAGTATCAAGATTGGGGCTAGCCGTTGCAAAAAAGACTAAAAGCTCGTTTTGTACGTATTGACACTAAAGCTGACTGATTGGGCCCGCCCGTCAGGCGCCACGCTGGCCAGTGCGCGCGTCGCCTGCGCTGGCTGCGCGCTGACTCGGACGAGGCCGGCTCGGCCCGTTGGTGTGACCGAGCCAGACCCCGACCCCGACCCCGCTCTGCCCTGTCCTTTTCCTCGCACCTCGCCGGCGGCTGCCTCCCCGCCCGCCCCGCCGCCGCCGCACCACGCCGCCGTAGCCATCGATCGAACTGCTTAGGCGCTGTCACCTCCCTCCTCTCCCCCGCGGCTGCTGCGCCCTCCTCTCCCCCGCGGCCGCTGCGCCCTCCTCTCCCCCGCGGCCGCTGTGCCCTCCTCTCCCCCGCGGCCGCTGTGCCCTTCTCTCCCCCGCGGCTGCTGTGCCCTAGGCGACGATGGCCTCGGCGACTCCGGCAGGCGGCGATGGCCTGGGCGATGCGAGCGGCGGCGACCTCCCCCGCTTCGATGGCAGTGGCGGCTACTCCAGCTCGGAGTACAGTAGCGCGGAGGAAGATTTTGCGGAGCCGGCGTTGTCGATGGAGCAGAGGCTGCGGATGGCGCGAATTTGGGTGGACAACCCTAGCACCGCCCATCACTAGACTCATGGCTTCGGTGGTGTTCTGTAAGTGCTCCACTGTTCCATTCTTGCTCCATTCTTGCTCACTGAAATTGGGGATTAGGGTTAGAGTTTACTGCCTGCATGTTTAGCACTCTAATTGCTAGGCCTAACTAGAGCAGAGTAGTATAGTGGATTACATGAGTCCTAACTAGAGCAGAGTAGCATTATGTGTTACCTAACTGGAGCAGAGCAGAGCAGCATCAGTGGATTACATTGTTATTTCTTAGTCCAAATTGTCAGAGCAGCATTAGGTGTTACCTAGCTAGGGTAAATAAAAGCTTTGCTTATATGTTAACTTAAACAAAGCTCTGTTTATATGTTAACTTGTGTATATGTTAACTTAAACAAAACTCTGTTTATATGTTAACTGAAACAAATCTTTGTTTATATGTTAGACAATATGTTAAGTAAAATTGTTTATTAACCAATTTTGTCTGTTATTTCATTTTGCAGTTTGTATGATGACATTTTGGATGTTAGGTTCTTTTTTGATGCTTCAGAAATGTTAGAGCTGAAGCTCTGCAGTTCAGATGTAACATACCTGAATATGATTGCAGTGATGGAAACCCAAGGATTTAGTGAATATGATCTGTTGTTTCACATTGAGAATCCAGATTTAGGGGAGAAAGGATTGGAGATGGTAGAGAGTAATGCTGAGTTGCAACTAGTAAAGAGGCAGGTTGAGGAGTGTAAGGTTTTAAATTTGCTAGTGAGGGCATGTCCACCACCTTGCAGCAAGTTTCAGAGGCAAGAATTATCCACTGTTGTGTATGAAGAGCCTGTGTTATATGATCTCAGTGAGCCACCCATTTATGTTGTTGATGAAGAAGGAGTTGCCTTTGAAAGTCAGAGTAGCAGCTGCAGTTTAGTAGCTCATGGTACTGGTGTTTGCACACAAGAGAGCAAGAATGTAAAAGGAAAACTGAAAGCTGTTTTGGAAATAGAAGAAGAAGAGGGATATGATGGCAGTGGTGGTTCTGATTGTGAAGGTGAAGATGACAGTGATGTAAACCCTTTTTATATGGGTGATGCTGATGACATAGAGATGGATGAGGGAAAGAAACAGAGAGAGTATGATGAAGTAGAAGAGGAAGAAACAGATGATGAAGAATCTGAGGAGGAAGAAATGGTGCATTACTCTGGTGACACAGAGGTTGAGGAACCTTTTGAAATGGATGAAGATGACAAGGTTGTTTCACAGGATGAAGAAACTATAATTGTACATGAAGAGAAGAAGAAGAAGAAACAGAAGCTTCCAGTTAGGAAAGGGCCTACAACAAGGACACATTCAAGTGTAGTTCAAGAGGAGGAACCTGATTTCCAACCTTCATCTGATGAAGAAGAGAAAGGATTGTTGAAGGAGGCTGATGATGATGGTTATGAGCCATTGGCATTTGTGCTGCCAAAGAAAAGGAAGAGCAGGGCAAAGCAGAGGCCTCCTAGAAAATGGTACAATGAGAAAATGGAGGCACCACATGAGCAATTATGTCTACAAATGTGTTTCAAGGATCAACATCAATTCAGAGAGGCTTTGTTGAACTTACACATCACTCAAGGCAGAAACTTCAAATATCATAGGAACTCAGATCAAAGAATAATTGTAGAATGCAACCAAAAACATTGCAACTTCTTTATGGTGGCAGCAGTTATAAAAGGTGAAACTACTTTTGTAATTAAGAAGATGAGAATTAAGCACACTTGCCCTATTAGTACAGAGACAACAAGGGTAAGTGCCAAGTGGCTTGCACAGAAGTATGAGTCACTGTTCAGATCTGATCTAACAACTGGCATTCAGACTTTGATTGATGCATGCATGGAGAAGTATGGTGTGGATGTGCCCAAGTCAATGGCATATAGGGCAAAGAACCTAGCTATTGATGTTGTGCTAGGAGACCACAAGAAGCAATACCCTAGGTTGAAAGACTATGCTCAGACAGTGATGGATACAAACCCTGGGAGTAGAGTAGTAGTCACTACTGTAACTCCAACACCCACTGAAAAAATCCCCCATCCAGGTCCAAGATTCCATGCTATGTTCTATTGCATCAATGGAGCAAGGGAGGGGTTTCTCAAGGGGTGCAGACCATTCATTGGTTAGTTTGTTCACCTTGTGCATTAGTTACATATTGTTTCATCTTGAAATGCATTTGAATGTTTTTAATACTGAATTTGCTTGCTCAGGTGTTGATGGGTGCTTCATTAAGTTAACTACTGGTGCTCAACTACTTGCTGCCACTGGTAGAGATGGCAACAACAATATATACCCACTAGCATTTGGTATTGTTGGGCAAGAGGACACACCTAACTGGTGTTGGTTTCTACACCAACTTAAAATCTGCCTAGGAGGAGAAGTGGGAAGGTTTGGTCCATATACAATAATGTCAGATAGACAAAAGGTATGTGCTTGCATCTTATGTCATTGTTCCTATATGGTTGTTTTGTGCTAGATAGTAGCTTAGCTAGTTTAATTGTGTGTCCCAGGGCCTACTAAATGCAGTGAATGCTGTCTTTCCTAAGTGCAACCAAAGGTTCTGCCTTAGGCATATCTATGCAAACTTCCAAAATGCTGGGTTTAGGGGGAAAGATCTGAAAAAGTGTATGGATAATGTTGCCTATGCATATAGTGAACACAAATTTAACATTGCAATGAATGACCTTAGAGCTGAGTGTGAGCAAGCTTGGGAGTGGCTTTGTCAAATACCCAAGAAAACATGGGCAAGGCATGCATTTGACACAAACTGCAAGACTGACCTTGTAGTTAACAATTTATCTAAGGTGTTCAACAAGTATGTCCTAGATGTTAGGAAGAAACCAATTAGGACAATGTGTGATGGAATAAAGGATAAGCAGATGGTGAGGTGGCATAGGAATAGGGAGAGTGGAAAGAAAGCTAGATGGGACATAACACCCCATTATAGTGAGAAGCTAGAGGTTGAGAAGGAGAGGGCCAAATATTGCAAACCAATTCAAGCTGGTGTGGACTTGTGGCAAGTTACAAGTGGGCAGCAAACCCATGCTGTTAACTTGAAAATGCACACATGTGGGTGCAGAAAATGGGACCTAAGTGGCATCCCATGTAACCATGCCATCTCAGCAATAAACAAGGCCAAAAGAAAACCAGAGGATTATGTCAGCAAGTTCTTCAAGAAAGAAATTTATCTGGCAGCTTATGAACCAATGATCTATCCAGTTCCTGGTGAGCATGACTGGACAAGGACCCCTGGTCCAGACATTGACCCACCTGCATTTAAAGTGAAGAGAGGAAGAAAGAAAGAGAAGAGGATCAAGGGGAAATTTGAAGTCCCAAAGCCTAAGGAGACATCAAGAATGGGGACTATAACATGTGGCAATTGTGGACTGCAAGGACATAGGTACACAAGCTGCAACAAGCAGTTGAAGCCTGAGCTGGCTTTGAGGAAGAACAAACATGTGGTAATCCTCTAATAAGTAGTAACAGGTTTTCCTTCTTGTACATTCTATTTTTTAAGTACTAACTCATTTTCCTTCTTTGTTTATGCAAGCCTCTTGCAAGGAATTCCAATGCTGGTGCTGCTGCTACTACACAAGCATCAACAACTTCTCATCCAACTCCTACAACAACACCAACAGCTGGAACAGGAGCTGGGAGAGGAGCTGGGAGAGGGGCTGCAGCTGCAGCTGCTGGGAGTGGTGCTGCTAGAGGTGCTGGTAGAGGTGCTGCACCAGGTGCTGGGAGAGGTGCTGGGAGAGGGAGAGGTACATTCTCTGCCCCAAGGCAATCTGGTCCCTCCACATCTACTGCTCCCTCTACATCTACTGCTACTCCACCTTCTAGTGGTAGAAACAGAGGATGGAGAGCCTACTTCTATGCAAGTGGTAACCACTAAATGGCACATGTGCCATGTAATGTTCAAAACTAGATACTTCATGTGTGTTCTTGCATCCTATGGTACAATGTGATCTTGCTGGTGCTCTCAGTGTACTTTGCTGGTGCTCTTATTGTACTTTGCTGGTGTACTTTAAGAATCAATGCCATATATGGCTTTTGTTCATGTGGATGGATGGATTTATTTATTAGTTAATGCCATTTCTGGAGCTGGCTTTTGTTCATGTGGATGGATGTGATCTTGCTATTTATTAGTTAATCAATGCCTGGAATGGACTATGTTCATGTGGATGGTTCTTTTTATATCTTTTTATATCTTTTTATGATGGATATGTTCATGACAATGGTGCATACTATTGGATAGAGTAACTCTGTTGCTGGATATATTGCTGGATATATTGTTGTATACATTGTTGGATATGTTGTTAAGGTCTAGGCTAAAAAAGAAGCACTTTGGGTTTTCGGTGGCTCGGGGTCGACGGAACCACCTAAAGGCATCATTTAGGGTCTAGGGTGGCTCGGGGTCGACGGAACCACCTAAAGGCATCATTTAGAGTCTAGGGTGGCTCGGGGTCGACGGAACCACCTAAAGGCATCAACTAGGGTTTTGGTGGCTCGGGGTCGACGGAACCACCTAAACCTATCAATTAGGGTTTTGGTGGCTCGGGGTCGACGGAACCACCTAAAGGCATCATTTAGGGTCTAGGGTGGCTCGGGGTCGACGGAACCACCTAAAGGCATCAACTAGGGTTTTGGTGGCTCGGGGTCGACGGAACCACCTAAACCTATCATCTAGGCTCTAGGGTGGCTCGGGGTCGACGAAAACACCTAAACCTATCATCTAGGCTCTAGGGTGGCTCGGGGTCGACGAAACCACCTAAACCTATCATCTAGGCTCTAGGGTGGCTCGGGGTCGACGAAAACACCTAAACCTATCATCTAGGCTCTAGGGTGGCTCGGGGTCAACGAAAACACCTAAACCTATCAATTAGGGTTTTGGTGGCTCGGGGTCAACGAAAACACCTAAACCTATCAATTAGGGTTTTGGTGGCTCGGGGTCGACGAAACCACCTAAAGGCATCAACTAGGGTCTAGGGTGGCTCGGGGACGACGGAAACACCTAAAGGCATCAACTAGGGTCTAGGGTGGCTCGGGGTCGACGGAACCACATAAAGGCATCAACTAGGGTTTTGGTGGCTCGGGGTCGACGGAACCACCTAAAGCATTCAACTAGGGTCTAGGGTGGCTCGGGGTCAACGGAACCACCTAAAGCATCACTGTAACATAACATATGTAACTATTCCTTTTGCAAATGCATTTAAACCATCAATATAACATAAGCATCACTCTAACATAAGCATTACTTTTGCAAATGCATTTAAGCATTTAAGCATCACTATAACATAAGTAACACTGGAGTTCAACACATTATAGAATACACATCCATTGTTCACATTACATAGTGGAGTTCAAATGCACAATCCATCCTTTTCTCACAAAAGGATGAATAGCATAACTACTAGAGTTACAACCAGAGTTCACAATTAGTACTAGAACCATACATTACACAACCATAATTCTAAGTTACTAGGTCATTGCACAACCATCATTCCCAAAAGGTCTGCAATGCCCATTAATCTCAAGTCATCTTGTTCAGTTCTGCAAGATGGCCTGGATCCCCTTGATCTTCTCCTTCAGCTTCTCCTCTGCCTTGATGAGCTCAGTAATCTTAAACTCTTGCATCTGCTTCTCTTCATTATGGTTTTCCTTGAGCTTCAGCAGATCAGCAACCTGGAGCTTCAACTCTAGCTTCTCTTGGGTGAGCTTCTCCTCAAACTTTGTGAACTCTGCATTCTTCAACTCCAAATTCATCCTACCCTCACTCAACAATTCCTTCTCTTTCATATTCTTCAACTTCAAGTTTTGGATGACAGTTGCTTGAGCACTTGTCAGGTTGCACAGGAGTTCATACTTTTGTTGAAGCTTCTGGGCAGCTGCATCTTTCTTTGCCATTTCTGCATTCATACCAGCCACCAATTCAGCTCTGCATTGGTGCTGATATGTGACAGCAGACTGCAGATAACTGAAATCCACAACCCTATCCTGCTGAAAGTCCACAAGTTGATGCACATCTTTCACTAACTTGTCATAGTCTGCATCCAGCTTGTTCTTTTCTTCTGTCAACTGATGAATAGTTAGAGCACTTTGAAGATTATCATTCACCCTAGCAGACTTGCTCTCTTCAACCATTGACCAAAGCTTCATCAATGCATTCTCCATTGTTGGGGGCCACTGCTCATCAACCCACTGAACAAACCCACAATTCTGACCTTCCTGGAAAAATTAGAAGGGCAAAATTTAGTACAATACAACTACTAAGAGTACTAAGCAACAGTTAGTTCATGGCAGTACCTAATGTTGGCACTGACATTAACTGGATTTGCACAGCCATTTGCTAAGCAACAGGACCACATTGTAAAATAAATTAATGTAATCCTACAATGGATGATCAACTCATATATTTACCAGGCACCAGAGTAACACTCCATTCAACTTAGAAGTTGCTAAGCAGCCATGTGCTAAGCAACAGCAGTTGCTAAGAATTGACCATTAATATAATGAAATCCTAACAGTAATAAGCAACACAATGTGAACTACTTTGCCCACCTAAATACACTACACTAGACTGCAGCAACAAACTAGCTAATGAGACTACCTACTGTCAGCAGTAAGCAATTGTTACTAACTGGCTCCACTGAACTTAATATTGAGCAACACTGCATTTGGAAAGAAGTGTAAATAAATAGCATGTGCACACAACAGGAGCATATATTTTAGCAGAAATGCATTCCACTGAACTTAATAATGATCATTCCTAACAAATTTAGCATGCACATAACTGAATCACAGGTGGCAAACAAGACTCTGCCACTTCAATGAACACATCCAGTGCTTAATCACCAAGGCAAGAAAATTACCGGCTCTGCACATGCTAAGAACCTTCTCCCAGTCATTGTTCCTTCAAACGCAACAAGCCTCTCTGATGGCTTCCCATGCTTCTCGCACAACACTATCAGATCTAGCTCAAGACCCTTGTAATCCGGGTCCTCAAGAGAGAAAGGCACCTGCCCAAGCAAAATCCAAGTTACCATCATGTGCAGAGGACGAGGACAAATCAAATCAAACGAAATCCTAACAACAAAGACCACCTACACACAAAAATCCCCAAATTTCCTAAACCTAACCCTAACCCTAGCTCCAATGGAGTAACTTACCTGGTTCAGCCCATCGGTGGAGGTTTCGGAGTGCATGTACGGGAGGCTTGAGTTGTCGTCGCTGCTCTCGTCCTCCAGAACCATGGCTGCGGCGGCGTGCTGTGGCGGCCGGCGGTGGCGGGCGCAGGCGACGGCGAGGCAGAGAGCAGGAAGAAAGAAAGAAGAAGCGAGCGCGGTCGGGGTCGGGGTCTGGCTCGGTCGCACATAAACGGGCCGAGCCGGCCTCGTCCGAGTCAGCGCGCAGCCAGCGCAGGCGACGCGCGCACTGGCCAGCGTGGCGCCTGACGGGCGGGCCCAATCGGTCAGCTTTAGTGTCAATAAGTACAAAACGAGCTTTTAGTCTTTTTTGCAACGGCTAGCCCCAATCTTGGTACTGACACGTAAAAATTACCAATCTTGGTACCAATCTGCTTCCAATGCCCCAATTGTGGTACTTCTCTGCAATTTACTCACTCCAGTCCCACCACCTACATACGGCGTCCACCGAAGAGGAGACGCCGTCCCCGGCACCACCACCACTGTTGCAGCGCCCACGCACTGTTCGTCGGCGCCACCAACGGCGCCACCGCGCGTGGATCCGAATCCGATGTCTTCAGGCCAACTCCACCGCGTGACCCCATCCCGTTCGGCCCCATCCATTTGGGTAAAAGGAACAAACCAGACGGCCCAGCACGCGACGGCCTGGACTTATCTGATCCGTTTTGTGCCCGGGCCGACCCATTTCGAGCGCAAACATGCGTCAGGTTTGGGTCGCGGCGGACAGCAAACGGACGCGTCGCTCATCCGCTTCGGGGCCGCGTGACAGGCGGCCACCTACCTCCCATCCCCCGACATTAATGCGCACGCGCGGTCGGCCCCACCTATCATCCGCGCAGGCGAACGGTCGCCGTCCCTCTTAAATGGGGAAGCCGTGGACCGGTCGTCGTCCAGACTCCCCACTCCAGCCTGTGCTGCCTCCTCGAAACCCGACACGCCCCAAACCCTAGCCTCTTCCCGTCCTCGATCTCGTCGGGTGGCCGCCTTGCAGCCATGGGGCTCTGGACACCGGCCGCAAGGGGAAGCACGACTGCGAGGCTGGCTCGTCCTCGGGCCGCCGCCGCCGCGGTGTGAAAGAGGAGCCCGCATCACCACCGCGTTGGGCCCCCGCGCCGCCCGCATTCTCCATCGCCCCCACGGCCGCCAGCGAGCGCGACCGGTGACGGTGTCCTGGACTAGGGGGTACTCACCACGTCATCTCCCGATCTGTTAGATTGGGCCGAGGACCCCCATGGCCGTATACTCATGGGCCAGTTCGGACAGCTGCCGCATACAAGGAAGATTCCACAAGACTTGGTGATCAAGACAAGGACTCCTCCCCACCAGCGTATTTGGCTAGGACTCTTGTTATCCTAGGCCTCTAGTGCATTATATAAACCGAGGCCAGGCTAGTCGATGGATATAACAACAATCATACCATAGGCTAGCTTCTAGGGTTTAGCCTCTACGATCTCGTGGTAGATCAACTCTTGTAATACTCATATCATCAAGATCAATCAAGCAGGAAGTAGGGTATTACCTCCATAGAGAGGGCCCGAACCTGGGTAAACATTGTGTCCCCCGCCTCCTGTTACCATTAGCCTTAGACGCACAGTTCGGGACCCCCTACCCGAGATCCGCCGGTTTTGACACCGACATTGGTGCTTTCATTGAGAGTTCCGCTGTGTGATCGGCAAAAGGATCAATGGCTCGACTGCACATCAAGTGCGACGTCGGCTTCTTCGTCACCGGCTCGGCTGGTCACCTTGGCTGGACCGAGGACTGCGCCCTACCTCCGATCGTCATGTTCGGATGAGGGCCTTCATCAGCATCAACTCTGATCTCTATGAAGATCATGGAGGAATCATCCAGGGAACCCGGGGGCTCAACGTCAAGATTGCCCTCGGGCGACCGTGCTGTTTTTTGGACAGCGAACTTGTATCCGTCGCCACCGCCTCCTCAAGTGTCTTTTTAACGATTGCTTCGGTGGAATTGTGCGGAATTGAGTCTACAACAACCCTGGAAAGTTTCGTCGAGTTCCGATGGAGGAATCTCTGGCAATCCGCGATATACCGGAGCCCTGTCAAAACTGGACGGGAATCTGGACGAGTTTAGGGCGTGGTGTCCAGCTTCTAGTTCGGACGTCCTTTGGAAGATCCAACCGTTGATTAGCTGCGGAATTCCTATATCTACCACCCCTCAAAATTTCAGCTCGATCCGACCGTCCAAACTCCGGGAACCTTCCGATTAGTGCATCACTTTTTGGATCTGTTTTCTGCACGAGGACGAATCCGACCCGAATTCATCTTTTTTATGAACGGGATTTCGGACATCATTTTTGAAGGAAGTTTTGTATGTGGTATTGTGTTTTGTTCCCAAACACATCCCGCTAATTTTGAAGTCTTTTCGAATATGATCTTCACCATCGTGCTGGTGTCAAACCAGCCGACAACGTTGTTCTACGGCTGCCGACCTGCGCTAGACACGTTGTCACTTTATTGAGCCGAGCTCAACTTCTTCGGATCATCATCTCGGCAAGCCGAACAAGAGTTTGGCATCGCGAAGGATAAATCATCACCAATATCGCCGCCCCACGGATTACACGGAGCGGGCACACCGGCATCGCCGCACGGTCACTTCATCAAGCCGGCATTGACCACGTCACGACCGGCATCGGCAGGGCCACACTGTTGCTTTTTCAAGCCGATGTCCATCACGCCGGCCTACTTCGACTCATCGGCTGACATCGAGGCTTCGACATCTCGGCTGGACCGGGGGCTCCGCCACCTCTTCATCAACCTACTCCGGAGACATCGGCGTCACTAGCCGACCCGCCTAGTCACGTTGGCTGGACCGAGGGCTTTGCCTCGGCAAGCGGACCTTTGCCAGCGTCGCCATGCCATCGCTTTATCGCCCGTCAGGCAATGGGTGTGCGGATCGAGTCCCAATTTTGGGAGTTACCTTTCTTCGGATTGCTACAACAAATAAACCAGGTGCTATTAATCCTAGTAATTTCTGCTTGTTTGGGTTTATTTTTCCCAAGAAATTATTACTCTGATTTGTTCCATCATCTGTACACAGGTCTATCGAATGGTGGCCGCACTAACGACGGTCGCATGGTGGTTCGGTCAGTTTCCGTACATAGTCCGGCGAACGCCGCGTCCGGAACTCGGACCGACCTGTGAAGTAATGGACTTCGACTGCGTCACGTGATCTCTTCGGCAAGCCGACGCCGTCGTCCCAATCGGCATAAATCGGCTCGTGTGATCACCTTGTTGGTCGTGTTGCCATACCGACGTGTTCGGTAGCCTCGGGGACTTCGGCACCGCCGAGAAAGCTCTACCTCATCGAGTGTTCGGCGCGCAGGCCATATTTTTCTTTTATTACTCACTTTGCATAAATTATATATTATGCAACGATTTTTTTAATTATTATTATTACTATTATCTCCGGTTTGCACTATTTTTTGTGCACAGGAAAATGATCCGGGTCGGGCAGTATCGTCAACTCGGCGTACTGACTTACCACGTCACCTCGGCTGGACGGGGGGCTTCATCAACACCTCATTAACCCACGCCGGGGACTTTGGCGTCACTCTGCCGGCCTGCATTGGTCATGGTATGACACCACTTCGGAGTGCCGAGCTCTTCGCTCCGCCACCTCGAGACCGGCTTGGGGGATGGAACCTTGTCCCGCATCAAGCTCGGACCGCGTCATCAATGCCGAACACATTAACCAGCTAAGTCGCTTTCATGCTCAAAGTTTTAAATTTTTAACTTGTGTTCGGTTTGACCAAGCATTATACTTTTTTGGCAAAAAGTTGTTTGTGAAAAAAAATTCCTTTTCATAACCTTGTTTGTGACACACAAATTCAAATACTCAGTTCACTTGTGGGCTTCCTTCATGAAGCCTTTCCTCTTGCATATGATTATACTTGTACGGCTTCGTTCCTTGTTCTTGTATTAAGCCACAATATGCACCATATTGACTTAAGCGATTTGCAAGCTGTGTTGCCTCGTTCCTGTGTTTACCCCTACGTTCCCGATTGTTCGGCTAGGGAGTAAAGGGAGCACCTCTGTGATTGTCACGATCGGGTCATCCGAGCTCGGACCTCAGACTGGGTGAAGCCGAAAGCTAGCGCTCTTATTGTTTTCAATTATGGTCGGCACACAACGGAACTCATGAGTATAAAAAATCTATTGCACAAGTCTCATAGTAACAATGAGCAACCGAAGAAAGGTATCGGTGGGGGTACTATTTTTCTTCGAAGATGCTTCTTACACTTCGTCAGTAATATAGCATAAGTTTCCTGAGCGCGCTTTGTCTGTTACAGCCTTATGGCCTGATTGCCTGGTTGTCGGAAACACCGTTGATATTTTCGACAGGTGGAGTACATAACACTTTTCGGTCCTTGACCGAAGAGGGAGAAGCCGACGGTCGGTTAAGACGCGTTTAAAGTTCGGGTGAACAAAGATATGATATTACTACTTCGGTACATACAATCATTATATATAAAATTCTTTTACCCAAGTCACTTGGGGGCTCTTAAATTTATATGAGCCGTTTTATAATAAGTGTTCTTCTTCTTAGTCGTTGCAAAGTTTTTTAATTATTATTTACCACTCCCTTTTTCGACATGAGTGTGTGGTCACTAGCCGGGGAGTCTAATTTCTCTCACAAAACCGCTAGAGATCAGTTTACTAAACTGGCCTAACGAGAAGTACTCCGCCTTCTGGATAGGAGGTTGAAGCCGTAGGCTGACCCGGTTGAAGTCTTGAGATAGGATGTGTCATGTTAAAGCACGACAGAAGCACCTTTTTTTCTAAGACCAATTTTCGATTTGGCACCGAACACTTGTTGTAGTTCGGACGTCCAGTTTTTACTGAAGTTTTTTTGGTTTTCCAAGCCTACGGCACTTTTAAACTATTTGTGTGTTTCCAGCATAAGTCTCGCAGTGCAACGCCGGACACCTTTAGAGATTCGGCAAAAACATTCTCGGACACTACTATATATGCATTGGTTTCAAATTGTGTCTTTGGTCAATAGTTGGGTTGCCCGGCTCCTGTGCTTGCCTCCTACGTTCCGCTTTGTTCGGCTAGGTGTGCAAAGGGAGAACCACTGTGATTGTGCTTCCAGCTCGCATGGTTAAGCACCACAGTGGAGAAAGCCAAAAACTGACTGTCACAATAAGTGTAAACTGGTCAGCGATCCGATGACTATGTTAAATGACGGGCCGTTCATAACATTGGCCGAAGTGTTTACGGCTTGACCTTGGATGTCGCCGAACACTAACCGGAGGCTCATAGCTAGCTTCCCCAGTTTAAAGCTCCTATGACTAAGCGAAAGTTATAAAGCCCGCATATCTGATTGCCTCGTTTCCACTAACACAACCGCCTTCGGGCACCGAGACGTCGGCTAAGGGTTCTCTTGTTATTGCGGAAACACCCTGCATAGTATCTACAAAGGGGTAGAAGCCGACGATGGGCCACTTTCAACTGATAAACGGTCGCAATGGAGTCAAAATAATGATGTAAAGTACTTGGATACATAGAATCATTACACATAATCTGTGATTTTACTCTGGATATCGATCCTTAATTCGGCCACCCGTGCCCACATTAAGGCTCGGGGGCTACTGGGCTTTGCGCTCATTATTTACAAATATTAAAGGGGCACATCGATCCCCTGATCTGGTGTTGCCACCCGACCAGTGTCTCGGGGGCTACTGCATTGCCTATTCAATGTAGAAAATTCAAAGGGCTCAGTGTTCGGCTTGATCGGACTATGGGAAAGCGCGTCTTCGGACAACAATAAGTACCATCTGGACCTATCTCGCATCAAGCTAATATATCACGACGACTTCTCACGACCCTCTCTCAGGGGCCCGTCCGCTGATCATTATTATTTCTAATATATTACACTGCGTTTCTATTCCTACGTATGCTGCCGAGCTAGGAGTTGATCCTCAGGCCGATTTCGCTAATCGACCTGAGTCTCAGGGGCTACTAGGATCAGCAGTTTTATGTTTTCCTTCAGGTGCATCTCGGGTTTTAGACCGACACACACCCTGAGGGCTACTGGATATACATATACCGGCTATATATCTCGGCAGAGAATAAATTGCACCAATAAAAAATATTCAGAAAAAATCAGCCCGCTGTCGGGTGGTGCACCACCTCAGAAGCAATCCGGCATAAAGCTCGGGCGCCAGTGGCTGGCTCCATAGAGGGCATTTCCGGCATTAAGTTCGGCTAAACTCCTTCAACTTTTTTGAACCAAGGTGATCTATGACACCTCGGATATAGTCCGGCGTTGGAGCTCGGATACAGTCCGGCGTTGGAGCTTGAACACAGTCCGACGTTGGTGCTTGGCTGCAGAGGATACCTCGAATGCAGTCCGGCATTGGGGCTCGGATGCAAAAGGACACCGCCGCACGGGAACAACTTCAAACCCGAGGCGTGGCATAAAAATAACAAGGCATTGATAAAGGCCGAAGACTTAAAGGGCTCCTCGGATACCCGACGTATAAACTCGTCAGATTTAGCTCGACAATCCTCAAGACAGATGATGGGAAAATTTGTTGAATCAGTTTTCAAGACCGACGACCGAAGATGAAGAACAGTTCGGAAAAATCGAGGAGCGTCCCTAACTTGAAGACCGGTTCAGGGGGCTACTGACGGTGTCCTGGACTGGGGGGTACTCACCACGTCATCTTCCGATCTATTAGATTGGGCCGAGGACCCCCATGGCCGTATACTCATGGGCCAGTTCGGACAGCTGCCGCATACAAGGAAGATTCCACAAGACTTTGTGATCAAGACAAGGACTCCTCCCCACTGGCGTATTCAGCTAGGACTCTTGTTATGCTAGGCCTCTGGTGCATTATATAAACCGAGGCCAGACTAGTCGATGGATATAACAACAATCATACCATAGGCTAGCTTCTAGGGTTTAGCCTCTACGATCTCGTGGTAGATCAACTCTTGTAATACTCATATCATCAAGATCAATTAAAAAGGAAGTAGGGTATTACCTCCATAGAGAGGGCCCGAACCTGGGTAAACATTGTGTCCCCCGCCTCCTGTTACCATTAGCCTTAGACGCACAGTGCGGGACCCCCTACCCGAGATCCGCCGGTTTTGATACCGACAACCGGCACTACATCCACGCGGATATATGCCGGCATTATTGGGAGACGAGGACGCCGCTCCCGTGGAGCGACGTCCACCTCCCCAATAACTGGCATCTCTCCGCCGACCGGGTGCCGATCCCGCCGGTCCCGACGAGCGGCCGTGCCCGCCGCGAGGAGATCGAGCGCCGCCGCCGCCTCCTCCCCGACGACCTCTTCTACGACGCCAGGTACGCCCTCGACTCCGGGCTCTGGGACACGTGGTTCCGGGACGAGCACGACATGCGACGCGCCTCCTTCTTCGTCGGCACCTCGTCGGGGCCACGGCGGCCACGTCCAGAGCGCGGAGCGGCTGCTCCCCAGGTGTGCGGGCGTACGCGGGTGCGCGGCCTCACGCCCACGCCGTCGCCTTCACCATCTCCGTCGCCACCACCACCTCCTCGCATGACAGCGGAGGAGGAGGCCCGACTCATGCAGCATGTCATGGAGGACTCCATGAAGACGCACGATGAGCACCAATGGGAGGGCCTCGAGGAGATGATGGGCCTCTCTGCGACCGACGACGTCGCCATCCCCGAGCTAGAGATGGTGAGGGCGGAGGAGGTGATGGAGGGAGGAGTCGGTGGCCGCGTTCCACCCGGGCCTGGTGGGCCAGCAGTGGAGCTGGTCGTGCACGGCCCCGGAGATGGCCGACGCCGTGGGGGCGTGAACTGGTGCCCCACGCCGCCGCGGTCACCGGAGCAGGAGGCGTCGCCACGGGAGGAGGTGGTGTAGGCACCTCCCGCCTTCCAGCCCACCCCCCGTGTACCACGCACCGCCGTCCCACCTCTGGACGCCGCCGGACTACGTCGACGTCGTCAGCGACGACGACGACAACAGCGGCCACGGCAGGAGCGTGCGGGCGGCGTTTTTCTAATGTTAATTATGGCAATGTGAACCGTGGAACAGGGCCGTTTTGTGCCCGTGATGGTTAATTTATGATTTTTTTTATTTGCGTTTATTTATTTTTTGGCATTTTATTGTAGTTTTTCTTTTTTTTTAATCACATCCATCCCGGACATGATTTGAGGTGTGGCTGCGCGTTGGGCGCACCAACACCCTAACGAACAGAAGTGGATATGGGCGAAACCATTGCTGCCTCAAAGGGACAAAATCCGATCAAACCGGACGTCCGTTTGAGATCGTGCGGTGGAATTGGCCTCAGATCCAATCCCACTTGGCGTACTACATTCCTTCGCCATCCTTGTACAGATCACCCGGCGAGGACCATGAGATCCGACATCCGGAGAACCCAGCCACGCAAAACAGTGCGCGCACGGCGCGGGGCATCCCGCCCGGCGAGCCAGCCATCAATTCACCGCCGCCGCCCGGCAACCGTGCACCGCCTCGTCACCCGGTCAGCGCGCGCGCGGGTCGGAGCCGCCGAGTCGAGTCCATCCGTCCGTCCGTCCGTTGCTCACCTCCCCAACCAACCCCGCCCGCGCCCGTATTTAAACCCCAAACGGTTACCGGCGAGCTGCCGTGTGCCGGCTTCCGTCCATCCACCCATCCCGGGCCGGATATATACGCCACCCCCACACGCGTCCCACCAACAAACCGAGGCCGCGCACCAGCACTCCACAGCGAGCGAGCGAGCGCAGCTTAGCCTAGCCTGGCCCGAGAAGGGACTCGCGAGCTTGCACGCATACTCAGCTGTTGCGCGGCGCGATCGGCATGGTGCTGGAGGGGGAAAAGACGGCGGCGGCGGCGGTGCACGGGCACCGGCTGTCGACGGTGGTGCCGAGCTCGGTGACGGAGGTGGAGGGGTACGAGCTGGGGGACGCGGACCTGGCGTTCCGGCTGCACTACCTGCGCGGGGTGTACTACTACGCGGCGGGGGAGGTGGTGCGCGGGGTGACCACCAAGGTGCTCAAGGACCCCATGTTCCCCTGGCTCGACGCCTACTACCCCGTCGCCGGCCGCGTCCGCCGCCCCGCCGACGACGAGCAGGAGGCCTCGCGCCGGCCCTACGTCAAGTGCAACGACTGCGGCGTGCGCATCGTGGAGGCGCAGTGCGAGCGCGCGCTGGACGAGTGGCTCCGCGACGACGCCGTCGACCGCGTCCGCCAGCTCTGCTACGACAAGGTGCTCGGCCCCGAGCTCTTCTTCTCCCCGCTGCTCTACGTCCAGGTAAACAAACCACCGTCCACCATTCTCGTTCGCCTCCAATCCAATCATACCCCGATAATGAAATGAAACAGTACCACTTATTCGATTAAACAACTGCTCGGCCCGTTGAATCTTCAATCGGGAGTTGCTTGCGAGGATTGTTGACATTGTAAGTAGATAGAGATTTTAGTACTTTTTACCAGAGGTCGATCTGGCTGGCTTGGCGCGACCGGTTCTTGACGCGGGATAAGGATTAGATGATCATCAAAAGATGTAGCTTTCGGTGTGGTTCGCAGCTGTAGGTGTAACCATCAAGAAATTATGCTAGAACTGGGTATGGGCCTCAAAATCGGAAGCCATTATTGCGCCCGGCTGATGTTGCTGGGACTGGGAGCAAACTGATTGATTGATTGCTGCTGCATCCGGCATCCGGCATTTCTAGTTCGTGGGGACTGAAAGGGCGCTCTTCTTAAATCGTTAGTAGAGTGTAGTGGTACGATGCACAGGGATCATGCGAAGCAGGTGAGGCGGTTTCAGCGGTAGGATAGGGCATCCCACCGATGTGCATGATCGGGATTTCATCCAGCAAAATCTTGTTCCAATATGGTGATGCACTGCTGAATCAACTGACGATGATACACTGGACGAGAAAATTTTGGCATGTGGAAGGTGAAAAAGTAAGTGGTGTTCCACTGTGCAGATCATGTGCGATTTACTTCAATACATCATTCATTGCGCCCGTACCGGGGCCTGCCAATAGGCGTCGGCAGCGCTGGTATTAACTGCACCACGTCTGCCTCTGCTGAGACAAGAACCGGTGTCAGTGCAAATTGTGTACGTACGTACGTACTGTAATTCAGTTTTCCTTTCCATCCGAGATTACTACTCGTACCACATCTCAGCTGCCAACCTCTCTTGAATTGAATTCCAACTAAACCATCAATCTATCATACATCAAACTCGACAAAAGGACGATCCAGCTGAATTTGATCCTACCACCAGTATTGGTGCTAGAGAATATCGGGTGAAAACCATGTACTCCACTGACATCGCAAATTAGAAGTTTATCCTGGCCAAAAGGAAGTTTCAGAAATTTCTGAAAATAATAGAGTATGTTGAAGAGATGGCTCTGTGTTGACATATAAAATTCCAAGTTCAAACACAAATTAATTTATGAGGCATGGTTTTTTACAAATTCAGCAATGAGTAGTACTAGTGCCAAACAGTAAAAGCCACTATCTATTGCCGAATTTGTTTTTTTAATTCCTCGCAAATGATTTTGTGTCTAAACTTGAATTTCACATGCTAATAATAGAACATCAACCTCTTAATATACTGTATTGTTTTTGACAATTTTTGAAATGTTTCAAAACCAGTTCCCACTTCTCACCTACTCCCTCCGTTCCTAAATATTTGTCTTTCTAAAGATTTCAATAAGTGATTACACACGGGGCAAAATGGGTGAATCTACACTCTAAAATATATCTATATACATACGTATGTGGTAGTCCATTTAAAATCTCTAAAAAGACAAATATTTAAGAACGGAGAGAGTAGTTTTCATTGTAACTTAGTTTCGACCGGTTACTCTCTCGGTGCTTGAAATTCAGTAATACGCTGTATCCCTGAACTTCAACAGTGAAGCGCCTAAGCTAGCATGCCTAGTTAGCCATGCGTGCGTTCATTTGACAACAGTGAGCCCAAGTAGGTAGAAGAGCGAAGACTCACACTGAAGACGACCCAACGCTCGGACTGAAGACGATCATTTAAGGATGCGTGTGCGCTTGCAGTCAGCATAAATGTTTTACGGATCGCCGTCATTGCCGGTGGTGCATTATGAATTTATGATCGGCTTTGCCATGTGGATGGAGTAGGGCCACCGTGTCTCAACTTATGTGGCCAAGTCGTCCGTCTAGTTTCGGTCCCAAGCTTTGCACTCCAATACTCCATGTTGCTTGGCCAACTGGCTTCTGAATACTCCATCTTTTCCGGTTTATAGGGCTTATCTCAAAATTTTAGATTTCCCATTTTATAAGTCTCAGTTTGATTTTTTTCCATCACATGTTCAGATAGATACATTAAATCATTGCATTCGAGGATTAAGAGAAAGTTGACTAATGCATGTACTTTATTCATGCATGCATTGCAATTAATGCATTGTAAACACAATTTTGTGAAGAAAATGGGCACACTAATTGAGTGCTTTTGCAAACTATAAAAATTATTCCATCACTCATCATCTACCTTGATTGATGAGATTTTTGAATTGAACCCTATAAATCAGAAAGGAGGTAGTAGTAAACTACTAGTAGCACTGGAACTGATTTCAGCTCCAAGTTGTAAAAATGACAGCGCTTCCTCCGACTGAATGAGCTTCGCAGGTCACAAACTTCAAGTGTGGAGCGATGGCGCTGGGGTTCAGCTGGGCGCACCTCATCGGCGACGTGGCGA
The DNA here is from genome assembly GCF_002575655.3 of Aegilops tauschii subsp. strangulata. Classification (NCBI taxonomy): domain Eukaryota; kingdom Viridiplantae; phylum Streptophyta; class Magnoliopsida; order Poales; family Poaceae; genus Aegilops; species Aegilops tauschii. The sequence goes on along the minus strand of NC_053036.3, from coordinate 539,099,930 downwards.
CGGCGACCACCTGCTTCAACCACTGGGCAAAGATACTGGGCGGCAAGACGCCAGACGCCGTCACCGTCAACCCCAGGAACGAGCCGCAAGACCGCGCGCCTGCCGACGCCGCCGTGCCGCGCTCCGTGAAGCCGGTCGGGCCCATCGAGGACTACTGGTTTGTCCCCGCCGGCGTCGACATGGCGGGCTACTCCTTCCACGTCACCGAGCCGATGCTCACGAGGCTGCAGCAGCAGGAGCCAGCGGCTGCCGGCGGCGCCTTCGAGCTCATCTCGGCGCTCCTGTGGCAGACGGTGGCGAAGATCAGGGCCGGCAAGGAGGTGAAGACGGTGACGGTGGTGAGGAACGACATGTCGGCCAGGAGCGGCGACTCCCTGGCCAACGAGCAGAGGGTCGGGTACGTGGAGGCGGGCTCGCCGCCGGCCAAGTCCGACGTGTCCGAGCTGGCGGCGCTGCTGGCCGAGAACGTCGTCGACGAGACGGCGGCGGTGGTGTCCTTCCCGGGGGACGTGGTCATCTACGGCGCCAACCTGACGTTCGTGGACATGGAGCAGGTGGACCTGTACGGGCTGGAGATCAAGGGGCAGAGGCCCGCGCACGTGGAGTACGGCTTGGACGGCGTCGGCGAGGAGGGCGCCGTGCTGGTGCAGCCGGACGCCGATGGGCGCGGCCGCGTCGTCACGGCGGTGCTCCCCAAGGACGAGGCGGAGGCCCTCCGCGCCGCGCTCGGGAACACGCTCCTGCAGCCGGCTCCCTGAAACTTCAGCCGGGTGGTTTTCAGTTGGCACGACCTTACGTTTGGTAGTTTTCGAGCGTGATTTGCTGGGGTTATTTCAGTGGTCGATGCGGTTGTGGTGTGATCGGCTGTGTGTGTGGTACGAATGTACGATGTTACGAAATAAGTTGCTTCAATAACTTATCAGAATGTACCCAGGATTGCAATGATTTGTCAAACTAGTTTAGAGGACTGGCTTGGAGGTAAACCTCGAATTGCTTGGTCTATGGGTGTTTGATTTGATACGCATAAGCCTCTAACAATTATGTTATTATTATTCGGTTTTAAAGGAGTAAGCCAGACATAGTCGATCCATTTGTAGAAGATGACTACGCTAACTACGTCGGCCGAATGCAGGATATTGTTTTGATACATGACGTATTGGCTTTTTCGGTTTTTCCAGCTAAAAATCTATCTTTCCTGGATTAGTGGTTACTTCAGTCCGTACCCCTATGGAATTACAAAACAGTTTGTCTAATTCACATCTATATGTTTTTTAAGGATGTCACATCTAAGCTTCTACAAATATATAATGCAGTAGAAAGAAATAAAAAACTAAAACAAAAAATAGACCACAAACAGAGTGGACATCAGCTTACATATGACATAACTATATCACATCTAGATGTGTCCAAAAAGCGAGGACAGAGGGGCCTGTATCCGGAACCACACAATAATTCGTAGGAATCCACATCGGATAGAAGACTGTCCCTTCCTTTAAGAGGTGTTCCCTCCGTTTCTTTTTCAGTTTGACTAATTCACATCTATATGTTTTTTAAGGATATCACATCTGAGCTCCCACAAATATATAATGCAGCAACAAGAAACAAAAAAAAAACTAGGACAAAAAAAAAGACCACAAACAGAGTGGACATCAGCTTAGATGTGACATAACTATGTCACATCTAGATGTGTCCTAGACAGACCCTTTCTTTTTAATCTGCATATAAGATTTGGTCAAAGTCAAACTTTATTAACTTTGACTAAGTTTATAGAAAAAAACATCAAGATTCCCAATATGAAATGAATATTATTAGATGCATCATGAAATTAATTTTCATACCATATATCTTTATTATTGTAGAAGTTGGTATTTTTTCTACAAAGTTGGTCAAACATTTTTCTAACACAATACAGACGCAAGCGCTCATATACACGCGCATACACTTACCCCTATGAACGCATACACGCACACCCTAGCCCTATGAGCACCTTCAAGAGACTGAGCCGGTATATCATCTTGAAATTTACGAAGTCACCTTAGGCACCTTGTCGTCAATGAGAACGTCACCTCCAACTGAATGTGCATCGCCGAAAATCCTGAAATAAATCCAGAAATAAATGCGAGCACCAGACTTGAACCCTGTTGGGCTTGGGATACCACAGTCCCTCTAACCATCCAACCACAAGTAGGTTCGCAAGTTGGTCAAACATTACAAAGTTTGATTTTGACTAGATCTTATATGCAGACTAAAAAGAAACGGAGGGAGTTTAATTCTTATTTTTCACCCTAAAAAAAGGTATACTTCTTATTTGGGGATGACATTAGATAATCCGAATCGTAGTCCTTGCGGGTTCACCTGTGATTTTTTTGTTTTCCAAATAGTTTTTTATTTAGGTCAGTTTTCTATTGAAATATGTTCTTAATTTTACAAATAACAATGTGAAATAAAAAAAAATGAATTTCGCAAAATGCTGTGAATTTTAACAGTGTGGTCAATTTACAAAAATATTGGGTATCTTGAAAAATAATATAATCTGTTTTGTTAATTTGAAAAATATTTGGAAATTAAAAATTCAAAAATTCATGTCAAACATTTGTTCATTTGTTTTTAGTTATTTTTTATTTTCATTATTTTTTAAATACATGTCAATTTATTTAATAAATCTTATACATATTCGTATACACTCAGCACTTTTTTTATACTCATAGAACATTTTTCAAATATGTGATGAACATGTTTTTATATACATGTCCCAACATTTTTTCGAATACAGAAATACACGTTGAATTTATTTTTTTGAACACATGATGATATTTTAAAAACACGTGTTCACCATTTTTTCGAACACACATTGTATATAGTTCCTATACATGTTGTACATTGTCCACATACACATTGAACCCCCCCCCCCCCCGCGTCGCCCTCCTCTGGCGACACGGGGGAATCCCAGCCGCCGGCGCTAGCACCTCCCTCCACCGCCCTCCCCCGCATCGCCGCCGCTGGAGGGCCGGCCGGCGAAGCTGCGCCGGGCCCCAGGAAGGCGGCGGCGGGGCGGATCTGTTCTCTCGCATGCTCCCCAGCCCACCCGCCTCGCATCTCGCAGCGGCTGACTCCCGCTGGTCCGCAGGGCTCCGGCGTGCCCTGGCCGCGCGGATCCGGTTCGCCTCCACCACCTCCATCCCTCCCCGCGCGCAGATCCGGGATTCCCCGGCCATCACGGGCGCCCCCATCACCACCGCAGCGGCTAACCCCACTCCTGCCGGTCCGGCGAGGGGTGCGGCGTTCCTTGGCAGCGGCCATGGGCGCCCATCCCCACGGCCCTCCCCTCCCCCTGGCGGCGCGGCCTTGCCTGTCGCTGGCGCTTCAGTTGGGTTTGGGCTTGTGGCCGGTTGCGGGGGTGCACGCAGCCTGCTTGCGCAAGCGTCCCCCTCCTCCGGCGGCTCTTCCTCCCCCAAGATTCAAGGTAACGGCTTTCGCGCGGCGGTTGCGAGGCTCCAGTGGTAGTGGCAGACGAGGGGCGCCTCGCGATGGGTTTTTTGCTGCGCTGCTCCGGCCCCGGCAGCCTCGACCCCGCGTTCTCCGGTGTTCAAGGCTTGCCGGCGTTTCCTCCGGCCGGCTTCGGCCTCGGCGCCAGTAGCTGCGTCCCTTCCAGCTATCCTGGTTCGCCTATGTTTCGATGGCCACGGTCACGGCAGCTCGGATCTGCGTCTCTCCAGTCCTAGCTTGCCGGCATTGCCGGTCGCCGTCGTTCGTCCCATTGCAATGGTCTTTGCTTCGCCGCCGGCCTTACCCCGTACACCCCAAAGCCTCCCCCTTTGGCCTGATCCTTTGTTCGTGGGTTCGGAGGCAGTGCCACCCTCCGGCGGTAGGTGCAGCCCCACCAATCCAACCAGAGCCGGCTTCCTCATCCTCGACTCCACTATCGGCGGCTATGGGATTGCGCAGCCTCAGGCCAGGGAGAAACCCCTGCACGGCTTGCCCGTGCTGGCAGCGGCGGCGCCTGCGGGTGTCGCTTTCCTTCTTGGAGGCGCAGCCACGGCCTTTAGCTACGCCCCTCTTCGAGCTCAGGGGAAACCCTAGGTCTGGCTCCTCCGGACCGGATGGCGACTGCGTCTCGGCGTTGTCTTCTTTCTTGAAGGCGCTATCTTTCTCGCTCGCGGTGTCCCCGGTGTTGGCCTCGGCGATGTGTTTTGCCGCTCTTGGTTTTGGCTTGGTTGGCTTTAGCTGTGTTGTCTCTTCTGTTCGGGCTGAGCACCCCTTGTTTCTCTGCTCCGGGCACCATGTTCACGCCTGTTTGCGTTCGTGTCATGTGTTGTACCATTCACTGTACTTCTTTTATTCCTCCTATCAATGAAATGATACGCAAGCTTTGCGTATTCGCGAAAAAACATACACATTGAACCTTTTTCGATACACGTTGAAGATTATTCGTATACATGATGATTTATTTTCTCAAATACATGTTTGAGCATTTTTTTTTTCAAATTCATCTTAAACATTTTTTGAATACAAGTTGAGAATTTTCCATTGGATGTGAAACAATTTTCAGATGCACCTTGAACATTTTGTTAAATACAGGTGAACATTTTTTTAATATATTGTGATCATTTTTTCTATATTCATTGTATATTTCTTGTATATACACTGATTTTTTAATACATTTTGAACATTTTCTACATAATGAAGATGTCTTCAAAATACATATTTGAATTTTTAAATACATGTTAAATTTTTAAAAAATCCGTGATGAACATTTTTTTAATAGACATTGATGTTTTTTTAGTACAAGTGAAACTTTATTTTGAATTGGACATACATTTTTTAAATCTTGCGTGTGCAGTATTTTTTTAATGCGTAATAGAAGATTTTAATAATTGAAGTGAACTAATTAATTTATCGCATATCTGTATTTAGAATATTTGAAATGTATACAAACAAAAAACAAGAACGAACAATGTAAAAACCAAACAAAATGGACGACAGGACGAACCAAGAAAAGAAAAACGGAACGCCAGTCGGCCTGCCACTAGCTCGTTCCATAAACACAAGGCTAGGTCGGTATAGCTTTTTTTTATAAGCACTGCAAACACTCTTTGTATTAACTCAAAATGTTTACAGGGATACAGGAAATCTCTGGGCTAGAGTTAAGCTAGAGATGACGGCCAAAAGTAATGGTCGTGGCAGCTCTTGCCAAGTTATGTGCCTCTACATTCAGACCCCTCTTCTCGTGGACAACCTGTACTGAACGGAAGTTTTGAAACCTCCTTTTAGCCTCCTCGATGATCACTGCAGAACTACCCTTATACTCCTCTTTCAGTTGATTTACCGTGGCTAAACAATCAGTCGCTATCATTTTATTGCATGCTAGGTCCATAGCTAGTGACAAAGCTTGAAGAATTTCTGGCACCACCATGTCTGATATTGTCACCGCTGAAGCTCCTAGGTACTGTCCCGAACTATCACGGCAGACCGCAGCCACAGCCGCTTTGTCTCCATGTCGTCCCACTGCAGCATCTACATGAATTTTTGACTGTACCCGACGGTGGAGCCTTCCACTTCTCTTCTGATTGCGGCACTTGCACCTTCACTTGTGGCTTCTTTGGAGAAATTGAATCTTTTGCCACACTTTACTTCTTCATTTCATCATTTGCCCCTCCTGAGAGGCTGCCGGATGAGGCCCAAGGCCACTGTCATTAAGACAATTATGGGGCAAATCATCAAACCCCTTGTAAAGTGGGGTAAATCATCTAATCCCCGCTTCTCAGATAGTTCAGATAGTTCAACTAGATAGCTCGTAATAAACAGGCCGGCCCATTAGCTGCATCGCTTGACAACTTTGCTCATGCCGCATTCAGTCCCTGCCCTCGACGATTCAGTCTGGTTTTCTTCTCTTTTGTTTTCGTGTAATTATTTTATTTTTTCCTTTGGTTTTCTTTATTGGTTCTCTTGAATTTCTTTTTTTCTTCCTTATGTTTTCGGGTTTGTTTATTTTTGCAATGGTTTTCTTCGGTTTTTCATTTTTCTTCTTCATAATTTATTTTTCTTAGTTTATTTCTTCGTTTTTTTTGCTTCCTCATTTATCTTTTGATTTCATTGTCGTTTTTTTATTCTGCCAACGCATTTCTACTTTTTCATACATGTTGTACATTTTTTGTATAGATGTAAAACATTTTTATACTCGTTTAATTTTTTTTTCAAATACATGTTTAACATTTTACCAAAACATGTTTTCATTTTTTTTCAAATAAGTGTTAGTTTTTTCAGTTCATGTTAAACATTTTTTGAATGACAGAAAACTTTTTTTGAAAATTGCATGAATACATTTTCGAAACTTTGTGAATATTTTTGAAAATATGACATACATTTTAAATTAAAAAGCATATTTTGTGAAGTGCACAAATATTTATTTACATTGTATACACATTTTTTAAATGTTACATACATTTTTCTGAAATGTGTGACATTTTTTAATTCTCACAAACATTTTTAATGCACATTATTAACGTTTTTGGTACACTTGATTTTTTTTAAATGGAGGCAAAAGCTTTGCCTCATTTCATAAAAAACGAAGAAAAGAATTGCCCGGATAATTGCGGAAAACCGGGCGAAAACTGCTACATCCCATGAAGGGGCAACATTGGCCAACCTGGCTATCCACACAAGACTCACACACGCCACCGAGAGAGGAGCACCATCGAGGCGGACTACAGGTGTCATCGTCTTCACTCCTTCACGAGCCAGCGACTCCGACTTCACCCGCAAATCCTCATCGGCGAGTCACATACCGCAACAACCTACACCAAGATAACATTGACCTATGCCAACCAGTTGGTCACCAGGAGCATCGCCGAGACAACTTCGACTTTGAGGACGACCAAATGCAGAAGAAATATGCAGGGCTCGCACCGACGAAGACCACCGAACATCTATCATCGTTGCCGCCTAGGCTCTTCCAAGGCAGCTCCGACTATATGACGCCACAGCAAGACCAAGAGGAAACCAGTCGGACACGCCGGAAAGAGCCAACTATTGAAGGTGAAAGATCGAGGACGTCGCCTAGAGGGGGGAGAATAGGCGCTTTAAAATAATTACGGTTTAGGCTTGAACAAATGCGGAATAAACCTAGCGGTTAATTTGTCAAGCACAAAACCTACAACAACTAGGCTCACCTATGTGCACCAACAACTTATGCTAAGCAAGATAAACAACTAAGTGATAGCAAGATATATGACAAGAAACAATATGGCTATCACAAAGTAAAGTGCATAATTAAAGGGCTCGGGTAAGAGATAACCGAGGCAAGCGGAGACGACGATGTATCCCGAAGTTCACACCCTTGCGGATGCTAATATCCGTTTGGAGCGGTGTGGAGGCACAATGCTCTCCAAGAAGCCACTAGGGCCACCGTAATCTCCTCACGTCCTCGCACAATGCAAGATGCCGTGATTCCACTAAGGGACCCTTGAGGGTGGTCACCGAACCCGTACAAATGGCAACCCTCGGGGGCGGTCACCGAACCCATACACTTTGGCAACCCTTGAGGGCGGTCACCGGAACCTGTCAAATTGCTCGGGGCGATCTCCACAACCTAATTGGAGACCCCGACGCTTGCCTGGAGCTTTACACCACAATGATTGAGCTTCGAACACCACCAACCGTCTAGGGCGCCCAAGCACCCAAGAGGAACAAGCTCAAGGGTACCAAGCACCCAAGAGTAATATGCTTCTCAACTTGTAACTTCCACGTATCACCGTGAAGAACTCAAACCTATGCACCAAATGCAATGGCAAGGGCACACGGAGTGCCCAAGTCCTTCTCTCCCAAATCCCACCAAAATAACTAATGCTAGGGAGGGAAATGAGAGGAAGAACAAGAAGGAGAACACTAAGAACTCCAAGATCTAGATCCAAGGGGTTCCCCTCACATAGAGGAGAAAGTGATTGATGGAAATGTGGATCTAGATCTCCTCTCTCTTTTCCCCCAAAAACTAGCAAGAATCCATGGAGGGATTGAGAGATAGCAAGCTCAAAGAAGGTAAACAATGGGGGAAGAACACGAGCTCAAAGGATAAGGTTCATTGGGGAAGAAGACCCCCTTTTATAGGTGGGGAAAAATCCAACCGTTATGCTCACAGCCCGCACAGAGCGGTACTACCGCTCGTCCTCACGGTACTACCGCTAGGAGTAGCGGTACTACCTCAAAGGGTAGCGGTACTACTGCGTGCGAGCGGTACTAAAAAATACATCCGTGCCTACCACCGCTGGACTTGTGACGAGTTTTTGGTCCGGAGCGGAAGTAGCCAGGGAAGTAGCCGCGGTAGTACCGCTCCCAAGAGCGGTAGTAAAAAATTACATCCCCTCCAAGCGGTAGTACCGCTCCCACGAGCGGTAGTACCGTTGCAGCTTTTATAAGGACACCATAACTGACACAACTTTTGCAAACGGACTCCGAATTCAACGGAACCAAGTTTGTTGGAAAGCTAGCGACAAGGGCTAACACAACTTGATATAAATAACAATAAGAAGCAAATTAGAAAAGGCCCATAAGAAAATGGTGAGAACCCTTCCTCGAAAAAGACCGGTAAAACCTCTAACACCGAAAACGAAGAAGCATGTGAACTCCGTTTTCGATGAACTCGAGCTTGTGAAGAAGATGAACATAAGCTCCAAATCTCACAAGGAGAAAACCAAACAAGAACCAAGAAAGATGATGCAAGCATGCAATGGTTTGAGCTCTCTACGAATGATATGGTCAAGCTACTCACTTGAGCCCCCCTTGATAGTACGACAAACGATCCTATAACCCGGTCTCCAAACTACCACCATGAGACCAGTAAAATAGAGAACCTATCAAGGCCAAACCTTTGCCTTGCACAAAGTCCACTTGAGCTAGATGTAGACGATCTTGACTTCCTCAAGTAGGACCACCTTTCTTGATTGCGTTGGCTCGGTGAAGACTAGTAGATTGCTCCCCCATACTCCATTATGGGTGAGCCACTTTTCGGCACATCTTCACAAGTCCATTGTCACCACAATGGACGGCAATATTCAAGCACTTGATCTCTTCGTGATGCATCACTTGAACGTGCACACCGCAACCTAACCCCACAAAGAACTCTCACGAAGACTACGAGTTAGTACACAAAGCGTAATGGTCAATGCTTACCATACCATGGGATCACTTGATCCCTCTCGGTACATCTTCTACGCTTTGTGATTTGATCAACTTGATTCACTCTTGACTTAGTCTTGATCAACCTCGAACCATTCCAACTCTCTTCATTTGGATGATGCCTTGAAGGTAAGCATGAATGATCACACAATCTTCTTCAAGACATGCTTGCCATAAGCTCAACTCTCACATGACCAATCTTTGGATAATTCCTTAATAGTACCTTGGTCAACACATAAACTCCTTGAAACCAACACATGGACTTCAAGAAGTGCCTATGGACAAATCCTTCAAATATAACTCAATGCAACCATTAGTCCATAGAGAATGTCATCAATTACGAAAACCACACATGGGGGCTCCGCATGTCCTTTCAATCTCCCCCATTTTGGTAATTGATGACAATCACTTTCAAGAGAGTTTATATAAGGAATTATGCATCACCATGCAATGCAACAACCGATGATGCATGAATATGAGATGCAGATGCTTAGGAACAAAACCAAAGCAATGCATGAGTATGAGATGCAAATGCTTAGGAACAAAACCAAAGCAAGAACAAAACTCTGAAAACTTCTCCACAAAACTCTCTGAAACTTCTCCCCCATTGGCATCGATTGCCAAAATGGGAGAAAAGCTTAGAAGGCCAATAAATTGTGTTCCTCCATAAATTGTGTATTTCTCAACAAGAGAGTGGAATGCAATACACATATCCAACGGTAAATACTTGGAGGAAGACAAACTATATCGAGGCCCAAAGATTGCAAAAGAATGATATGCCACAAAGACATAACAAAGAGAGAAATAAGCAATCAAGCAATTAAAAGATACCAATTGAAGCAAGCTATCAAAAGGTACCAATTGAACCAACTAGACCAGTGATCCTACGTGCCACATGAATAAAAGATATTATGATATGGGCAAAAGGGTGTTCTAGAGAAATTAGAGAAGCTCCCCATGATTTGTGCACAATTTAGTTTTATAATTGGATACAACGAGCACAAAATAGGATCGTCACTCCCCCAACACTACTGCAGGATGCTGCTAACGCGACACTACGGTGGTGTAAAAAATCATCAAAAAGGTGCAAAACATTTGTGATGGAGGATGCATCAAACACGGTTCAGATTTTAGTTGCGTGTGTGATTCAGGGCATACGGTTCAGTTCAATTAACCGTTTTCGATGAGGAGAAACAAAAGAAACGGGCAGCCAGATGAAGGTGTGTGCGATCTACAGCATACGGTTCACTCGGATGAACTGTTTGTGATTAGGCAACACAAAAGAAACGGTCAGCCAGATGAAGGTGTGTGCGATATACGGCATGCGGTTCACTCGGACGAACTGTTTGCGTTGACACAAGAGAACAGAAACGGTTCAACTTAACAAGACGTGTGTGTTGTGCGATGGGATTGCATATAGAACAACAATATATATATATATATATTATATATATATATTATATATATAGACACACACACACACACACACTTATAAGGACGTGCCTGCATAAACAAATTAAACATCCACTTACATAGGTGGCTACTACAACCATGGCATTTGCACACACCAAAGTAAACTATTACATGCATAATTACATAGGTGGCTACTACACACATGACATTTCCACACACCAATAAAGTAAACTATATATTACACGCATGATTAACTAGCATAAACGATCATTTGATCATCATCTACTTCTTGTGACGCTTGCTCTGCTTGTGGCTCGATCCGGGCTCGTCGATTTGGGTAACGAGGCACTTCCTCATGTCAACAATCCGCCTGTGCATCTCGTAGCATGTGTACATGCTCTTGGCCACAAACCTGAGGTGAGGTTCATCCAGTTGCCGCATCCAGGCCCTGTGCCAGGATAGGGGGCTTGTTCTCTGGGCATCCTGCTTCATCTTTTCGTAGTAGGGGTCAATGATGGCCGAGGCGAGTTCGACCAGGGAGTCCTTCTTCGTGCTACCCCAGACCCTGTAGTGGTCACGGATTTTGACAAGGTTCTTGCAGGCCAAGCCCGTAATACTGAGCGCTTTTACATCGTCTTTGGTTTCCACGTGGCGAACTTGTAGTCGGTGCTGTTGACAAACCAGTTGAAACAGTCGCAAGGCTCTGTGGCCATGCAGTAGTGGTAGATGAGGACATGATGGCGCACACACAACTGGGCGACGACAACCTTCTGATCTATTCCGGGACGACCGGCGGTGTACTGGAGGTCGATGCCGACCACCTTGTACTTGTCTCCAGCAAGCAACTGCTCAACGCTGTTGATGTAGTCGTCCACCACGGCCGGGTCGATGGTGTACACCACCGAGAGATCCGTCTCCCTCGCGTGGGTCTCCACTCTATGCTCGCCGAACTCCATTGGAGCGCCGCTGGACATCCCCTCTCCATGTGTCGTCGTGGGTGTGCTTGTTGTGTTGTGGGGCGCAATCGAAAGGTTGAAGAGACTAAGGTTATAATGGCCGCGGGAATTAAAGGGGAAGCCGGACGGCCAGGAATATCGGTAGGCCCTGATGGCAGTTCTAATTTGCAGCGCGTAACTCCAGCGTGCCGCACGTAACTGCATCGTGTGGCAATGCACGCGGCGCAACCGCATGCATACGGGGCCCCCGACGTGATCGTGCGCACGCCAAACCGTTGGCAGAGCGCGCGCGGAGGGACGCGAGCAGAGTGCTCCGCGGTCGCCTCAACGGCGAGCAACCATATATATATGCATATAGCAGTTGGACACGCAAGGAAAAGCTGTCCACAAGCCGAGTGCGCCAACGGACGTGAGCAGAGCACGCCAACGGACGCGAGCAGAGCGCGCCGCGGCGCCTAACGGCTAGCACAGCACGCTACGGCGCCTAACGACGGGATAGACCTTCATTCAAGTCAATCAAAATAAGACCGGAACGGACATGTCTATATTGAGCAAAGGGATCGCACATGTCTGTATTGACTGGAACGAGAATGCATTAGCAAAAGAAGAATTAAGGCCACGATGATGCAGTCGCAGTGGTGGTCACAGGAGGCAAGAAGAAAGATGCATCCATCAACGTACGACCTCCTCCTCCTCAACTCAGTGCGCCGGCCGAGCCACCGACCGGCAGCTAAGGAGCGGCGGCTTATGTGGCGAGGTCAAGGTGCTTCTCAACTAAGGCATCCAAGGCTTCCAGCCGGCTGAAGAAGGCCAACGCCGTAGCGTCCTCACTGGCCTTGTAGATACCTATGTACACGATTCGCTCATACACATGGATGTGTAGGTCGACGGTTTCTTGCAGGGCGAGGCGCCTCGCGGCGAGCGCGACCTCCAGGTGGACATTCTTCGTGGCGTCGGCGGGCAGTCGTAGGGCCACCAGTGCTTCCAAGAGGTTCCGACCATGGAGGCCGATTAGGGTGGTAGGCAATGAGGAGCCCGGGCGCGTGGGCTGGAGGAGTACGGCGATGTCGTCCGCGAGCTTCTTGACGACGGTGAGCCTGTTGGTGGTGCGAACGATCATCTGGTCCAACTGAGAGTCGTAGCTGGCGTCGACGGCGGCCATCCACCAGCCGGTCGCCAACACCGTATGGAGACGATCCATGGTGCTATGCCGCAGGCCGACATCGTGGACCATCTGGCACAGCCGCTAGCTACTCGCGTGCATCGCCGCCATGGGTCTGGAGTGGGCACTTTTGCGCTTATAAGTGTAGGTGCTTAGGCAAATGCTTAGGTGCGTACGATGTGGTAGATGCATTGGAATGGAGGGGCGCCTTTATATGAGTGCAAACTGTGTTGCATTCACATCGTGCTGCCTCTTTTCCCGGTCCTCCCATTACTTCCCTCATGCATTCACACGATGCTAATTGAAGGAGGATGCATCACTGGCCGTTCAACATTTAGGGAACCGCTACCCTCTCCCTCGTCTGCATTAAAGCCGTATCGGGAACTGCGCCGCCCGCTGTCAAATTGAATAGTACTGCGCCGCCCGCTAGTAATTTTTAGCTTCATATTTTGACAAATCGCAGTGTTACAAGGTTGGCAAATGGCAATGTTACTAGATCAACAAATGTCAATATTTCTAGTTTGACAAATGGCAACATACCCAACATGATAGATGCAAATCGCACCAAATTGTTTGTAAGTGGTTCACACGGGTCATCCAAAAGAACCATTTGTGTTCAAGAGATGCACAAATCCTGCTCTCACTTTGCATACGGGTGTTCTATCTGAAACCATCATGCTTGTTGTGAGAAGCTCTGGTTTGTGAGAAGCAAATACCCAAACCTGCCCCAAATGGGACAAAAACTTTACCATGGCATGTTGATGCCCCTCCATGATAGCATGCCAAGTTTCATGAATTTCAGATGAGTTTTGGATTTACTAGAATTTAAAAACCAGGTATCTCAATGTTTGCGGCCGAGTGACGGTGGCAGGGTGTTTGACATTCATTCCCATTTCTTGCATGGGACCTAAGCATGCACCCAAGGACAAATATTTGATTTTTCAACCAATTTATATGCATTGGAGCATGTGCATGTAGTTCAAATTTGAATTATGCACATAAATGCATTGAAAACTCACTTAATGCATAAAAATGTCCAAACGAACCCCGAAAAATCACAAAAAATAACACAACACTCCTGTTGTTCTATGTTGACACGAGAACAAATTTGAAAGCAATAAGAGGCAATGGATATCGTTTCGCCCCCAAAGTTGGGGCATTCCCTACCGAAACCATCATGCTTGTTGTGAGAAGTTCTGGTTTCAGTACTGCAGGATGCTGCTAATGCGACACTATGATCAGAGACCCTTCGAGAAACTGTGTGCGATGCCATAATCGCAAACAGTGCTGTATGAAAACCGTCAAAAAAGGTGAAAACGTTTGCGATGGAGGATGCATCAAACACAGTTCAGATTTTAGTTGCGTGTGCGATCCAGGGCATACGGTTCAGTCCAATGAACTATTTGTGATGAGGCAGAACAAAAGAAACGGGCAGCCTGATGAAGGCGTGTGCGATATAGAGCATACGGTTCACTCGGATGAACTGTTTGTGATTAGGCAACACAAAAGAAACGGGCAGCCAGATGAAGGTGTGTGCGATACACATCATACGGTTCACTCGGATGAACTGTTTGTGATTAGGCAACACAAAAGAAACGGTCAGCCAGATCAAGATGTGTGTGATTGAGGGCATACGCTTCAAAAGGATTAACTGTTTGCGATTAGGCAACAGAACAGAAACGGGTAAGCCAGATCAAAGTGTCTGCGATTGATGGCATACACTTCACATGGATGAACTGTTTGCGATTAGCCACAACAAACTGAAACAGTTAGATAGATCGACATGTTTGCGCTAGAAGGGCACACCCATTCTAATTGAAAGACGGTGTGCTGACATTGCCTATTGCGGTGCACCCTATGGTGCAAATGCCACGTACGCGGCCGAGAAGGCGTACGTGCCCACGTTACGCCTTCCGGGAATAGTGCTGCACTTATAACCGTCAGTAAATTTTGAGCATGCGTCCCGTCACATCCCAAATTGCAAACCTGTTCACACCGATCAAAACCTAAACGGTTTCCCACTTAGGAGTGTATTACTACGCGGTTATAAATACTACTACTCCAAGATGACTACACATTCCTCCTCAACTCCTCATCCACAAAAAGTCAAAACAAACAAGTCATTCATCATCGTTCCCTTGCGTCCGCCATGGCCAGCATGAGTTATAGGTTGAGAGATTGCGACCAGGGAGAGGCGAGCCTGGAAGCGGGAGCACGAGAGATGTCCCGCCTCGCCGTGATAGCAGCCAACATGTCCCGCCGCACGACCGTAGCAGTAGAGAGGTCCCACCATGCCGCCGAAGCAGCACGGAGGACCCGCCGCATTGTCGATGCAGCAGACTGGTCCGGCCGCGCCGCGGAAGCAGAAGAGATGTCCCGCCGCACCGCGAATGCAGCAGAGATGTCCTCCCTTGCCGCGGCGGCCTGGGTAAATGCCTCACGGGCAGGCAAGGACTCTTACAGGCGCATGCGTGCCCTCGTCCATAGGCAGATGGATCAGATCTCCAGGTGGGCGAGGTTGCAGGATGACCTGCAAGCCTCGTTTGAACAGTCTACCGAAGTCATCCGGCGACCAAATGAGAGCAATGCGAAGCTCCGGGCCGAGCGTGACCTACTGAGGCGAAGATCGTCAGAAGTGCGGAGCAGCAGGAGCAGACCACTGCATTGTTGAAGAGGACCGGCGTCATCGTCGAGAAACTTATGGACGAGAATAACAAGCTGCGCATCGAGCGCAGAAGGCTGGTGGAGGAATCCGTGGATGCTCTCGAGCAGCATCTCGAGGACAAGAAAGAGCTCGTCGCCGCTCGCCGCGGAGACTAGTTCCCGCGGCCTGCAGCAATGCATCAAGAAAGTAGAGATCAGCGAGCCAGATTGTTGTCTTCCTTCTTCTTTTGCCCTTGTGTATTTCGGGCGTTGCCGCATGTGGCTTTTTTTAGTTATGTTTCCAAATATGTAAGACAATTATTATCCACTGTCATCGTCCTTATATTCATCATGCTTGCTATAAGTCGCAGTCGATGCTATATAGGTCCGTCGGATCTTACATCAAGATCCGTGCAAAACTTTCTTTTCAGATTTTCATTTTTCTCTCTTAAATCTCAGTCCAGTGAGACATATAACTCAAAAAAATTCCTACGCACATGCAAGATCATGGTGATGCATAGCAACGAGAGGGGAGAGTGTTGTCCACATACCCTCGTAGACCGTAAGCGGAAGCGTTATGACAACGCGGTTGATGTAGTCGTACGTCTTCACGATCGACCGATCCTAGCACCGAAGATACGGCACCTCCGCGATCTGCACACGTTCGGCTCGGTGACGTCCCACAAACTCACGATCCAGTAGAGTGTCGAGGGAGAGCTTCGTCAGCACGACGGCGTGATGACGGTGATGATGAAGTTACCGGCGCAGGGCTTCGCCTAAGCACTACGACGATATGACCGAGGTGGATTATGGTGGTGGGGGGCATCGCACACGGCTAAGAGATCAATGATCAACTTGTGTGTCTATGGGGTGCCCCCTCCCCCGTATGTGGAGGAGGGGGAGGGCCGACCCTCCTATGGCGCGCCCCATGGGGAGTCCTACTCCCACCGGGAGTAGGATTCCCCCCTTCCCTAGTTGGACTAGGAGTGGAAGGAAGGAGGAAGGAAGGGGGGGGGGGCGGCCCCCCACCCAATTCGGATTGGGCTTGGGGGGGGGGTGCGCCCCCTCCTAGGCCTCCCTCTCTTCTTTCCCACTATGGCCCAATAAGGCCCATATACCTCCCGGGGGGTTCCGGTAACCTCCCGGTGCTCCGGTATATGTGCGAACTCACCCGGAACTATTCCGATGTCCAAATATAGGCTTCCAATATATCGATCTTTACGTCTAGAGCATTTCAAGACTCCTCGTCATGTCCGTGATCATATCCGGGACTCCGAACTACCTTCGGTACATCAAAACACATAAACTCATAATACCGATCGTCACCAAACGTTAAGCGTGCGGACCCTACGGGTTCGAGAACTATGCAGACATGACCGAGACACGTCTTCGGTCAATAACCAATAGCGGAACCTGGATGCTCATATTGGCTCCCACATATTCTACGAAGATCTTTATCGGTCAAACCGCATAACAACATACGTTGTTCCCTTTGTCATCGGCATGTCACTTGCCCGAGATTCGATCGTCGGTATCTCAATACCTAGTTCAATCTCGTTACCAGCAAGTCTCTTTACTCGTTCCGTAATGCATCATCCCGCAACTAACTCATTAGTCACATTGCTCGCAAGGCTTATAGTGATGCACATTACCGAGAGGGCACAGAGATACCTCTGCAACAATCGGAGTGACAAATCGTAATCTCGATCTATGCCAACTCAACAAACACCATTGGAGACACCTGTAGAGCACCTTTATAATCACCCAGTTACATTGTGACATTTGGTAGCACACAAAGTGTTCCTCCGGTATTCGGGAGTTGCATAATCTCATAGTCATAGGAACATGTATAAGTAATGAAGAAAGCAATAGCAACATACTAAACGATCAAGTGCTAAGCTAACGGAATGGGTCAAGTGTTGGAAATATGCCCTAGAGGCAATAATAAATGGTTATTATTATATTTCCTTGTTCATGATAATTGTCTATTGTTCATGCTATAATTGTGTTGTCCGGAAATCGTAATACATGTGTGAATACATAGACCACAACGTGTCCCTAGTAAGCCTGTAGTTGACTAGCTCGTTGATCAACAGATAGTCATGGTTTCCTGACTATGGACATTGGATGTCATTGATAACGGGATCACATCATTAGGAGAATGATGTGATGGACAAGACCCAATCCTAAGCATAGCATAAAAGATCGTGTAGTTCGTTTGCTAGAGCTTTTCCAATGTCAAGTATCATTTCCTTAGACCATGAGATCGTGCAACTCCCGGATACCGTAGGAGTGCTTTGGGTGTACCAAACGTCACAACGTAACTGGGTGACTATAAAGGTGCACTACGGGTATCTCCGAAAGTGTCTGTTGGGTTGGCACGGATCGAGACTGGGATTTGTCACTCCGTATGATGGAGAGGTATCTCTGGGCCCACTCGGTAATGCATCATCATAATGAGCTCAATGTGACTAAGGAGTTAGTCACGGGATCATGCATTACGGTACAAGTAAAGTGACTTGCCGGTAACGAGATTGAACAAGGTATTGGGATACCGATGATCGAATCTCGGGCAAGTAACGTACCGATTGACAAAGGGAACTGTATATGGGATTGATTGAATCCTCGACATCGTGGTTCATCCGATGAGATCATCGTGGAACGTGTGGGAGCCAACATGGGTATCCAGATCCCGCTGTTGGTTATTGACCGGAGAGGCGTCTCGGTCATGTCTGCATGTCTCCCGAACCCGTAGGGTCTACACACTTAAGGTTCGGTGACGCTAGGGTTGTAGAGATATTAGTATGCGGAAACCTGAAAGTTGTTCGGAGTCCCGGATGAGATCCCGAACGTCACGAGGAGTTCCGGAATGGTCCGGAGGTGAAGAATTATATATAGGAAGTCCAGTTTCGGCCACCGGGAAAGTTTCGGGGGTTATCGGTATTGTACCGGGACCACCGGAAGGGTCCCGGGGGTCCACCGGGTGGGGCCACCTATCCCGGAGGGCCCCATGGGCTGAAGTGGGAAGGGAACCAGCCCTTAGTGGGCTGGGGCGCCCTCCTTGGGCCTCCCCCTGCGCCTAGGGTTGGAAACCCTAGGGGCGGGGGGCGCCCCACTTGCCTTGGGGGGCAAGGCACCCCCTTGGCCGCCGCCCCCCGTCAGATGGGATATCCAGGATGGCCGGCGCCCCCAGGACCCCTATAAATAGTGGGGGGGAGGGAGGGCAGCAACAACACAGCCCCTGGCGCCTCCCTCTCCCCCTGCAACACCTCTCCCTCCCGCTTGCGCTTGGCGAAGCCCTGCCGGGATCCCCGCTACTTCCACCACCACGCCGTCGTGCTGCTTGATCTCCATCAACCTCTCCTTCCCCCTTGCTGCATCAAGAAGGAGGAGACGTCGCTGCTCCGTACGTGTGTTGAACGCGGAGGTGCCGTCCGTTCGGCACTCGGTCATCGGTGATTTGGATCACGGCGAGTACGACTCCATCAACCCCGTTCACTTGAACGCTTCCGCTCGCGATCTACAAGGGTATGTAGATGCACTCCTTTCCCCTCGTTGCTAGTATACTCCATAGATGGATCTTGGTGATGCGTAGAAAATTTTAAAATTCTGCTACGATCCCCAACAGTGGCATCATGAGCCAGGCCTATGCGTAGTTACTATGCACGAGTAGAACACAAAGCAGTTGTGGGCGTAGATGTTGTCAATTTTTCTTGCCACTACTAGTCTTATCTTGTTTCAGCGGTATTGTGGGATGAAGCGGCTTGTACCGACCTTACACGTACGCTTACGTGAGACAGGTTCCACCGACCGACATGCACTAGTTGCATAAGGTGGCTAGCGGGTGTCTGTCTCTCCCACTTTAGTCGGAACGGATTCGATGAAAAGGGTCCTTATGAAGGGTAAATAGAAATTGGCATATCACGTTGTGGTTTTACGTAGGTAAGAAATGTTCTTGCTAGAAACCTATAGAAGCCACGTAAAAACTTGCAACAACAATTAGAGGACGTCTAACTTGTTTTTGCAGCTTGTGCCTTGTGATGTGATATGGCCAGAAGATGTGATGAATGATATATGTGATGTATGAGATTGATCATATTCTTGTAATAGGAATCACGACTTGCATGTCGATAAGTATGACAACCGGCAGGAGCCATACGAGTTGTCTTTATTTTTTTGTATGACCTGCGTGTCATTGAATAACGCCATGTAAATTACTTTACTTTATTGCTAAACGCGTTAGCCATAGAAGTAGAAGTAATCGTTGGCGTGACAACTTCATGAAGACACAATGATGGAGATCATGGTGTCATGCCGGTGACGAAGATGATCATGGTGCCCCGAAGATAGAGATCAAAGGAGCAAAATGATAATGGCCATATCATGTCACTATTTGATTGCATGTGATGTTTATCATGTTTTGCATCTTATTTGCTTAGAACGACGGTAGTAAGTAAGATGATCCCTTATAATAATTTCAAGAAAGTGTTCCCCCTAACTGTGCACCGTTGCGAAGGTTCGTTGTTTCGAAGCACCACATGATGATCGGTGTGATAGATTCTAACGTTCGCATACAACGGGTGTTGACGAGCCTAGCATGTACAGACATGGCCTCGGAACACACGCAATACACTTAGGTTGACTTGACGAGCCTAGCATGTACAGACATGGCCTCGGAACACGGAAGACCGAAAGGTCGAGCATGAGTCGTATAGAAGATACGATCAACATGGATATGTTCACCGATCTTGACTAGTCCGTCTCACGTGATGATCGGACACGGCCTAGTTAACTCGGATCATGTTTCACTTAGATGACTAGAGGGATGTCTATCTGAGTGGGAGTTCATTGAGTAATTTGATTAGATGAACTTAATTATCATGAACTTAGTCTAAAATCTTTACAATATGTCTTGTAGATCAAATGGCCCACGTTGTCCTCAACTTCAACACGTTCCTAGAGAAAACCAAGCTGAAAGATGATGGCAGCAACTATACGGACTGGGTCCGGAACCTGAGGATCATCCTCATAGCTGCCAAGAAAGATTATGTCTTAGAAGCACCGCTAGGTGAAGCACCCATCCCAGAGAACCAAGACGTTATGAACGCTTGGCAATCACGTGCTGATGATTACTCCCTCGTTCAGTGCGGCATGCTTTACAGCTTAGAACCGGGGCTCCAAAAGCGTTTTGAGAAGCATGGAGCATATGAGATGTTCGAAGAGCTGAAAATGGTTTTCCAAGCTCATGCCCGGGTCGAGAGATATGAAGTCTCCGACAAGTTCTTCAGCTATAAAATGGAGGAAAATAGTTCTGTTAGTGAGCACATACTCAGAATGTCTGGGGTTACACAACCGCTTGTCTCAGCTGGGAGTTAATCTCCCGGATGACGCGGTCATTGACAGAATCCTTCAGTCGCTTCCACCGAGCTACAAGAGCTTTGTGATGAACTTCAATATGCAGGGGATGGAAAAGACCATTCCTGAGGTATATTCAATGCTGAAATCAGCGGAGGTGGAGATCAGAAAGGAACATCAAGTGTTGATGGTGAATAAAACCACTAAGTTCAAGAAAGGCAAGGGTAAGAAGAACTTCAAGAAGGACGGCAAGGGAGTTGCCGCGCCCGGTAAGCCAGTTTCCGGGAAGAAGTCGAAGAATGGACCCAAGCCTAAGACTGAGTGCTTTTATTGCAAGGGAAGTGGTCACTGGAAGCGGAACTGCCCCAAATACTTAGCGGACAAGAAGGCCGGCAACACCAAAGGTATATATGATATACATGTAATTGATGTGTACCTTACCAGTACTCGTAGTAGCTCCTGGGTATTTGATAGCGGTGCGGTTGCTCATATTTGTAACTCAAAACAGGAACTGCGGAATAAACGGAGACTGGCGAAGGACGAGGTGACGATGCGCGTCGGGAATGGTTCCAAGGTCGATGTGATCGCCGTCGGCACGCTGCCTCTACATTTACCTACGGGATTAGTTTTAAACCTCAATAATTGTTATTTAGTGCCAGCTTTGAGCATGAACATTGTATCAGGATCTCGTTTAATTCGAGATGGCTACTCATTTAAATCCGAGAATAATGGTTGTTCTATTTATATGAGAGATATGTTTTATGGTCATGCTCCGCTAGTCAATGGTTTATTCTTGATGAATCTCGAACGTGATGTTACACATATTCATAGTGTGAATACCAAAAGATGTAAAGTTAATAACGATAGTCCCACATACTTGTGGCACTGCCGCCTTGGTCACATTGGTGTCAAGCGCATGAAGAAGCTTCATGCAGATGGACTTTTGGAGTCTCTTGATTACGAATCATTTGACACGTGTGAACCATGCCTCATGGGTAAGATGACCAAGACTCCGTTCTCCGGAACAATGGAGCGAGCAACCAACTTATTGGAAATCATACATACCGATGTGTGCGGTCGAATGAGTGTTGAGGCTCGCGGAGGATATCGTTATGTTCTCACTCTCACTGATGACTTAAGTAGATATGGGTATGTCTACCTAATGAAACACAAGTCTGAAACCTTTGAAAAGTTCAAGGAATTTCAGAGTGAGGTTGAGAATCAACATGACAGGAAAATAAAGTTCCTGCGATCAGATCGTGGAGGGGAATATTTAAGTCACGAATTTGGCTGACACTTAAGGAAATGTGGAATCGTTTCACAATTCACGCCGCCTGGAACACCTCAGCGAAATGGTGTGCCCGAACGTCGTAATCACACTCTATTGGATATGGCGCGATCTATGATGTCTCTTACCGATCTACCACTCTCATTTTGGGGCTATGCTTTAGAGACTGCCACATTCACTTTAAATAGGGCCCCGTCGAAATCCGTTGAGACGACACCGTATGAATTATGGTTTGGGAAGAAACCTAAGCTGTCGTTTCTAAAAGTTTGGGGATGTGATGTTTATGTCAAGAAACTTCAACCTGAAAAGCTCGAACCCAAGTCGGAAAAATGCGTCTTCATAGGATACCCTAAGGAAACCATTGGGTATACCTTCTACCTCAGATCCGAAGGCAAGATCTTTGTTGCCAAGAACGGGTCCTTTCTGGAGAAAGAGTTTCTCTCGAAAGAATTAAGTGGGAGGAAAGTGGAACTTGATGAGGTGATAGTCACCCCTTCCGAACCGGAAAGTAGCGCAGCGCGGGAAGATGTTCCTGTGGTGCCTACACCGACTGGGGAGGAAGTTAATGATGATGATCATGAAGCTTCGGATCAAGTTGCTGCTGAACTTCGAAGGTCCACAAGGACACGTTCCGCACCAGAGTGGTACGGCAACCCTGTCCTGGAAATCATGTTGTTAGACAACGGTGAACCTTCGAACTATGAAGAAGCGATGGCGGGCCCAGATTCCGACAAATGGCTAGAAGGCATGAAATCCGAGATAGGATCCATGTATGAAAACGAAGTATGGACTTTGACTGACTTGCCCGATGATCGGCGAGCCATAGAAAATAAATGGATCTTTAAGAAGAAGACAGACGCGGATGGTAATGTGACCATCTATAAGGCTCGACTTGTCGCTAAGGGTTATCGACAAGTTCAAGGGGTTGACTACGATGAGACTTTCTCACCCGTAGCGAAGCTGAAGTCCGTCCGAATCATGTTAGCAATTGCCGCATTCTATGATTATGAGATATGGCAAATGGACGTCAAAACGGCATTCCTTAACGGCTTTCTTAAGGAAGAATTGTATATGATGCAGCCGGAAGGTTTTGTCGATACTAAGAATGCTAACAAGGTATGCAAGCTCCAGCGCTCCATCTATGGACTGGTGCAAGCATCTCGGAGTTGGAACATTCGTTTTGATGAGATGATCAAAGCGTTTGGGTTTACACAGACTTATGGAGAAGCCTGTGTTTACAAGAAAGTGAGTGGGAGCTCTGTAGCATTTCTCTTATTATATGTGGATGACATACTATTGATGGGAAATGATATAGAATTCTTGGAAAGTATAAAGGCCTATTTGAATAAGTGTTTTTCAATGAAGGACCTTGGAGAAGCTGCTTATATATTAGGCATCAAGATCTATAGAGATAGATCAAGACGCCTCATTGGTCTTTCACAGAGTACGTACCTTGACAAGATATTGAAGAAGTTCAATATGGATCAGTCCAAGAAGGGGTTCTTGCCTGTATTGCAAGGTGTGCAATTGAGCACGGCTCAATGCCCGACCACGGCAGAAGATAGAGAAAAGATGAGTGTCATCCCCTATGCCTCGGCCATAGGGTCTATTATGTATGCCATGCTGTGTACCAGACCTGATGTAAACCTTGCCGTAAGTTTGGTAGGAAGGTACCAAAGTAATCCCGGCATGGAACACTGGACAGCGGTCAAGAATATCCTGAAGTACCTGAAAAGGACTAAGGATATGTTTCTCGTTTATGGAGGTGACGAAGAGCTCGTCGTAAAGGATTACGTCGACGCTAGCTTCGACACAGATCTGGATGACTCGAAGTCACAAACCGGATACGTGTATATTTTGAATGGAGGGGCAGTAAGCTGGTGCAGTTGCAAGCAAAGCGTCATGGCGGGATCTACATGTGAAGTGGAGTACATGGCAGCCTCAGAGGCAGCGCAAGAAGCAATCTGGATGAAGGAGTTCATTACCGACCTAGGGGTGATTCCCAATGCGTCGGGCCCGATGACTCTCTTCTGTGACAACACTGGAGCTATTGCCCTTGCTAAGGAGCCCAGGTTTCACAGGAAGACCAGGCATATCAAGCGTCGCTTCAACTCCATTCGTGAAAGTGTTCAAAATGGAGACATAGATATTTGTAAAGTACATACAGACCTGAATGTAGCAGATCCATTGACTAAACCTCTCCCTAGAGCAAAACATGATCAACACATGAACTCTATGGGTGTTCGATTCATTACAATGTAACTAGATTATTGACTCTAGTGCAAGTGGGAGACTGTTGGAAATATGCCCTAGAGGCAATAATAAATGGTTATTATTATATTTCCTTGTTCATGATAATTGTCTATTGTTCATTCTATAATTGTGTTGTCCGGAAATCGTAATACATGTGTGAATACATGGACCACAACGTGTCCCTAGTAAGCCTGTAGTTGACTAGCTCGTTGATCAACAGATAGTCATGGTTTCCTGACTATGGACATTTGATGTCATTGATAACGGGATCACATCATTAGGAGAATGATGTGATGTACAAGACCCAATCCTAAGCATAGCATAAAAGATCGTGTAGTTCGTTTGCTAGAGCTTTTCCAATGTCAAGTATCATTTCCTTAGACCATGAGATCGTGAAACTCCCGGATACCGTAGGAGTGCTTTGGGTGTACCAAACGTCACAACGTAACTGGGTGACTATAAAGGTGCACTACGGGTATCTCCGAAAGTGTCTGTTGGGTTGGCACGGATCGAGACTGGGATTTGTCACTCTGTATGACAGAGAGGTATCTCTGGGCCCACTCGGTAATGCATCATCATAATGAGCTCAATGTGACTAAGGAGTTAGTCACGGGATCATGCATTATGGTACGAGTAAAGTGACTTGCCGGTAACGAGATTGAACAAGGTATTGGGATACCGACGATCGAATCTCGGGCAAGTAACGTACCGATTGACAAAGGGAATTGTATACGGGATTGATTGAATCCTCGACATCGTGGTTCATCCGATGAGATCATCGTGGAACGTGTGGGAGCCAACATGGGTATCCAGATCCCGCTGTTGGTTATTGACCGGAGAGGCGTCTCGGTCATGTCTGCA
The DNA here is from genome assembly GCF_002575655.3 of Aegilops tauschii subsp. strangulata. Taxonomy (NCBI): domain Eukaryota; kingdom Viridiplantae; phylum Streptophyta; class Magnoliopsida; order Poales; family Poaceae; genus Aegilops; species Aegilops tauschii. Next base: position 539,074,828 of record NC_053036.3, on the reverse strand, counting down.
TGTCTCCCGAACCCGTAGGGTCTACACACTTAAGGTTCGGTGACGCTAGGGTTGTAGAGATATTAGTATGCGGAAACCCGAAACTTGTTCGGAGTCCCGGATGAGATCCCGGACGTCACGAGGAGTTCCGGAATGGTCTGGAGGTGAAGAATTATATATAGGAAGTCCAGTTTCGGCCACCGGGAAAGTTTCGGGGGTTATCGGTATTGTACCGGGACCACCGGAAGGGTCCCGGGGATCCACCGGGTGGGGCCACCTATCCCGGAGGGCCCCATGGGCTGAAGTGGGAAGGGAACCAGCCCTTAGTGGGCTGGGGCGCCCCCCCTTGGGCCTCCCCCTGCGCCTAGGGTTGGAAACCCTAGGGGTGGGGGGCGCCCCACTTGCCTTGGGGGGCAAGGCACCCCCTTGGCCGCCGCCCCCCCTCAGATGGGATCTCCAGGATGGCCGGCGCCCCCCCAGGACCCCTATAAATAGTGGGGGGGGGAGGGAGGGCAGCAACAACACAGCCCCTGGCGCCTCCCTCTCCCCCTGCAACACCTCTCCCTCCTGCTTGCGCTTGGCGAAGCCCTGCCGGGATCCCCGCTACTTCCACCACCACGCCGTCGTGCTGCTGGATCTCCATCAACCTCTGCTTCCCCCTTGCTGGATCAAGAAGGAGGAGACATCGCTGCTTCGTACGTGTGTTGAACGCGGAGGTGCCGTCCGTTCGGCACTCGGTCATCGGTGATTTGGATCACGGCGAGTACGACTCCATCAACCCCGTTCACTTGAACGCTTCCGCTCGCGATCTACAAGGGTATGTAGATGCACTCCTTTCCCCTTGTTGCTAGTATACTCCATAGATGGATCTTGGTGATGCGTAGAAAATTTTAAAATTCTGCTACGATCCCCAACATCAAGTCAATCACATCATTCTCTAATGATGTGATCCCGTTAATCAAATGACAACTCATGTCTATGGCTAGGAAACTTAACCATCTTTGATTCAACGAGCTAGTCAAGTAGAGGCATACTAGTGACACTCTGTTTGTCTAAGTATTCACACATGTACTAAGTTTTCGGTTAATACAATTCTAGCATGAATAATAAACATTTATCATGATATAAGTAAATATAAATAACAACTTTATTATTGCCTCTAGGGCATATTTCCTTCAGTCTCCCACTTGCACTAGAGTCAGTAATCTAGATTACACAGTAATGATTCTAACACCCATGGAGTCCTTATGCTGATCATGTTTTGCCCATGAGAGAGGCTTAGTCAACGGGTCTGCAACATTCAGATCTGTATGTATGTTGCAAATCTCTATGTCTCCCTCCTTGACTTGATCGCGGATGGAATTGAAGCGTCTCTTGATGTGCTTGGTTCTCTTGTGAAATCTGGATTCCTTTGCCAAGGCAATTGCACCAGTATTGTGACAAAAGATTTTCATTGGACCCGATGGACTAGGTATGACACCTAGATCGGATATGAACTCCTTCATTTGCTGCTTCCGAAGAAGCTATGTACTCCGCTTCGCACGCAGATCCCGCCACGACGCTTTGCTTAGAACTGCACCAACTGACAGCTCCACCATTCAATATAAACACGTATCCGGTTTGTGACTTAGAGTCATCCGGATCAGTGTCAAAGCTTGCATCGATGTAATTATTTACGACGAGCTCTTTGTCACCTCCATAAACGAGAAACATATCCTTAATCCTTTTCAGGTATTTCAGGATGTTCTTGACCGCTGTCCAGTGATCCACTCCTGGATTACTTTGGTACCTCCCTGCTAAACTAATAGCAAGGCACACATTAGGTCTGGTACACAGCATTGCATACATGATAGAGCCTATGGCTGAAGCATAGGGAACACCTTTCATTTGCTCTCTATCTTCTGCAGTGGTCGGGCATTGAGTCTGACTCAACTTCACACCTTGTAACACAGGCAAGAACCCTTTCTTTGCTTGATCCATTTTGAACTTCTTCAAAACTTTATCAAGGTATGTGCTTTGTGAAAGTCCAATTAAGCGTCTTGATCTATCTCTATAGATCTTGATGCCCAATATATATGCAGCTTCACCGAGGTCTTTCATTGAAAAACTCTTGTTCAAGTATCCTTTTATGCTATCCAGAAATTCTATATCATTTCCAATCAACAATATGTCATCCACATATAATATTAGAAATGCTACAAAGCTCCCATTCACTTTCTTGTAAATACAGGCTTCTCCAAAAGTCTGTATAAAACCATATGCTTTGATCACACTATCAAAACGTTTATTCCAACTCCGAGATGCTTGCACCAGTCCATAAATGGATCGCTGGAGCTTGCACACTTTGTTAGCATCCTTTGGATCGATAAAACCTCCGGGTTGCATCATATACAACTCTTCTTCCAGTAATCCATTTAGGAATGCAGTCTTTACATCCATTTGCCAAATTTCATAATCATAAAATGCAGCAATTGCTAACATGATTCAGACGGGCTTAAGCATTGAGGGAGTCCAGGACTAAGGGGTCCTCGGGCGTCCGGTCTGTTAGCCATGGGCCGGACTGATGGGCTGTGAAGACATGAAGACCGAAGACTGCGCCCGTGTCCGGATGGGACTCTCCTTGGCGTGGAGGGCAAGCTTGGCGACCAAATATTTAGATTCCTTTCCTTGTAACCGACCTGGTGTAACCCTAGATCTCCCCGGTGTCTATATAAACCGAAGGACTTAGTCCGGACAGGAGAGATACTCATTACCATAGTCATACAGGCTAGACTTCTAGGGTTTAGCTATTACGATCTTGTGGTAGATCAACTCTTGTAATACTCATATTCATCAAGATCAATCAAGCAGGAAGTAGGGTATTACCTCCATAGAGAGGGCCCGAACCTGGGCAAACATCGTGTCCCTGTCTCCTGTTACCATCGACCTTAGATGCACAGTTCGGGACCCCCTACCCGAGATCGCCGGTTTTGACACCGACATTGGTGCTTTCATTGAGAGTTCCACTGTGCCGTCCCCAAAAGGTTTGATGGCCCCTTCAATCGTTAGCAATGAAGCTGTCCAAGGCGAAACCTTCCTCCCCGGACAGATCTTCGTGTTCGGCGGCTTTGCACTGCGGGCCAACTCGTTTGGCCACCTAGAGCAGATCGATAGCTACGCCCGTGGCCATCAAGTCAGATTTGGGAGCTTGAATTACGTTGCGAACATCCGTGGAGATTTGATCCTCGCCGGATTCGAGACCGCGGCGACCACTCCTGGTCACCTTGACGGACATGACCTAAATCTGTCGTCAGATCGCATCCAGGAGATAGCTCCTGTAACCCCTCTGGCTTTAGATCCAGAGCACACTGTGGCATCCAAGGATTAGAGGCCCGACCCCACCACGGAGGCCACAGACTCCCCGGCGTTGGAGCCACACATGGACTTAACCTCACACAATATCTGTGTCACCGGAATTCCGGACTCGTCTCTGGTTATAAGTTCTGAACCAGGTGAGCCCGCGGACGCCGAACTTGATCATTTATCGATCTTTGAATTCAGCGCCGCAGACATCTTCCAACACTCACCCTTGGGTGATGTGTTAAATTCGTTGAGAAATCTATCCTTGGCGGGGGACTCACAACCGAATTATGTCCGGTTCGAGCTGGAGGCTGATGATGAAGGAGAATTTCGCTTCCCACCTGCCACCCACTCTATAGCCACTGTCGAGGACTTAACCGACATGCTTGATTACGGCTCCGAAGACATCGTCGGTATGGACGACGAGGCCAGCGAGGAGCAGGGCCAAAACCCGCCATTCATTGGGCGATGGACGACCACTTCTTCCTACGACGTATACATGGTGGATACGCCTAAAGAAACTAACAACGATGACAAAGAGGATCCAGTTGAAGACAAACCTCCTGAGACAAAGCCCAGTCGCCGGCGTCAGCGGCGCCGCTCTAAGTCACATCGTACAAAAGACAACAACACCAGCACCGGAGAAAACAATACTCCGGACGATGCCGAAGACAATGAAGACCCTGTTGGAGCAACCTCCGAACAGGATGAACAGGCCATAGACGAAGACTCAGAGGACAATAACTATCTTCCGCTCTCCGAGGAAGAGGAAAGCCTCAGCAACAAGGATTTTATCGTGCCCGAGGAACCTCTCGAGCAGGAGCGCTTCAAACGCCGGCTAATAGCAACCGCAAGAAGCCTGAAAAAGAAGCAGCTGTAGCTTCAAGCGGACCAAGATCTGCTCAATGATAGATGGACCGAAGTCCTGGCCGCCGAGGAATACAGCCTTGGTGGCCCAGCCAAAAGCTACCCGAAGCGTAGATTGCTACCTCAGTTCGATGGCGAGGCGCTGGAGCCCATACCATCATCGCACAATGCGGCAGGCCGACTACAACTTGGTACGGATAAAGCGGCAAGTCAAGCCGAACACCAGATCGCCCACCTCGCTGTAAAGGCAAGAATAAAGCAGCTCGGGGTTGTACATACAACCTTCGACAGGACTCGGATAGTAGAACAGGACACGCAAGATCGGTCTACGGATCGCGAGGATGTGCCATGACACACGACGACGGCTACCTATTCAGACGTAACAAACTTAGTCACACCCGGGCAGAAAACCGCAAATGGACTCCATCGGAGGTACGCCGCAGCATGGCTCAGCATAGAGGTGCCGCACACCCTCTTTGCTTCACAGACGAAGTAATGGAGCATGAATTCCCAGACGGGTTAAAACCCATGAATATCGAATCATACGACGGAACAACGGATCCCGCGGTATGGATCAAGGACTTCCTCCTCCATATCCACATGGCCCGCAGAGATGACCTTCATGCCATCAAATACCTACCACTAAAACTCAAAGGACCAGCTCGGTACTGGTTAAACAGTCTGCCCGAGAATTATATTGGCAGCCGCGACAACTTCCAAGGAACGTATGTCCGGCCATCGGACGCCGATGACTTAAGTCACATTGTCCAGCAGCCCGGAGAGTCAGCCAGAAAGCTCTGGACTAGGTTCTTAGTAAAAAAGAACCAAATCGCCGACTGTCCGGACGTGGAAGCCCTCGCGGCCTTCAAACACAGCGTCCGGGATGAATGGCTTGCACGCCACCTCGGTCAAGAGGGACCTAAATCCATGACAGCCCTTACCACTCTAATGACTCGCTTTTGCACGGGAGAAGATAGTTGGCTCGCTCATAGAAGCAACATCACCAGCGACCCGGGCACTTCCGAAATCTGAGATGGCAATGGCAAACCACGACGAAGCAAACACAATAGTCACGATGATAATGAAAGATCACGCGACACAACGGTCAACGCCGGATTCAGCAATCCCAAACCCGGTCAACAGAAAAAGCCACTCAAGGCGAACCGAGACGGACCATGCAACCTAGACAGGATATTGGACCGACCCTGCCAGATTCACGGCCACCCCGATAAACCAGCTAATCATACCAACAGAAACTGTTGGGTCTTCAAGCAGGCCGGCAAGCTCAACGCCAAACACAAGGGGAGGAGGCCACCAGGCGATAGGAATGATGGAGAGGTTCACCAACCAATCACCGGGGGTCAGAAGCAATTTCCCCCCGAGGATCGATCAACCCTGGAGCGGAAGTAGCAGTTCGGCTTCCGCCGCCCACCTCATATACACGCAAAATTCGTACCGCGCATACATCACTACGCACTCAAGATACCATGGGCATTGGCGGAAGCACAATACGGACAAGCCTGCAAGCATTCCAGTAACATTTTTTATCTACTTTCTTTTTTACTTCTTTCTTCATTATCTCTTAAAAACAGGTGACGCAAAGGACAAGCATCTAAACCGACTCCATCGGAGTTCGGATCCGTACACTCACCTAAGGGGCTACCTCCGTCAAGGATTCCCCTTGCCGAGGACAGGCGACGCAGACGTGCGACAGGAGGTCCAAAATAACCTTTTGTAGACCGCAGTCTTTATTTCGAGCCTGTAATATGCCTTTTTCCTCCACCTTCGACCCCAGGCATGTCAAATAGTCGGGGTTGTGGTCTTTATATATAAAGTAATCATTGGCATATCGCTCAGGTCCCAGTAAACATTATCTGAATTAATCATTCATGTCTTTTCGCCAATGAATATGGCTCCTATGGTTGTTTCACAGATATACCTCGGCATAACCTACCAGGGGCTCGGCATGGGAACAAATGAGTTGCCAACAAAGTCCGAACAGCTTTACAACGTACTTCGACATCGCGAGTTTGGCCTTATATGCATCAGCTCCGAATCATGTCTTGGGTCAATGGTTGGGTTGCCCGGCTCCTGTGCTTGCTACCTTACGTTCCGCTCTATCGGCTAGGGTAGTAAAGGGAGAACTACTGCGATTGTGCTTCCGGTTCATCTGGTCAAGCACCTCAGTAGAGAAAGCCGAAAACCGACTGTCATGATGCTGCGAGAGCTGGTCAACCACTCGATGACTTATCAGAATCTGTCGTGGTTCCCTCCGTGTCACACGAAGGACCTTTTTTTTCCAGGTCATATATGTAACGCACCATATTGGAATAAGCCGTACGCATGCCAGGGGCTATATCGTAGTCCCCTCTATAAAACTCCTATGGCTAAGTGAAAGTGTTAACGCCCTATAGTCTGATTGCCTGGTTCGCCGCATTATCACCTCCTTCACGGACCAAGACGTTGGGTCAAGAGTGATTAAATGCTTTTCCGAACACCCCCGTACTCCCTACGAGGGGCTGAAGCCGACGACTGGAAAACTTTCAGATTATATTAAAACGGCCACACAGGAGGAACACAAGCTTTCGAGCAAAATATAAAAATAGATTAACTATAAAATTGTCTTTTACAATTCTCATACACCTCACTCGAACATTATGCCTTTCGAGCATTGACCCTCTATCAAGCGGGCGGCCTCTAGGACGTCTTCAAAATAAAGCTCCGGTGCGTGACGGTCCTTGCCCTTGGGTGGAATCTTCACCACAACATCGATGGCCTTCATCTTCCCCCAGAATGTCTTGACACGGGCAAAGGCCATCCGTGCACCCTCAATGCATGACGACCGCTTCACAGCGTCGATACGTGGCACCGCATCAATGAGCCGCTGCACCAAGACGAAGTAGCTATTCACAACAGGCTCAGTCGGCCACAACCGGATTATGACGTTCTTCATGGCAGCGCTGGATATCCTATGAAGCTCGACCCATTGAGACATCTGTTCATTCAGCAACAGAGGGCGCTTTGATGCACCAAACTGTGACCAGAAAAGCTTCTCCGTTGCATACCCCTCTCGTGCTTGATAAAACTGCGCCGCATCGAAAGAACTCTTCGGCAAGTCTAAAAACTCGTCCGGAGAACTCCACACTTGGTTAAGCTGTGCATAGCTCGGATCGCCGAACTTAGCCTGTAGCAAAAAGGGCTTACCGGCCACAATCTCCCCAGCTTGCCGGATCTCCTCATGGGCTGCTCTGGATTCAGACCGCGCTTCTCTCGCCTCTCGTAAGGCCTTGTCAAGTTCAGCCGTTTTGGCTTCATTTTCCTTCTCAAGAAGTTCACAGCGGCTAGCAGCATTTTTTAATCCGAGCGCCATCATGGATATCTTCTCCTCGTCTTGGCGCCGAGCAGCTTGTTCGGCTTTTAACTTAGCCGATGCCTTCTCGGCAGCCGCACTACTAAACCGGGCCTGCTCCTTGGCCCGGGCCAGCTCCGCCCGAAGAATTTCAACGGCGGCAGCACCATCTGCAGTCATGCATATTCCAGTATATAATCTTCAGCGTCATGCTTATATAACAAAAATGTATGTGAAGGGACTGCCCCAAATACATACCTTGCGACTCGTCCAGGCGCATATTGATTAACGCAATGTCATCCCCTGCCACATCAAGCTTCTGCAGCTCGGCAATATCCGTAGTCTGGGAAGTAGCCAGGGGGGAAGCAACCTGTGTTTCAGTTAATCAGATTAGTCCTTGAGTATTTCTTCTTGATCCTCCGTTCACCTCCCATGTGGAGCCAACCCGAGTCTCAGGGGCTACTACCTATACACAGGTGCATCTTTGCAAATAAAATATAGTTGAAAACATTATATTACACACCTCGAAGCCTCTTAGCAGGCTCATGAAGGCTTCATTCAATCCGCTCTTCGTGGACAGAATCTTCCCAACCACCGTACCCATCAAGGTACGCTGTTCCTCCGAGACAGATGCTTTTCGCAGCATATCCCGCAATGTATCCGGTGTCACCGGGTCTCCGGAAGCCGCTCTGGGAGCACTACCATCCTTTGAAGGAACCCGTTCACCCGTCTCCAGAATCATCGTTGGCTGAAAACCGGGCAGTCCGGGGCCTTCATTATTGGCCCCCGAATCCCGAACGATTGGAGGTCCACCTTCGGGTACTGCCTCCTTCATCCCCTGCACTGCTTGTTGATCAAGAATAACCCTCCGAGATGACACTTCGGAGTCGGGGGAGGCGTCTCGCTTTCCATCATCTCCGAGAGGAGATCTCCCGAAGAAGAGGAGTGCCCAGAAGAACTCTGTGCCGGACTGTAAAAATACACAGGCACGTTACGTATCTCTTCGGTAACAGGAAAGAAGCGGGACGCTATCAAAGTACCCCGGATTCACTTACTGTTTGGTTGAGGGCTTGTCCTCATGACGGAGCTGTTCACTCGCATCGCCTTCGAATCCCGAGCCGCTCGATGGTGGCATCTTGCCTCTCTTAGGAGACCGCCCCTCCCAAGCTTCGGATGCGGTCCTTTTCCTCCTAAATGGATAAGGGATACTGGCTTCTCTTTCACCTTCGTCTTCGGGCGAGGAAATATCGATTTCTCCGGACTCAGTATCTGATTTACCTCCGGAACGAAGGTCATCCCGGGTCTTCTCACTCTCCACCTTGCCCTCACCTGCCGGTATCTGGTACGGTGCCGGTGCCAGCATCCGTGTTAACACGGAGTCTGCTGAGTCTTCGGGAAGAGGGGCCGGACACCTAATCCGTTCTGCTTTCTTTATCCAGCCTTGGAAAAGGATGGTTTGCTTAGTATCTTATCACAGGATATCTGATTATGAGGTGTTCGGCGGATGAGTACTTACCAGGGTGTCCGAATGGTTACAGTCTAGGCCAGTATCTTCGGTGGTGTCCGGCCATTGTTTTCGTCTCCCGAAGAATAATTCCCACATTCCTTCGTGTGTAATGCCGAAGAAGTTCTGAAGAGTCCGTGGTCCTTCTGGGTTAAACTCCCACAGGCGGAGAGGCTGTCGTTGGCACGGCAGGGTCCGGCGGACTAACATTACCTGAATAACGTTGGCCATATTGATATCCTTTTCAATGAGGCTTCGGATGCGACATTGCAGAGTCCGCACCTCGTCAACTGATCCCCAGTCTAACCCCTTATTAATCCATGATGCAAGCTGAATTGGGGGGTTGGATCGAAACGCAGGCGCAACTGCCCACTTGGAACCACGGGGCTCGGTGATATAGAACCACTCCTGCTGCCATAAGTCGGAAGATTCTTTGAAGGATCCTTTTAGCCAAATCGCGCTGGTAAGCTTGCTCACACTGAGGCACCACCGCACTCTGCCTTCTCCCCCTCTATCACTTGCGGTTTCACATTGAAGGTCTTGAGCCACAAGCCGAAGTGTGGAGGAGTTCGGAGGAAGGCTTCACACGTGACGATAAACGCCGAGATGAGGAGAACAGAGTTCGGGGCGAGATCGTGAAAATCAAGTCCATAATAGAACATGAGCCCTCGGACGAAGGGATTGAGGGCGAACCCTAACCCTCGGAGGAAGTGGGAAATGAACACGACGCTCTCACCGGATCTAGGGGTAGGAATAACCTACCCTTCCGCAGGAAGCTGATGGAGGATTTCTGCGGTCAGATATCTTGCCGCTCGAAGCTTCGCGATATCCTCCTCTGTGACATAAGAAGCCACCCACCGGCCAAGACGGCTGGGTCCGGACATGACTGAGGCTCGTGGAGATTGAAACCTGGGTGTTAGAACTCGAGGTAGTAAGGGTTGAGGAAGAAGCAAGCGTGGAGAAGAAAGACGGGTCTGTACCCCTTTATAAAGGCTGTGAATATCGAACGCCTCCTCCCGAGCCTTAAACCTTGCCTATTCCCAAGGAGTTGTACCCTAAGGACGGTTGGGTTACCCACGCCCGTATCAATAAAAGAATCCCTTAATAAGGGGACACGATCTCTGCTTGGATAAGACGTGTCAATGACAACCACGTTTTGGGACGCGGGGCCGCAGGCGAAACAACGGTCTGAAATTATGACCGGGCAGGCGTGATGACACGTTGTAAAAAGTTGTCAGCGGATTGGACCCGTGGAATATTATGTTCTCTCTGCGGTTGTGTGTGGTGTGTGTTACAGGTCCGGATACAATCATCACGTCCGGAGACTATCTTGGAGTTCGGAAAGAAGGGAACCCGCCTTGCAATGCCGAAGACAAATTTGCGCGCCAGACTCCTCGTCATTGAAGCCAGGTTCAGGGGCTACTGAGGGAGTCCTAGACTAAGGGGTCCTTGGGCGTCCGGCCTGTTAGCCATGGGCCGGACTGATGGGCTGTGAAGACATGAAGACCGAAGACTGCGCCCGTGTCCGGATGGGACTCTCCTTGGCATGGAGGGCAAGCTTGGCGACCAAATATGTGGATTCCTTTCCTTGTAACCGACCTGGTGTAACCCTAGATCTCCCCGGTGTCTATATAAACCGGAGGACTTAGTACGGAAAGGAGAGATACTCATTACTATAGTCATACATGCTAGACTTCTAGGGTTTAGCTATTACGATCTCGTGGTAGATCAAATCTTGTAATACTCATATTCATCAAGATCAATCAAGCAGGAAGTAGGGTATTACCTCCATAGAGAGGGCCCAAACCTGGGTAAACATCGTGTCCCCTGTCTCCTGTTACCATCGACCTTAGACGCACAGTTCGGGACCCCCTACCCGAGATCCGCCGGTTTTGACACCGACAAGCATCGCTAAGAGTGAGAAGGTCTCATCATAGTCAACTCCTTGAACTTGTCGAAAACCTTCCGCAAGAAGTCGAGCTTTATAGACAGTAACATTACCGTCAGCGTCAGCCTTCTTCTTGAAAATCCATTTATTCTTGATGGCTTGCCGATCATTGGGCAAGTCAACCAAAGTCCACACTTTGTTCTCATACATGGATCCCATCTCAGATTTCATGGCCTCAAGCCATTTCGCGGAATCTGGGCACATCATCGCTTCCTCATAGTTCGTAGGTTCGTCATGGTCAAGTAACATGACCTCCGGAACAGGATTACCGTACCACTCTGGTGCGGATCTTACTCTGGTTAACCTATGAGGTTCGGTAGTAACTTGATCTGAAGTTACATGATCATCATCATTAGCTTCCTCACTAATTGGTGTAGAAGTCACATGAACAGATTTCTGTGATGAACTACTTTCCAATAAGGGAGTAGGTACAGTTACCTCATCATGTTCTACTTTCCTCCCACTCACTTCTTTCGAGAGAAACTCCTTTTCTAGAAAGGATCTTTTCTTAGCAACGAATGTCTTGCCTTCGGATCTGTGATAGAAGGTGTACCCAACAGTCTCCTTTGGGTATCCAATGAAGACACATTTCTCCGATTTGGGTTCGAGCTTATCAGGTTGAAGATTTTTCACATAAGCATCGCAGCCCCAAACTTTAAGAAACGACAACTTTGGTTTCTTGCCAAACCACAGTTCATAAGGTGTCGTCTCACCGGATTTAGATGGTGCCCTATTTAACGTGAATGCAGCTGTCTCTAAAGCATAACCCCAAAACGATAGCGGTAAATCAGTAAGAGACATCATAGATCACACCATATCTAGTAAAGTACGATTACGACGTTCGGACACACCATTACGCTGTGGTGTTCCGGGTGGCGTGAGTTGCAAAACTATTCCGCATTGTTTCAAATGAAGACCAAACTCGTAACTCAAATATTCTCCTCCACGATCAGATCGTAGAAACTTTTATTTTCTTGTTACGATGATTTTCCACTTCACTCTGAAATTCTTTGAACTTTTCAAATGTTTCAGACTTATGTTTCATTAAGTAGATATACCCATATCTGCTCAAATCATCCGTGAAGGTGAGAAAATAACGATACCCGCCGCGAGCCTCAACATTCATCGGACCACATACATCAGTATGTATGATTTCCAACAAATCTGTAGCTCGCTCCATTGTTCCAGAGAACGGAGTTTTAGTCATCTTGCCCATGAGGCATGGTTCGCAAGTACCAAGTGATTCATAATCAAGTGATTCCAAAAGTCCATGAGAATGGAGTTTCTTCATGCGCTTTACACCAATATGACCCAAACGGCAGTGCCACAAATAAGTTGCACTATCATTATCAACTCTGCATCTTTTGGCTTCAATATTATGAATATGTGTGTCGCTACTATCGAGATTCAACAAAAATAGATCACTCTTCAAGGGTGCATGACCATAAAAGATATTACTCATATAAAAAGAACAACCATTATTCTCTGATTTAAATGAATAACTGTCTCGCATCAAACAAGATCCAGATATAATGTTCATGCTCAATGCTGGCACCAAATAACAATTATTCAGGTCTAAAACTAATCCCGAAGGTAGATGTAGAGGTAGCGTGCCGACCGCGATCACATCGACTTTGGAACCATTTCCACGCACATCGTCACCTCATCCTTAGCCAATCTTCGCTTAATCCGTAGTCCCTGTTTCGAGTTGCAAATATTAGCAACAGAACCAGTATCAAATACCCAGGTGCTACCGCGAGCATTAGTAAGGTACACATCAAGAACATGTATATCACATATACCTTTGTTCACCTTGCCATCCTTTTTATCCCCCAAATACTTGCGGCAGTTCCGCTTCCAGTGACCAGTCCCTTTGCAGTAGAAGCACTCAGTCTCGGGCTTAGGTCCAGACTTGGGCTTCTTCACTTGAGCAGCAACTTGCTCTTCTTGAAGTTCCCCTTCTTCCCTTTACCCTTTTTCTTGAAACTGGTGGTCTTGTTGACCATCAACACTTGATGCTCCTTCTTGATTTCTACCTCCGCAGCCTTTAGCATTGCGAAGAGCTCGGGAATTGTCTTATCCATCTCTTGCATGTTATAGTTCATCACGAAGCTCTTGTAGCTTGGTGGCAGTGATTGAAGAATTCTGTCAATGACACTATCATCAGGAAGATTAACTCCCGGTTGAATCAAGTGATAGTTATACCCAGACATTTTGAGTATATGCTCACTGACAGAACTATTCTCCTACATCTTGCAGCTATAGAACTTATTGGAGACTTCATATCTCTCAATCCGGGCATTTGCTTGAAATATTAACTTCAACTCCTGGAACATCTCATATGCTCCATGACGTTCAAAACATTGTTGAAGTCCCAGTTCTAAGCCGTAAAGCATGGCACACTGAACTATCGAGTAGTCATCAGCTTTGCTCTGCCAGACGTTCATAACATCTGGCGTTGCTCCTGCAGCGGGTTTGGCACCTAGCGGTGCTTCCAGGACATAATTCTTCTGTGCAGCAATGAGGATAATCCTCAAGTTATGGACCCAGTCCGTGTAGTTGCTACCATCATCTTTCAACTTAGCTTTCACTGGGAACGCATTAAGATTCAACGGAACAACAGCACGGGCTATCTATCTACAACAACATAGACATGCAAAATACTATTAGGTACTAAGTTCATGATAAATTAAAGTTCAATTAATCATATTACTAAAGAACTCCCACTTAGATAGACATCCCTCTAATCATCTAAGTGATCACGTGATCCATATCAACTAAACCATGTCCGATCATCACGTGAGATGGAGTAGTTTTCAATGGTGAACATCACTATGTTGATCATATCTACTATATAATTCACGCTCGACCTTTCGGTCTCAGTGTTCCGAGGCCATATCTGCATATGCTAGGATCGTCAAGTTTAACCCGAGTATTCTGCGTGTGCAAAACTGGCTTGCACCCGTTGTATGTGAACGTAGAGCTTATCAGACCCGATCATCACGTGGTGTCTCGGCACGACGAACTTTCGCAACGGTGCATACTCAGGGAGAACACTTATACCTTGAAATTTAGTGAGAGATCATCTAATAATGCTACCGTCGAACTAAGCAAAATAAGATGCATAAAGGGTAAACATCACATGCAATCAATATAAGTGACATGATATGGCCATCATCATCTTGTGCCTTTGATCTCCATCTCCAAAGCACCGTCATGATCACCATCGTCACCGGCGCGACACCTTGATCTCCATTGTAGCATCGTTGTCGTCTCGCCAACTATTTCTTCTACGACTATCGCTACCGCTTAGTGATAAAGTAAAGCAATTACATGGCGATTGCATTTCATACAATAAAGCGGCAACCATATGGCTCCTGCCAGTTGCCGATAACTCCGTTACAAAACATAATCATCTCATACAATAAAATTTAGCATCATGTCTTGACCATATCACATCACAACATGCCCTGCAAAAACAAGTTAGACGTCCTGTACTTTGTTGTTGCAAGTTTTACGTGGCTGCTACGGGCTGAGCAAGAACCGTTCTTACCTACGCATCAAAACCACAACGATTTTTCGTCAAGTATGTGTTGTTTTAACCTTCAACAAGGACCGGGCGTAGCCACACTCGATTCAACTAAAGTTGGAGAAACTGACACACGCTAGCCACCTGTGTGCGAAGCACGTTGGTAGAACCAGTCTCGCGTAAGCGTACGCATAATGTCGGTCCAGTCCGCTTCATCCAACAATACTGCCGAATCAAAGTATGACATGCTGGTAAGCAGTATGACTATTATCGCCCACAACTCACTTGTGTTCTACTCGTGCATATTGAAGGAAATATTCCCTAGAGGCAATAATAAAGTTGTTATGTATATTTCCTTATATCATGATAAATGTTTATTATTCGTGCTAGAATTGAATTAACCGGAAACTTAGTACATGTCTGAATACATAGACAGACAGAGTGTCACTAGTATGCCTCTACTTGACTAGCTCGTTGAATCAAAGATGGTTAAGTTTCCTAGCCATAGACATGAGTTGTCATTTGATTAACGGGATCACATCATTAGAGAATGATGTGATTGACTTGACCCATTTCGTTAGCTTAGCACTTGATCGTTTAGTATATTGCTATTGCTTTCTTCATGACTTATACATGTTCCTATGACTATGAGATTATGCAACTCCCGAATACCGGAGGAACACTTTGTGTGCTACCAAACGTCACAACGTAACTGGGTGATTATAAAGGTGCTCTACAGGTGTCTCCGATGGTACTTGTTGAGTTGGCATAGATCAAGATTAGGATTTGTCACTCCGATTGTCGGAGAGGTATCTCTGGGCCCTCTCGGTAATGCACATCACTATAAGCCTTGCAAGCAATGTAATTAATGAGTTAGTTGCAGGATGATGCATTACGGAACGAGTAAAGAGACTTGCCGGTAACGAGATTGAACTAGGTATTGAGATACCGACGATCGAATCTCAGACAAGTAACATACCGTTGACAAAGGGAACAACGCATGTTGTTATGCGGTTTGACCGATAAAGATCTTCGTCGAATATGTAGGAACCAATATGAGCATCCAGGTTCTGCTATTGGTTATTGACCAAATACGAGTCTCAGTCATGTCTACATAGTTCTCGAACCCGTAGGGTCCGCACGCTTAAAGTTCGGTGACGATCGGTATTATGAGTTTATGTGTTTTGATGTACCGAAGGTAGTTCGGAGTCCCGGATATGATCACGGACATAACGAGGAGTCCCGAAATGGTCGAGACATAAAGATCGATATATTGGACGGCTATATTTGGACATCGGAAGTGTTTCGGGTGATTTTGGAGAAAACCGGAGTGCCGAAGGGGTTAGCGGAACCCCCGGGGAAGTATTGGGCCTTAGTGGGACTGAGGGGAGAGAGAGGGCAGCATCCCAGGAGGTGGCACGCCCCTCCCAAGGGGAGTCCGAATTGGACTAGGGGAGGGGGCGCGGCCTCTCTTTCCCTCTCCCTCTCCCTCTCTTTCCTTCCCCCTTCCTCCTCCTAGTTGGACCAGGAAAGGGGGAGTCCTACTCCTACTAGGAGGAGGACTCCTCCCCCTCCTTGGTGCGCCCTAAGGCCGGCCGGCCTCCCCCTTGCTCCTTTATATATGGGGGCAGGGGGGCACCCTAGAAGCACAACAGACATTGTTCTTAGCCGTGGGCGGTGCCCCCTCCACCATAATCCACCTCGGTCATATCATCGTAGTGCTTAGGCGAAGCCCTGCGCCGGTAGCTTCATCATCACCGTCATCACGCCGTCGTGCTGACGAAGCTCTTCCCCGACACTCTGCTGGATCATGAGTTCGTGGGACGTCACCGAGCCGAACGTGTGCAGATCGCGGAGGTGCCGTACCTTCGGTGCTAGGATCGGTCGATCATGAAGACGTACGACTACATCAACCGCGTTGTCATAACGCTTCCGCTTATGGTCTACGAGGATACGTAGACAACACTCTCCCCTCTCGTTGCTATGCATCATCATGATCTTGCGTGTGCGTAGGATTTTTTTGAAATTACTACGTTCCCCAAAGTGGTATCAGAGCCAGGTTTATGCATAGTTGTTATATGCACGAGTAGAACACAAGTGAGTTGTGGGCGATACTAGTCATACTGCTTACCAGCATGTCATACTTTGATTCGGCAGTATTGTTGGATGAAGCGGACTGGACCGACATTATGCGTACGCTTACGCGAGACTGGTTCTACCAATGTGCTTCGCACACAGGTGGCTAGCGTGTGTCAGTTTCTCCAACTTTAGTTGAATCGAGCGTGGCTACGCCCGTTCCTTGTTGAAGGTTAAAACAACACATACTTGACGAAA
This sequence comes from Aegilops tauschii subsp. strangulata, assembly GCF_002575655.3. Classification (NCBI taxonomy): domain Eukaryota; kingdom Viridiplantae; phylum Streptophyta; class Magnoliopsida; order Poales; family Poaceae; genus Aegilops; species Aegilops tauschii. Next base: position 539,057,979 of record NC_053036.3, on the reverse strand, counting down.
AATCGTTGTGGTTTTGATGCGTAGGTAAGAACGGTTCTTGCTCAGCCCGTAGCAGCCACGTAAAACTTGCAACAACAAAGTAGAGGACGTCTAACTTGTTTTTGCAGGGCATGTTGTGATGTGATATGGTCAAGACATGATGCTAAATTTTATTGTATGAGATGATCATGTTTTGTAACGGAGTTATCGGCAACTGGCAGGAGCCATATGGTTGTCGCTTTATTGTATGAAATGCAATCGCCATGTAATTGCTTTACTTTATCACTAAGCGGTAGCGATAGTCGTAGAAGCAATAGTTGGCGAGACGACAACGATGCTACGATGGAGATCAAGGTGTCGCGCCGGTGACGATGGTGATCATGACGGTGCTTTGGAGATGGAGATCAAAGGCACAAGATGATGATGGCCATATCATATCACTTATATTGATTGCATGTGATGTTTATCTTTTATGCATCTTATTTTGCTTAGTTCGGCGGTAGCATTATAAGATGATCTCTCTCTAAATTTCAAGGTACAAGTGTTCTCCCTGAGTATGCACCGTTGTGAAAGTTCGTCGTGCCGGAACACCACATGATGATCGGGTGTGATAAGCTCTACATTCACATACAACGGCTGCAAGCCAGTTTTGCACACGCAGAATACTCGGGTTAAACTTGACGAGCCTAGCATATGCAGATATGGCCTCGGAACACTGAGACCGAAAGGTCGAGTGTGAATCATATAGTAGATATGATCAACATAGTGATGTTCACCATTGAAAACTACTCCATCTCACGTGATGATCGTACATGGTTTAGTTGATATGGATCACGTGATCATTTTAGATGACTAGAGCGATGTCTATCTAAGTAGGAGTTCTTAAGTAATATGATTAATTGAACTTTAATTTATCATGAACTTAGTCCTGGTAGTATTTGCATAACTATGTTGTAGATCAATAGCTCGCGATGTAGTTCCCCGTTAATTTTTGATATGTTCCTAGAGAAAAACTAAGTTGAAAGATGATAGTAGCAATGATGCGGACTTGGTCCGTGATCTGAGGATTATCCTCATTGCTGCACAGAAGAATTATGTCCTTGATGCACCGCTAGGTAACGGACCTATTGCAGGAGCATATGCAGACGTTATGAACGTTTGGCAAAGCTCGGTATGATGGCTACTTGATAGTTTAGTGCACCATGCTTTATGGCTTAGAACTGGGACTTCAAAAAATGTTTTGAACACCACGGAGCATATAAGATGTTCCAAGAGTTGAAATTGGTATTTCGTACTCATGCCCGTGTCAAGAGGTATGAGACCTCTGACAGTACTTTGCCTACAAGATGGAGGAGAATAGCTCAACCAGTGAGCATGTGCTCAGATTGTCTGGGCACTACAATTGCTTGAATCAAGTGGGAGTTAATCTTCCAGATAAGATAGTAATTGACAAAAGTTCTCTAGTCACTATCACCAAGTTACTAGAACTTCGTGATGAACTATAATATGCAAGGGATGACGAAAACAATTCCGAAGCTCTTCGCGATGCTAAAATCGGCGAAGGTAGAAATCAAGAAAAGCATCAAGTGTTGATGGTTGACAAGACCACTAGTTTCAAGAAAAAGGGCAAAGGGAAGAAGGGGAATTTCAAGAAGAACGGCAAGCAAGTTGTTGCTCAAGTGAAAAAACCCAAGTCTGGACCTAAGCTTGAGACTAAGTGCTTCTACTTGAAAGGGACTGGTCACTGGAAGCGGGACTGCCTCAAGTATTTGGCGGATAAGAAGGATGGAAAAGTGAACAAAGGTATATTTGATATACATGTTATTGATGTGTAATTTACTAGTGTTTATAGCAACCCCTCAGTATTTGATACTAGTTCAGTTGCTAAGATTAGTAACTCGGAACGGGAGTTGCAGAATGAACAGAGACTAGTTAAGGGTGAAGTGACGATGTGTGTTGGAAGTGGTTCCAAGATTGATATGATCATCATCGCACACTCCCTATACTTTCGGGATTAGTGTTGAACCTAAATAAATGTTATTTGGTGTTTGCGTTAAGCATGAATATGATTTGATCATGTTTATTGCAATACGATTATTCATTTAAAGTCAGAGAATAATTGTTGTTCTGTTTACATGAATAAAACCTTCAATGGTCATACACCCAAGGTGAATGGTTTATTGAATCTCGATCGTCGTGATACACATATTCATAATATTGAAGCCAAAAGATGCAAAGTTAATAATGATAGTGCAACTTATTTGTGGCACTGCCGTTTAGGTTATATTGGTGTAAAGCGCATGAAGAAAATCCATGCTGATGGGCTTTTGGAATCACTTGATTATGAATCAGTTGATGCTTGTGAACCATGCCTCATGGGCAAGATGACTAAGACTCCGTTCTCCGGAACAATGGAGCGAGCAACAGACTTGTTGGAAATAATACATACTGATGTATGCAGTCCGATGAGTGTTGAGGCTCGCGGCAGGTATCATTATTTTCTGACCTTCACAGATGATTTGAGCAGATATGGGTATATCTACTTGATGAAACATAAATCTGAAACATTTGAAAAGTTCAAATAATTTCAAAGTGAAGTGGAAAATCATCGTAACAAGAAAATGAAGTTTCTACGATCTGATCGTGGAGGAGAATATTTGAGTTACGAGTATGGTCTTCATTTGAAACAATGCCGAATAGTTTCGCAACTCACGCCACCTGAAACACCACAGCGTAATGGTGTGTCTAAACATCGTAACTGTACTTTATTATATATGGTGCAATCTATGATGTCTCTTACCGATTTAGCACTATCATTTTGGGGTTATGCATTAGAGACAACTACATTCACGTTAAATAGGGCACCATCTAAATCCGTTGAGACAACACCATATGAACTGTGGTTTGGCAAGAAACCTAAGCTGTTGTTTCTTAAAGTTTGGGGCGGCGATGCTTATGTGAAAAAGTTTCAACCTGATAAGCTCGAACCCAAGTCGGAGAAATGTGTCTTCATAGGATACCCAAATGAAACTGATGGGTACACCTTCTATCACAGATCCGAAGGCAAGATATTCGTTGCTAAAAATGGATACTTTCTAGAGAAGGAGTTTCTCTCGAAAGAAGTGAGTGGGAGGAAAGTAGAACTTGATGAGGTAACTGTACCTGCTCCCTTATTGGAAAGTAGTTCATCACAGGAATCTGTTCCTGTGACTCCTACACCAATTAGTGAGGAAGCTAATGATGATGATCATGTAACTTCAGATCAAGTTACTACCGAACCTCGTAGGTCAACCAGAGTGAGATCCGCAACAGAGTGGTATGGTAATCCTGTTCTGGAGGTCATGTTACTTGACCATGATGAACCTACGAACTATGAGGAAGCGATGATGAGCCCAGATTCCGCGAAATGGCTTGAGGCCATGAAGTCTGAGATGTGATCCATGTATGAGAACAAAGTGTGGACTTTGGTTGAGTTGCCCGATGATCGGCAAGCCATAGAAAATAAATGGATCTTCAAGAGGAAGGTGGACGCTGATAGTACTGTTACTATCTACAAAGCTAGACTTGTCAAAAAAGGCTTTTGAAAAAGTTCAAGGTGTTGACTACGACGAGATTTTCTCACTCGTAGCGATGCTTAAGTCTGTCCGAATCATGTTACCAATTGCCGCAGTTTATGAAATCTGGCAAATGGATAAACAAAACTGCATTCCTTAATGGATTTATTAAAGAAGAGTTGCATATGATGCAACCTGAAGGTTTTGTCAATCCTAAAGGTGCTAACAAAATATGCAAGCTCCAGCGATCCATTTATGGACTGGTGCAAGCATCTCGGAGTTGGAATATATGCTTTGATAAGTTGATCAAAGCATATAGTTTTATACAGACTTGCGGTGAAGCCTGTATTTACAAGAAAGTGAGTGGGAGCACTACAACATTTCTGATAAGTATATGTGAACGACATATTGTTGATCGGAAATAATGCAGAATTTTCTGGAAAGCATAAAGGAGTATTTGAAAGGAGTTTTTCAAAGAAAGACCTCGGTGAAGCTGCTTACATATTGAGCATCAAGATCTATAGTGATAGATCAAGACGCTTGATAAGTTTTTTCAATGAGTACATACCTTGACAAGATTTTGAAGTAGTTCAAAATGGAACAGTCAAAGAAAGAGTTCTTGCCTGTGTTGCAAGGTGTGAAATTGAGTAAGACTCAAAGCCCGACCACGACAAAAGATAGAAATAGAATGAAAGTCATTCCCTATGCCTCAGCCATAGGTTCTATAAAGTATGCCATGCTGTGTACCAGATCTATTGTATACCCTACACTGAGTTTGGCAAGGGAGTACAATAGTGATCTAAGAGTAGATCACTGGACATCGGTCAAAATTATCCTTAGTGGAATAAGGATATGTTTCTCAATTATGGAGGTGACAAAAGGTTCATCATAAAGGGTTATGTCGATGCAAGTTTTGACATTGATCCAAATGACTCTAAGTCTCAATCTGGATACATATTGAAAGTGGGAGCAATTAGCTAGAGTAGCTCCGTGCAGAGCATTGTTGACATAGAAATTTGCAAAATACATAGGGATCTGAATATGGTAGACCCATTGACCAAACTTATCTCACAAGAAAAACATGATCACACCTTAGTACTCTTTGGGTGTTAATCACATGGCGATGTGAACTAAGATTACTGACTCTATTAAACCCTTTGAGTGTTGGTCACATGGCGATGTGAACTGTGGGTGTTAAATCACATGGTGATGTGAACTATTGGTTTTAAATCACATGTCAATGTGAACTAGATTATTGACTCTAGTGCAAGTGGGAGACTGAAGGAAATATGCCCTAGAGGCAATAATAAAGTTGTTATTTATATTTCCTTATATCATGATAAATGTTTATTATTCGTGCTAGAATTGTATTAACCGGAAACTTAGTACATGTGTGAATACATAGACAAACAAAGTGTCACTAGTATGCCTCTACTTGACTAGCTCGTTGAATCAACGATGGTTAAGTTTCCTAGCCATAGACATCAGTTGACATTTGATTAACGGGATCACATCATTAGAGAATGATGTGATTGACCTGACCCATTCCGTTAGCTTAACACTTGATCGTTTAGTATATTGCTATTGCTTTCTTCATGACTTATACATGTTCCTATGACTATGAGATTATGCAACTCCCGAATACCGGAGGAACACTTTGTGTGCTACCAAACGTCACAGCGTAACTGGGTGATTATAAAGGTGCTCTACAGGTGTCTCCGATGGTACTTGTTGAGTTGGCATAGATCAAGATTAGGATTTGTCACCCCGATTGTCGGAGAGGTATCTCTGGGCCCTCTCGGTAATGCACATCACTATAAGCCTTGCAAGCAATGTAATTAATGAGTTAGTTGCGGGATGATGCATTACGGAACGAGTAAAGAGACATGCCGGTAACGAGATTGAACTAGGTATTGAGATACCGACGATCGAATCTCGGGCAAGTAACATACCATTGACAAAGGGAACAACGTATGTTGATATGCGGTTTGACCGATAAAGATCTTCGTAGAATATGTAGGAACCAATATGACCATCCAGGTTCCGCTATTGGTTATTGACCAAAGATGAGTCTCGGTCATGTCTACATAGTTCTCGAACCCGTAGGGTCCGCATGCTTAAAGTTCGGTGACGATCGGTATTATGAGTTTATGTGTTTTGATGTACCGAAGGTAGTTCGGAGTCCCAGATATGATCACGGACATGGCGAGGAGTCTCGAAATGGTCGAGACATAAAGATCGATATATTGGACGGCTATATTCGGACACCGGAAGTGTTCTGGGTGATTTCGGAGAAAACCGGAGTGCCGGAGGGGTTACCGGAACCCCCCAGGGAAGTATTTGGCCTTAGTGGGCCTGAGGGGAGAGAGAGGGCAGCAGCCCAGGAGGTGGCGCGCCCCCTCCCAAGGGGAGTCCGAATTGGACTAGGGGAGGGGGGCGCGGCCCTCTTTCCCTCTCCCTCTCCCTCTCTTTCCTTCCCCCTTCCTCCTCCTAGTTGGACTAGGAAAGGGGGAGTCCTACTCCTACTAGGAGGAGGACTCCTCCCCCTCCTTGGCGCGCCCCAAGGCCGGCCGGCCTCCCCCTTGCTCCTTTATATACGGGGGTAGGGGGGCACCCTAGAAGCACAACAAACATTGTTCTTAGCCGTGTGCGGTGCCCCCCTCCACCATAATTCACCTCGGTCATATCGTCGTAGTGCTTAGGCGAAGCCCTCCACCGGTAGCTTCATCATCACCGTCATCATGCCGTCGTGCTGACAAAGCTCTTCCCCGACACTCTGCTAGATCATGAGTTCGTGGGACGTCACCGAGCCGAACGTGTGCAGATCGCGGAGGTGCCGTACCTTCGGTGCTAGGATCGGTCGATCGTGAAGATGTACGACTACATCAACTGCGTTGTCATAACACTTCCGCTTACGGTCTACGAGGGTACGTAGACAACACTCTCCCCTCTCGTTGCTATGCATCACCATGATCTTGCGTGTGCGTAGGAATTTTTTTAAATTACTATGTTCCCCAACACATATAACATCTACGTATAAACCTGGCTCGGATGCAACTGTTGGGGAACGTAGTAATTTCAAAAAAAATCCTACGCACACGGAAGATCATGGTGATGCATAGCAACGAGAGGGGGGAGTGTTGTCCACGTACCCTCGTAGACCGTAAGCAGAAGCGTTATGACAACGCGGTTGATGTAGTCGTACGTTTTCACGATCGACCGATCCTAGCACCAAAGATACGGCACCTCCGCGATCTGCACACGTTCGGCTCGGTGACGTCCCACGAACTCAAAATCTAGTAGAGTGTCGAGGGAGAGCTTCGTCAGCACGACGGCGTGATGATGGTGATGATGAAGTTACCGGCGCAGGGCTTCGCCTAAGCACTACGATGATATGACCGAGGTGGATTATGGTGGAGGGGGGCACCACACACGGCTAAGAGATCAATGATCAACTTGTATGTCTATGGGGTGCCCCCTCCCTCGTATATAAAGGAGTGGAGGAGGGGGAGGGCCGGCCCTCCTATGGCGCGCCCCATGGGGATTCCTACTCCCACCTGGAGTAGGATTCCCCCCTTCCCTAGTTGGACTAGGAGTGGAAGGAAGGGGGAGAGAGGGGGAAGGAAAGGGGGGCCGGCCCCCACCCAAATTGGATTGGGCTTGGGGGGGCGCGCCCCCTGGTAACCTCCCGGTGCTCCGGTATATGCCCGAACTCACCCGGAACTATTCCGATGTCCAAATATAGGCTTCCAATATATCGATCGTTACGTCTCGACCATTTAGAGACTCCTCGTCATGTCCGTGATCATATCCAGGACTCCGAACTACCTTCGGTACATAAAACACGTAAACTCATAATACCGATCGTCACCGAACGTTAAGCGTGCGGACCCTACGGGTTCGAGAACTATGTAGACATGACCGAGACACGTCTCCGGACAATAACCAATAGCGGAACCTGGATGCTCATATTGGCTCCCACATATTCTACGAAGATCTTTATCGGTCAAACTGCATAACAACATACGTTGTTCCCTTTGTCATCGGCATGTTACTTGCCCGAGATTTGATCGTCGGTATCTCAATACCTAGTTCAATCTCGTTATCGGGAAGTTTCTTTACTCGTTCCGTAGTGCATCATCCCGCAACTAACTCATTAGTCACATTGCTTGCAAGGCTTATAGTGATGCACATTATCGAGAGGGCCCAGAGATAACTCTCCGACAATCAAAGTGACAAATCCTAATCTCGATCTATGCCAACTCAACAAGCACCATTGGAGACACCTGTAGAGCACCTTTATAATCACCCAGTTACATTGTGACGTTTGGTAGCACACAAAGTGTTCCTCCAGTATTCGGGAGTTGCATAATCTCATAGTCATAGGAACATGTATAAGTCATGAAGAAAGCAATAACAACATACTAAACGATCAAGTGCTAAGCTAACGGAATGGGTCAAGTCAATCACATCATTCTCTAATGATGTGATCCCGTTAATCAAATGACAACTCATGTCTATGGCTAGGAAACTTAACCATCTTTGATTCAACGAGCTAGTCAAGTAGAGGCATACTAGTGACACTCTGTTTGTCTAAGTATTCACACATGTACTAAGTTTCTGGTTAATACAATTCTAGCATGAATAAGAAACATTTATCATGATATAAGGAAATATAAATAACAACTTTATTATTGCCTCTAGGGCATATTTCCTTCAGCACATACCTACATACCTACGGAAATGATTTCTGGGATTCATCGTGTGGGATGTACATACCTACGGAAATGATTTCTGGGATTCACCGTGTGGGATGTACATACCTACGGAAATGATTTCTGGGATTCACCGTGTGGGATGTACATATCTACGGAAATGATTGGGTTTCCATGCCTCGCCCGATCGCACACAGCCCTAGCCTGGGTCCCACGAGGCCTATCCCCGACGATTTTTGGGTCGTGTGGGAAGGACCCCCCTATCGCCCACACTCACTTGGCGATGGTTCCAAATACCATCGCGGAAAGGGGTTTTAAACCGTTTGTTTAGGACCGACGCGCACCAGTGTTTGTGAGAAGCATATACCCAAACCTACCCCAAATGGGACAAAAAGTTTACCACGGCATCTTGATGCCGCTCCATGATAGCATGCCAGGTTTCATGAATTTCAGACGAGTTTTGGATTTACTAGAATTTAAAAACCAGGTATCTCAATGTTTGCGGCCGAGTGACGGTGGCAGGGTGTTTGACATTCATTCCCATTTCTTGCATGGGACCTAAGCATGCACCCAAGGACCAAAGATTTGATTTTTCAACCAATTTATATGCACCGGAGCATGTCCATGTAGTTCAAATTTGAATTATGCACATAAATGCATTGAAAACTCACTTAATGCATAAAAATGTCCAAACGAACCCCAAAAAATCACAAAAAATAACACAACACTGCTGTTGTTCTATGTTGACATGAGAAAAAATTTGAAAGCAATAAGAGGCAATGGATATCGTTTGGCCCCCAAAGTTGGGGCGTTCCCTATCGAAACCATCATGCTTGTTGTGAGAAGCATATACCCAAACCTGCCCCAAATGGGACAAAAACTTTACCACGACATGTTGATGCCGCTACATGATAGCATGCCAAGTTTCATGAATTTCAGCCGATTTTTGGATTTACTAGAATTTAAAAATCAGGTATCTCAATGTTTGTGGCCGAGTGACGGTGGCACGGTTTTTTGACATTCATTCCCATTTCTTGCATGGGACCTAAGCATGCACCCAAGGACCAAAGATTTGATTTTTCAACCAATTTATATGCACCGGAGCATGTGCATGTAGTTCAAATTTGAATTATGCACATAAATGCATTGAAAACTCACTTAATGCATAAAAATGTCCAAACGAACCCCGAAAAATCACAAAAAATAACACAAAACTCCTGTTGTTCTATGTTGACACGAGAAAAAATTTGAAAGCAATAAGAGGCAATGGATATCGTTTCGCCCCCAAAGTTGGGGCATTTCCTACCGAAACCATCATGCTTGTTCTAAGAAGCTATGGTTTGTGAGAAGCATATACCCAAACCTACCCAAAATGGGACAAAAACTTTACCATGGCATGTTGATGCCGCTCCATGATAGCATGCCAAGTTTCATGAATTTCAAACGAGTTTTGGATTTACTAGAATTTAAAAACGAGGCATCTCAATGTTTGCGACCGAGTGACGGTGACAGGGTGCTTGACATTCATTCCCATTTCTTGCATGGGACCTAAGAATGCACCCAAGGACAAAAGATTTGATTTTTCAACCAATTTATATGCACCGGAGCATGCGCATGTAGTTCAAATTTGAATTATGCACATAAATGCATTGAAAACTCACTTAATGCATAAAAATGTCCAAACGAACCCCGAAAAATCACAAAAAATAACACAAAACTCCTGTTGTTCTATGTTGACACGAGAAAAAATTTGAAAGCAATAAGAGGCAATGGATATCGTTTGGCCCCCAAAGTTGGGGCGTTCCCTACCGAAACCATCATGCTTGTTGTGAGAAGCTATGGTTTGTGAGAAGCATATCCCCAAATTTGCCCCAAATGGGACAAAAACTTTACCACGCCATGTTGATGCCGCTCCATGATAGCATGCCAAGTTTCATGAATTTCAAACGAGTTTTGGATTTACTAGAATTTAAAAACCAGGTATCTCAATGTTTGCGGCCGAGTGACGGTGGTAGGGTGCTTGACATTCATTCCCATTTCTTGCATGGGACCTAAGCATGCACCCAAGGACAAAAGATTTGATTTTTCAATCAATTTATATGCACCGGAGCATGTGCATGTAGTTCAAATTTGAATTATGCACATAAATGCATTTAAAACCCACTTAATGCATAAAAATGTCCAAACGAACCCCGAAAAATCACAAAAAATAACACAACACTCCTGTTGTTCTATGTTGACACGAGAAATTTTTTGAAAGCAATTAGAGGCAATGGATATCGTTTCGTCCCCAAAGTTGGGGCGTTCCCTACCGAAACCATCATGCTTGTTGTGAGAAGCTCTGGTTTGTGAGAAGCATATACCCAAACCTGCCCCAAATGGGACAAAAACTTACCACGCCATGTTGATGCCACTCCATGATAGCATGCCAAGTTTCATTAATTTCAGACGAGTTTTGGATTTACTAGAATTTAAAAACTAGGTATCTCAATGTTTGCGGCCGAGTGACGGTGGCAGGGTGTTTGACATTCATTCCCATTTCTTGCATGGGACCTAAGCATGCACCCAAGGACAAAGATTTGATTTTTCAACCAATTTATATGCACTGGAGCATGTGCATGTAGTTCAAATTTGAATTATGCACACAAATGCATTGAAAACTCACTTAATGCATAAAAATGTCCAAACGAACTCTGAATAATTCCAATTCTTTTATGATCACTGCAGATAAAAGGTCTAGCAATTCAAACACCGTCCATGGCTGCTGTGACCCTATTATGTAATTCAAATCAAGACGAAAAATCAAGTAGACCCCACACAGTTTATTATAACGAACCATGTGAGATGCAACACAAAATATCTTCGGACCGTGTCTGAATAAGGGACCGTGTCTGATGACACTTTGCGCGCTAGTTTTTTCGCTGAAGCGATTCCAAATTTTCGGCTTCCGCGGAAATATCTACCTCCCCGCCCTCTCCCCCTTACCAAAAGCCACATTTCCCCCCTTTCTGCGTTCCTTTCCAAGTTGAAACCTTCACTCCTTGCTTGCAGTGCCACCGCCTCCTCACCGGCGACCCTCCTTCACGCTGCTCGGCCTCGCCTATCCAGGCAGGTAATCCACACCCGACCCCCATCCTCCTCCTCCTTCCACATCCCACATGCCCTGACCGACGGCGCGAGCGCGACACCTTCCACCCAAATCACCGACCCCTCCACCAAATAAGCGCTGGCCTAAGCCATGGTGCACGCAGTATAGCCAGGACCTCAAGGAGCATTTGGCAGCGGAGAAGCAAATCGCGGCCGCACGCGCGGATGAGGTCGCGATGGCTGCCATTCGTGTCAACCCCCAGATCTTGGAGGAGCACCTCGCCGTCGAGGCCACCGTTGACGCCTCACGCGCCGATGCCGCGACGCGGTTGGCTGCAAGAAGTATAACTCATGATGAAAGAAGTGACTTCCTCTAAGTTCATGTGCATTTAGTGCAAGTTGCCGCCGTGAATTCGAGAAAGTCAATGTTGCTTCCTCTGGAATCATCCCAACACTACAAAAAAAATACACTTCCGTGATGATACGTGTTTGTCACAGTAGGTCACATTTTCTGTCATGCATGTACATCCATGACAAATTTATGACAGAATCAAGATAGTCATACCTGTGCTGTCATAGAAGTGTTCCATGACATTACCAAAATTATCATCACGGAAGTGTCCACTTCCATGACGATAAATCGCGCGTCACAGAAGTGCTTTCGTCAAGGGTGACCGACACGTGGCATCCACCGTAACGGAACGCCATTAAGCTATCGGGTCCAGTTTTGGATCCGATAACCCGTTAACAGCTCGGACCAATGGGGATTTTCCACATGTAAAATCATCATTGGCCGGAGGAAACACGTGTTGCCTCACCGTTGGGACATATGTCATCCACTCATTGGACAGGAGGCGCCTATGATAGGTCGACACGTGGCACGGCCCAACAGTGGCCCATTCCGGTGAAAAAGGCCGGCCCAGTAAAAAATAGCAGGCCGAACCATATAAGGCCTACTTGTGTCAGGTCCATTTAAGCCCACGGCCCATACGAGGTGCCAATTCGGCCCGTCAATGGCCCGTTAAAGATTTGACACCATTGCAGCCCATCGTCGGTTTGAGCCCGTTAACAGCCCGCTATATATTTGGGCTCAATATCGGCCCGATGAGATTTCGGCATGTTAACGGCCCATTCAGTGGATGGGCCAATTTTCACGATGTACATCTTTCGGCCTTTTAGCGACCCATTTAAATGTTGGGCTAATTTCTGGCCCGGTGTGTCTTTCAGCCTGTTGACGGCCCATAATCAGTTGGGCCATTTGTAGTCGGACCGGAGTTTCAGCCTTTTAGCGACCCATTTACGTGTTGGGCCAATTTCCGGCCCGGTGTGTCTTTCAGCCTGGTGACGGCCCATATATCTGTTGGGCCATTTGTAGTCGGACCTGAGTTTTGGCCTTTTAGCGACCCATTTAAGTGTTGGGCCAATTCCCGGCCCTGTGTGCCTTTCAGCCTATTAACAGACCATAAATGAGTTGGACCATTTGTAGTCGGACATGAGTTTTGGCCTTTTAACGGCCCATTCCCTTCATGGTCCAATACCAGCCCGGTTTCTCTTTCGGCCTGCTAAAGGCCCACAACACAGTTGGGCCATTTATAATACGACCTGACTTTCGGCCTCTTAGCGGCCCATGCTCTTCATGGTCCTGTACAAGCCCGCTGTCTCTTTCGGCCTGCTAAAGGCCCACAGTATAGTTGGGCCATATGTAGCCCGAACTTAGTAACGGCCTGTTAACGGCCCGTGAAATCAATTGGGCCCACCTGTTGCCCGCTTCGATGTCAGCCTGTTAACGACCCGGGAGTTAAGAGGGCTGACCATTAACTTTCGGCCTGGTAACGACCCATTAACTTAATGGGCCCACTAAAGTTCATACATGTCTTTAGGCCAAATTAGATAATTTGAGCCCATTACGACGAGCAATTATGCACATGACCAAAACCGATCAAGCAAAGGTACGACATACAGGGAAAAACGTTGCACATCCAACATATATTACAGGAAATTACATCCACTGGGCAATCAAAGGTTGATGCCAGTGCAAATAAATGAACAGAACCTAACGATCTACAACGTCACAATCTGCAACCTCAGCACGGATGACGCCCATAAGCATGTGGGCAAGTTCTTGCTGCTTTGCTACACTGTCTCTGAAAAGAGTGGAGAGTGTCTCGACCACTGTTGCGGCTCAGTATGCAAAACTACCAGGCAGTTTTCTTTACAAAAATCAACATTGGCGCCTTTAACATTTTGCTACAACTAATTTTAGATCAGATAAATGTTGGATTCACGCCGATTAACAAAATACATGCTGATGTAAAAATATAGTGATATACAACAGGTACTTACATCAGCATTGGAGCACACAGAATTCCCGCAAGATATTTTTCTCGAATACAATCCCAATGAAGAAAGTCTTCTATCATTTAACCTTATTTTCTAAAAGAGAGATGTGTAAGAAACATGTAGAAAATATGATCAGAATGCTATAAAATTTCATGATGCGAGGATACGCACACGCTTCTTAGAATGGAGTTGACATTCTTTTGCTGGACTGGAGCAAACTAGTTCTTTGGCCACTAGAATCTGCTTATTATCAGTGGGAGTTGGGTTTCTCTGTGCTGGAGCAGTATCTATGAAAAATGGAGTTGGTTTATTATCTCCTGGCGTTTGGATCTTTTGCAAAGACCTGGTTTGTAACCCTTCAGATTCTAACATAGCCGTCTTCCCCTTGCATGCCTTATATAGAAGAATGGTGCTTCAATTATAAAACATGCTACAACAGAGATGGAATAGGTACTGAAGAATAGAAAGGCATGACATATTGACATGTATTCCCTCCATCCGGAAATAAATGGATGGGTCTAGGCGTATTTCAGTTCTAGATACATCCAGTTTTATCCATTTCTGCGACATGTAATCCGGACGGAGGGAGTATGATGTGAGCTAGGGATACGACATGACAACACAGTAAAAAAACACTGAAAACCCACTACAGAACCAAAGTAATCAAACCCACTGATATGAGATAGTACACTCATGCAGCTCAGGATGCAAAACTACCAGGCAGTTTTCCTTACAAAAATCAACATTGTGGCCTTTAATCATACATTTTGCTACAACTAAATTTAGATCAGATAAAGGTTGGATTCACGCCGATTAACAAAATACATGCTGATGTAAAAATATAGTGATATACAACAGGTACTTACATCTACATTGGAGTACAGAGAATTCCTGCAAGAATCTTTCCTCATTGACGATACCAGTGCAGAAATTCTTCTATCTGTTAAGCTTATTTTGTAAAAGAGAGATGGGTAAGAAACATGTAGAAAATATGATCAGCATGCTATAAAATTTCATGATGCAAGGATACGCACACGCTTCTCAGAATGGAGTTGACATATTTTTGCTGGACTGGAGCGGACTAGTTCTTTGGCCACTAGAATCTGCTTATTATCAGTAGGAGTTGGGTTTCTCTGTGCTGGAGCAGTATCTATAAAAACTGGAGTTAGTTTATTATCTCCTGGTGTTTGGATCTTTTGCAAAGACCTGGTTTGTAACCCTTCAAATTCTAACATAGTCGTCTTCCCCTTGCATGCCTTGTATAGAAGAATGGTGCTTCAATTATAAAACATGCTACAATAGAGAGATGGAATAGGTACTGAAGAATAGAAAGGCATGACATATTGACATGTATTCCCTCCATCCGAAAAAATGGATGGGTCTAGGCGTATTTCAGTTCTAGATACATCCTTTTTTATCCATTTCGGCAACATGTAATCCGGACGGAGGGAGTATGGTGTAAGAGCTAGGGATACGACAGGACAACATAGTAAAAAACACTAGTTGAATGTAAAACTGTATGCTAGCGGAATACGTACAGAAAAACTAAGGCAACATACACGTGTATGATTGGGAAACTAAGATGGCATTGCAACAGAGCACTAGAACAACACTTCAATGTAAAAAACATGGTATGGTAGACAGATGAAGTACATACTGATGAATAACAATGCATAAGATATTCAGAAGCATGATGTCCAAATTAAGCAGATGGCATTGCGATAGAGTAGAATGACAGTACTTGAATTTGAAAACATGTTATCATGAATGGAATAGGTACTGAAAAATAGGAAGGCATGACATATTTACATGCATGATCAACATGCTAAGCACATGGCATTGCACCAGAGTAGATACACTCCAGGACATTATATGCATGTTGTACCCATATCACGGGCCAAGTTAGAGCAAGGACCTTGTGGGGTGAAGAGGATTCAACATCTTTCTGCAAGTCTTCTGAAGAACTGCCTTTACATGTTCCAACATATTGGGTATCATTGACATCAAGTTTATTGGCCTTTACATTGCTCCGTGAGGTTCTTGTGGATATATCAGTGTGTGCAATAATATCTGACATGCATGGAAGAAAACTAGTAGTTAGATTTATGTAATGAGTGCCTGTAGGAGACGACATAAATAGTAGGACTGGGGTTAACTAGCAGCAACAGGTCTCAAAAACTAAAGGGAGAACACATATGAAAGCTACAGAATATGTATCATTTGTACTCGAGATTAACTAGATGGCACACAAAAGTATTAAAGAACAACATAGGTAATACTAGAAGTGGTATAATACTATAATCACCAGCCTGTGTGATAGCATTGGCTGATGGATGATAACTATGGAACAACGTTACCTAAAGAACAAGTATCTTTGCTGAACTATGGAACATCGTTAACTCCTGAACAAGACCCGTAAGAGATCAGCATGAATATACAGTGAAATGTGATAATATATTTTCCATGCTTAGATGAATAACAAAGCCATAAATGTTGCACACAAGTAAGATGAGGGTACAACCTATCTGGCCGCCATCCATAGGAGTGAGCATCATGTGCCGACTTGTCGATGGCCCTGCAGTTGTTGTGGCTGTCCATGTCGGGCACGCGCATTCGATGCAGGGAACTGTTGAGTGGGGACTATAGCTCCCTTCTGGTGTATGCTTCCCTTGTTGGAGCACCTGTGGTGAGTCGGACGACGGTGTGGCTGAAGATGCAGATAACGCATAATGTTAAGAACAACACATCTCTTTGATCTGAAGAAATACACTAAGAGATCAACAGCAAGGTACGAGAGTGGTCACACGTCTGTTGACTGAAGACTAAATTGGGGTCACACGATTTTATTTTATTTTGGTACTGTCCAATCTACGCCGGATGGCTTGATGGTCGTCTTGTGCCTCCCGGCTGACACTATTAGGAATCTTCCCCGAAGAGCCAGCGACCAACGGCAGAGCAGCTTGCCTTCGCTGTCCGTGGCCCTGGCCAAAACCCCGCTCCCCGCCCCACCGCACTGCCGTGGTTGCGCCGCCCCGGGGCCAATCCACAAAGACTCCCCGTCATCCAGATCCGGCGGCGGCAGTACCTTCAACCCACGAAACTCTAAGATAGCCATCTAAGCGCTGCTTCCGCGGCGAACTTGCGGCTCCGCACCCTTACGTTAGACACTAGCCAACCGGCAGCCTAGGAGCTCCGCCGCCTCGAGGGGTGCTGCTTCCCATTGGGAATCGATTGGCCCAGAATAAAAATTCAGACAACTGACGCCTAAATAAAGTGATTTGAGATGAGGGTGCGACCTATCTGGCGGCATGGTGAAGTAGGCAGGTCCAGCTGCCGAGTCGGTGAGGCCGGCGCGGTTGCGGTGGCCACCGGCGGCGGGGAAACAGCGATGTCGCGACGATCGACGGCTACGGGGAAGCAGCGCCGGGACTCTGGATGGATCCAAAGTTGGAGCCGCTCCGGCGCCGTGAACAATGGCGGGGGTGAATCGGCTCCGGTACGGTTCACGTGGCCGTCGTCGAGGCAGCTCCAGCAGCACGGAGTAAGAGGCACACGGCCCAGTGCACGACGGCAAATGGACAGCGTCTCTGACATTAGGGAGGAGGGCGGCTGTGAAATTGGTGCGGTGGGGGGCGCCATGGAGGAGGGGCTGAGGTTTCGCGGCTCGGGAGAAGGGAGCTTCCGGGGAGAAGGTGATTTGGCGCCCACGAGGTATGAATGGGGGGGGGGAATTGGGAGGGGAGTGGAACCATGTTTTACGGACGCATTTGTCTGAAATGTGAGGGGGAGTTACAGTTCTACCCATGCCTTTAGGCTTCTCGGCTTGGGTCTGTGTACTGAGGGTCGGGGATAGTAGAGTAACTTTGCTTCTCCCCAAATAGTGGGCGGGAGCGATTTCGGGCGAGGAGGGTGTGTTTTGAAATATAGTGGGCGCGAGCAATTTCGGGCGAGGAGAGCGTGTTTTGAAATAGTGGGCGCGAGCTATTTCGGGCGAGGAGAGCGTGTTTTGCCGACCATGGTTTATGAATTATTCGGCACATGTCATTTCGGCCGAGGAGAAGGCGCGCTTGGATGAAGTTACGAACCTACCCTCGATGTACAACGGGCCAATTAATGCGTCTCCCACATAGGACGGTAATTTCGCATCTCCCATTTATTTGCTCGGGCGAATTCCACCGAGCAGAGGATGTTTAACGGTTCATTCAAAATTTGGGAGAACAAGCATCCACGTCTACCTTACCAAGTCGATTCGAATCAAATTTTGAAATATTAGCTTGCCACTTCTTTTTTAGATGGAGGGATGATGCTCGGGAGTAATGTGTTTTTACATGCTCGTTGCTAGCGATTTACTATATGACAAATAGTTGACCCACTCAAAAACGGGAATCAAACCCAAAATGAAATATCTCGATTCAATGAAATAGCTCGTTCACCAGGTCAAAATAGTGAACTAAATCCAAAATTGAACACCTCAATCGAATAGCATGTTGTACAGTATTATAGTACTCCATGAACATGTTGAAAGTCAAATTAATGAACTTGTTTGATATATGCATATATCCGTTCATGTGTGGATTGCAGACAACATGTTCTCCAATTTAAATATTTGAATGCAAGTTTATATCGAAACATGGTTTATATCAGTCTTTGATGCATAAAACGCGACCCCCTCTCCCGGACTCCTGCTCTCTCTCTCTCTCTCTCTCTCTCTCTCTCTCTCTCTCGCCGACAATCTTCAATTCTGTCGCACGCATCCAACACACAAACCTTGTTGGTCCCTCTCGCTTTCTCTCCATCTCTCTCTCTCTCTCTCTCTCTCTCTCTCTCTCTCTCTTTGTGTGTGTGCGTGGGGGGGGGGGGTCTTTCTAGTTCACATGCATATATACTCCATCTATAGGTCTCTCTCACACACTATGTATGATTCTCAAGTCCAAGCTAGATATCTTGGGTGCAATCATCGTACGCACACAAATTCCTTGGCTCGTTGCCCGTAACTCTCTCACGCACCACTCTGTCGTCTCGGATCTCTTCCCCTCTCTCTCAAACTCTCCATCTACCTGGGTCACACATACACATGCATATATCACTCGCACTCGATAGGCCCATCTAAAACTCTATCTCTCTCCCTCGTTCTCTCTCCATCTCTCTCTCACACACACACAATCTCATGCCTAGCTAGCCAAGTATGATGGTCTCTCACTCAATTGTAGGCACACGCAGTCCCCCCTATATGTATATGACTAGCTAATCTTAGTCTCCATCACAAACATGTGCATGGTCTATCTCGATTTCTCTCGGGGCATCTTTCTATCGCGCACGCACCTCCCTCGATCTCCCACCCATATAGTCCCCTCACGATCTCGAGGGGGTCTCTCTATCACAAACACACCCTCTCGCCCTCCCAATGCGTCCATGTTCTCCATGTGTCCCTCTCGACCTTTGTTCCTTGTTGGCCAGACCTCTATTGGACATGTGCTATAGGGGTGTCTCTCTCCATTGCAGACAATCACACACTAGCTATCTTCGTGTATCTCCTTGCCTCGCTTTTCTATCTCGGAGATGCATGCGTGATATGTTCGCCTAAGAAACGAAAAAACACACACTCTCTCTAATTTATCATTTGTTGTCACTTTCTCTTTCACACACATACTCTTTTTGCACAGTTACTCATTCTCCTTCACACGCACTTGATCCCTCTCGACTTAGGCACTCTCCTCGGTCCATAGCATATTGATTTATTGGAAAGTCAAACATCACAAAGTTTGACCATGTACGTGGAGAAAAACAATTACATCTAGAATGGCAAACATATACCATTAGATTCACCATGAGATGTAGTTTCGTATGATGTATCTTTGGTATTGAAGATATAAATAACATTTGTGTAAACCTGATCAAAGTTTCCAAAGTTTGACTTGTAAAAAAATTACATGCACTGCATTATCGAGCGGATGGAATATCTCTTTCCCCCTCTCAGCTATCTGATGCACCACTCAGTCTTATCGGGGCTCCTCAATCTCTCTCAAACTTTATATCTCCTTGGTTCACACATACACATGTCTCGCTCGCGCTATACATATAGACCCATCCAACACTCTCCGCCCTTGTTCTCTCTCTATGTGACACGCACCCCCTAATAAGTACCATAATCCCTCACTCCATCATAGGCGCAAGCACTCCCCCCTAAGTATGATTATCTCTCACTAGCCATCAAGAACACACGTATTGTCTCCTTCCATCCATACGTCTATCTCGATATCTCTCGGGGTATCTTCTATCGCGCACACACCTTGTCACTCGATCTCCCACCCATGTAGTCCCATCACGATCTCCAGGGGATCTCTCTATGACAAACATACACTCTCTCCTCCCCATGTCTGCATTTTCTCCGTACGTCTCTCTCGACCTCTCTCCCTTGTTTGTCAGACCCCTCTTGGCCACGTGCTAGGGGTCTTGCTCTCTTGGTTGCAAACAACCACACACTATCTCCTCACCTTGCTTCCGTTGTCGAAGATGCATGTGTGATATGTTTGCATAAGACACACATGTTTTTTCTTGACTTTTATCGAGTGTTGTCCATGTCTCTTTCACACACGCACACACACTTTTTTCACTCACTCTTTCTGTTTCTCTCTCTCTCTCTCTCTAGTTAGGGACTCTCTCACGTCCATAAGCATATGGATGTTTTGAAAAGTCAAACCTTAGAAAAGTTTGACCAGGTATATGTGGAGAAAAACATTTACATCTAGAAAGATCATTAGATCCATCACAACATGTACTTACTTCATACTATCATTTATCTTTGGTATTGTAGATATAAGTAATTTCTTTATAAACTTGGTCAAAGTTTCAAAAGTTTGACTTTTAAAAAAAATGTTGGAACTACATTATCGAACGGAGGGAGTAGCTCTTTCTCTCTCTGCTATCTCTCATGGGCCTCCCCTCTCACACGAACACTCTATACTGACGGATTATACGCTCACTGTGTCAGCGTATAGCTCCGTATATTGTTTCGTTGACCGGTCAACCAGTCCACATGCTGCCCTGTCAGCTTGTGTTCTGTATCTTTGTGTGCTGGCCCATGTGGCAGTGGGTGAAAATAAGTAAACTAGAGGCCCATCTGACACGCGGTGAAGTAAACAAAGTTGAGACCACTCGGGGTAGCACCCCACACGCTAGTAAATTGAGGGCGCATTGAGGACACACTTCTTATGCGTGGAGGACGCACTCGCCCACAATTCACCACAGCGCGGCGGCATGCACAGAAGGACGCACTCGCGCATACCCAGCACACAACACACACCAGCACACGTGTACACCGGCGTCGCCGCCGGTTGAGATGGACGGCGAGGCAGCCAACAAGCGGAGGCGGCTCGAGCCAAAACCACATCCGACGAGCCTGGACATCATTAGCAGCATCCCCGATGACATGCTGCTCGTCATCATCGGCCTCCTCCCCACCAAATCTGCCGTGCGGACCGCCCTGCTCTCCCGGTGGTGGCGCCCCCTCTGGCGCCGCGTCCCCCTCAACCTCACCGTCGACAGCTACCTCTGCGACGGGGATTGCAAACACATGGCCACAGTCTCCAAGATCCTTTCATCGCACCCTGGGCCAGCCAGACGCCTTGACATCCGCATGTTCAGTACCAACTGCAAGGTCCAACCCAAGTTCAACGAGTGGTTCTTATCCCCCGCCCTAGATCAGCTCAAGGAGCTCAGCTTTGAAGCTGGACGATGTCGCTCTCTGCCGCTGTCCGTGCTCCGCCTCGCGCCAACGCTGCGCCGCACCAGCTTCAGCTCCTGCTATCTTCCCCAGATTAATGCCGTGCCCGCCCTTCTTCTCCCTCAACTCAAGCAGCTCAACCTCTTCGACGTTGTCATCTCGAAGAAGGCTATGGAGCACCTGCTCCGCAGCTGTACTGCTCTCGAGTACCTTCGTCTTGAGCAGATCCACGGGTTCATTAGCCTCCACATCGCCTCGACGAATCTCCGATGGATTTATGTGTCTTGCTGGCCCCGCAACAAGACATCAATTGGGAAGAGATCACTCCACTGTTCCACGCTATGGTCATTGAGAATGCGCCTTTCCTTGAGAGATTTCTTGTATCGGATCTAGAAGATCCAACAAAAATTAGGGTCATTGACGCGCAGAAATTGACAGCGTTGGTGCACCCGTCTGCCAAATTCTCCGAATGCATTATTGGATACGTAATCGTTCAGGTACAAAACTCATCTTCTTCTCCGTCTTCTTGAAATTCACATTTTTAAATTTCTTCTTGATGTATTTACGACCGTCTTCCAGAAAATGATTCCCACAAGCTTGACCCAGTCTATGCGCACAGTGAAGATCTTGGCAATAAAATCTATCGGCCCCAATCTGGATCAAGTTGTTGGATTCCTTACATGCTTTTCATGCACGGAGAAGCTACTCATCGAGGTGAAACTTCTTTCCTATTAGTAAACGGTAATCACAACGTAGCTCAAATTTTTCGTAATTTTCCCAAATTACGATGACAAGTGTAGTGTTCAAAACTGCATCTACGCACTGCACCGAAAGAAATGTTTTTAGTATTTTTTCTCACGTGATCACCTGCATCGTTTTTTTTTGTACTACTATAGTAGCCTAGGCTAGTCATAGTGGAAAGTAACTTAGACTACTCCAGTAACACTATGGTTACCCTAAGAGCAAGTACTACCTCCATCCTAGTTTACTCTTCCTATTTTGTAGTATCAAAATTTGACCATAGATTTAACTAACAAAATGTTAATGCATGTCACTAAGAACTATATCGTTGGATTTGTATTTGAACATAATTTCAAATGGTGTAATTTTTAGTGACATGCATTGGCATTTTCTTACATAAATATATGGTCAAAATTTTATACTAAATAAGAGGTAGTACAAAAGTGGGTTATAACGGCCCTCCAGTATGTAGGCCAGAACACGTGCCAAATTCACTTGTGATGCATTTGGCATCGATGCCCCTCCATTTCTCACCTGGTGCCCCAATCTGGATCACCTACTTTGCTCCGGTGCCAAATTAACCCACGCAATGAAAAAACACTTGCGTGGGAGAGAGAGAGGACTGAGGCAATAAAAAAACACTTATTTGGGAGAGTGAGAGGCTGATGTAGTTGGTTTGATTGATTTGTTTATACATGTGGGTCTGTGTGCACAGCGGTGCCAACTCTCTCACATCGCGAGAGCGGTGCCAAAATCTTTTGATTTGACATCGATGCGTATTATGTGGCATACTTTTGCGAAATATGGCATCGGCCACATAGTGGAAGGCAACAAATGCCCAAGCTCTTCACGTAATCCTAGGTAAATGAGAGGAAAGAGAAAGAGAGAGAGAGAGTGAAAAAATATCACTAGCCAGCCAACCCTATCGTATGAGCGAATGATATTGGTACCTCTTGATGACACAGCAATCTTATACAGCCAGCTGCTCTAATATGTTCTCTTCTTTTGCAGATAAAAAAAGACCCGAAAGTGAAAAATGTGCTGCACTATAACAATCTCATCGAATGCCTTGATCTCCATCTTACAGAAATTGATTTGATCAACTACCGAGGCAGCACATCTGAGATTAAATTGGCCAGGTTCTTTGTTCTGGAGGCAAGTGTGCTCAAGGTAATGAGGTTTGGCGTTCTCTGGCGCAACAATGAATGGCATGCTGATCACCGCAAGCGTCTAAGCCTAAATGACAAAGTCTCCGCAGAAGCTGAATTTGTTTTTGAAACATCAAGTGGCCGGAGACTCGAAAACTTATTTGCCCATTAGTGACTTGTCAGGGCGGTGGATTTTAGTTTGTACGATAATGCTGCATCCACCTAAAGTAACGAAAGTTCTTACGTAAACTTCCTAGTAATTCCCTCTTCGTAGGTGCAGCATTACTCCTAACATTTGTAATATTAGTTTGAAACTTGTAATATTACCGTGTCCTATTCCTGCGTTTTCAAAATCCTGCAGATCAAACAGGTCCTGAGTTGGTGATGATGTTGTGCCTGCCATCTTTCACCAATAGCCGTCGGATCTAGATCTGACGCATACAAACCAAACTTCTCCAGTTTTGCAAAAATATGCCCGCACTTGTTCCCTATTTACAAACAACTCCTTGTCTCTCACAATCAGCCTTATCTCCTCCCCACCACATCTAGAAGGCCATGGAAAATCTGGCGCGATGGCCGCTGCCGGCGCCGTCCACCCCCCAATCTTGGTGTTTTGCGCAATGCACGGGCATCTACGCACGAGAAATTATGTCGAACACGGCTAGTTGTAAGCAGGCTAGGTCTACAGCCATGATGATAGTAACTGCAGACGGTGAGGCTGACTATGGTATGCTGAACACGGCGCCTATACTCAGGTGTCATCTCCGGCGTAGGGTCTTGTCACTTCACTGTGAGGAGCAGCACGTAATAATTTGACCAACGGGTAGTACAGTGCTACTACATTGGTAGTACTACTACTAGTACTAGCACCACCGTCTGGATTTAGTAGTACTACCACGTCCATCTGGATTTAGTATTTGACTAGCAATATCTAGTAATGCATGTCACAAAAATTGTACTACTCCCTCTGTAAATAAATACATGGTGTATTGTTTTATTCCTATCGGCGAGATAACTCAATGTCTTTTTGCTACTTAATAGGATTACATGCAATGAACTAACCACTGCATGTGATGTTTGGTAGTCTCAAGTCATTGAAAGCATGCACGGGCACGGAGGGGGACGCAACTTCATTGACTTACTGCACCTGCCTTTGGGTGTATGACACGTGGGCCCAACGGGTGGCTGGCCAACCTATCATACAGCCAAAGGCAGGTGCAGTAGAGGGGCGAGGAGTAGATGGCCAACATGCATGCGAATTCAACGTAGTCTGCACTTCTCATATAAAGGCTCCCGCCAGTCCAATCTAGGAAATCCTACGCACCTACGCACCCAAGGGCAAGAGTGATCACTCCAATCGCAAGATCAGTTGACTAGAAGCTAGACCCATGGAGGCGATGAGAGCGAGCATCAGCCGGCTGTGCCAGATGGTCCACGACGCCTGCCTGCGGCCCGGCACCGAGGAACGTCTCCAGGTAGTGCTTGAGGCCGCCAGGGCGAGGGGTCGCTTGGACGACAGCTTCATCTTCTTGTTCGACGAGGTCCTCGTCAGCTTCCTCGACAAGTTCATTGTCGTCAATAAGCTCGCGGACGACCTTGACGTACGCCTCCAGCCCACGTGCCCAGGCTCTGCGATGCCTGCCACCCTCAACGGCCTCTATGGTGACAACCTCTTCGACGCACTGGTGGCCCTGCGACTGCCCGCCGTCGCGCCGGAGAATGTCCACCTCGAGGTCGCGCTCGCCGCGTAGCGCCTGGCGCAGCAAGACACCATCGACATAATCACCCACGTCTATGCGCAAATCGTCCACAAGGACTACTACATGCAAGAGGAGGACGATAGGATGCTGGCCTTCTTGGACCACAGGGCAACCTTGGACGACATTGTTCAGAAGCACGTTGAGCTTGCCGCCAACGCCGCTGCTCCTCACACGTCGGTTGGTGACCCGGTGCACTAGGGCGTGAGGATGTTGTTGATGGATCCGTATGTATCTTTATCTTTCCATCAAATCCATGTAGTAGTATATGGTACTACTAGTAATTATCTTACCTTTCACATCAACTTCATAATTTTCCTACGTACTCCATGCATGAACCGTGCCAGAACTAAACTTCTCATTACTCTAGGGAAAATCGTTATTTCTATCTATCGGTCGCGCCATGGAGCAGAACCAAATTTTACAAGTTACAAGTTCAAAAGGAAAAGCCTGCCGTGTTCGCGTTGCACCCCCACACGGTTGGTCCGGCACGCCGCTCAAGGGGGAATACGTGCTGTGTTGCATTTTCACTTACAAGTGGGACCGCAGTTGAGCAAACCGACTATTGGCAAACCCCCACCCCACCCACCGCGTGATGGCTGAGAAAATAGGAGGGAGAAGAGATGGCTGTAGCACGGACTCCAAGAAAATTGGTGTCGGATGGGACTCGTGTGGGTGGCGTGTGCCATACTGCTAGAAATGAATGCTAGTTATGGCCCATGCCACCCCACTATATCGAGGTGCTGGTTACGTAGAACAAATTTCCTGGAGTCCATGCTCAGCCCTCCTCTATCTCTCTTCTCAGCCAGCCAGCAGACGCGCGGAGCCCATTGTCTGTTTGCTCATATGGGGTCCCACATGTCAGTGAAAATGCAAGAGGACCCACTGAACCTGCACATCTTTCACCTCGACGTGCTGGTGATGAAAAACAAATCCAATAAAGATCTTCGGTGGCCGCTTTTGGAGTTACTCAAGAGTAGTAAGATTCTATTTACAGTTTAACCCAAGATGCACATCACGTGGCTTCAACTACCACTCTATTTTCTTGCATGACACGACCTGGATGTTGGATGTCCCACGTGTCGGCAAAAGGAGGGAGAACTCGACCAAATCTTTGGTTGTGCTCTCGGATTAGACTAGTTGTGCTAACTTAAAATTTTATTGTGTAGAATGGATGCAAGTTTAGGTATTGGGAAGAAGAGTACAATGATATATTGATAGAGCGCAATTTAGTAAATGTTCTAGCACTTTAGCTAGCATAGAGGCTAGAGATGAGACTAGTGCACTTGTTGATAGAATAGAGGCTAGACACGTCTACTTCTTTACACTCGAAGAAGAAAGAAGCACGCAAGATCGAGCCTCCGCAGATCAACAATGAATGCATCGAGAAGGCACTAATCCAACTTACAGGAGCAGTTATGGAAGTTGGATATCTTCTAAAATGTATTCTTGTGGTTCTTGTTTTCTTTGGTCTTGCTTTTCTAGTCAAAATTTTGGTGATGTATATATTTCCATGTACCAAAAAATCAATGATGAAAAAAAGATATGTGTTTGCAAAGAAAAATGTACGCGACCGGGATGCGTCCGCGTGTTCGGTACACGGCCACCGCAACCGAGAAATGGCCCGGACACGACCCCATTGCCCTACCCAAACGGACAGAATCCGGGCAAAACGGAGGTCTGTTTGGGGTCGTGCGTTGGAGTTGGCCTTACAAGTGGGACTGTAGTTGAGGAAACCGACTATCGGCAAACTCCCACCTCGCCCGCCGCGCGATGGTTGAGTTAGAGAAACGACGAGGTTGAAGAGATTGCTGTAGCACGGACTCCAAGAAATATGGTGTCAGATGGAAGTCGTGCTGGTGGTGTGTGCCGTACTCCTGGACGTGAATGCTTGTTCTGGCCCATGCCACCCTACTACTCCTACTACTTATAGTAGTAGTATCGAGGATTCGAGGTGCTAGTTACGTACAGCGAACACATTAACATATGGCCCACCTCACACTATGGCCAAATTTCCTGGAGTCTGTGCTAGGTTAAAAAGTGTTCTTTGTGAGGATGGGTGGCTGGTCTCAAGTTTAAAACTTGTTGTATTATGTACGTAGACATAGAGATAGTGCAGCATGTGAAGCTAGTACAAATAGTGTACTATTGTTTATTGGCCTCATCCGATAACCTGTTGCACCATCGCAGCACCCACTCAGAGAAGCAACTCGAAAGCCATTCATAAATTTAGTAAGTTTATCACAGGCATATCATTTTATTACATACAACAGGTCATCAACCCACAACGACAACGAGGATACATTATAAATACTAAAGTTTTCATCACACAACAAATAACAAGCAATGAATGAACTTCAACTCAACCAATCCTCGGTGTTGGAAACGCTTGCTTTGAACCACAAGCGATTCTCTGGGAGGAGCCAGCTACTGTCAATCTCGAGACCAACGCAGGACTGATCATCCAGGCTGAAGCGGCCTACTATATCACGACCAGGGTAGGGAACCACCGCAATGTCCAACATATAGATATAGTTTCTTCTCATAAATGGTAGTAACATTGTGTTAACAGCAGTTGGATCGCCTTTCACCATCATTGGATAGTTTTGTCCAAGGAAGAGCGAGTTTGCTCCAAGACTATCAATACTGTACCAGGGAGAAGGTGTTGGCGCTAGCACACTAGTATCCATCCCGAATACCATGCAACGGGTGTTGGAATAGGTCCGGAGAGTGCGACCATGGGAGACAACACCTGCTCCCTCAGTAGTAACATCAGAAGTGGGCTGTATACACACAAGAAGTGGTGACCCATTGGAATTAGTTGCCAGCCGCCAGTGAGCATATGGGCCCTGCTCGTCCTCATGCTCGTGATCATCACCATCGTCATCTCCCCCTTGGTTATAAAATTTTTCAAGTATAGGTGGTGGAATGTTCACAGGACCTTGGAAACACAAGAAGAAGGTTAATTAGTAGAGAAGGGAAACTTGCTAACTCGCATGCATGTGGATGAAACAATTATAATTACGGTGGAAGACAAACATACCGAAACTATGAGGATCCCATGCAAAAACAGTGCCACGAGTGGTGGCAGCAAACACAAGACCCTCGTATTCAATTGCATCATAGTACACATCCGTGTATAGAAACTGATTTTTGAGCAATATCCATCCAGTCGAACCACGAAGGACGGCAACAAGCTTGTCGAAGATAGCAACAACTTGATAGTTCTTGTAATTCCAAGAGCGGTTGGGAACTCGAGAAATTGCTATCTTCCGTAGACGACAGTCACCATGATCATATTTGAACGTACGTAGATCATCTGTGTGCTCAACCTCAGGGCACTCGGAGATTTTTGGAAGTGGAATCCGCTGACGAGTGTACACATTCACAAGTTCCCACTCGCAATTGTACCCAATATAAACAACCCAATCTCCATTTGTGCTAGCCCAGGCCTTATGCTGAAGTGATGGCATCTTGACATCACACGTATCATTATCAAGCGGCATCAACTTGCACAAGGCGAGGCCTCCGTCGTCCGCGCCCATGCGAACAGGCTTATAGCAAAGAAGATAAGGGAGATCAAACCGCTCCTGGACCCTTGGGTTCCTTGTAATGATGCTATTAGTTGAGTCGAGAATGGTCTTGAACGAACCTGCCATGCTAGCCGAGGTGATGACATCGCACCGATCAATGAGTTCCCCGACCACGTCATCTTTCAGATCTGGGCAAGAATAACGGGGTTGTTTACGGCTTGTTCCCTCCATGGAGAAGATGATCGAACAATGGCAGAAGGAAGGGTGAAGGCAAATGGAGGAGGGAGGAAGAGCGTGTGACAGCAGTTCCAAATCGAGAGGGAAAGGGGAAGAGTCGGTGGACGGTTGCCAGTTTGCCACGGTACACGAAGAGGCGCCCCGGCCTACACATCCTTTCGGAAATTTTACAAAAGGACTCGCCGTCGTCTCACTGACATGTTGGAACGGGACCACATGTCAACGAAACATGGTGTGTAATTTCTCCTGCAAAATGCGATCTGGCCGCGTTGGCCCGAGGTGCCGCATTAGTTATCGACCTTTATTTTTTAACATACAATCTGAGTGGATAGCTCCTGTAGTCATCACACGTGAGCGGATATGTAGGTGCGCTAGGTGGGCAGGCGGCAACAATCTAAGTGCTAAAAGAGTTGATCTCAAAAAAAGAGTTGATCCAATGCTTGGTTTTGTTTGGATTTTCCAACTATGACCATTGGATAGAGTGAATCAATGGCTTACGTTCAAAGTTATTCTCATACTATAGAATGGTATAGGAACATGGAGAGATTTGGTTGATTTTATATCGCTGAATAATATAAAATATTATGACTGCAGACGCTCCACCCCGAGGTTTGTAGCTCCTTCTCGGTCGTCGGGTATCTATGTTCTTCCACTCTTTCGTTTAAGACATGAGCTTTGTTCATCCTATTGCCGACACGCGGGACATCTATATGCCTCCATTTTACAAAATCATACTACATGCCTCCATGACACGCGGGACATCTAGCATCAAGGTGGCGTGTCATGCAAGAAAATGGAGATATGCAGTGCGTAAGTGAGTCGTGCACTTCGATGGAACCTAGTACTACGCAATATTTTTTCTCCTCGATGGCACGTGAATAGTGCACGAACTCAATGACAGAGCATGGGATGGTAGCCATGGACATGGCCGGCCCTTTTTGAAGAGAGTACTAGTAATAAATAGTACGTAACTTTGATGTGTCCCGTCAACTCGCAGAACGACGAGAAGCTTGCTTACTACGCCTTCTCCCTCGCCAACGCGTGTGCGGTGGCTCGCAGCACGAGGAGAAACTTTTGCTTACAAGCGGTGGACGTGCAGCAGTTCATTTGGTGTCAGATTGCCAGAACTAGTACAGTACCATCATTATTGTTCGACTTCCGGAAGAGGAGAAGAGCCAAGCGCAAGGTCACCTACTAACCTACTCCCTCCGTCTAGGTGTATAAGTCACCTTACAAAAATCAGGTATTCCCAAAAGCCTTAGGCGCAATACATTAAATTCCTTCCTCGTTTCTCTCCTGGCCTCGTAGAAAACCAGGAAGAGGAGGCGCCCGCAAGGTAAGGACCACTGCATGCATCGTGGCTGGGTGTTGATTAGGCAAGAGATTAAAACGGTTTTTCATGCAACTACATACGGGGGCGTGCATGGCCAGCTCAAACTGTCGGCGTTCTGGGAACGGGGGTCCCTAGACTTCCCTGCCTGCGGCCCACAGCGTGGCTAAGTAGCAGGCCTTACGGCCCATCTTCGTCAACAAGGCACCCAAGACCCTCGCAAGGGTCCAAGCCTCGCGAGGAGGACGACGCAAGACCTCCTCTGGAGTGGCCTAGCCAGGCAGGCTCACGAGGAGCGGAGATATCAAGGCGAGGCAAACTTCACGAGGCTCTCGTGACGTGAGCCATGACGAACGGCACCAGGCGGGTGCCAGTGCGCGCAGCGTCTCTATTTCCTCTTTGGTGCTAAGGAGGCCAGCGCAGGTGAAGAGTACCGAGGCATCAGGCAAAGGTTGCCATATTGGTGCAACAAGACCAAGACCGGAGGACGGCAAGGCAGAGGTCATCGTGGAGCCCAAGACGGCGTCACCCCAGAGCTTTTCGCAGGCGAAGACCGCTTTTGTCAGGATAGCTTGTACTAGCTGTCCCCCTTCAAATTTGCCCGCCGTTGTTGGCTCCCTTCCCGCTCGATATTTGGGAAGAGGACCAGGGCCTCTATAAATAGGGCTAGCCACCACAGTAGGAGGCAACTGATCCCGAACTAGTTCAGATCATCCTCAAATACACAAGCACAAGAACACCTCAACCTCAGGAGGCTGTTCTTCCCTTGTACTGTTCATCATCAGCCCAAGAGGCAATCCACCACCACCACACTGGAGTAGGGTATTACACCACAACGGTGGCCCGAACCAGTATAAACCCCGTGTCTTTCTGTGTTACGAGTTCGTCGAGTTCATCCGCGAGATCTTAGCGAGCTAGAGCGTAGATCGGTAGGAGGGAGAGACTTCGCGCGCACCCCAGTGTTCGAACCTTAAGGGTTTGCCGGAACCCCACATCCGACATTTGGCGCGCCAGGTAGGGGTGCGCCGGTGCTCCTCTCCACCAACCTGCGCCCCGTGCCGCCGCGCTTCGCTCCCATGGCAGGTGCGCCGCCATCCTCCTCTGTGACCGACACCAGCAGCAGGGAGTTTGGGTATCGAGCCCTGGCCCCCGCCCTGCGGCGAGTGAAGTGGCCAGCCAAGTTCAAGCCAGAGATGCCGCCGCGTTACGATGGCGCGGCAGACCCGGCGCCGTTCCTGCAGGCATACGAGGAGGCCGTCCTCGATGCCGGAGCGACGGCAAGATCATGGCCAACTGGTTCCCCATGGCCTTCGCCGGCGAGCCACGCGCCTGGCTGCTCAACCTCCCGGGGTCCACGGTGGCGTCCTGGGAGGAACTCCGCGACCTCTTCACCGCGCGCTACGCGGTGCCGGCGCACCACGCGGTCGCGGCACTGCAGGGCGGCTCTCAAGCACCGCCTTCAGATCGCCATGTCAAGCCTTTCTTCCGTCAGATTGGGGCAGCCTCCAAGCGCCCGGGGGCTCCGCCGGGTTGGGTTGCGCCGGAGGCCGACCTCACCTTCGATTCAGAAGACCACCCCGGCTCCATCGCCGGCTCTAGCATGCTCCCAATGCTCTGCACGCCTACCATCTGCAATGTGGATGTCACAAAGACCCTCATCGACGGCGGTGCCGGCCTCAACTTGCTCTCCGTAGAAGCCTTCAGCCTCCTCCACGTGCCGCCCGAGAGGCTCAACCTCAGCAAGCCTTTTTCGGGAGTGGGTGGTGGAGCTGCCCGCTCTCTGGGGCAGATCCGCCTCCCCGTCACCTTCGGCACGCGCGACAAGTACCGCACTGAGCTGGTGGACTTTGACATCGCCCGCATCGGTCTCCCGTACAATGCCATACTTGGGTACCCGGCTCTTGCTCAGTTCATGGCGGCGACTCACCCGGCCTACAACCTCATGAAGATGCCAGGGAGCAAGGGCGTCCTCACCATCAAGGGGGACACTAAGGAGGCAGTGACGGCGCTCAGGCTCGCCTTCAAGACCGCGACAGCAGCGCAGCCAGCCGGCGCCAGTACGCCCGAGACCAAGGAGACCGCGCCCGCCAAGAAGAAGCAGTTGTTCACCCAAGACAAGGTGGAGACCAAGCAGGTGCCGGTTGACGAGGACGGGTCTTCAGGAGCCACCTTTACCATAGGAACCAGCCTAGACTGGGGACAAGAAGAAGCTTTAGTGAGGTTTTTGCGAGCGAACAAGGAGATATTCGCGTGGGCGCCCAATCAGCTGGTAGGGGTCCCGAGAGAGGTGATCCAGCATCATCTAAGGGTGTGCCCCAACATGCGCCCCGTGAAGCAGCGGGCGAGACGGTAGTCCGCTGAGAAGCAGGCCTTCATCGTCCAAGAGACACGCAAGCTGGAGGCGGCTGGTAGCATTCGAGAAGTTCGATACCCTGATTGGCTGGCAAACCCCGTCGTAGTACCGAAGAAAGGTGGGAAGGAACGGATGTGCGTCGACTTCACCAACCTTAACAAAGCTTGCCCCCAAGATCCGTTCCCCCTCCCGCGCATCGATCAAATCGTCGACTCCACCGCCGAGTGCGACTTGTTATGTTTCCTGGATGCGTTCTCTGGATACCATCAGATCAAGATGGCGGTGGAGGATGTGGAGAAGACGGCCTTCCTGACACCATGTGGGGTGTACTGCTACACCTGCATGCCCTTCGGCCTTCGCAACGCGGGCGCAACCTTTCAGCGGCTGATGCACATCGCCTTGGGGCGGCAGCTCGACAGGAACACAGAGGCCTACGTTGATGACATAGTGGTCAAATCTCGCGAGGCGAGGACGTTGATTCAAGACCTGGAGGAGACCTTTGAGAGCTTGCGCCGGGTGAACTTGAGGCTTAACCCGGAGAAGTGCGTGTTTGGCGTCCCCTCCTGCAAGCTACTAGGGTTCCTTGTATCCCACAGAGGGATCGAGGCGAACCCGGAGAAGATCAAGGCCATCGAAGACATGAGCCCACCACAGACCCTCAAGGAGATGCAAAAGCTGGCAGGACGGGTGACCGCGTTAGGACGTTTCATCTCTAAGCTAGGCGAGCGTGCCTTACCCTTCTTTAAGCTCATGAAGAAGAAGGGCCCCTTCGAGTGGACCCCGAAGGCCGACCGGGCCTTCCAAGACCTCAAGAAATACCTCACCAGCCCCCCGGTGATGGTGGCACCGCAGCCTCTCGAACCTCTAGTACTGTACCTTGCCGCCACCCCGTACTCCGCCAGCACGGCGCTGGTGGCGGTTCGGGAGGAGCGCCAAGACAAGGGTGTGCCGCGCCAAGCCAGAGCCGATGCAGCGCAGGGTCAAGAAGGCGCAGCAGAGCCATCAGCGGCGGAAGACCAAGCTCAGCAGGGCAACATCGCAGAAGCTCCAGAGAACGGCCAAGTCTTAGGAAACCCTCCACCTCAGGATATGCCACAATCTCCACAGGACCCGAGCCTCAACAGTGTGCCATCCCTCGTCGAGCACCCGATGTACTTCGCCAGCACCGTACTGCGGGACGCAAGGGCACACTACCCCATGCCGCAAAAGCTCCTGCTCGCACTCTTGGTGGCCTCGCGCAAGCTGCGACACTACTTCCAGGGCCACACCATCAAGGTCGTCTCATCTTACCCATTGGAGAGGGTACTCAGGAGCCTGAACTCAGCCGGAAGGGTCGCTGAATGGAACATCGAGCTGCAAGCATTCCAGCTGGAGTTCAGCACCACTAGGGTCATCAAGGGAGCCGCGCTCGCCGATTTTGTGGCAGAATGGACAGATGCCCCGGCTCTTGAGGAAGGAGAAGACCGGTCCACCTCCCCAGGAAGTGAGGCACCAGACCGCTGGGTCATGCATTTCGACGGCGCCTTCGCGCACCAGGGCGCGGGGGCTGGGGCTGTGCTCATCTCGCCCAATTAGGACAAGCTTTACTATGCTGTGCAACTCTGCTTCCAGCACGGCGAGCAGGTCTCCAACAATATCATAGAATACGAAGGCCTCATAGCAGGCCTGAAGGCTACGGCGGCTCTGGGGGTGAGGCGCCTTACCGTCAAGGGTGACTCGCAGCTTCTCGTCAACTTCTCCAACAAAGTGTATGAGCCGAAGGACGAGCACATGGAGGCCTACCTTGCGGAGGTGCGCAAGATGGAAAAGCAGTTCTCGGGCCTGGAGCTGCAGCACGTGCCCTGGGGCACCAACAAGGAAGCCGACAACATTGCCAAAAGAGAATCCAAGCGGCAACCGCAAGAGCCCGGCGTCTTCGAAGAGCGGCTCTTCAAGCCGTCAGCTATGCCACCTCTTTCAAGCACGACTCAGCCTCGGGAGGAGCTCCCACAGCCCCCGGCCACGGGAGCCCCAGCTTGCGGCCCAACCTCAGGAGCTCGGCTGCTCTTGGCGCTCGAGCCCCAGGAGGAGTGCTGGACCAAGGAATTCAAGGAGTACCTGATGCACGGGATGCTGCCGGAGAAGGAAGAAGACGCGGAGCGCGTGGCCCGATAGGCCACGGCATACTGCGTTCAAGATGGCGAGTTGTACAGGAAACGGCCGAACGACGTCACGCTGCGCTGCATCTCCAACGATCAAGGAAGGGAGCTGCTGATTGACATACACGGCGGGGACTGTGGACATCACTCATCGTCAAGGACCCTCGTCGGCAAAGCCTTCCGCAGCGGATTCTATTGGCCTACAGCACTCAACGATGCAGCCGAGCTAGTGAAGTCCTGCGAAGCTTGCCAATTCCACGCCAAGCAAATCCATCAGCCCGCTCAGGGCCTCCAAACCATTCCGCTCACGTGGCTGTTCGCGGTCTGGGGGCTAGACATCTTAGGCCCGTTCCCACGAGCGCCAGGGGGCTACCGTTATCTCTACGTCGCCATCGACAAGTTCACCAAGTGGGCGGAAGTGGAAGCCGTCCGTACCATTCCAGCCGGCTCTGCTGTCAAATTCATCAAGGGCCTCGTGAGCCGCTTCGGGGTCCCCAACTGCATCATCACAGATAACGGCTCGTAGTTTACTAGTAACCTCTTCAAAACCTACTGTGCTAACCTTGGAACGCAGATCTGCTACGCTTCGGTGGCCCACCCCAGGAGCAATGGTCAGGCCGAACGCGCCAACGCTGAGGTCCTGAGGGGTCTCAAGACCAGGACCTTCAAGAAGAAGCTGGAGGCCTACGGCAGGGGCTGGCACGACGAACTCCAGTCCGTGTTGTGGTCCATCCGTACCACCGCTACCAAGCCAACGGGCGAGAGTCCGTTCTTCCTCGTCTATGGAGCCGAAGCAGTCCTCCCTCACGAGGTCAAGCATCGCTCTGCGCGGGTCCTGGCGTTCGACGAAACG
This sequence comes from Aegilops tauschii subsp. strangulata, assembly GCF_002575655.3. Classification (NCBI taxonomy): domain Eukaryota; kingdom Viridiplantae; phylum Streptophyta; class Magnoliopsida; order Poales; family Poaceae; genus Aegilops; species Aegilops tauschii. The sequence continues at coordinate 539,022,491 of NC_053036.3, read as the reverse complement.
CAACAAGACGCCATGCGGGGGGTGGATCTCGTGCTGGGGGAGGAACACTGACGCGAAGCCGCATTGAGGGCGGCAAGGTACCAACAAGCGTTGTGGCGGTACCACTGCCGCAACATCCGCTCCAGGACGCTCGAGGTGGGTGACCTCGTCCTAAGGTGGGTCCTCTCCGGGGAAGGGCTGCACAAGCTTTTTCCCATGTGGGAGGGCCCGTTCAGGGTCGTCCATGTATCCAGGCCGGGCGCGGCACGCCTGGAGACGCGGGACGGGATACCCATCCAGAACGCCTGGAACATCCAGCACCTCTGGAAGTTCTATCGATGAAGCAAGGCCCAGAGCCTGTGAAGAAGGCCCGGTGTCTGTGAAGAATCGCCGCCCGTGACACTCTCACGTAATAATGAGTGGGGCTGTACACGCCCCGGAGTCTCGGGAGCGCCGGCCTCAGGCCCTGGGGCTCCCTCCCATGCCTAGTGTGCAGCACTTAGCTCCGCACTGGTGAGAAGACTTGAAGACTAGATTAGGTGCCGGACGCGGCTTTTCATTTGCTTTTCGTAGTTGGCTCGCTTTTTCCTTAATCAGAGTTGCTCTTGGTGTTTGTTGCTGATTTGGTTCCCTAGCCTTTTACCGCTTTTTTGGCTCTAGTTTGCTGTGTTCTCTCTCTCTCGCATACCTCATGAGGGGGCTAGGCAGGTGCCCTCGCGAGCATTTCTCTTCCTTTGCCTTCTCGCGAGCCACCCTCGTTCGAGCCTGGAAGCTGGCACATCTCTCCTAAATCCGTGCCCCTCGGGTACCGCGATACAAGGCGCCAAGTTCAGGCTTGGGTGGATGGCAAATCCTTTAGTGCACCTCCTAACGAATTTTTTGCAGTTTCCGAGCAACGCAGACACCGCGTGAGGGAAAGGGCGTCCCAAACGCACCAGGTTAAGTCATCTTTTGCACAAAACAACAACACGGCATGGGAACGACACGCACAGTGCATTAACCAAAGAACCACAGTTCGATACACGCCCCTCTGGGCCCATACTGGTTTCGTTTTCCGATGCAGGAAAGAAAGAAAAACTAAGCAAAGCAACGTTGCAGCAATCCGCATAGGCAGGCCCTTGGCGACGCCCCGAGCCTAGCCAGACACCCCTCCTCGCGCTTGGACCCGCTGCCTCCCTCGAAGCAGGCGCGGCGGCTGGTCGTAGCCACCACTGCTGGAGCTGTCATCGGAGGAAGAGCCGCCATAGCTGGAGGAGACGCGGTCGCCACCGAGGGCAGGCTCGCCCTCGTCCTCATCACGACCATCACCAAGGCCGAGCACCTCCTCACCGTCGTTCGTCTCGGGGCAGCACCCGGCGCGGCGACCATCTTCCCTGTACACCCTCACATAGAGGTTCGATTCACCATCGTACCTGAAGTGGAGGGTGCACCGCCTGCCCAGGCCACGCGTGCGGGCGAACGTCTGCCAGCCGCGGGCCAGGGCTATGTTGCCCGCGGCGGAAGTCTCAACCGCAACCCAAGAGGCCCTGCTGCAGTAGCCGTCCGCCTACAGCCAGAGCCCGCCCGGACCAGAGGCCGGCAGTTCGCCGGCGAAGAAGCGCGGAAGTTGGAGCCAGTTACCGGCCGGGCTCTCCGACCACACAACAAACTCCGGCGACACCTCAGCCAAATGGAAGCACGGGCGGGGAGGCCGCGCCACCATCGCGCGCCTCCCCTCATCGGCTGAACCACCATGGATGGGACGATCCCCTCTGCGTGCCGCGGTGCCACCTCGACGGTGGGCCACGGCGGGGGTCGCGGCATGCTTGCGCGGACGGCCGCGGCCGCGCTTGGGCGCCGGGGAACCGAGGCCCTCGCGAGGGGCCTTTCCTTTCTCGGCGGCAGAGAACTTCTTTCATGGCGCCATCAATGGCACTGCAAGCAATGGAGCAGAGAAGCAAGCAAGCGAGGAAGAGATGGGCAATGGGGGCTCCGCCCCCTCCCCATTTATAGTAAGAGAAGGCCAACCGACGTCTCCCACGACCGCAGGTAATGATGGTTTCCCTTACATGTCGCAGGGACTTGTCAAGTCGTGCAGTTCCCGAGGCAGCGCGGGGAAGCGGAGACGCCCACGTCCAATCAACCGCCACGCGTCGACCGAGGCCGCAGGCTTTGGGGGCCCGCGATGCTCCGAACTTGACCCTTGGCTTCGCCGTGAAGCCAAGCCCGAGCGCACCTTGGGCCCGGGGGGCTACTGTCGGCGTTCTGGGAACGGGGGTCCGCAAACTTGCCTGCCTGCGGCCCACAGCGTGGCTAAGTAGCAGGCCTTACGGCCCATCTTCGTCAACAAGGCACCCAAGACCCTCGCGAGGGTCCAAGCCTCGCGAGGAGGACGACACAAGACCTCCTCTGGAGTGGCCTAGCCAGGCAGGCTCACGAGGAGCGGAGATATCAAGGCGAGGCAAACTTCACGAGGCTCTCGTGACGTGAGCCATGACGAACGGCACCAGGCGGGTGCCAGGCGGGCACCAGTGTGCGCAGCATCTCTATTTCCTCTTTGGTGCTAAGGAGGCCAGCGCAGGCGAAGAGTACCGAGGCATCAGGCAAAGGTTGCCATATTGGTGCAACAAGACCAAGACCAGAGGACGGCAAGGCAGAGGTCATTGTGGAGCCCAAGACGGCGTCACCCCAGAGCTTTTCGCAGGCGAAGACCGCTTTTGTCAGGATAGCTTGTACTAGCTGCCCCCTTCAAATTTGCCCGCCGTTGTTGGCTCCCTTCCTGCTCGATATTTGGGAAGAGGACCAGGGCCTCTATAAATAGGGCTAGCCACCACAGTAGGAGGCAACTGATCCCGAACTAGTTCAGATCATCCTCAACTACACAAGCACAAGAACACCTCAACCTCAGGAGGCTGTTCTTCCCTTGTACTGTTCATCATCAGCCCAAGAGGCAATCCACCACCACCACACTGGAGTAGGGTATTACACCACAACGGTGGCCCGAACCAGTATAAACCCCGTGTCTTTCTGTGTTGCGAGTTCGTCGAGTTCATCCGCGAGATCTTAGCGAGGTAGAGCGTAGATCGGTAGGAGGGAGAGACTTCGCGCGCACCCCAGTGTTCGAACCTTAAGGGTTTGCCGGAACCCCACATCCGACACAAACGGCAGCTAATAACTAGCGAATCAATGCTGGTTTTCCTTCCGTTTAAAAAAGCGCTGTGATTGGAGGTTTCCTGGTCGAGGTGCTCCTCCTTGTCCAATCTCCAGCCACCTAGGTCGCGCTGCTCTTCCTAATATGACTTACACACCTAGACGGAGGGAGTAGTACAGTACTACTACAGCCAAAGCTGGTCCACCTTTTTAGAGCATGGTTAATTAATATAGGCGGCTCTTGCAGTGAAGGAAATATGCCCTAGAGGCAATAATAAAGTTATTATTTATTTCCTTATATCATGATAAATGTTTATTATTCATGCTAGAATTGTATTAACCGGAAACATGATACATGTGTGAATACATAGACAAACAGAGTGTCACTAGTATGCCTCTACTTGACTAGCTCGTTGATCAAAGATGGTTATGTTTCCTAGCCATAGACATGAGTTGTCATTTGATTAACGGGATTGCATCATTAGGAGAATGATGTGATTGACTTGACCCATTCCGTTAGCTTAGCACTCGATCGTTTAGTATGTTGCTATTGCTTTCTTCATGACTTATACATGTTCCTATGACTATGAGATTATGCAACTCCCGTTTATCGGAGGAACACTTTGTGTGCTACCAAACGTCACAACGTAACTGGGTGATTATAAAGGTGCTCTACAGGTGTCTCCGAAGGTACTTGTTGGGTTGGCGTATTTCGAGATTAGGATTTGTCACTCCGATTGTCGGAGAGGTATCTCTGGGCCCTCTCGGTAATGCACATCACTTAAGCCTTGCAAGCATTGCAACTAATGAGTTTGTTGCGAGATGATGTATTACGGAACGAGTAAAGAGACTTGCCGGTAACGAGATTGAACTAGGTATTAAGATACCGACGATCGAATCTCGGGCAAGTAACATACCGATGACAAAGGGAACAACGTATGTTGTTATGCGGTTTGACCGATAAAGATATTCGTAGAATATGTGGGAGCCAATATGGGCATCCAGGTCCCGCTATTGGTTATTGACCGTTGACGTGTCTCGGTCATGTCTACATAGTTCTCGAACCCGTAGGGTCCGCACGCTTAACGTTACGATGACAGTTTTATTATGAGTTTATGAGTTTTGATGTACCGAAGGAGTTCGGAGTCCCAAATGAGATCGGGGACATGACGAGGAGTCTCGAAATGGTCGAGACGTAAAGATCGATATATTGGACGACTATATTCGGACATCGGAAAGGTTCCGAGTGATTCGGGTATTTTTCGGAGTACCGGAGAGTTACGGGAATTCGTATTGGGCCTTAATGGGCCATACGGGAAAGGAGAGAAAGGCCCCAAAGGGTGGCCGCACCCCTCCCCATGGACTAGTCCGAATTGGACTAGGGAGGGGGGCGCCCCCTTCCTTCCTTCTCCTTCTCCCTTCCCTTCTCCTACTCCAACAAGGAAAGGAGGAGTCCTACTCCCGGTGGGAGTAGGACTCCCCCCTTGGCGCGCCCTCCTCCTAGGCCGGACGCCTCCCCCCCTTGCTCCTTTATATACGGGGGCAGGGGGGCACCCCATAGACACAACAGTTGATCTATTGATATCTTAGTCGTGTGCGGTGCCCCCTCCACCATATTACACCTTGATAATATTGTAGCGGTGCTTAGGCGAAGCCCTGCGTCGGTAGAACATCATCATCGTCACCACGCCATCGTGCTGACAAAACTCTCCCTCAACACTCGGCTGGATCAGAGTTCGAGGGACGTCATCGAGCTGAACGTGTGCTGAACTCGGAGGTGCCGTGCGTTTGGTACTTGATCGGTCGGATCATGAAGACGTACGACTACATCAACCGCGTTATGTTAACGCTTCCGCTTTCGGTCTACGAGGGTACGCGGACAACACTCTCCCCTCTCATTGCTATGGATCACCATGATCTTGCGTGTGCGTAGGAAATTTTTGAAATTACTACGTTCCCCAACAGTGGCATCAGAGCCTGGTTTTATGCGTTGATGTTATGCACGAGTAGAACACAAGTGAGTTGTGGGCGATATAAGTCATACTGCTTACCAGCATGTCATACTTTGGTTTAGCGGTAATGTGAGATGAAGCGGCCCGGACCAACATTACGCGTACGCTTACGCGAGACCGGTTTCACCGTTGCAAGCACTCGTTGCTTAAAGGTGACTGGCGGGTGTCTGTCTCTCTCATTTTAGTTGAATCGAGTGTGGCTACGCCCGGTCCTTGCGAAGGTTAAAACAACACCAACTTGACAAACTATCGTTGTGGTTTTGATGCGTAGGTAAGAACGGTTCTTGCTAAGCCCGTAGCAGCCACGTAAAACTTGCAACAACAAAGTAGAGGACGTCTAACTTGTTTTTGCAGCGCATGTTGTGATGTGATATGGTCAAAGCATGATGCTAAATTTATTGTATGAGATGATCATGTTTTGTAACCTTGTTATCGGCAACTGGCAGGAGCCATATGGTTGTCGCTTTATTGTATGCAATGCAATCGTCCTGTAATGCTTTACTTTATCACTAAGCGGTAGCGATAGTCGTAGAAGCATAAGATTTGCGAGACGACAACGATGCTACGATGGAGATCAAGGTGTCGCGCCGGTGACGATGGTGATCATGACGGTGCTTCAGAGATGGAGATCACAAGCACAAGATGATGATGGCCATATCATATCACTTATATTGATTGCATGTGATGTTTATCTTTTATGCATCTTATCTTGCTTTGATTGACGGTAGCATTATAAGATGATCCCTCACTAAATTATCAAAGTATAAGTGTTCTCCCTGAGTATGCACCGTTGCGAAAGTTCTTCGTGCTGAGACACCACGTGATGATCGGGTGTGATAGGCTCTACGTTCAAATACAACGGGTGCAAAACAGTTGCACACGCGGAATACTCAGGTTAAACTTGACGAGCCTAGCATATAACAGATATGGCCTCGGAACACGGAGACCGAAAGGTCGAGCGTGAATCATATAGTAGATATGATCAACATAGTGATGTTCACCATTGAAACTACTCCATCTCACGTGATGATCGGACATGGTTTAGTTGATATGGATCACGTGATCACTTAGAGGATTAGAGGGATGTCTATCTAAGTGGGAGTTCTTAAGTAATATGATTAATTGAACTTGAATTTATCATGAACTTCGTACCTGATAGTATCTTGCTTGTCTATGTTAATTGTAGATAGATGGCCTGTGCTGTTGTTCTGTTGAATTTTAATGAGTTCCTTGAGAAAGCAAAGTTGAAAGATGATGGTAGCAATTACACGGACTGGGTCCGTAACTTGAGGATTATCCTCATTGCTGCATAGAAGAATTACGTCCGGGAAGCACCGCTGGGTGCCAGGCCTGCTGCAGGAGCAACACCAGATGTTATGAACGTCTGGCAGAGCAAAGCTGATGACTACTCGATAGTTCAGTGTGCCATGCTTTACGGCTTAGAACCGGGTCTTCAACGACGTTTTGAATGTCATGGAGCATATGAGATGTTCCAGGAGTTGAAGTTAATATTTCAAGCAAATGTCCGGATTGAGAGATATGAAGTCTCCAATAAGTTCTATAGCTGCAAGATGGAAGAGAATAGTTCTGTCAGTGAGCATATACTCAAAATGTCTGGGTATAACAATCACTTGATTCAACTGGGAGTTAATCTTCCGGATGATAGCGTCATTGACAGAATCCTTCAATCACTGCCACCAAGCTACAAGAGCTTCGTGATGAACTATAACATGCAAGGGATGGATAAGACGATTCCCGAGCTCTTCGCAATGCTAAAGGCTGCAGAGGTAGAAATCAAAAAGGAGCATCAAGTGTTGATGGTCAATAAGACCACTAGTTTCAAGAAAAAGGGCAAAGGGAAGAAGAAGGGGAACTTCAAGAAAAATAGCAAGCAAGTTGTTGTTCAGGAGAAGAAACCCAAGTCTGGACCTAAGCCTGAGACTGAGTGCTTCTACTGTAAGCAGACTGGTCACTGGAAGCGGAACTGCCCCAAGTATTTGGCGGATAAGAAGGATGGCAAGGTGAACAAAGGTATATGTGATATACATGTCATTGATGTGTACCTTACTACTACTCGCAGTAGCACCTGGGTATTTGATACTAGTTCTGTTGCTAATATTTGCAACTCGAAACAGGGGCTACGGATTAAGCGAAGATTGGCTAAGGACGAGGTGACGATGCGCGTGGGAAATGGTTCCAAAGTCGATGTGATCGCGGTCGGCACGCTACCTCTACATCTACCTTCGGGATTAGTTTTAGACCTAAATAATTGTTATTTGGTGCCAGCGTTAAGCATGAACATTATATCTGGATCTTGTTTGATGCGAGACGGTTATTCATTTAAATCAGAGAATAATGGTTGTTCTATTTATATGAGTAATATCTTTTATGGTCATGCACCCTTGAAGAGTGGTCTATTTTTGTTGAATCTCGATAGTAGTGATACACATATTCATAATATTGAAGCCAAAAGATGCAGAGTTGATAATGATAGTGCAACTTATTTGTGGCACTGTCGTTTAGGTCATATCGGTGTAAAGCGCATGAAGAAACTCCATACTGATGGACTTTTGGAACCACTTGATTATCAATCACTTGGTACTTGCAAACCGTGCCTCATGGGCAAGATGACTAAAAGACCGTTCTCCGGAACTATGGAGAGAGCAACAGATTTGTTGGAAATCATACATACAGATGTATGTGGTCCGATGAATATTGAGGCTCGTGGCGGATATCGTTATTTTCTCACCTTCACAGATGATTTGAGCAGATATGTGTATATTTACTTAATGAAACATAAGTCTGAAACATTTGAAAAGTTCAAAGAATTTCAGAGTGAAGTTGAAAATCACCGTAACAAGAAAATAAAATTTCTATGATCTGATCGTGGAGGAGAATATTTGAGTTATGAGTTTGGTCTTCATTTGAAACAATCGGAATAGTTTCGCAACTCATGCCACCCGGAACACCACAGCGTAATGGTGTGTCCGAACGTCGTAATCGTACTTTACTAGATATGGTGCGATCTATGATGTCTCTTACTGGTTTACCGCTATCGTTTTGGGGTTATGCTTTAGAGACGGCTGCATTCACGTTAAATAGGGCACCATCAAAATCCGTTGAGACGACGCCTTATGAACTGTGGTTTGGCAAGAAACCAAAGTTGTCGTTTCTTAAAGTTTGGGGCTGCGATGCTTATGTGCAAAAACTTCAACCTGATAAGCTCGAACCCAAATCGGAGAAATGTGTCTTCATAGGATACCCAAAGGAAACTGTTGGGTACACCTTCTATCACAGATCCGAAGGCAAAACTTCTGTTGCTAAATTCGGAATTTTTCTGGAGAAGGAGTTTCTCTCGAAAGAAGTGAATGGGAGGAAAGTAGAACTTGATGAGGTAACTGTACCTGCTCCCTTATTGGAAAGTAGTTCATCACAGAAACCAGTTTCTGCGACGCCTACACCAATTAGTGAGGAAGTTAATGATGATGATCATGAAACTTCAGATCAAGTTATTACTGAACCTCGTAGGTCAACCAGAGTAAGATCCGCACCAGAGTGGTACGGTAATCCTGTTCTGGAGGTTATGTTACTAGACCATGACGAACCTACAAACTATGAAGAAGCGATGGTGAGCCCAGATTCCACAAAATGGCTTGAGGCCATGAAATCCGAGATGGGATCCATGTATGAGAACAAAGTATGGACTTTGGTTGACTTGCCCGATGATCGGCAAGCCATTGAAAATAAATGGATCTTCAAGAAGAAGACTGACGCTGACGGTAATGTTACTGTCTATAAAGCTCGACTTGTTGCGAAAGGTTTTCGACAAGTTCAAGGGATAGACTACGATGAGACCTTCTCACCCGTAGCGATGCTTAAGTCTGTCCGAATCATGTTAGCAATTGCCGCATTTTATGATTATGAAATTTGGCAAATGGATGTCAAAACTGCAGTCCTGAATGGATTTCTGGAAGAAGAATTGTATATGATGCAACCGGAAGGTTTTGTCGATCCAAAGGGAGCTAACAAAGTGTGCAAGCTCCAGCGATCCATTTATGGACTGGTGCAAGCCTCTCGGAGTTGGAATAAACGCTTTGATAGTGTGATCAAAGCATTTGGTTTTGTACAGACTTTTGGAGAAGCCTGTATTTACAAGAAAGTGAGTGGGAGCTCTGTAGCATTTCTGATATTATATGTGGATGACATATTGCTGATTGGAAATGATATAGAATTTCTGGATAGCATAAAGGGATACTTGAATAAAAGTTTTTCAATGAAAGACCTCGGTGAAGCTGCGTATATATTGGGCATCAAGATCTATAGAGATAGATCAAGACGCTTAATTGGACTTTCACAAAGCACATACCTTGACAAAGTTTTGAAGAAGTTCAAAATGGATCAAGCAAAGAAAGGGTTCTTACCTGTGTTACAAGGTGTGAAGTTGAGTAAGAGTCAATGCCCGACCACTGCAGAAGATAGAGAGAAGATGAAAGATGTCCCCTATGCTTCAGCCATAGGCTCTATCATTTATGCAATGCTGTGTACCAAACCTGATGTATGCCTTGCTATAAGTCTAGCAGGAATGTACCAAAGTAATCCAGGTACTTGTTGGGTTGGCGTATTTCGAGATTGGGATTTGTCACTCCGATTGTCGGAGAGGTATCTCTGGGCCCTCTCGGTAATGCACATCACTTAAGCCTTGCAAGCATTGCAACTAATGAGTTTGTTGCGAGATGATGTATTACGGAACGAGTAAAGAGACTTGCCGGTAACGAGATTGAACTAGGTATTAAGATACCGAAGATCGAATCTCGGGCAAGTAACATACCGATGACAAAGGGAACAACGTATGTTGTTATGCGGTTTGACCGATAAAGATATTCGTAGAATATGTGGGAGCCAATATGGGCATCCAGGTCCCGCTATTGGTTATTGACCGGAGACGTGTCTCGGTCATGTCTACATAGTTCTTGAACCCGTAGGGTCCGCACGCTTAACGTTACGATGACAGTTTTATTATGAGTTTATGAGTTTTGATGTACCAAAGGAGTTCGGAGTCCCAAATGAGATCGGGGAATGACGAGGAGTCTCGAAATGGTCGAGACGTAAAGATCGATATATTGGACGACTATATTCGGACATCGGAAAGGTTCCGAGTGATTCGGGTATTTTTCGGAGTACCGGAGAGTTACGGGAATTCGTATTGGGCCTTAATGGGCCATACGGGAAAGGAGAGAAAGGCCCCAAAGGGTGGCCGCACCCCTCCCCATGGACTAGTCCGAATTGGACTAGGGAGGGAGGGCGCCCCCTTCCTTCCTTCTCCTTCTCCCTTCCCTTCTCCTACTCCAACAAGGAAAGGAGGAGTCCTACTCCCGGTGGGAGTAGGGCTCCCCCCTTGGCGTGCCCTCCTCCTAGGCCGGCCGCCTCCCCCCCTTGCTCCTTTATATACGGGGGCAGGGGGCACCCCATAGACACAACAATTGATCTATTGATCTCTTAGCCGTGTGCGGTGCCCCCCTCCACCATATTACACCTCGATAATATCGTAGCGGTGCTTAGGCGAAGCCCTGCGTCGGTAGAACATCATCATCGTCACCACGCCGTCGTGCTGACGAAACTCTCCCTCAACACTCGGCTGGATCGGAGTTCGAGGGACGTCATCGAGCTGAACGTGTGCTGAACTCGGAGGTGCCGTGCGTTCGGTACTTGATCGGTCGGATCGTGAAGACGTACGACTACATCAACCGGGTTGTGTTAACGCTTCCGCTTTCGGTCTACGAGGGTACGTGGACAACACTCTCCCCTCTCGTTGCTATGTATCACCATGATCTTGCGTGTGCGTAGGAAATTTTTAAAATTACCACGTTCCCCAACATGCAGCGGCACATCATTTAGAGCAAGTACTCTCTTCGTAGGATCAAAGGAAGTGAAACAAAAGTTGGAGTGGATGCTAGATTGCCAATTAAAACATGATTACATAGGAAAAAAAATCCAACATTCTATCCTATGAATCAAACGGCCAATGTAGGAAAATTATGAGGGAGGTCTCTCCAACAGTGTTCCTCGGCTCGCACCTAGCATCACGGTGGTCGAACTTGGAGTCATTCATCTGGTACACGTGGCATCTCAGATCTGGTACTCCAATTTTAGGTTGGCTCTATGTGATGTGGCAACTTCATATACTAACCAGATGCTGGCTATACTACTACAGTACTCACACTCCAAGAAGTGACTCGAAAATCATTCATAAATTGAGTCTATGACACGCATTTGCAAATGTACCATTCATTACATACAACAAGTCATCAACACACAACGACAACGATGATACATGTTGGATTATAGATTATTTGCAACAAAACATTCCAGTAAATACTAAAGTTTTCATCACACAACAAATAACAAGCAATGAAATGAACTTCAACTCAACCAATCCTTGGCGTTGGAAACACTTGCTTTGAACCATAGGTGCTCTAGGAAGGGCCAGCTATTGTCAATATCGAGAGCAACGCAGGACTGATCATCCAGGCTGAAGCGGCATATATCAGGAGCAGGGTACGGAACCACCGCAATGTCCGAGGTATAGATACAGTTGCTTCTCATAAATGGTAGTAACGATGTGTCAACAGCAGCTGGATCGCCTTTAACCATCATTGGATAGTTTGGTCCAAGGAAGAGCGAGTTTGCTCCAAGACTACCAATACTGTACCAGGGAGAAGGTGTTGGCGCTAGCACACTAGTATCCATCCCGAATACCCTGCAACGTGTGTTGGAATAGGTCCGAAGAGGGAGAGCATGGGAGACAACACCTGCTACCTCAGTAGTAACAATCGCAGTGCACTGTATACAGACAAGAAGAGGTGATCCATCGAAATTAGTTGCCAGACGCCACTGAGTATATAAGTTCTTCTCGTCCTCATGCTCGTGATCATCACCATCGCCATCTCCCCCTTGGTTATAAAATTTTCAGTATAGGTGGTGGAATGTTCACAGGACCTTGGAAACACCAGAAGAAGGTTAATTAGTAAAGGGAAACTTGCTAACCCGCATGCATGTGGCTGAAACAATTATAATTACAGTGGAAGACAAATGTACCGAAACTACGAGGATCCCATGCAAAAATAGTGCCATGAGTGGTGGCAGGAAACACAAGATCCTCGTATTCAATTGCATCACAATACTCATCCGTGTACAGAAACTGATTTTTGAGCAATATCTATGGACGAACCGTGGAATCAGTAACAACGACAACAAGCTTGTCGAAGATAGCAACAACTTGATAGTTCTCGTAATTCCAAGAGCGGCTGGGAACTCGAGAAATTGCTATCTTCCGTAGACGACAGTCACCATGATCGTATTTGAACGTACGTAGATCATCTGTGTGCTCAACCTCAGGGCACTCAGAGATTTTTGGAAGTGGAATCCGCTGACGAGTGTACACATTCACAAGTTCCCACTCGCAATTCTACCCAATATGAGCAACCCAATCTCCATTTGCGCCAGCCCAGGCCTTACCCTGAAGCGATGGCATCTTGACATCACAAGTATCGTTATCAAGCGGCATCAACTTGCACAAGGCGAGGCCTCCGTCGTCCGCGCCCATGCGAACAGGCTTATAGCAAAGAAGATAAGGGAGATCAAACCGCTCCTGGACCCTTGGGTTCCTTGTAATGATGTTATTAATTGAGTCGAGAATGGTCTTGAACGAACCTGCCATGCTAGCCGAGGTGATGACATCGCATCGATCAATGAGTTCCCCCACCACGTCATCTTTCAGATCGGGGCAAGAATAACGGGGTAGTTTCCGGCATGTTCCCTCCATGGAGAAGACGATCGAACAATGGCAGAAGGAATGGTGAAGGCAAATGGAGGAGGGAGGAAGAACGTGCGACAACAGTTCCAAATCGAGAGGGAAAGGCGAAGAGTCGGTGGACGGTTGCCAGTTTGCCATGGTACATGAAGAGGTGCCTCGGCCTACACATCCTTTCAGAAATTGTACAAAAGGACTCGCCGTCGTCTCACTGACATGTTGGAATGGGACCACATGTCAACGAAACATGGTGTGTAATGTCTCGTGCAAAATGCGATCTGGCCACGTTGGCCCGAGGTGCCACGTTAGTTATCGACCTTTATTTTTTTAATGGCGTGCCGTTCAGTTTTGAAGCACGACTAACTGGTACTATTTGCAGACAAAATATAAACTACTCTAGCACTACTCCACCTCTAGTCTTAGTAGTATAAAAAAGATATATAGGCTGGAGCTTCAGAGCTTTCTTGCTAAGGGCTGCCCACTTGCTTCTCACACTATCACCCTCTCTCCAGATCTAGAAAAGACAGCCTCTCTCTCCCTCCTCACCGGTGGTCACAGATCCGCCGGGGAATAAAAGGACGTGTAGCGTTGACGCACTCTTCGTCGGCGAGCGAGGTCGCGCACTGACGACAAGGCCGTCCTCTCAGACCTAGCGCCCGCGCAGGATGTCCTCCGTCCCCAAGCTCGCTGACGTAGTGCGTGCGGAGGATGACGACCACGAGTGAAGCCACTTCCCGCCGACCCTCAGGTATGCTACCTATTTTCGAACCATACCCCTGTTCTATTGCCTCATCTGCCACGTCGCTGCATGTGGATCTTTTTCCACTCCACCATCTTCCCAATTTGCTATCCTCTGCTGTGCTGGTCACGCAGACGAAAACTTTAATTTGCACTATTAAAGGAAACCCTACTTCATGCAGACTAATCCATGTCTGGGTTGAATAAGGAAAGGAAGGGAGACTGAACTATCCAAGAGAGTAGGCATCGAACCCGCATCTAGGTTGAAAAGGGGAAAATCAGTAGCTAAGGAACGAGTCTCATGTCTCTTGGTTGAAGAAGGGTAGAAAGGCATGACAACACAATAGAGAATGACCAGGTCGATCGGTTTGTTGTCCTCACATAGGAAAAAGGTGGCTAAACAGAACAAAAATGGGATGTAATCCACATATGCTGCCTGGATATTTGTTGCTCTGGGCAACCATACCTCCCTCACCACTCTATGCGTCCGTGGAGGTACATCGTACTGGTGCGCCCACTGTCCGTATGGGCCTCCCATGCTCTTATTGTCACTTTTTTGCTGTTAGTATAACGCCAGCAGTCAAGTCAAGCAATGCTACTGCTAAAGGGATGCCACATTTAACTAATGCCGCACTTAGTCTAATGCCACCGATAAATTTAAGCAATGCCATTTAATGTCACTGGATTATTTCAGGGTTAGCTGTTGATTGTGGATGTATTAAAGATCTTTTAGCTAAGGCATTCTAATGCTGTTGCAAAACCACTATACCAACGATGAAACTTGTACTACCTTCAGATTTTTGCACTGTTAATGCTTATAGATTACATACCTCACTTTCATGAGATAAGTTAATATTTTTGTACAGTGTCACCAAAATGCCAAGGCGCTGATGTCATATTATTTTGGTTCAACTGCACAAAAAATTACGAAGACAAGAGGAAAGGTCAAGAGTGGGCACCTCCTCCTCCGACTGTTCTCTTGATTCGTTCGATCAAGTTTTTATGTTTGATCGATTATCAAGATTGGGATAGCAATTATTAAGGTCCCCCCGAGTTCGAGATGATATTTACCTTGGAGGTGCATGGTTTGCAATTTTTTTATACTGTCATTAGTTAATAATGCTAGTTACCTTCAGACTTTTGTATTTGGTTTAATGCTCATGCACAGCTAGTATACCAATGCTGAAACGTGTTACCTTTACATTTTGTATTGTTAATTCTTATAGAAATCTTCCAGTGCTAGAGTTTATTGAAATCTGTTCAGTAAAACCATTGCACTATACCCTGTAATAGAATAACTACTCTACTGTTGCACTAGCCACTGGATTAGTGTATATTTGTAGTATTCGAAATTTTGAATGGTGTTGCATTAGCGTATGGACATAAATAAAGTGTGGCAAGCTTTCCCAGATATGTGCTCAAGAAAACTACTACCTGTTTTTCTAAATACTAGACGTTTGGGTACTTTAAATTGAACCGCGAAAACGTCTTATATTAAGGAACAGAGGGTGTAGAGTTCACTCAAATTATCCCGGTAAAGCTAGTCACAACTTTGTTAAAATTAATGTTCATTATGTTATCGGAGGAGGTCTGTAAGTTTGTCTCTAATGCCTGTCGACTACATACCTGACATCATGATGTAATGTTAAGTCATTTCCTTTTGTACAGTGTCACTGAATTGTCAAGGCGGTGATGGCATTTTATTTTAGTTGAACTGCACAAAATATGCTTAAAAGAAGAGGAAGGTCAAGAATCGATCATTCTTTCAGAAAGAACTATATATGCCTTTCTGACATCAGCCGATGTTGCCTTATTTATTCCTTCAAACAGGTGGTTAGAAACAGTCTTGCTACCTTTTCCCATTAAGAAATTGGAATGCTTATATTTGTGAGTCTATGCTTCAACTAGTGCCACTTTTATAGTAATCACACTTTCAATATCTATGCAAACACGGATGCTCGATTTTAGTGGAACTGCACAAAAAGTCCAACTGGTTCAACATTAGGAGCATGTTTTCTTCCAAACCTTTATATCCAATTGGTGGCACTATGAGCTGTTCATTACGAAGGTACATGGTTTGCTACTATCTTGCTACTCTTTTTGTACTGTTTTTAGATAGTAATACTAGTGGTTTGCATGTGAATTTATTGGCAGGGTGGACCTACATTGGAGGTGCAGGACGGGATTCAATGATTGGATGCTCAATTTCGGTTGTATCGATTTCACCTCTTCCATCATTGAGAACATGGATATCCTTGGTCTGATGAAGAATAGGCGCTATATTTCTGCTCTGAACCAGCAAATCAATTCAGTATGAAATTGTCCAGGGCAAAACATGACTGTATCAAATTGTCCAGTGCAAAACATGACTGATGCTAAGCGGAAGAGACATGTTTAAACCGAAAATACATGGTGGGGTATATGTTTACTAGCTGCTTGATATTTGTGCAGACAGAGATGTCTGCCCGTTGCTATTTGGCAAACACACAAAGTGACCACAATTTTGGTTGAACTGCACAAGAGAATAGTATAGTCACTGCATGCAGTGCCATTTGAAAATAGACACAGAAAGATTGGATAGTCACTTCATGGACTGCAGAAAAGTAGTACTGTACTATTTATTGGCCAACACTAGGTGCTTCATTGCTTTGGTGTTATTATACAATGGGCATCATTTTGCCTAAGTTAAAGTTTGCATTCCGAAAATAGTCTCGCCGTGTGATCGAGAGAAGACCAAATCATATTGCAGTGGATGTTCCTCCATCATGTGTGGTTCATTCTCATGGTTCCAGCTGTTGGTGAAACCAGTTACGTTTGCAAGAGGAATTGTAGACTTCACAAACAAATTTGTCTTTCAGTCTGTACTGAATGTTGGCCAAGAGAAGCATCCATGTTAGTAGGAAGAACAGATGTTTTTTCTAGATCTTTGCTTTTGGAGCTACATATTTATATATGATCTGTGAATCATTGAGATGCATTAACATGTTGATCTTATGTATGGGAATCGTACTAGTTTGTTTTGAATTTGGGCTACTAATGTGAACATATTACAATGCCAGGCCTGTGAGTCTCGTGTGAACATTTTGAACGGATCGACTCTTACTGCTGTGCACAGCATGATCCTTATTTCTGTGTTCTCAGTGTTTACAAGTTACTAACAGTTCCTTATTTCTGTTCGCTTAGTGTTTAGAAGTTACTGATCGATCACTAGCTAGCCTACTAATGCGCTCCTGGCAGTTTTAGTTCCGACGCAAGATCCGAAGTGGTAGTTTTTTGAATAAAAATGCCTACCTCTGAAGAAACTGACAAGCTGCTCTGAAGAAAATGCCATGCGAATCTGAAGAACTGCCAGCAAAAACGTTCGCAAATGCCTTATCTCCCAGTGAACGTTCATCAGCTAATGCGATCGTACATGTACACCATCCGACCTACTCGATCCTACACGTACACTATCCGACCTACTCGATCCTACACGGATAAATAGCGGATCACACACGTACTACCTCCTTTTCGGTTTGCAGGGCTCAATTCAAAAAACGACCTACTCGATCCTACGCGAATAAATAGCGATCACGCACGTACTACCTCCTTTCCGGTTTGCAGGGCTTAATTCAAAAATCTAACCAACCAAGGTAGATGATGAGTGGTGGAATCATTTTTGACAAGGAGGGATTACCTCATCTGGATGATTCGAGTGCACTCGTTTGACCGTCATGCCGGCGTGCGACCCATCACGGACGGGACACACCACTGACGGGACGGTACAGCACAGTCATAATTTCAGTTTTTCTAGTTTTCCATGGCAAGCTGGCACGCTAAGCCATGCCTGCTTATGCATTGAATTCCGATGACCGTGTTGACCGTCGCGTTTCCCGCGACACGCTAGTTTGCCTACCTTCCGCCTATAATTACTATTTCCCGGGCTTCTCCGGTGGCACCATCACCCAACTTGCCCTATCCTCATAAGCCCCCACCGGTCCGACGTCGCTCGCCACTTATCTTTGCTCTCGCCACGTCCTCCATGCCCCCGCCCGTCCGCGATAGGCGACACCGGAGGCGATCACCGCCGGAACTAGTGTTTGGTTTTTCACCGGAAGGCAAACGGAGGGAGGAGGCATTCTATCGGTCTTTAGATGGCAATGCGGAGATCGAGGACTTGTTGGAGCGCGACCGCCTGGCGGAGGAGCACGACTTGTTGGAGCGCGACCGCTTGGCGGAGGAGCAGCGTATCGCCGATTTGCGCCGCCAGCGGGACATGGAGCAGCAGCGCACCGACGCTCTGAGTCGCGAGCAGAGCGCCCGCAACTGGGCCGACTACGTGGAGGCCGGCGCCCGTCAAATAGCCCTAGAGGCTGTCTGGCATGCACGCGTCGCAACGCCGATTTTTACTACCAGCTCGTCAAGTGGGTTTCCCGCTTAGAAGCCGAAGCTTCGGTGGACCACGCCGGCATGGAAAGGGCCAATGTGCGCGAGCACCGCGCCCTATCGCACCTCCGGCAAGTCCGAGGCGAGGCGGAGGACGCCGGTGCAAGCGTTTAGCGTGTAACGCAGATGGCCGCCGGCATCGTCTAGTTAGCTAAGAGTAAATTAGTACGTGTACGCTACTAGAGTATTAGTGGGAGTAGACAGTTAACTTGGCTATGATGGTTGTCAACGTGGAAGTTCAGTACTCTATATGTGGATCAGACCTGTTACTTTGCTCTGAATGTTGAACTTTCTGTTTGAACGTATGGAATGGGCTATTATTTTTTTAAATGGGTTGTATTTGTCCTCCACGGGTTTAGAGGCTGACTTGTGGGCCTACCAAGTTGACGCGTACACAATCAGGAGATGATTGTACGTGGAGAGGATGACAGCAGGGACCCGCCAAGGTCATGGCAGTACGCAAGCAAGTGCCTCCTTATCCTTATTTCAAGCCAATAAAAAAATGGCTCCTAAAGGATTTCTGACATCTGGGTCCCATGCCATTGTCAACGTAGTCAATAAACGAGAGAATTGCACAACGAGCGGCTGACACCAGGGACCCAGCAGCTCGCCCAGTTATTTTTGTTTTGGGTTAATTTGATAAATGCCACTCCAAATCTGGTGTTTCTAAGAAATGCCACTGCAATTTCCAAACTTTGAAAAATGCCATTTCCAGTGGCATTTTTCAAAGTCTGAAGTGGCGCTTTTCAAAGTTTGCAAATTGCAGTGGCATTTTCCAAAGTTTGCAAAAATTGCAGTGGCATTTTCTAAAGTTTGGAAATTGCAGTGGCATTTTTAAGAATCGCCATAATTAGAGTGGCATTAACTAATTTGTTTTTGAGACGGAAGTAGGGAGTCAACTGGGCTGTGCAGGGCACTCTGGCCTGTCTAGACAGCCTTCTCTATTATGTTTACCACAGACCAACCCAGTAGTTTTTTTCTTTCTGAAAGTGGCTAGCCCAGTTTTTTTGTGATTTGCCAAGTAAGTCGCTTTGTCAGGCCTGTTGGGCTGCAGATCTTTCAAGACGAGGAGAGCTTCATTCGGCTGGCCGAGAAAATGGCCTATCAGTAATGAGAAATGGGCTGTACATTTTTAAAACACATCAAACCGGCAATTAGTTTCAAATTTCTTTTTTTTTTCATTTCGAGATTTTAAATTGCATTGATTTTTATCCGTGGACAATTTGTTGGATTTTATATTGATATACATTTATTTTTAAAATCAGTTTGAATGTGACTCAAAATTTCGGGATTAAAAACAGTTCGGACTGCACCGAAATATCCAAAATTTCGTATAATTTTTAACCGTGGCCACAATATGGGCTATAATGCTAACAAAAAGAATATGGGCTCCAAAAAAACCTTAAGAATTAGCAAATGAGTTGTAAATTATTAGAAATAATGGCAGATGGGTTGTATGCTATTTTCCATAGATTTTAGGCTTTCCTAAAAAAAGGTTGACGCACAAGCAGTGACTGTTGGATGTCCATCCAACGGCCGTCGTGCTTGTTCAATCTCTGCTGTTCCTGCTCCTGCCGCTCAAACAAGCGCCGGCGGGACTGCCTGCTCCCTCCTCCCCGTGGCCGGCTGTGCTGCCACGCAGGCCTTACCGCCCCACCATACTCACATCGCTGGCCTAGCCATCCCTCTACTCACCCACACCTGCTGTTATTCTCCGGCGATGGCAGACGAACCAGTAAACCCTCGTACAGTCGTACTCCCCTCCGCGTGGGAAACAACTGCCGAGTCTTCCCTGGCTCCGTGTCGTTCCCTTCCTAGGCCTCGCCGTCGTCCACCGCCCTGGTGCTCTCGGCACGGCCTGGTCAACGTGGTCAACGACCGACATGCATCTGAAGTGGACTGTACGTGGAGAGGCTGACAGCTGGGTCCATGGCCGCACGCAAGGAAATGCCTCCTTATTACGCGCAAAATAATGATTCCTCCACCTGACATCTGGGAACCACCGATAGGGCCTCTGTATTTCGCGAAAAAACGTTACCGCCGCTGACAGCTTGGACCCACCAGCTATATCTTCGCACGCAAGGAAGTGCCTCCTTATTATGCACAAAAAATGAATACTCCCCCTGCTAGCTGGGACCCAGTATAGTGGGAGGCTGACTTGTGGGCCTACTAAGTTGATAGGGACGGAGGGCTTTGTCAACTTAGTCAATATGCACGATTCTAGCTCCAGTGACCGTACGATGTCCATCCAACGGCCTTAGTGCTTCTTCAACCTCTGGTCTTCTTGACCCAGCCGCCCAAACCAGCGCCGGTCGTGCCTCGTGCTCCTGCCTCCCATGGCCGGCTGCGATGCCGCGGAGGCCTCACCGCCCCCTACTACTCCCACCGCTGGCCAGGCCATCCCTCTACTCACCCACATCCCCTGTTATTCTGCGGCAACGGCAGCCTCACACCGTAGCGAACCAGTGAACCCTCATACTCCTCTACGCGTGGGCATCCACTGCCGCGTCTTCCCCGGCTCCGCGTCGTCCCCTTCCTAGGCCTCGCCGTCGTCCACCGCCCTGGTGCTCTCGGTGCGGCGTGGTCAGCGTGGTCAAGGAACGGCTTCCATCGGACGTGGACTGTACATGGTGAGGTTGACAGCTGGGTCCACGGTCGCAGCAAGGAAGTGCCTCCTTATTACGCGCAAAATAATTATTCCTCCACTTGACAGCGGGGACCCACCGGACGGGCCACCGTATTTCATGAAAAAAACATTTCCCCTGACTGCTGGGACCCGCCAGCTACATCTTCGCACGCAAGGAAGTGCGTCCGGGCAAAAAACAAACGATTCGCCACCCTGATTGTTGGGACCCACTACTACATCTTCGCAGGCAAGGAAGTGACTGACAGTCGGGACCCACCTGGTCGAAGCGTACGTAGCGTTGTCATTCTGGTCGCAAACGTGTACGTACATACTGGTTGATGTAGAGGCGTGCATGTGTCGTAGTAGAGGCGCGCACGTAGCATGTACACATACGTACAGCGGCCAGTGTGCAAGAAAGAAAATACGGCCACATACGTACATATGGGCAAGGTCTCAAACGCCTACTCGCGCATACATACGGCCAGGGCTCGTGTACATGGCTGGGTCGGAACGGAGAAACTGTGTCGTCGTCGTGTTCATGGGGAGCCAACCGGCTGGGTCAGAACGGAATGCGTTGTCATGTTCATCGGGGGGGCTTGGACGGAACAGCCGATGGAAACGAGGCCTGGCGTACCGCAGAACAGAGGAAATGGCCTTGTGTTCGACGGGCCACGGTCGAAACGGGATCATGTTCATCGGGAGGGGTCTGGCATACCGCAAAACGGAGGAAACGGACCTCCTACGGTCGAAACGGGGGTCCTGTTGATCGGGAGGGGTGTGGCGTACCGCAAAACGGAGGAAACGGACTTATGTTGGAGCGCTACGGTTGAAACGGGGGTCTTGTTCATCGGTAGGGGTGTGGCGTACCGCAAAACAGGAGGATACTGTTCATCTCCACCGTCGACCCCCTCCAGCCTCCACGGGCTACTTTTCATCCACCGTCGACCTCTTCCAGCCTCCACCTGTGACTATTCATCCACGGGCTCCTGTTCATCCAGCCTCCACCGCGCGCTACTCCACCGGCTACTGTTCAACCAGCCCTCTCCACGGGCTCCTGTTCAACCACCCCTCCACGGGCTACTGTTCATCCAGCCCTCCACCTTCTACTGTTCATCCAGCCCTCCACGGGGTGGTCCTGTTCATCCAGCCGTCCACGGGGTCCTGTTCATCCAGCCCCAACCGGCTCGATCGATCGGGGTCCTGTTCATCCAGAGGCAACACACGGGGTCCTGTTCGTCCACCCCCACCGGGAACTGTTCATCCAACCCCCCTAGCAACGCTCACTGTTCATCCAAAGGCAGCATCGATCGGCTTCAGTTAGCAGTAGTAGCGAAGGAATCGCTCGATCCGGTTCAGTTAACAGCCATCGATCAATCGCTCGGGTTCAGTAACGCATAGCCTGCAGTGCAATCGCTCGGGTTCAGTTAGAGCCCAACGCCTTGCTCGGGTTCAGTTAGAGCCCAATGCCTCTCACCCACGCGCGTGCGTGTATGAGAGAAACGCACATCGCTCAGCCCCGACCACCCACCGTAACCAGGAACACCCCGATATTTTCCTCGCCCTCGCTTCTACCATGGTTTTTTCCGTCATGGACGGCCTAAAGAATGTCATGCAGCTGCATCTCCGGCCCGCCCAGGACAAAAAGCCCATTTTCTGTCATGATTTTTTGACATAGAAGTAGGACCCCACCACATCTATGATGATACCGGGTTTTGTCACAATTATCGTCATAGAAGTGTCATAAGTATGACAAAAAAATTCGTTCGGCCCAAAATGTCACGGATGTGTCTTTTTTTTTGTAGTGCAAGTCAGTCATGCATGTGCGAAGTATACTTTGGTTTGTGAGATTAGCTACCTCCATTCTATATGTATCCCTAGCACGCCAAGCCACTGATTGACTTGTTCAAGGAAAAGGAGTTGTTGTGCTAATCCTAGGTCATGCACATGACTTTGTTACCAAGATGATGGTTCCCAACCAGAACTAGGTAGTGCTTGTTGTAAGACTACCATGTGGTCATGCTTGTCTGGGACAGCGTGTTCACATGTGTGTAGCAGAACCAGCTCATGTTTTGGAGCTTGCTATCATAGTTCATTTCCCGAGAATCTCGCGACCCTATCTCGTTGATTTGTGTTGCAAACTTTCCTTTTCAGATACGCGGATGTCTGGAATATCTTGTCACCAATCGGATCTGAATCTCAGGCAGAAATGATGGTTGGAACATTTCAACGTTTGCATCTTGTCCCCAGCTTGCACCGCCATTGTGCCATTTTACTATGGTCTGCCTTCTCAATAACTGTTATTCAGGATCATCCTCAAAAGTGGGCTTACCTTGGGCCCTATCCTTTCTCGATGATAAGAATAAATCATCCATCACGTTGTCTTCGACAAGGTAGTCCACATCATCCAGTCTAGTCCGAGTATGTCATTCTTTCGAACTCCTTCAAATGATCGATGGTGATTACTTTAGGCCGGTGTGAAGAGTTTCAATGATCTCTGTATCAAAAGTAATCCTTTTGCCACTTAAGGGAATAATCCTACGAGTCACCTCCTCTAAGGTGGCCCGTTATGGAATCATGGCAATCAATCTCCTCGCTACTTTGAAAACCATGCACCATTCTACTCTAGCGTGGAATTGTTGCCTACCAAATTGAGCAATCGTCATCTTTTTCTTCCATCACCCTGATGTGTGTTTTGTGTCTCAACTTGAGAGAGTTTACTATGTCTCATTTTGTGAGTTGATCGTGAGTTGCTCGATCTTTTAGAAGATTGACTCTTTAGAGTTTCCCTTTCTTCTCATTGTCATGTTGGATGAAGATCTCGAAAACAAAGACGTCAAAATCAATTTGAAGCAATGAATCAACATCATCAAGAAGGACAATTGGATCATGAAGATTGTGTTAGCTTTGCGTCCCCTCTGTCTTCTTACCTCACGTCTTGAATCTCAGGACGAGATTCTTGTTTAGTGGGGGTGAGTTGTCACAGCCCTAGAATTTGATTGCAAATAGTTGCACAAGCATCCATGCATCATGTCTAAATTTCTTTGAAAGTTGAAATGGGGATTGATCCAAGCCCTAGCGCCTAATGAATTCAAATAGGTTCAAATAAAATCATTTTCAATGATCCCGAAATGCCCTTTGAAAATGTTCATGATTTCTGATAAAGGTGAAAACCTCTGCCAAAAATGATGAACATATTTCTAGGTCATTCCTGGATTTTTGAATTAAATCATAATGTATTTGAATTGGGGCATTTGAATTCTATAAATATTTTAAATGCACCAATTATTCTGGAATCACTTGAGGGCCTCTGGAATAATTCAGATAGTGCCCATAATTATTTTCAGAATTTAATAAAATGATTTAGTCCTAAAACTAAATCAAAACACAGAGGAAATAAATAGAAAACAGAAACAAAAGAGAAAACAGAGAAGAGAGAGGAACCTTACCTGCACTTACCTGGCGCGGCCAGCTGGACAACCCAACCCACTGGCTGGAGGGGTTGTCTTCAACCTCTGCCAGTAGGCAGAGGCGTGTCAACGCCCGCGCGCCCGAGGCCTCCACCTCCTCCCTGCCTGCCTCACACCCCCGAGACTCTCTCCCAGCGCCACGGAGATGGCCACGAACCCCCCTCTCTTGGGAACTCCTCCCCCTTCTCCGCTCTCTCTCCCGCGACCACCTGAACTTAGCCATCGCCGCCGCTCACTCCCAACACGCCCACCGAGCTCGCCTGACCTCCTCACCGTATCCCTAGGCTCCGTCGTGGCTCTGCACGCTGACGAGAAGAACAAAAAAAGCTCGGGAGCCCCTCAGCCTCGCCATCGCTGTCGTCCTCATCCTTGGGAGACGACCACCGCCGTCGTCAATTCGCCGGCCACAGGACATCCCCGAGCAAGCCGAGCCCCTCTTGTGATCACTGTGAGCTTCGCCGTTGTTTCCCCCTAACCCCGCGGCCTAGAGCTCGTTGTAGCCGCCGTTTTCATTGATGCCCGACGCACGCCGCCGCATGAGCTCGTCGCCGACGAGGCTCCGGTGGCCAGTTGGTCCCGTGCATGCCTCCGTTGGGTTCGTGAGCTCTCGTAGATCACGTAGGTGCAAACCGCTGTTCCTCCCGCGCGCCGTGTCGTCGATTCTGTCGACACCAGAGCTCCGGCCTCTACCCAACTCGCCGCTGCGGCCGCTACAGACCACCTCGCGCCCTCTCACTACCACCGCTGGATGCGCATGAGCCCCAGCTCGCCGTAGAACCCAACCGCGTCGCAAGCCGTGCCCTGTGGGCGATTCCCGAGCCACCCCGCCGCCGCGGCACCTCGCCGGCGAGTTAACCCCGGTTAAACGCCGGCCTAACTGCAGATTAGGCGTTGACCTAATAGTCTTAGGTCACTGACAAATGGGCCCCACGCCCTTAATTAATCACAGGTTTATCTCCCTGCTTAGTTTAAGCTAATGTCGTGGCCCCACCGGTCAGTTTGACTTGGCCACGTCAGCATTGACGGGGTCCCACGTGTCAGCCTCTGTAGCTGACTCTGTATCACTGACTAGTGGGCCCTACTGGTCAGGTTTGACCTGGACCGCGCCTGTTGACCTGATGACATCACACCGACGTCATGCTGACACAATTAATATTTTTTGGATTAAAAAAATTCAGAAAATTCCAGAAATAGTATAAACTTCTGAAAATCATAGAAAATAATCTATTACTCAGATTGAAAAGATTTATATATGAAAAATGATCAGAAAAATTCAACCTATCCATCTGTACCATTTTCATGCATGTCAGAACAACTTATGGCTGCTGTTTAGGACAAATCATATAAAGGGCATTTAAACCTTCACATATGGAGTTTGAATTTGAAACTAGGGTTCAAACCAACTTCATTTAACTTGTTGCTAGTTGCATTAGATCAAAAAACAGCATATTACCATGTCACATTCATGCATCATATTGTTGCATTGCATTGATTGTGTTCTTTCTTGTTTGCAGGTATTTGTCCCCTCTCAGTAGACGTGGTTTCGACGATGTGATCGATGACACCGATGAAGAGCTATACTATCTTCAGTAGTGCCAGGCAAGAAAAACCCCCATGTTCATTTCGATACAATCCCACTCTCTCGCTCCTGCTCTCTTTTACTGCATTAGGACAACAACGATTCAACTGTTACATGTTGCGGTAGTTGAACCCCTTTCCTCTGCATGACCTGTCATTGCCACAGTAAATAGATGAAACCCACTAGCATGAGTAGGAGTTGTTTGAGCCCTGATGTGCCTACTCATTCATGCTTGTTTGTCATGCCTGCTACTGCTTAGAGTTGAGTCAGGTCTGATTCATCGGGGATGAATTGGAATGGTGATGAACATGTCCTACTGTGTGTGAGCTAAGTGTGTGAACACGATTTGGTAAAGCTAGTGGTGAGAGGCCATGTAGGAGTACATGGTGGGTTGTCTCATTCAAACCGTCCTCAGGAACTAAGTTCTGTGTTTGTGATCCATGAACAGCTACTACCACACATTGGGCTCTGGGCACTCCAAGCTCTCTCGACTTATAAATCAACCTGATCTCTGTCCACGAGTTACAACTAGTTTCTGGTGTTTCTAGGCTGTGCTAGTAGTCTACCAAGTGGCACCCGGTACAGGTGGGCTTGGGACAGACTAGGCACCGTGGGATGGTGTACCAAGCGTAGATCCATCCATCGAGGTGGGCTTGGGAACCCTGCATGGGGCCGTGAGCGACACCCCGGCCGGATCTCCTTGCGGATGGAACCTGAATAGGCGATAAACCTGGATTAGAGACTTGTGTGGTTAGTTAGGTCGTGGCCGACTCCCTCGCCAGGCTTCCGCTTGAAGGTTGCCGAGATACACGATGTGTAGATGGTGGTAAGTGGCGAGAGCGTGTGTGAAGTACACCCATGTTGGGTTATAAATGATCAATTCGAATAGCCGTGTCTGCGGTAAAGGACTTCTGGGTTGCCTGTACAGTTCATAGACAAGTGAAAGTGGATACTCTAAAATGCGCAAGATAAGCGTGAGTGCTATGGATGGCGTTCTCGTAGGGAGACGGGAGCGGATCCATAGTGGTGTATTGATTGGTGAATATGTGGACTCGTGTGCGCCACCTCAAAAGAGTTACTAGCAGTCATAGTTCAGGATAGCCACCGAGTCAAAGCTGGCTTTCTGCAGTTAAACTCCACCACCCATTTTTGATACTGATGCATGTGTAGCTAGTTCTGATGTAAGTCTTGCTACGTACATTTGTACTCACATTTGCTTAATTTATGTTTTTGCAGAGAGACTTCAGTCTCACTAGTAGCTCTGCGTGGACTTCGACATTTAGCTTGTTACCTCAGCTACAATCTTGTGCCCTCGGCAGTGTCTTGTAGGTTGTCAGGCTTCTCAGCCTTTTTCATTTGTAGTTGTCTGTACTCAGACAAGTTAAGCTTCCGCATGTGCTTGATGCTTGTATGACTAGAATGCTGGGTCATCAGACCCATGTTTGTAATATCCGGCTCCTCGGAGCCTAATGAATAAATACTTTGAGTTGTAGAGTTTTGTTGTGATGCCATGTTGTATTTGCACATATCGAGCATATTGTGTGTATGATTTGAAATGCTTGGTATGTGTGGGATCCGACAACCTAGTTGTTTATCCTTGGTAGCCTCTCTTACCGGGAAATGTCTCCTAGTGCTTCCACCGAGCGATGGTAGCTTGCTACTTCTCCGGAACACTTAGGCTGGCCGGCATGTGTCCTTCTTCATTCCTGTGTCTGTCCCTTCGGGGAAATGTAACACGGTGTCTACCGGAGTCCTGTTAGCCTGCTACAGCCCAGATTCTTCAGAATCCTGTTAGCCCAGCTGCTACAGCCTGGATTCACTTGTTGATGACCGACACGTTCATTGCTGGGTCATGTATGCCTGTCCCTGTAAGTTAGTGCCACTTTGGGTTTACGACTAGTCATGTCGGCCCGGGTTCTCTGTCATATGGATACTAGCAACACTATCATATACGTGAGCCAAAAGGCGCAAACGGTCCCGGGCCAGGTAAGGTGGCACTCGTGGGAATACCGTGCATGAGGCCGCAAAGTGATATGATGTGTTACATGCTAGATCGGTGTGACTTAGGATCGGGGTCCTGACAGCTTTGGTATCAGAGCCTGACTGCCTGTAGGATTACCAAGCCAAACTGGTCGAAGTTGAGTCTAGAAATGCTTTAGTTATATAAGGGAATTGATTATGGAAGGGAACGTAAGGCTCTTTTTACTCCTTTACCTTATGCCCTTCTGATCCGAGTCATCCTATCTTTCCTACGGGGTTAAGGAACTAGGCTTTCTATTCTTTCTATCAGGATCACGTGTTACTAATTCGTAGACTTATAGGATTGATGGATTCAAGCCTTAGTTCAGTTTCTACTACCTCCGTGTGGTGACAGTTGATCTCGGAACCTTGAAATTGTGATGTTAAGTGGTTATGCCACCATTTTTCAGGATGTGTCAAATCTTTTTTGAGTAGTTACAGCCGTTATGCTGTCCGACTCATCCCAGGTTTCTAAACAATCTGATGCATTTGAAAATCTTTCCTCCCTGATTCCGATGTCTTTTTAGGCCAGGTTAACCATACTACATCGGTCTGTTGAGGTACTCCATTGCCTTGACATATATGTTGGAGCTAGTATTATGACCTTAGGCATCCTAGAGAACCACCCACTAATCTAGCAATGCTTTATATCCGCAGTGTGGTAACTCTGGCCACCATTCTCGAAAGCATCCCGTGATGTTATTAGTTAGTAGGCATTCCATTTCTGGGTTCTTGAACTCGAGATTCACCCTACTTACTTCATGTTGCTAGTGTTTGATAGTTCCTTTAGGATATTAGTAACCTTGTGATAGTCCTCGAGGTTCCGTGGTATATCGTTCTTCCAATACCATGAACCATTAAGGCAGAAGTTCTTTGGACCAAAAGATCACAACAAGAGTGCTCCCAATGAGTTCCACATTCTATGTTGTGACTCTACCAGTCCTACCTTTCTGCATGGGTTATCGGGAAGAAATGTTGAGCTTTGCTCGACATACTAATCTATGCATCCACAACTCAGAAGGTTATATGTTCCTTGAGTTGTTCCTCTTTAGTTGTATCATGACCATCATCTATCAGTTGATAGCCAAGAGTATGTGTTCATTTGTGCTCATCGATGCCTATTATTCTTGTGGTCCATCAAGCCATTCTATTCCGGAATGACTAGGAGAAACAAACTCCGGTACCTCTTCCATATATAGGATTGGGTCAAAGTAGTTGTACCCCGCAGATCAAAATGCCAATCCAGCTTTTCTTTTGTTCTACCTTGGAGTGTTGCCCTCTTCATGTCAGGATTGTCACGAGTATTGCACCATCTCTTATGAATTCTTGACGCAGTGATACTTCTCTCCATCATTGTTCATTCCTCGGTCTCCGTGTTGGTTGTAACCGGTGCTGACAAGTGAACTGTGATCTGTGAAATCAATACTCCTAGCAACTCCATTGCTTGGTAGTTAATGGACAATAATCTTATTTTTAGTGTGTTGGTTATTGAATCATCATCCTAAGATTTATCATGCGACCTAGTCCATTTTCCCTGGTGCACTCCTCGATCAATGAGATAGGATTGTGTCAATCCATCACTCTCTTGATCACATCGCTTGCCCTGAAAAGCAATATTGTTCTTGAGCTTAGTAACATATCGGTGGTTCGTGATTTTCCGAATATCTTCTCGGAAGTGTTACCAGGTTGTCACCTGACCGCTATGTTGAGTTCGTGATCAAGTTGGGTTCTTGTAACCCACCCTTTCTCCAAGAATCTGTGTTGGATACCCTGAACTAGTTAGTTAAGCTAAACAACGACTTGGAGAGTTGGAAGATAAAAGCTTTGTCTAACTTAGTTCATTGCCAAAGGGATATCCTTGTGTTCGTGTGTTAGCTGAAGAAAGATGATATCTTCATTGATTGATCCTCGTGATCAGTTGTTGGATCTATTATCTTACCAATCTTTGATTTGAGTATGGGTTATCGTCAAATCAAATCAGAACCAATGATTTTGGTAATGTTGTCTTACTCGTGGTTATTTCCTCGGGCATACATCATTATATCTTTTGGGTCTGACCAATGCTATCACCTTGTTCACATAGTTGTGGAATTCCATCTTCATCGGAATCTCGATGATTTGATGTTGAGCTCATCAACCACATTTCATCTTGTCCATGATTCATGTTGAACATCTAAGTTAGTGTTGGAAATTTTCTTAAACATTATCTTCATGTTAACCCTTGAAGTATAACTCATGATGAAAGAAGTGACTTCCTCTAAGTTCATGTGCATTTAGTGCAAGTTGCCGCCGTGAATTCAAGAAAGTCAATGTTGCTTCCTCTGGAATCATCCCAAGTCAGTCATGCATGTGCGAAGTGCTGGGGAACGTAGTAATTTCAAAACATTTCTACGCACATGCAAGATCATGGTGATGCATAGCAACGAGAGGGGAGAGTGTTGTCCAGGTACCCTCGTAGACCGAAAGTGGAAGCGTTAACACAACGCGGTTGATGTAGTCGTACGTCTTCACGATCCGACTGATCAAGTACCGAACGCACGGCACCTCCGAGTTCAGCACACGTTCAGCTCGATGACGTCCCTCGAACTCCGATCCAGCCGAGTGTTGAGGGAGAGTTTCGTCAGCACGACGGCGTGGTGACAATGTTGATGTTCTACCGACGCAGGGCTTCGCCTAAGCACCGTTACGATATTATCGAGGTGTAATATGGTGGAGGGGGGCACCGCACACGGCTAAGAGATCAATGATCAATTGTGTGTCTAGAGGTACCCCCTGCCCCCGTATATAAAGGAGCAAGGGGGGGTTCGGCCGGCCAAGGGGAGAGGCGCGCCAGGAGGAGTCCTACTCCTACCGGGAGTAGGACCCCCCCTTTCCATGTTGGACTAGGAGAGAGAGGGGGAAGAGGAGGAGGGGAGGAAGGAAAGGGGGGCGCCGCCCCCTTCTCCTTGTCCTATTCGGATTGGGGGGAGGGGCGTGCGGCCCTTCCCTGGCCTCCTCTCCTCTCTTCCACCTAGGCCCACTAAGGCCCATTAAGTTAACGGGGGGGTTCCGGTAACCTCCCGGTACTCCGGAAAAATCCCGATTTCACCCGGAACACTTCCGATGTCCAAACATAGGCTTCCAATATATCAATCTTTATGTCTCGGCCATTTTGAGACTCCTCGTCATGTCCGTGATCACATCCGGGACTCCGAACAACCTTCGGTACATCAAAACATATAAACTCATAATATAACTATCATCATAACGTTAAGCGTGCGAACCCTATGGGTTCGAGAACTATGTAGACATATTGGTTGCTCATATTGGTTCCCACATATTCTACGAAGATCTTTATCGGTCAGACCGCATAACAACATACGTTGTTCCCTTTGTCATCGGTATGTTACTTGCCCGAGATTCGATCGTCGGTATCTCGATACCTAGTTCAATCTCGTTACCGGCAAGTCTCTTTACTCGTTCCGTAATACATCATCCCGCAACTAACTCATTAGTCACAATGCTTGCAAGGCTTATAGTGATGTGTATTACTGAGTGGGCCCAGAGATACCTCTCCGACAATCGGAGTGACAAATCCTAATCTCGAAATACGCCAACCCAACAAGTACCTTTGGAGACACCTGTAGAGCACCTTTATAATCACCCAGTTACGTTGTGACGTTTGGTAGCACACAAAGTGTTCCTCCGGTAAACGGGAGTTGCATAATCTCATAGTCATAGGAACATGTATAAGTCATGAAGAAAGCAATAGCAACATACTAAACGATCGAGTGCTAAGCTAACGGAATGGGTCATGTCAATCACATCATTCTCTTAATGATGTGATCCCGTTAATCAAATGACAACTCATGTCTATGGCTAGGAAACATAACCATCTTTGATCAATGAGCTAGTCAAGTAGAGGCATACTAGTGACACTCTGTTTGTCTATGTATTCACACATGTATTATGTTTCCGGTTAATACAATTCTAGCATGAATAATAAACATTTATCATGATATAAGGAAATAAATAATAACTTTATTATTGCCTCTAGGGCATATTTCCCTCACGAAGTATACTTTGGTTTGGGAGATTAGCTACCTCCATTCTATATGTATCCCTAGCACGCCAAGCCACTGATTGACTTGTTCAAGGAAAAGGAGTTGTTGTGCTAATCCTAGGTCATGCACAAGACTTTGTTACCAAGATGATGGTTCCCAACCAGAACAGTGAGGAACCTTACCTGCACTTACCTAGCGCGGCTAGCTGGACGGCCCAGCCCACTGGCTGGAGCGGTTGTCTTCAACCTCTGCCAGTAGGCAGAGGCGTGTCGACGCCTGCGCGCCCGAGGCCTCCACCTCCTCCCTGCCTGCCTCACACCCCCGAGACTCTCTCCCAGCACCACGGAGACGGCCACGAACCCCCTCTCTCTGGAACTCCTCCCCCATCTCCGCTCTCTCTCCCGCGACCACCCGAGCTTAGCCGCCACCGCCGCTCACTGCCAACATGCCCACCGAGCTCGCCTGAACTCCTCACCGTATCCCTAGGCTCCGCCGCGGCTCTACACGTCGACGAGAAGAACAAAACAAGCCCGGGAGCCCCTCAGCCTCGCCATCGCCATCGTCCTTGTCCTCGGGAGCCGACCACCGCCGTCGTCGATTCGCCGGCCACAGGACATCTCCGAGCAAGCCGAGCCCCTCTTCGTGATCACTGTGAGCTTTGCCGTTGTTTCCCCCTAACCCCGCGGCCTAGCGCTCGCTGTAGCCGCCGTTTTCATTGATGCCCAAAGCACGCCACCGCACGAGCTCGTCGCTGACGAGGCTCCGGTGGCCAATTGGTCCCATGCGTGCCTCCGTTGGGTTCGTGAGCTCTCGTAGATCACGTAGGTGCAAACCGCTGGTCCTCCCGCACGCCGTGTCGTCGATTCCGTCGACACCAAAGCTCCGGCCTCTGCCCAACTCGCCGCTGCCGCCGCTACAGACCACCTCACGCCCTCTCACTGCCACCGCTGGGTGCGCACGATCCCTAGCTCGCTGTAGAACCCAACCATGTCGCAAGCCGTGCCCTGTGGGCGATTCCCGAGCCACCCCGCCGCCGCGGCACCTCGCCGGCGAGTTAACCCTAGTTAAACGCCAGCCTAACTGCAGATTAGGCGCTAACCTAATAGTCTTAGGTCACTGACAAATGGGCTCCACGCCCTTAATTAATCACAAGTTTATCTCCCTGCTTAGTTTAAGCTAATGCCGTGGCCCCACCGGTCAGTTTGACTTGGCCACATCAGCATTCACCGGGTTCCACGTGTCAGCCTCTGTAGCTGACTCTGTATCACTGACCAGTGGGCCCTACTGGTCAGGTTTGACCTGGACCGCGCCTGTTGACCTGATGAGATCACACTGACGTCATGTTGACGCAATTAATAGTTTTCTGGATTAAAACAAATTCATAAAATTCCAGAAATAGTATAAACTTCTAAAAATCATAGAAAATAGTCTATAACTCAGATTGAAAAGATTTATATATGAAAAATGATCAGAAAAATTCAATCTATCCATCTGTACCATTTTCATGCATGTTAGAACAACTTATGGCTGATGTTTAGGACAAATCATATAAAGGGCATTTAAACCTTCACATATGGAGTTTGAATTTGAAACTAGGGTTCAAACCAACTTCATTTAACTTGTTGCTAGTTGCATTAGATCAATCAACAGCATATTGCCATGTCACGTTCATGCATCATATTGTTGCATTGCATTGATTGTGTTCTTTCTTGTTTGCCGGTATTTGTCCCCTCTCAGTAGACGTGATTTCGACGATGTGATCGATGACACCGATGAAGAGCTATACTGTCTTCAGAAGTGCCAGGCAAGCAAAACCCCCTTGTTCATTCCGATACAATCCCACTCTCTCGCTCCTACTCTATTTTACTGCATTAGGACAACGACGATTCAACTGGTACATGCTGCGGTAGTGGAACCCCTTTCCTCTGCATGATCTGTCATTGCCACATTAAATAGATGAAACCCACTAGCATGAGTAGGAGTTGTTTGAGCCCTGATGTGCCTACTCATTCATGCTTGTTGGTCATGCCTGCTACTGCTTAGAGTTGAGTTAGGTCTGATTCATCGGGGATGAATTGGAATGGTGATGAACATGTCCTACTGTGTGTGAACACGATTTGGTAAAGGTAGCGGTGAGAGGCCATGTAGGAGTACATGGTGGGTTGTCTCATTAAAGCCGTCCTCAGGAACTGAGTTCTGTGTTTGTGATCCATGAACAGCTACTACCACACATTGGGCTCCGGGCACTCCAAGCTCTCTCGACTTATTAATCAAACTGATCTCTGTCCAGGAGTTGCAACTAGTTTCTGGTGTTTGTAGGCTGTGCTAGTAGTCTACCAAGTGGCACCCAGTACAAGTGGGCTTGGGACAGACTAGGCACCGTGGCACGGTGTACCAAGCATAGATCCATCCGTCGAGGCGGGCTTGGGAACCCTGCACACATCGTTTGGGGCCGTGAGCGACACCCCGGCCGGATCTCCTTGCGGATGGAACCCGAATAGGCGATAAACCTGGATTAGAGACTTGTGTGGTTAGTCAGGTTGTGGTCGACTCCCTCGCCAGGCTTCCGGTTGAAGGTTGTCGAGATACACGACGTGTACATGGTGGTAAATGGCGAGAGCGTGTGTGAAGAAGTACACCCCTGCACGGTTATAAATGATCTATTCGAATAGCTGTGTCCGCGGTAAAGGACTTCTGGGTTGCCTGTACAGTTCATAGACAAGTGAAAGTGGATACTCTAAAATGCGCAAGATAAGCGTGGGTGCTATGGATGGCATTCTCGTAGGGAGACGGGAGCGGACCCATAGTGGTGTATTGATTGGTGAATATGTGGACTCGTGTGCGCCACCTCAAAAGAGTTACTAGCAGTCATAGCTCAGGATAGCCACCGAGTCAAAGCTGGCTTTGTGCAGTTAAACTCCACCACCCCTTTTTGATACTGATGCATGTGTAGCTAGTTCTGATGTAAGTCTTGCTACGTACATTTGTACTCACGTTTGCTTAATTTATGTTTTTGCAGAGAGACTTCAGTCTCACTAGTAGTTCTGCGTGGACTTCGACGTTTAGCTTGTTACCTCCGCTACGATCTTGTGCCCTCGGCAGGGTCTTGTAGATAGTCAGGCTTCTCAGCCTTTTTCATTTGTAGTTGTCTGTACTCAGACAAGTTAAGCTTCCGCATGTGCTTGATGCTTGTATGACTTGAATGCTGGGTCATCAGACCCATGTTTGTAATATCCGGCTCCTCGGAGCCTAATGAATAAATACTTTGAGTTGTAGAGTTTTGTTGTGATGACATGTTGTATTTGCACATATCGAGCATATTGTGTGTATGATTTGAAATGCTTGGTATGTGTGGGATCCGACAACCTAGTTGTTTATCCTTGGTAGCCTCTCTTACCGGGAAATGTCTCCTAGTGCTTCCACTGAGCCATGGTAGCTTGCTACTTCTCTGGAACACTTAGGCTGGTCGGCATGTGTCCTTCTTCGTTCCTGTGTCTGTCACTTCGGGGAAATCTCACGCGGTGTCTACCAGAGTCCTGTTAGCCTGCTACAGCTCAGATTCTCCGGAGTCCTGTTAGCCCAGCTGCTACAGCCCGGATTCACTTTTTGATGACCGACATGTTCGTTGCTGGGTCATGTATGCATGTCCCTGTAAGTTAGTGCCACTTTGGGTTTACGACTACTCATGTCGGCCCGGGTTCTCTGTCATATGGATACTAGCGACACTATCATATACGTGAGCCAAAAGGCACAAACAGTCCCGAGCCAGGTATGGTGGCACCCGTGGGAATACCGTGCGTGAGGCCGCAAAGTGATATGATGTGTTACATGCTAGATCGGTGTGACTTAGGATTGGGGTCCTGACATCTGATGAATCTGCAATGTGCTTATTTTTCATCAACATATTTTATTGATAGCATGCGAACCCTTACTTAACATGATGACTAACTACCTTATATGTGTTGCAGGGAAACGATGGGAAGCACTGAGGTTTACAAGATGGTACTAACTATTATACCTTGCCTTTTTTTATTCCTTTGCCCCGTTTCCAGTATAGAGAAGATATTTATGCACATCCTTGTTTTCAGGGTTCACTGATGATTACCTCTCAAACCACCTCTATGGCCAGGAGGCGAGGAAAGTTTTCATACAACACCCACGGTTAAATATTGAAGTGTTCCTGAAGAGGTCGAAGGATGGACGGTCAATCATCCACAGACACTGGCCTAAAGTTGCAAAGACCTTCAACATGAATGAAGGCTCAATATTCGCCTGCCGCTTCAGCAGTGTTCCAGATGAGATGCATCTCTCTATGTACCGTCTATGATGCTAATTTTGAAAGGTTCTAGATGTTGCATGTGAAACTTGCTGCTGGTGCAGTTGTGTAATTGGGTAGATGAGTGCTGAAGCTATATCATGGTGTACTCCGATGTATTTGAATTATGAAATCCTGCTTCCTTAATATGGAAATGGAATATATTATGTGCTTAATATGAATGTCAATTAGATTAGTAAATGGATTATTAATAATAGGCCAATTAGCTTGCTAATTGGGTTTTCCTATTGCAAACGGTTAATGAGAAAACACCGTGGGCGATGACCTAAGGCAACGCACACAGTTTCTAGGAATAGACCGTGTTGGATCAATGAACAATCACACACGACATTCTCTTCAAAACTGTTTGCGTTATGCCACCTTGTGCAAACGTTTTCCTTGTAGTGACTGTGTGGGATATATATACGAACGAAAACGTTTAGTGGTGACTGACTATGTGGGATGTACTTACGACCAGAAATGATTTCGCCTGTATAATTGTATTTCTTTTAGCACTACTATACATATTTCTGTATTTGAGTGCTCGACGGTCGCACACGACCTCATTTTGCCGAGCATGTGTGCCAGGAGGGCATATCCCCAACGGTTTCTGGGTCGTGTGGAACAACCCCCCCTATCGCCCACACTTACTTGGCGACGGTTCCAAATGCCGTCGCGGGAAGGGGTTAAAAACGTTTGTTTAGGACCGACGCGCACCAGTGCAAGATCAATAGAACCTCACAACAAGTGCAAGAGAGCACCAGAGTGTTCTAAAGACACTAGTAAAGCTCCCCATGATTTGTGCACTCCTTAGAATATTTGCATTAGGTTACCAAGTGCACAAAATAGGATCATCACTCCACGAAAGTCAATAGAAACTCACAACAAGTGCAAGTAGCATGTAGGAAACAAACCTATGTGGCACCCCGGCTCAGAGAAACCGGAACGCCCCGTATTCCAGCCCAGAGATCGAGATGAAGTCTTCTGGAATACGGCACTGCTTAGCATAGAACAAATCAGCTCTTTATTACCATCTATTTGGATACAAGGGGATTACATCGGCACGGCGACACTATGCCTGCCACAGTTGCTCTATGCAAGCAGCAGAACAACTCGAAGCAGCGGAAAAATTTCTAGCAGCGGAACAGCGACGACAGTGATGAACTCCACTCCGCAGGGACTCTGGCTGGAACGCGTATCCTAGCTCGCACGAACGGAAACCACGACATGCAAGCAATCAAATCCGGCATGACCTGCAAACTGGCATGACACACCAGGTCGGTACATTGAATGTACTTGCAAGCTCACAGCAACCAAAGCAATCAAGAGAAACAACAACATGGCATTTAGAGGTTAAGCAGGAATTATCATGAGAACATCAGGATAACATGGCATTAACAACATGAACATGATACAGCTAGAACAATATGAGCATGGTATGACTATATAAATCTGACGATACTAGCATGCAACATGATGACACTATATGCACCACTTATTTTGCTCGGGTTACCTCATAACCATCACATGCATTACTTACCAACCTCAGACATCACACGATCATCTCAGGATCAAATCAAGCTTGGTATAAACAATACCGTAGTAATTATTAAATGACCATAAGGAGCTTGATCTTCACCACAAACGGAACCACTCTTGGCTCAATGGGTTACCTCGTAACCAAACGGTGATCATTCACGGATCACATAACCAACTTATCTCATCATCGAACCAGGGATGTTATTAAGCACATTATTATTATTACTGTTGACCCATAGTGTGACCAACTATGAACTGGGCCCTTATCCGCGGACGCGGCTATCAATAGATTTAATATACACTCTGCAGAGGTTAGTACACTGTACCCACACCACGAAACCCATGGCTTTGCACTCCCATTTGGGTGGACCAACGGTGTTCCGACAAAACTGTCCTACTGCCATGACACCCTCCCGGCCACTCCGACAAACTCCCCTTTGGGCTAAGTCATGGGTGGCCCTATGCCTACCAGAGACACCAACGGCCACCATCGTGGCAAAACATAAACGGTCCCAAACGGGGACAAGGTACCATAACAACAACAACGAGCACACAAGGCTTATGTCTGCCTACCTGATCAGGGTAGCACGCGCCCATAACCTTCCCTCGTTGGAGGCACCGGCGAGAGGCATGACAATAGACCCAGTTAGGACCTTCCCATTAGGCAAATGTGGTTGCACTGGTCAGCTTGATATGGTGGCACCATGACTCAGCGAACAGTTGTTCAAGTTCATTTTAATCCGGTTAAACTTGAATGCAATATGTTGAGCCATGATAAAATAACATGGTGCAATTACAAAACATGACCATGATATCAACATAAGCATGGAGGTACAACATAACTATTAACCATATCAACAATGAATCATATCCAACTGAGCATATCATAATGACGAGCATGAATATTACAAGTACAACACTACTCATAGCATAACATGACCATTAGCATCAACAATAAGTACCATGCAAGAACACACAAATAACATAACCGAGTAAACACTTAACCAACTAACAGAAAAAGAACAATGCATATCAACGGTATTCGGTAATCGACGACAGTCATGCACCGAAGAACATGACCAACCCAACATGTACTACTACCAAGCATGGCCAGAATGAAAGTAATACTAGCAGGTAGAACATGATAACAGAGTGCAAGAAAACATAGCATGACGGTAACCACCGATCCATAAGCATAACCGAAATAACGACAGCAGTAGCAAAACAAACATACAGTTATTTAAAGATTCAAGTTGAAAACCAATGCTACTGCATGACTATCATGCAAATGGTGGTTGTGGCTTGCCTGGGGATGAAGAAATCACCGGGAGAAAGTGCGAGAAGCTCGCGGAACGAATCGCTGGAAAACGTTCTCGCTCGGAGGGGGCTGATTAAGCGTAAGGGCAAAATGGGCATTTTGATAATTTTAAAACATGGTGAAAATGATACCAATAGAACGGGCTCAACGAAACAAAGACGTGGGCTTTGGATTCACCTCAAACGGAGTTGCGAGCAAAAAGTTATAGCCCGACGAAGTTCAGGGACCAATTTGTAAAGATTTCTACACAAACAGGTCCCTGGGCTGAAAAACAGAAAACGTATTTCAGAGAATACGCTTTCAGAACTGGAAAGCGTATTCTTCGCCGCAACAGAGAGAAATACGCCTTCCTGAAGAGAAAATGCATTTCTAGTTGAAGCAAAGCAAGAATACGTTTTCGAACAAAGGAAGACGTATTCAGAGGAATACGCTTCCACTTACCACGTGGCCAGGGGCGGGGTCAACGGCTGACTGGCTGACGGGTGGGACCGCGGGGTCCACCGGCCAGCTGGCAGGGAGGGGGTCGGGGCCTTCGTTTCCTTCCTCTCGCCCGCGCCTGGCCGCCGCAGAGCCGGCCCCGACGAGGCCTGCCGGAGCTACGGGGCATCTCCGGCGAGGCTCCGCACATGGACGAGCTCAGCGGACTCCGGTGCATCTCCAAGGCCCATCCACGGACGGCGGGGTGGACCAAGGTGATGGCAACACGGGCGCCGGCGGACGAGGCCTTCGGGCTCCGACGAACTCGAAGAATAGAGCCACCGGGGAAGGAAGGGAAGCGCTGGAGTGGCTCTAGAGTACTAGGGAGGGCCGAGGTGGTGGAGGAAGAGAGGGATGGGCTCGGGCTTGTGCCAATTTAGCCGATGATCGGCGATGGCCAAGGCGGCCATGGGAGGGCTCTGGACCATCTTGAGCTCGGAGGAGAGGTCGGGGAGGTTTCTGGGAGTGAGGAGAGGGGGTTGGTGATCTCGGGGGTCTCGGGGGAGGGCTTAAATAGGCGCGAGGCAAGGAGGCCGAGCTGGCGTCGCTGCGGATACGTGTCCGGCGCCGCGGACGTGTGTGCACGCGCATAAGCTCGGGGTTAGGCGACGAGAGGGAACAGGAGGGAGAGCTAACGGGGAAGAGGCGGGCAAGGAAGCACAGGGAGGACGAGACGAGGAGGAAGACGACGGTCGACGCACTGTGCTCCTGTGGGCGTTCGGCGGCGAGCGTCGGTGAGGAAGCAGACGGAGGGGGTGAGCTGTCCAGGGGGTGGCAACGATGAGGTGAAGACGTTGGACACGGTCACGCGTGCGAAGGCGACGAGAGGAGGAGGTGCCGAAGCACAAACAGCCACTGGATGCGGCCACTGCACACAGAGTGCGCGCACAGGCTTGCCATCGTCGCAGTCACCGCGTGCACTGGCATGTAGCGGGTAAAATGAGCTGGAACCTGTTGTCTAGTGCTAATTTCTTCCAGGGGAGGTTTCAACTTCGGTGGTAGATCGATGAAAAGCTCTGTGGTTAAATGGTAATCATCGTCTGAAGTTTACTGCAGTAAACTGGAACGTGCACTGGTGATCAACACGGAAGTGATTGTGGTCAATGGAGTTGTCTGGGGTGATTAGCTTAGGAAGGACTATAATCCTGGAGAGTTTGAGGGGATTTGGATCAAGATTTAGTATCTACTACTATTACTCCACACATCGACCGCTATCCAGCATGCATCTAAAGTATTAAGTTCATAAGAACAGAGTAACGCTTTAAGCAAGATGACATGATGTAGAGGGATAAATTCATGCAATATGATAAAAAAAACCCATCTTGTTATCCTTGATGGCAACAATACAATACGTGCCTTGCTGCCCCTACTGTCACTGGGAAAGGACATCGCAAGATTGAACCCAAAGCTAAGCACTTCTCCCATTGCAAGAAAGATCAATCTAGTAGGCCAAACCAAACTGATAATTCGAAGAGACTTGAAAAGATAACCAATCATACATAAAAGAATTCGGAAGATTCAAATATTGTTCATAGATAAACTTAATCATAAACCCACAATTCATCGGTCTCAACAAACACACCGCAAAAGAAGATTACATCGAATAGATCTCCACGAGAGAGGGGGAGAACATTGTATTGAGATCCAAAAAGAGAGAAGAAGCCATCTAGCTAATAACTATGGACCCGAAGGTCTGAGGTAAACTACTCACACTTCATCGGAGAGGCTATGGTGTTGATGTAGAAGCCCTCCGTGATCGATGCCCCCTCCGGCGGAGCTCCGGAACAGGCCCCAAGATGGGATCTCACGGGTACAGAAGGTTGCGGCGGTGGAATTAGGTTTTTGGCTCCGTATCTAATTGTTTGGGGGTACGTAGGTATATATAGGAGGAAGGAGTACGTCGGTGGAGCAACATGGGGCCCACGAGGGTGGAGGGCGCGCCCCCCTACCTCGTGGCTTCCTGGTAGCTTTCTTGACATAGGGTCCAAGTCCTCTGGATCATGTTCGTTCCGAAAATCACGTTCCCGAAGGTTTCATTCTGTTTGGACTCCGTTTGATATTCTTTTTCTGCGAAACTCTGAAATAGGCAAAAAAACAGCAATTCTGGGCTGGGCCTCCGGTTAATAGGTTAGTCCCAAAAATAATATAAAAGTGAATAATAAAGCCCAATAATGTCCAAAACAGAAGATAATATAGCATGGAGCAATCAAAAATTATAGATACGTTGGAGACGTATCAAGCATCCCCAAGCTTAATTCCTGCTCGTCCTCGAGTAGGTAAATGATAAAAACAGAATTTTTGATGTGGAATGCTACTTGGCATAATTTCAATGTAATTCTTCTTAATTGTGGTATGAATATTCAGATCCGAAAGATTCAAGATAAAAGTTCAATATTGACATAAAAATAATAATACTTCAAGCATACTAACTAAGCAATTATGTCTTCTCAAAATAACATGGCCAAAGAAAGTTCATCCCTACAAAATCATATAGTTTAGTCATGCTCCATTTTCGTCACACAAGAATGCTCTCATCATGCACAACCCCGATGAAAAGCCAAGCAATTGTTTCATACTTTAGTAATCTCAAACTTTTTCAACCTTCACGCAATACATGAGCGTGAGCCATGGATATAGCACTATGGGTGGAATAGAATATGAAGATGGGGGTTATGTGGAGAAGACAAAAAAGGAGGAAGTCTCACATCAATGAGGCTAATCAATGGGCTATGGAGATGCCCATCGATTGATGTTAATGCAAGGAGTAATGATTGCCATGCAACGGATGCACTAGAGCTATAAATATATGAAAGCTCAACAAAAGAAACTAGGTGGGTGTGCATCCAACTTGCTTGCTCACGAAGACCTAGGGCACTTGAGGAGGCCCATTGTTGGAATATCCAAGCCAAGTTCTATAATGAAAAATTCACACTAGTATATGAAAGTGACAAAGAAGAGACTCTCTATCATGAATATTATGGTGCTACTTTGAAGCACAAGTGTGGTAAAAGGATAGTACCATTGTCCCTTCTCTCTTTTTCTCTCATTTTTTTGGGCCTTCACTTTTTTTATGGCCTTTCTCTCTTTTTTTAATTCCTCACTTGGGACAATGCTCTAGAAAATGATGATCATCACACTTCTATTTATTTACAACTCAATGATTACAACTCGATACTAGAACAAAGTATGACTCTATATGAATGCCTCCGGCGGTGTACCGGGATATGCAATGAACCAAGAGTGACATGTATGAAAGAATTATGAACGGTG
Source organism: Aegilops tauschii subsp. strangulata (assembly GCF_002575655.3). Lineage (NCBI taxonomy): Eukaryota > Viridiplantae > Streptophyta > Magnoliopsida > Poales > Poaceae > Aegilops > Aegilops tauschii. Next base: position 538,979,745 of record NC_053036.3, on the reverse strand, counting down.
GCTTTGCCACTAATACTATGTCAACTACATGATCATGCAAAGCAATATGACAATGATGAACGTGTCATGATAAACGGAACGGTGGAAAGTTGCATGGCAATATATCTCGGAATGGCTATGGAAATGCCATAATAGGTAGGTATGGTGGCTGTTTTGAGGAAGATATAAGGAGGTTTATGTGTAAAAGAGCTTATCATATCATGGGGTTTGGATGCACCGGCGAAGTTGCACCAACTCTCAATGTGAGAAAGGGCAATGCATGGTACTGAAGAGGCTAGCAATGATGGAAAGGTGAGAGTGCGTATAATCCATGGACTGAACATTAGTCATAAAGAACTCACATGCTTATTGCAAAAATCTACAAGTCATCAAAAACCAAGCACTACGCGCATGCTCCTAGGGGGATAGATTGGTAGGAAAAGACCATCGCTCATCCCCGACCGCCACTCATAAGGAAGACAATGAAAGAACACCTCATGTTTCAAATTTGTTACATAACGTTTACCATACGTGCATGCTACGGGACTTGCAAACTTCAACACAAGTATTTCTCAATTTCACAACTACTCAACTAGCACAACTTTAATATCACTACCTCCATGTCTCAAAATGATCATCAAGCATCAAACTTCTCTTAGTATTCAACACACTCATAAGAAAGTTTTTACTAATCTTGAATACCTAGCATATTAGGATTATTTAAGAAAATTACCATGCTATTTAAGACTCTCAAAATAATCTAAGTTAAGCATGAGAGATCAATAGTTTCTATAAAACAAATCCACCACCGTGCTCTAAAAGATATAAGTGAAGTACTAGAGCAAAAACTATATAACTCAAAAGATATAAGTGAAGCACATAGAGTATTCTAATAATTTCCGAATCATGTGTGTCTCTCTCAAAAGGTGTGTACAGCAAAGATGATTGTGGTAAACTAAAAAAGTAAAGACTCAAATCATACAAGACGCTCCAAGCAAAACACATATCATGTGGTGAATAAAAATATAGCTCCAAGTAAAGTTACCGATGGAAGTAGACAAAAGAGGGGATGCCTTCCGGGGCATCCCCAAGCTTTGGCTTTTAGGAGTCCTTAGATTATCTTGGGGGTGCCATGGGCATCCCCAAGCTTAGGCTCTTGCCACTCCTTGTTCCATAATCCATCAAATCTTTCACCCAAAACTTGAAAACTTCACAACACAAAACTCAGCAGAAAATCTCGTGAGCTCCGTTGGCGAAAGAAAACAAAAGACCACTTCAAGGTACTGTAATGAACTCATTCTTTATTTATATTGGTGTTAAACCTACTGTATTCCAACTTCTCTATGGTTTATAAACTCTTTTACTAGGCATAGATTCATCAAAATAAGCAAACACACACGAAAAACAGAATCTGTCAAAAACAGAACAGTCTGTAGTAATCTGTAACTAACGCAAACTTCTGGAACTCCAAAAAATCAGCCAAAATAGGACTACCTAGAGAATTTGTTTGTTGATCAGCAGCAATTGGAGTCCATATTTTATCACATTCTGGTGATTTTTAACAATTATTTTCGTGAACAGAAAGTTTCTGGAATTTTCAGCAAGATCAAATAACTATCATCCAAGAAGATCCTATAGGTTTAACTTGGCACAAACACTAATTAAAACATAAAAACACATCTAACCAGAGGCTAGAACAAATACTATTCCTAAAAAGAAGCAAAAAGCAAAAAAACTAAAAATAAATTGGGTTGCCTCCCAACAAGCGCTATCGTTTAACGCCCCTAGCTAGGCATACAAGCAAGGATAGATCTAGGTATTGCCATCTTTGGTAGGCAATCCATAAGTGGCTCTCATAATAGATTCATATGGTAATTTTATTTTCTTCCTAGGGAAGTGTTCCATGTCTTTCTTTGATGGAAATTGTAATCTAATATTCCCTTCCTTCATATCAATAATTGCACCATTCGTTCTAAGGAAAGGTCTACCAAGAATAATAGGACATGAAGGATTGCAATCTATGTCAAGAATGATAAAATCTACGGGCACATAGTTCCTATTTGCAACAATAAGAACATCATTAATTCTTCCCATAGGTTTCTTAATAGTGGAATCCCCAAGGTGCAAATTTAAAGAGCAATCATCAAAATCACGGAAACCTAGCAAATCACACAAAGTTTTTGGAATCGTGGAAACACTAGCACCCAAATCACACAAAGCATAGCATTCATGATCTTTAATTTTAATTTTAATTGTAGGTTTCCACTCATCATAAATTTTTCTAGGGATATAAACTTCCAACTCATGTTTTTCTTCATAAGATTGCATCAAAGCATCAATGATATGTTTAGTAAAAGCTTTATTTTGACTATAAGCATGAGGATAATTTAGCACGGATTGCAACAAGGAAATACAATCTATCAAAGAACAATTATCATAATTAAATTCCTTGAAATCCAAAATAGTAGGTTCATTAACATCTAGAGTTTTGTTCTCTTCAATCCCACTTTATCAATTTTAGCATCAAGATCTAAAAACTCCGAATTTTTGGAACGCCTTCTAGGTAAAGGTGGATCATATTCAGTCCCATCATTATCAAGATTCATATTGCAAAACAAAGATTTAATAGGGGACACATCAATAACTTTTAGATCTTCATCTTTATTTTCAAAGTTTTCCGGCTTAGCGGCCATCTTATTAACTAAGGTGGCCTGCTTATCCGATATTTTAGTTATTAACATCTCAAAACGAGCAATTTGGGATCTCAACCCATCAAATTCTTTAGACATGTCATCGAGCTCTTTATTCATATAACTCATAAAGCTTTTTTGTTCCTTAAGCTCGTTTCTAAAGAAATTGTTACGTTCAAATTGTAAAACCATAAAACTCCTAATGTTGCTTTCGATCTCTTCCAACCTTTTAAGGTGAAGATCTCCAAATCTAGGTAGAGCCATTGAGACAAGCAAGCAATCCAACACACGAGCAAACAAGAGAAGGGAAAAAAGAGGCAAACGGAAAAGAGAGGGCAAATAAAACGGCAAGGGTGAAGTGGGGGAGAGGAAAACGAGAGGCAAATGGCAAATAATGTAATGCGGGAGATAAGGGTTTGTGATGGGTACTTGGTATGTTGACTTTTGCGTAGACCTCCCCGGCAACGGCGCCAGAAATCCTTCTTGCTACCTCTTGAGCACTGCGTTGGTTTTCCCTTGAAGAGGAAAGGGTGATGCAGCAAAGTAGCGTAAGTATTTCCCTCAGATTTTGAGAACCAAGGTATCAATCCAGTAGGAGGTACGCGCGAGTCCCTCGCACCTACACAAACAAATAAATCCTCGCAACCAACGCGATAAGGGGTTGTCAATCCCTACACGGTCACTTACGAGAGTGAGATCTGATAGATATGATAAGATAATATTTTTGGTATTTTTGTGATAAAGATGCAAAGTAAATAAAGTAATAAAAATAAAACAGCGTCAGAAATAGCTTGTTGTCGGGATATTAATATGATGGAAAATAGACCCGGGGGCCATAGGTTTCACTAGTGGCTTCTCTCAAGAGCATAATTATTTTACGGTGGGTGAACAAATTACTGTTGAGCAATTGACAGAATTGAGCATAGTTATGAGAATATCTAGGTATGATCATGTATATAGGCATCACGTCCGAGACAAGTAGACCGACTCCTGCCTGCATCTACTACTATTACTCCACACATCGACCGCTATCCAGCATGCATCTAAAGTATTAAGTTCATAAGAACAGAGTAACGCTTTAAGCAAGATGACACGATGTAGAGGGATAAATTCATGCAATATGATAAAAAAACCATCTTGTTATCCTCGATGGCAACAATACAATACGTGCCTTGCTGCCCCTACTGTCACTGGGAAAGGACACCGCAAGATTGAACCCAAAGCTAAGCACTTCTCCCATTGCAAGAAAGATCAATCTAGTAGGCCAAACCAAACTGATAATTCGAAGAGACTTGCAAAGATAACCAATCATACATAAAAGAATTCGGAAGATTCAAATATTGTTCATAGATAAACTTAATCATAAACCCACAATTCATCGGTCTCAACAAACACACCGCAAAAGAAGATTACATCGAATAGATCTCCACGAGAGAGGGGGAGAACATTGTATTGAGATCCAAAAAGAGAGAAGAAGCCATCTAGCTAATAACTATGGACCCGAAGGTCTGAGGTAAACTACTCACACTTCATCGGAGAGGCTATGGTGTTGATGTAGAAGCCCTCCGTGATCGATGCCCCCTCCAGCGGAGCTCCGGAACAGGCCCCAAGATGGGATCTCACGGGTACAGAAGGTTGTGGCGGTGGAATTAGGTTTTTGGCTCCGTATCTGATCATTTGGGGGTACGTAGGTATATATAGGAGGAAGGAGTACGTCGGTGGAGCAACATGGGGCCCACGAGGGTGGAGGGCGCGCCCAGGGGGTAGGCGCGCCCCCCTACCTCGTGGCTTCCTGGTAGCTTTCTTGACGTAGGGTCCAAGTCCTCTGGATCATGTTCGTTCCGAAAATCACGTTCCCGAAGGTTTCATTCCGTTTGGACTCCGTTTGATATTCTTTTTCTGCGAAACTCTGAAATAGGCAAAAAAACAGCAATTCTGGGCTAGGCCTCCGGTTAATAGGTTAGTCCCAAAAATAATATAAAAGTGAATAATAAAGCCCAATAATGTCCAAAACAGAAGATAATATAGCATGGAGCAATCAAAAATTATAGATACGTTGGAGACGTATCACTTGCTTCACCTTTCCCCGAATTCTGACGGGTCTTTGCTCATATACCAATTCCTTGACGTTGATTCTCCATACCTGTGGTGATATCCAATGGATCTGATCATAAATTTTCTTGTGGTCATGAAAACCTTTTTACTCCAGTGATGGGGTTGCTTTAAATAAATGCAGGCCTTCTAGTTTCAATAAATGTCGAGAATTAATCATGGCCATCTTCTGACGGGATCTGACTGCTCATAGGTGGTACCAATTTATTTTGATTTATTCCTTTGGCTCGAGCATGAGATATGTACCAAAGATTCGATTCCCTTTTGTCGTGAGCAATATAACGGGGTATGGAGTTATAGTTGTGTCATGCCACAAATATTTACATCTTGAGACTGGCCTGATAGGGGTTGCCGGACAAATGCTTTTCCTGACAGACTGACCATGTACTTGATTCCGTCGATAAGTATACCGGGTCTGAGCTGATTGTTCGGCTTTTGATTTTCCCATTTTGTCGGTATACCAATTTGGATTTTCCACACTAACCATTCCAAGCGGGTTAGCGGAATATGAAATCCTTGTAAAATAGAGTAGGCCTTTGAGGGTATGCCTTTGTGGATCCATATGGAATTACGGCCTCCAACTGATTTGGGTATCCGGACCCTCATGGTCGTGCAAAAATCATCATACCTTTGCTGTCAGTCCCACCCTTTAACGGTCATGATTTTCTTTGTTAGGATACCTTACTGAAATAACTTGGCCACACCTGTCCTTGATTCTTCGTATGACCAGGGACGTGATTAGTGCAATAATTTTGACATTATTCCCTTGTGCTTGTTTTTTGACCTGGATCCGCACACATAGGACGTATACCCGGGGTTTGTAGCTGTACGGAGCTCATTGCTGGGGCCAATCATACAAGAAGGTGACAAGGTTTTAGGACATCTCCTTGTCAGTTACGGGAATAATGACCTTGATAACCATTGTCAAGGTTGTTGATTCTGTGATGTCATCCCCAGATCTTGTCGGTTCTTGTAATTCATGAGATGTATCTCTGCTTATTTTCCTTTGCCTGACTCGTGAGGTTGTGGGATCCTTACTTTCCTTAGGTATATCTGCTGGATCCTTGCCACATCTCGTATGAGTGACTGATATGACTAGGGATGCATGCTCACCATATATAAGAACCATATGCGACCAAACACTGGCTTTCTGAAGAAGACGCATGCCCTGGCGGATTTGTGCTTCCGACAAAAATGTTGCGAGTCTGATTCTTGAGCGGTACTGCCATACATTGGCAACTTATCATATACCCTCTGAGGATGGTACATAGTGTTGTACTGACGGGAGCTAAGTGGCTTACGAGAGAAGCCATCCGAGTAGCTTGCTGAGGAAGACTTGTTAACTTTTGCTCAAATCTTTTGTCTGGGTATCGTGCAGAAGAAGGCTCTATAGCTTACACATGAAACTTGGTTTGATTATTGTGCTGGAGAAGCCTGAGTTCCGTACTTGAGAATCTTCTCCTAGGTTTGCTTGTTGAGAAAAATTCATTTCCGTCTGTCAGAAGCTTTTACTGAGGTATCTTGCTGAGAAAGACCGGGTATTTTGGATCGGAAACTGTTCACATATCATGCTGAGGAAAATCGAGGAGCCTTGCATCATACTTTCTTCTAATAACGTGTGGAAGAAGACTGAGTTTCTTACATCCAAAGCTTCATACTAATATGCAGACTGAAATCTACACACACACCCATAATATTTTGTGGTTGATTATTTGCATGAGAAAATTTCTTTGACTATCTTCCTTGAGCATATCACATTCTGACTTTATTTCGGATGATAACATATTTCAAGCATCAGGCATTACTCAGCCAAAATTTTGTATACAATCCATACCTTTGACTTAAAATATACCATCGATCTTGTACCTAACTTGCCTTGCCGCTGACTTGATCCTTACTGCTGTGAGGGTTTTGTGCTGATGTAGACTTGAGTTATTAGTACTGTTGTGAGGAGTGCACACTAATGCAAAATTGATTATCAGCCTCAAAATCAGATATTCCCCATTTCACTGCAGTCGGCTAAGAATTCCATTATGTTTAGCTGAGTTTCCAAATATTTGAACTCCATGCTGATTCTTCGGGTCCGGTGTCGGTTGATGAGCAACTCTTTATAGGGGAAAATAATGTAACACCGGGGCCCAAAAAGAAAGAAGCAAAAGAAAACTCAATAAAACAAAAGCACACAACAACAATCAATTCACACACCATCAATGCCACATATTACTGCTAGTCACACAATATTCATGCCTACTTAAGCACACAAATCTCGCGGGATCTCCGGTTCTACGATCTAGCATGCTGTGACGATGTGCACGAGGACGAATAAAGGTGTGGAAGAATTGGTGTAAACAGTGCTACACCAAGTGCTAGCTTAGCCAGGAAGCAACCTGGACTAGCTCGGAGGCGAGGATGCACTCGGTAATCATGTAGTGGGACACAAAGGTCGCAACCACATTATTATCAAGCGGACGGAAAAAGATCCGTACTCGTCCAAGAAATAGGATAGCGGGGAAAAACTGAGGCTGCTGACATTGCCCCTTTTTTGATAACTAAGATCATTAAGGGTTGCCAACACAACAAAATGAAAGAGCGATTCGGGATAGAAGCATGTCCATCACCGAAACGATCGACGGGGCTGAAAGAAAGACATCAGCGCGATTCCTGAGCACCATTTCTGCAAACAGTGTCGGGATCACGTGGCATCACTCTGTTGGGACAGGAATGACACCAAACACCGAAGAACGAGCAAGAAAAGAAAACTAAAGAAATGCAAAGGCTGAGCTGTAGTGGATCCGAACCGATGCCAGCTACACTCACCAGATAAACCGTTAGCAACAACTACTAAGGCTATATGCATGCTATGCAACAAACAAATGCAGCAACCAAATGTAATAAACAAGCCGGACTTTAAACTACTGATTTCTACCAGTTTCTACCGCTCGCGCTGACTAGGGCGTCCTACAGCCAGACCTGCTCTGATACCAAGCCTGTGGCACCCCGGCTCAGAGAAACCGGAACGCCCCGTATTCCAGCCCAGAGATCGAGATGAAGTCTTCTGGAATACGGCACTGCTTAGCATAGAACAAATCAGCTCTTTATTACCATCTATTTGGATACAGGGGATTACATCGGCACGATGACACTACGCCTACCACAGTTGCTCTATGTAAGCGGCAGAACAACTCGAAGCAGCGGAAAAATTTCTAGCAGCAGAACAGCGACGACAGTGACGAACTCCACTCCGCAGGGACTCTGGCTGGAACGCTTATCCTAGCTCGCACGAACGGAAACCACAACATGCAAGCAATCAAATCCGGCATGACCTACAAACTGGCATGACACGCCAGGTCAGTACATTGAATGTACTTGCAAGCTCACAACAACCAAAGCAATCAAGACAAACAACAACATGGCATTTAGAGGTTAAGCAGGAATTATCATGAGATCATCAGGATTACATAGCATGAACAACATGAACATGATACAGCTAGAACAATATGAGCATGGTATGACTATATAAATCTGACGATACTAGCATGCAACATGATGACACTATATGCACCACTTATTCTGCTCGGGTTACCTCGTAACCATCACATGCATTACTTACCAACCTTGGACATCACACGATCATCTCAGGATCAAATCAAGCTTGGTATAAACAATACTATAGTAATCATTAAATGACCACAAGGAGCTTGATCTTCACCCACGATTCTCACACAACATCACGAATATCCAACAACTCGGTATCCTCGATACCACGGTGATCATTCATAGATCACAAACGGAACCACTCTTGGCTCAACGGGTTACCTCATAACCAAACGGTGATCATTCACGGATCACATAACCAACTTATCTCATCATCGAACCAGGGTTGTTATTAAGCACATTATTATTATTACTGTTGACCCATAGTGTGACCAACTACGAACTGGGCCCTTATCCGCGGGCGCGGCTATCGATAGATTTAATATACACTCTGCAGAGGTTAGTACACTGTACCCACACCACGGAACCCATGGCCTCGCACTCCCATTCGGGTGGACCAACGGCGTTCCGACAAACCGTCCTACTGCCATGACACCCTCTCGGCCACTCCGACAAACTCCCCTTTGGGCTAAGTCATGGGTGGCCCCGTGCCTACCAAAGACACCAACGGCCACCGTTGTGGCAAAACATAAACGGTCCCAAACGGGGACAAGGTACCATAACAACAACAACGGGCACACAAGGCTTATGTCCGCCTACCTGATCAGGGTAGCGCGCGCCCATAACCTTCCCTTGTTGGAGGCACCGGCGAGAGGCATGACAATAGACCCAGTTAGGACCTTCCCATTAGGCAAATGTGGTTGCACTGGTCAGCTCGATATGGTGGCACCATGACTCAGCCAACAATTGTTCAAGTTCATTTTAATCCGGTTAAACTTGAATGCAATATGCTGAGCCATGATAAAATAACATGATGCAATTACAAAACATGACCATGATATCAACATAAGCATGGAGGTACAACATAACTATTAACCAGATGAACAATGAATCATATCCAACTGAGCATAGCATAATGACGAGCATGAATATTACAAGTACAACACTACTCATAGCATAACATGACCATTAGCATCAACAATAAGTACCATGCAAGAACACATCAATAACATAACCGAGTAAACACTTAACCAACTAACAGAAAAAGAACAATGCATATCTACAGTACTCGGTAACCGACGACAGTCATGCACCGAAGAACATGACCAACCCAACATGTACTACTACCAAGCATGGCCAGAATGAAAGTAATACTAGCAGGTAGAACATGATAACAGAGTGCAAGAAAACATAGCATGACGGTAACCACCGATCCATAAGCATAACCGAAATAACGACAGCAGTAGCAAAACAAACATACAGTTATTTAAAGATTCAAGTTGAAAACCAATGCTACTGCATGACTATATCATGCAAATGGTGGTTGTGGCTTGCCTGGGGATGAAGAAATCACCGGGAGAAAGTGCGAGCAGCTCGCGGATCGAATCGCCGGAAAACGTTCTCGCTCGGAGGGGGCTGATTAAGCATAAGGGTAAAATGGGCATTTTGAGAATGTTAAAACATGGTGAAAATGATACCAATAGAACGGGCTCAACGAAACGAAGACGTGGGCTTTGGATTCACCTCAAATGGAGTTGTGAGCAAAAAGTTATAGCCCGACGAAGTTCAGGGACCAATCAGTAAAGATTTCTCCACAAACAGGTCCCTGGGCTGAAAAACAGAAAACGTATTTCAGAGAATACGCTTTCAGAATTGGAAAGCGTATTCTTCGCCGCAACAGAGAGAAATACGCCTTCCTGAAGAGAAAATGCATTTCTAGTTGAAGCAAAGCAAGAATACGTTTTCGAACAAAGGAAGACGTATTCAAAGGAATACGCTTCCACTTACCACGTGGCCAGGGGCGGGGTCAACGGATGACTGGCTGACGGGTGGGACCGCGGGGTCCACCGGCCAGCTGGCAGGGAGGGGGTCGGGGCCTTCGTCTCCTTCCTCTCGCCCGCGCCTGGCCGCCGCAGAGCCGGCCCCGACGAGGCCTGCCGGAGCTACGGGGCATCTCCGGCGAGGCTCCGCACATGGACGAGCTCAGCGGACTCCGGTGCATCTCCAAGGCCCATCCACGGACGGCGGGGTGGACCAAGGTGATGGCAACACGGGCGCCGGCGGACGAGGCCTTCGGGCTCCGACGAACTCGAAGAATAGAGCCACCGGGGAAGGAAGGGAAGCGCTGGAGTGGCTCTAGAGTACTAGGGAGGGCCGAGGTGGTGGAGGAAGAGAGGGATGGGCTCGGGCTTGTGCCAATTTAGCCGATGATCGGCGATGGCCAAGGCGGCCATGGGAGGGCTCTGGACCATCTTGAGCTCGGAGGAGAGGTCGGGGAGGTTTCTGGGAGTGAGGAGAGGGGGTTGGTGATCTCGGGGGTCTCGGGGGAGGGCTTAAATAGGCGCGAGGCAAGGAGGCCGAGCTGGCGTCGCTGCGGATACGTGTCCGGCGCCGCGGACGTGTGTGCACGCGCATAAGCTCGGGGTTAGGCGACGAGAGGGAACAGGAGGGAGAGCTAACGGGGAAGAGGCGGGCAAGGAAGCACAGGGAGGACGAGACGAGGAGGAAGACGACGGTCGACGCACTGTGCTCCTGTGGGCGTTCGGCGGCGAGCGTCGGTGAGGAAGCAGACGGAGGGGGTGAGCTGTCCAGGGGGTGGCGATGATGAGGTAAAGATATTGGACAAGGTCACGCGCGCGAAGGCGACGAGAGGAGGAGGTGCCGAAGCACAAACGGCCACTGGACGCGGCCACTGCACACAGAGCGCGCGCACAGGCTTGCCATGGTCGCGGTCACCGCATGCACTGGCATGTAGCGGGTAAAATGAGCTGGAACCTGTTGTCTAGTGGTAAGTTCTTCCAGGGGAGGTTCAACTGCGGTGGTAGATCGATGAAAATCTCTGTGGTTAAATGGTAATCATCGTCTGAAGTTTACTGCAGTAAACTGGAACATGCACTGGTGATCAACAGGGAAGTGATTGTGGTCAATGGAGTTGTCTGGGGTGATTAGCTTAGGAAGGACTATAATCCTGGAGAGTTTGAGGGGATTTGGATCAAGATTTAATATAGTTGCTTAACAACCACATAAACTAGTCCAGAAGCAAAAACAGGAAGGGGCACTCAAATGGAGAAGCCACTTAAGCTGAAATTTGGCAAGGCTTGATGATTTCGCCATACAATGATGCTGTAAAAATTTCATACCAATTGGATTTACCAAAATGGTACTTGCTTCACAAACATCCTTGCTAACCAGAAACTTGCAATAATTTTAGAGAAATATTGGCTAAGTGAAATGGTGCTAAATTTGGTGGAGAGATGTTATAAGGGTAGAAGCACAATCTGGTAATTTATCAGGATTTTTGAAGCAATATAAAATGCACTTGCTTCACAACCTAAAAATATTGCCAGAATCAAAGATTTGGTCCTGTGCTCACATAGATGATTGGATGGGGCTGAAATTTGGAGGAGGGTCATGATATGAGCACATGAAAGAGTGTGAGAAATTCCAACGCATTTGGATAAACCTAGCTTGCACTTCCTTCACAATGGCTTCTGTCTGATAGAAACATTGAAAAATCACTGAGGAAGATTGGCTAGGCAAATAAAGTTGAATTTTGGCATGAGGCAATTATTTGGACATAAAAGAATTTTGGCATGAGACAAGTTTGGGAGCAAACAAGATTGGATAGGTGGCACTTCCTTCACAAAATGCCACTCTGGACAGAACTGAAGAATAATTATTGGGGAATTATTCTTGGGCTAGGACAGGCAAGTTTGGGCATATTTGAGCAACATATGACCCAAAGGAATTATGAGAATTATTTGGGAATTTTTTGATGGACAGAAATATAGGTTGCTTCACAACCTAGGGCAGACAAGGTGATTCCTTTAATAGAAAAGGAATATTCTTGAGAAAAAGAAATTAGGGTTTGGTCAATCAGTGAAGTGGCATGATCTTGGAGTAGATTTGAGGATGATGAGTCACTTGGGATAGGAAATGAAGATGATTTCCCAGTTGACAAGGCCACAGAACCACTCCAAAAAGAAAACAGAGCAAAAACCAATAAATCGAAAAGAAAAGGGCCAAAAACCAGGCTGTTACAGCCTAACACTTGCAACAAACAAATGGTTGAGCAACATATAAAAGAGGCAACTTAAGAGTAGGCTCAACCAAAATGACGTGTGTGAGTCATGGCGAAGGACTTGAGAAGACTAATGTAAGGGTGAGCATTAAGCATCAACATAGTCTTGAATAGTGAAGATACAAGGTGCATGACATGTCCTTCCCACACACACTAAGCAAATGGATACACAAGCTTACTAAAAAGCAAAATTGCAACCAAGCTTGAGACAACCCATGGTGAAGATAGAAAGTGAACCTCATCAAGACGAGGGATACCAATTAAGATTGCAAAAAGCCTTGTCAAGACAAGCATGAGGAAAAAGATCTTCACCACATAAGAGTGCATCAAGATGCAACGAGATATGACCCGCACTCAAGGCACACACTTTCACGGAGCCACCAAAGAAAAAACATAAGAAAGACAAGGTGGACGTGAAAAAAAGGATATCATCTAGAGATGTAATTTCTCTCAAGTGTATAAGGTTCTAGGTAGATGATATATATCTACAAAGAAGGATGTACACCCGAAATAGTTACAACACGAAGGAACAAGATATCCAAAAGGAAGACATACATATACCAATAAGATATTTGCTTGGAAGCATATCACATGTCTGGATATGGTCTTATTGTATATAAATGAATTCCTACCACACAACCATCAAAGACATCACAACTAGCAACATGAGATCATCGTTGAGATGATTTGAGAAAGGAAACAAGTATCACAAGATGGAATGAATATCATGCCAAGATGCAACCTACACAAGGTTGAATGCAAGAAAAGAATGCATGAATAGATACTTGTTACCGAGATATCATTGGAAGGATGTAGAAGAAACCAATTGAAGGTAGTAGATAGTAGTTCATTGAGCATCCTAGCTTGACTCCAATAAGCACATGGTGACACCACCTTCCTTGTGAGTGAGCCGAGCATCCAATGCATCTCCAATTGTTCCTAGAACATCAACACAAACAAAATGGTACCCAAACTCATTGGGACCAAAGAGTTAGAAACACCAATATACATAGGTCAAACACCACATAAATATGTGCATATAGATATGGAAATGAATTTCATGCACATCTCATCCAATTTGATACTTGGTGGAGTTTCCCCTATATATTGGGTCAAAGAAAGAAAGCATGCCAAAGAAACTACATGGAGTTAATATGCATGCTCAAGACTTTCAAGAACCGATACCAATTGACAAAGAAATACCAAGTGAAGAAAAGATACCAAATGAATAAATCAACACTTGGAGGATATCAACTAAAAGATACATCAAGGAATGAAATATCCATTGATACACACTAAATAAAAGATGTCAAACTCCCAAAAGAGAGGATGGTTCCAAAGAAACCAAGCTCTCTACAAAGTTTCATGATGGCACAAAGTACCAAAAAGAAAACGGCTTGCCTTCCGCCAACACACACTTGATAAGGATCACAAGATGAGTGTTTTATAGAAAACAGGATGGCTCCCCCAAGACTAGTGCATTGTAGAGAATTTGCATTTGAATACAAAATGCACAAGGTGGGATCACCACTTTCACTATATCTAGAAAACACTAGACAAGATCAAGAAAATAACAAGATCCACAAGTGGTATGGAAGACAAAGGGAGTTGACACAAACCTTGGCAAGATATAAGGCAAATAAAAGAAAAAGCCAATGTAAAGATGATCAATAATTTCTACCACGCAAGTGAGTACCACTTGTCAAAAGACAAGAAGTATTTGGAAATAATTCCCGGTGGTAGATAGCAAGGATATCCAACATCATCTTCACACCAAACACAAGAAAATTTGCAACTTGTAGAGCTAACATGCCACCTAGGAACAAGATAATTTACAATATCAACTCTAGGTGACAATATCTCAAATGTACACTTTTCTAGGCTAGTAATATACACATAGCAAATTACTCCCCCATAATGTGATACCAATTAAAGATAAATAAGAGGCAAATAAAAGGATCCAACAAGAGATAATTAATGGACTATTTAGAATTTGAATTTATCATGTGAAGACATACCACATAGTGACTAGATAATCTTGTAATATCAATACTAGATGGTATTCCTAATATACACGCATTTATAGGATTGTGAGGTGCACAAAGCACATCACTTCCCAAAAATGGGATTTTCCATTAATCTCTCACAAGAGCCAACTAAGATACAAACAAGATGCGCAAAGGCTCAACGCACTACACACACGTACATGATGTGCGAACCAACACACACATACTTGATTACTCAAGATAAGCAAATTGGAAGCACAACATATACAACACATGCAAGGAACAAAACCAAAACATGCAAAGGGGCAAGTAACTTTCAATGTAAACAATTTAAGTACAAGTTACCGCAAGGAGGCACATTGGATATAAGATAGAAACTTGATAATCCAATTTACTTGGCTTGAGACAATATGAATGATGAAGATCCATTAATTATTCATGATGTAGCCAAGTCTCCAATGCCCTCCATAAACACCTATTGATCAAGTTTGAGCTAGTTGGTCCCCAACCAAGTTGGGTCCTAAGAGGTTAGTCACAATAGGCTTGGCTACCCAAATGGTTCTTTTCTTGACACCACCTTGAGTACCAACAACTTTGGCAAACACACTGCCAACCTTATCCTTCCCAAGAGAATAGATATCATCAATAATAATTGGGTTGGATAAGTTACCACTAGTGCATGAAGAAGCGAGGTGACCTTTCTCACGACATAAGTAGCAACGTCTACTCTTCACTTTCTTCTCACTTGATTTCTCAACTTGAGAAGCATTAGCTTGAGTTTTCTTGGGAAGAGGCCTTTCTTCAACTTGAGATTGAGCATGAGAGTGAACTTGTGGTCACTTCCCTTGTTGCTTGTCACTAATGGGCTTCTTATTCAATGGGAAAGATCTAACATGATGCCCTTCTACTTTGCACTTGAAGCAAATAATCTTGGCCGAATTCTTGAGGTGTTCTTGGCCCTTCTTGTTGTTTCTCTTGGACTTCTTCTTCTCATTGGAGTTGAATCCAAGTCCACCTTTGTCATTGGGGGATTTTTGCACACTCCAGATATTGTTGAGTGGGAATTTCCCTTCATGACACTTTTCCAAGTCTTTCTTCAAACAAGTGACTTGGGCCTTGAGCTCTTTGATTTCCTCTACATGGTTAGTCTCAACACAAGTACTAGAGAAAGTATAAGCTTCATCGTTAGAGCAACACGGCAAGGAAAGCAATTCATCACAAGATGTACCAACATTGTGAGTAGATGAATTACAAGGACTAGCACATGGCAATATAACATTTTGACTAGAAGTAGTGCTAGTATCCACATGAGGCTCACTAGATGTTACCTTAGCAATCATGGCCTCATGAGCTATCTTTAGCACATTATGGGTACTAGAATATCATCATGAGAGCTTGAGTGCTTTTCATGACTTTCTTCCAATTTCCCATAATTGCTAGATAGCAACTCAAGTTGAGCCCGTAGCTCAACATTCTCCTTCAAAATGGATGCTTCACAAGTAATAGAGTTAGTAGCACAAGCACCATCAATAATAGCAAGAGGAGAAGGCAACTTGGCAAGCTCTTTTCAATATGAAGCTTTAAGTTGTGCATGAGACCCGGTGAGTTTGATGAGCTCACTCTTAATGACCCTTGAGCCATTTTCGAGGTGCCCAAAGTTCTTAAGGAGTTTAGCATGCGCAACTTCAAGCTTCTCATTTTTAGTTTCAAAAACATTGGCCACCTCAAGAGCTCTATCATGATATTCCTTCACTCTAGATAATTCTAGATCAAAAGTCTCCTCAAGAGATTCCTTGGTGGTTTTTTCAAGTTCGAGAGCTTGGGAGAGGTCCGCAATCTCATTAGCGTAATCACGCTCATGACCTTCCATTTTATCAATGGTGACCTCAAGCTCCTCAAGACGAGATTCCAACTCATCAATATATTTCTTGCCCTCAATAGCAATGGACATGATTTCCATGAAGTTGGAATGAGCAATTTATTCTTAAGAAGAGCTTTAAAAATCATTTCCCCCTTAATTTTTAAGGAGGCAACATTATCATTCTCTTCACCATAATCAACATCATCATCATTCTTGCCCTCATCAATATCATCACAAGATATATTGGGATTCAAAGTGTGAGATACCTTTGAAGGCCTGGCCATAAGGCAAATTGCAATAGATGATGATGTAGGATCCCTTGAAGCACCATTCAAGACCACATCTTGTTCCATGGGGTGTTGGGTTTCCTCTACATTGTTAGCACAACAATTCGAGGAAATATATGCATTTTTATCATGGCAACAAGACATAGTAAGCATATCATCATGAGATTTAGTCAAGCAATTTCTACATGATATGCAAGGACTATCAACACAAGCATGTGAAACATTTGGAGTGCTCGAAGTGCTAAATTCCAAAGATGAAGCATTGCAATAAGAAAGTGATGAAGGATTATCAACAATAAGCCCACTATCATCATTGCAATGTACACCACTACTCACCATGTCATTACCTTGTGGCAAACCACATGTAGGTGAAGTAGAAGAAGTTGAGAACACAACACGGCCGGAGGTGGAGGGAGAACAATCACCCCTACAAAACTTGTACACGCCATATTTATCTTGAAGCTTTGTCCACAACTCATGAGCATCCCGGAATGACGTGAGTTGAAATATAACTACATTGCTCAAAGCATCGAAAAGCACATTAGAAGCTTGAGCATTGAGATAAGAGTTTTTCTCATCCTCTAAAGATAATCTTTGGGGGTCCTTTGGAGGAGAAAAACCCATATCTACAATTCGCTCTAAATTTGGGTCCATGACCCTAAAGAGATTAAGCATGCGAATTACTCAAACATCAAAATTTGTGCCATCGAAACTAAGAGTGTCAGAGAATCCTAAACCCCTAGTAGACATCCTTACTCTCTAGGCGGTTAAGCCCTAAGAAGAGAGACGAGGCTCTGATACCAATTGAAAGATCGAGGATGTCGCCTAGAGGGGGTGAATAGGCGCTTTAAAATAATTACGGTTTAGGCTTGAACAAATGCGGAATAAACCTAGCGGTTAATTTGTCAAGCAAAAAACCTACAACAACTAGGCTCACCTATGTGCACCAACAACTTATGCTAAGCAAGATAAACAACTAAGTGATAGCAAGATATATGACAAGAAACAATATGGCTATCACAAAGTAAAGTGCATAAGTAAAGGGCTCGGGTAAGAGATAACCGAGGCACGCGGGGACGATGATGTATCCCGAAGTTCACACTCTTGCGGATGCTAATCTCTGTTTGGAGCGGTGTGGAGGCACAATGCTCCCCAAGAAGCCACTAGGGCCACCGTAATCTCCTCACGTCCTCACACAATGCAAGATGCCATGATTCCACTAAGGGACCCTTGAGGGCGGTCACCGAACCCATACAAATGGAAACCCTTGGGGGTGGTCACCGAACCCGTACACTTTGGCAACCCTTAGGGGCGGTCACCGGAACCCGTCAAATTGCTCGGGGCAATCTCCACAACCTAATTGGAGACCCCGACGCTTGATCGGAGCTTTACACCACAATGATTGAGCTCCGAACACCACCAACCGTCTAGGACGCCCAAGCACCCAAGAGGAACAAGCTCAAGGGTACCAAGCACCCAAGAGTAATAAGCTTCTCAACTTGTAACTTCCAAGTATCACCGTGAAGAACTCAAACCTATGCACCAAATGCAATGGCAAGGGCACACGGAGTGCCCAAGTCCTTCTCTCCCAAATCCCACCAAAACAACTAATGCTAGGGAGGGAAATGAGAGGAAGAACAAGAAGGAGAACACCAAGAACTCCAAGATCTAGATCCAAGGGGTTCCCCTCACATAGAGGAGAAAGTGATTGGTGGAAATGTGGATCTAGATCTCCTCTCTCTTTTCCCCCAAAAACTAGTAAAAATCCATGGAGGGATTGAGAGATAGCAAGCTCAAAGAAGGTCAACAATGGGGGAAGAACACGAGCTCAAAGGATAAGGTTCATTGGGGAAGAAGACCCCCTTTTATAGGTGGGGAAAAATCCAACCGTTATGCTCACAGCCTGCACAGAGCGGTACTACCGCTCGTCCTCACGGTACTACCACTAGGGGTAGCGGTACTACTGCGTGCGAGCGGTACTAAAAAAATACATCTGTGCCTACCACCGCTGGACTTGTGACGAGTTTTTGGTCCGGAGCGGAAGTAGCCACGGAAGTAGCCGCGGTAGTACCGCGCCAAGCGGTAGTACCGCTTGAGGGAGTCCTGGATTAGGGGATCCTCGGACAGCCGGACTATATACTTTGGCCGGACTGTTGGACTATGAAGATATAAGATTGAAGACTTCGTCCCATGTCCGGATGGGACTCTCCTTTGCGTGGAAGGCAAGCTTGGCAATTCGGATATGTAGATCTCCTCCCTTGTAACCGACTCTGTGTAACCCTAGCCCCCTCTGGGGTCTATATAAACCGAAGGGTTTAGTCCGTAGGACAACAACAATCATAATCATAGGCTAGCTTCTAGGGTTTAGCATCTACGATCTCGTGGTAGATCAACTGTTGTAATACTCATATCATCAAGATCAATCAAGCAGGAAGTAGGGTATTACCTCCATCGAGAGGGCCCGAACCTGGGTAAACATTGTGCCCCCGCCTCCTGTTACCATCCACCTTAGACGCACAGTTCGGGACCCCCTACCCGAGATCCGCCGGTTTTGACACCGACATTGGTGCTTTCATTGAGAGTTCCACTGTGCCATCATGATAAAGGCTTGATGGCTCCTTCGATCATCGGCAACGATGCGATCCAGGGTGAGGTTTTTCTCCCCGGACAGATCTTCGTATTCGGCGGCTTCGTACTGCGGGCCAACTCGCTTGGCCATCTAGAGCAGATCGAGAGCTACGCCCCTGGCCGTCAGGTCAGGTTTGGAAACTTAAGCTATACCGCTGACATCCGTGGAGACTTGATCTTCGACGGATTCGAGCCCATGTCAGGTGCGCCGCACAGTCACGACGAGCATAACTTAGCTCTGCCGTCGGACGGTGTTCGGGGGATCACACCTGTGGCTACTACGGCCCTCAATCCGGAGCAGATTGCACCGTCCGAGGATGGGTGGATGGACCCCGCCATGGAGGCCGCAGACTTCACCTCCTACGAGACCTGTGTTGCCGGACCCTTGGATTCGTCCCCGGCCACGGGCTCCGAACCGCCTACGTCCGTGCCTATCGAATCTGATTGGGCGCCGATCACGGAGTTTTCCTCCGCGGATATCTTTCAGCACTCGCCCTTGGGCGACGTGCTGAATTCATTAAGGTCTCTCTCCTTGTCAGGAGGCCCTTGGCCGAACTATGTCCAGCTCGAGTGGGAAGCAGACAACGAAGAAATTCGTTCCGCACCCACCACCCACTTAATAGCCACTATCGACGACTTAACCGACATGCTCGATTTCGGCTCCGAAGACATCGACGGTATGGACGACGATGCAGGAGAAGAACAGGAACCACCGCCCACAGGGCGCTGGACTGCCACCTCATCATATGATATATACATGGTGGATACCCCCAAAGAAAGTGATGGCAATAAGGCAACGGAGGATAATCCCCTCGAGAAGCAATCTAAGAACCGGCGTCATCGGCGCCGCTCTAAGCCCCGCCATAGCAAAAGCAGCGATACCGGCACAAGAGACAATAACGCTGCGGATAGTGCCGAAGACGAAGAAAATCCCCTCCAGCCAGGCTTCGAGCGGGAGGATGGGCAAGCTAGCCCTAAAGAACAGGCAGCAGATGGAGAATCAGAGGATGACAATTACATGCCTCTCTCCGAAGACGAGGTGAGCCTCGGCGACGAAGAATTTATCGTGCCTGAGGATCCTGTCGAGCAAGAGCGCTTCAAGCGCCAGCTTATAGCCACAGCAAAAAGCCTGAAGAAAAAGAAACAACAGCTTCAAGATGACCAAGATCTGCTAGCGGATAGATGGACTGAGGTCCTGGCAGCCGAGGAATATGAACTCGAGCGCCCAACCAAAAGTTACCCAAAGTGCAGGTTGCTACCCCAACTAGAGGAGGAAGCATTAAAGCCTACGCTTCCAGCGTATGATGCGGCTGACCGGCCACCTCGTGGCCGAGACAAAGCGGCATATCAGGCCGAAGTCCAGCCCGCACCCTGTCGCCAGTTAAACAAAAATACCAAGGCCTGGGGTAACACGCAGGACCTGCGAGACGTATTGGAAAACAAAGCAGTACATGCAAGATCGATTTACGGATCACGAGGGCGCGCCCCAACATGTGACAACGACCGTCACGCCGGATATACTAAAAGCAAATCCAGCAGGGCCGAATACAGCAGACAAGACTCGTATGAACTGCGTCGCGACATAGCCCGGCACAGAGGCGCCGCACACCCCCTATGCTTCACTGACGAAGTAATGGATCACGAATTCCCAGAAGGGTTTAAACCCATGAACATTGAATCATATGATGGCACTACATACCCCGCGGTATGGATAGAGGATTTCTTCCTCCACATTCACATGGCTCGCGGGGATGATCTACACGCCATCAAGTATCTCCCGCTAAAACTCAAAGGGCCGTCTCAGCACTGGCTGAATAGCTTGCCAGCAAACTCCATCGGAAGTTGGGAGAACCTGGCAAACGCATTCCTGGACAACTTCCAGGGCACTTATGTGCGACCACCGGATGCTGACGATTTAAATCACATAACACAACAGACCGGAGAGTCAGCCAGGAAATTCTGTACTCGGTTCCTAACTAAAAAGAACCAAATTGTCGACTGTCCGGATGCCGAAGCCCTAGCGGCCATTAAACATAACATCCACGATGAGTGGCTCGCCCAACATCTCGGCCAAGAGAAGCCAAAATCCATGGCAGCCCTCACGACACTCATGACCCGCTTTTGCGCGGGCGAAGATAGCTGGTTGGCCCGTAGCAACAACACAGCAAGCAACCCTGGCACATCAGAGGCCAGAGATAGCAACGGCAAACCCCGACGCAACAAACACAAGCGCCGCAAAAATGGTGAAAATGCCGAAGATACGGCAGTCAATGCCGGATTTAGTGGCTCTAAGTCCGGTCAGCGAAATGGGCCACTCAAAAATGACAATTCGGGTCCATCCAGTCTGGACCGCATACTCGACCGCCCATGCCAAATTCATGCACCCCAGGAACACCAGCCAATCATACCAACAGAGAATGCTGGGTCTTCAAACAAGCCGGCAGGTGAGGCGCCAAAAACAAAGATAAGGGGTCTAAAAGCGATGATGGCAAAGAGGAGCCCAGATCACCGAATACAGGAGGGCAAAAGAAATTTCCCCCGCAAATCCAAACGGTGAACGTGGTAAACGGCACCCACACTCCCAACCCGGACCGGATGCACACCCTTAGGGATGTCGACTTAATGGAACCAGTCGTCCCACAATATAAACTAGGGCCGATCACCTTCAACCGCACAGATCGTCCGGTTAACACCAATCAGGGCAATCCAGCCGCACTAGTCCTCGACCCAATAATTGACGGGTTCCACCTCACACGAGTCCTTATGGACGGAGGCAGCAGTCTAAACCTGCTTTACCAGGACACAGTGCGCAAGATGGGCATCGATCATTCGATGATCAAGCCCACTAAAGCCACCTTCAGAGGTATTATACCAGGTGTGGAGGCCAGCTGTACAGGCTCCATCGCCCTTGAGGTAGTCTTCGGATCACCAGACAATTACCGTGCCGAAGAGTTAATCTTTGACATCGTCCCCTTCCGCAGTGATTATCAGGCACTGCTCGGACGAACCGCGTTCGCTCGATTCAACGCGGTGCCACATTACGCCTACCGTAAGCTCAAGATGCCCGGTCCACGCAGCGTCATCACGGTTAATGGCAAGGCCGAACTTTCCCTCGGCACCAAGGAGTATACCGCTGCTTTAACAGCAGAAGCAACGAGTGGCACCTTCCAATCGAACCTCGAGTCGACGGCCAGGCTCCCGGACACCGCCAAAGGACTCCGAACTACTTCGCGGCAGGATATTCCGGCTCGTCCAGAGCTCAATTAAACACTCCGACGAAGGCCGGGACAGGCCGCACACCGCGGCTGAACCGCTCTCCGGCACACAAACATTTCTTACATTCCATTTGCAGGTTCACCATTGTGCCGACCAGGACTGGCGATTTGGAAGCAGCTTGAACGCACAAGGGAATCCTTAGATATTCCCCGCAATGACCATCCGACTATACTCGGGATCCGCACACAGCTTCTTCCCCCTGGTCTCAGCAGGTTCCACACTCATATCTCTTTTTTATCACATTACCTGTACTCATACGCATCGACGTACCATTCAAATACAACATGTGGATTTATATGATGCTTATCTGCTGTTATTTCTTATTGAAATTCTTTCGTCAAGTGGCATCCGTACGCCGCGATATGCCTTAAATTTGCCAGGGGCTTCGTTTCACCCATAATACGGCAATAAAGTCCGAACACCTTCATGGAAGTTCGGCACCCCAAACTTATAGCATTATATGCATCAGCTCCGAATCATGTCTTGGGTCAAATGTTGGGTTTGCCCGGCTCCCATGTTTTGCTGCCTTACGTTCCGCTATATCGGCTAAGGCGGCACAGGGAGAACTACTGCGATTGTGTCCCAGTTCTTCCGGACGAGCACCTCAGTAGAGAAAGCCGAAAACTGACTGTCATGATACGGCGAGACCTGGTCAGCTGTTCGAGAGGTTGTAAAATCTTTAAGGATTTCTCCCGCATAATGCCATAACCAATGCAGCGTGCGATGGATCGGTTTTCTTCCGATCAGGTGCTTATAGAGCCCCTCGTGCGGTCTTCCGAACACCAGGGGCTGCGCCTACCTTCCTTTTCTAAAGCTCCTATGGCTAAGTGAGAGTGATAAAGCCCTATAGTCCGATTGCCTGGTTCATTGTGCTGAACACCTCCTTTGAAGGACCCAAAACTGGGATAAAGAGTGATCAGGTTTATCCCGAACACCCCCGTACTTCCTACGTGGGGGCAGTAGCCGACGACTGGCCAACTCTCAGGATTAATATATAAAACGGCCGCGCAGGAGGATAAACTTTAATATAACAGGCAATAAATAATAGAAATGACCTTGTTCAACATTACAAAGGACAACATGATTGTATTCATGGAAATATAAACGTCCTTGGTGCATTGCTCCGCCGCAAGGCATGATCCTTTCAGGACACTTTCATAATATAATTCGGGCTTGCGGTGCTGCTTCCCCTCTGGCGGTCCCTCGGTCATCAGCTTTTCAGCATCCATCTTCCCCCAGTGCACCTTTGCGCGGGCGAAGGCCATTCCCGCACCCTCTATACAGACCGACCGCTTGATGACGTCAAGTCGAGGGCAGGCACTTACAAGCCGCTTCATGAGCCCGAAGTAGCTGTTTGGAATCGGCTCGGCGGGCCATAGCCGGATAATCAAATCCTTCATGGCTAGTCCGGCCGCCCTATGTAGTTCGATCAGCTGTTTTAGTTGATTGGCAAAAGGCACCGGATAATTCGGTGCCAGATACTGCAACCAGACGAGCTTATCCGCAGTTTCCCTTTCTTTGGCTCGGTAGAATTGAGCGGCATCCGATATGCTGCGGGGCAGCTCCGCAAATACCCCTGGAGAAATCCGAATTCGAAATTAGAAACATGATTTTCTCCTCAAATACTTGCTTTACATGGAAAAAAGCCCTACCCGCCGCGATCTTCCTCGCCTCTTGAATCTCCTGCCGGGTGCTTTGGGGTTTCCCCCCGGGCATCGCGCACGGCTTGGTGAGCCCTGGTGAGTTCGGATTCCTTCTCCGTTAAACTCTGCTCCAAGGTCTCGCATTTCTTCACGGCCTCTTGAAGCTCCTGCTCAGCTTCAATAACCCTGGCCTCGTGCTTCCCACGAAGAGCCTGCTCTATGGCTGCCTTTTTCTCGGCCTCGGCCACAGCCTTCTTAAGAGCCTCGACTTCGGTCATCGTCCCTAGCACAAATCATGAAACATATTTATCATACTGGAAATTCGTTCGCAATGAACGCGAACAGGGCTTGTGCATACCTTGTTTATCTTTTAACTGTCTTTTCAACTGGCCAAGTTCTTCTTTGGCCCGCTCCAGACTTTGATTCAGTCCGGAGACCTCCGCAGTATGAGAGGTAACAGTCGCTACAAACGCCTGCTTATAAAAGAAGAGAGATAGATGTCATCAACAGAGTCTTCCTGCAAACATAAATTTGATCCTCTGTCTGGTTCTTTCTTTCACCGAACAGTGTATCAGGGGCTACGGTCCATACTATGACACTCTTTGAAACCTCATAGAACATACCTCAAAGCCTCTTATAAGGCTCATACAAGCTTCATTCAGTCCACTATCAGCGGACTGAACCTTCTCAATCACCGCACCCATAAGGGCACGGTGTTCATCGACGATGGAGGCGCTCTTCAGCGCCGCCAACAAAGCGTCCGGCACCTCTGGTTGGACAGCGGTTGCCGGTGGAATAGGCACACTCCCTCCAGTCGTGGGAGGCTGCCTACTTGATTCTGGAGCCGTATTGGTCTCCGGAATTGCGTCCAACCAGGGGCCGAATTCAAGATGGCCCCCGCCGTCGACTCCTATGGGAATCTTCTCCCCCATGTCTCCAGCCCCTAAAGTTTGACCTCTAGGCGCCGCCTTCACGATCTCCCCCCCCCCCTCCTTGGCTTGGGTCCTTCTGGGACGAAGCCTCGGTGTTATTCACATATTTGGGGGAAGGGGCCTTCGGGGGCGTCCCGCTCTCCATAGCATCCGAGCTCAGCAAATCCTCTGACGAGGAGTGTTCGGTGCGGGACCTCGCCGGACTACAAAAAGTATGGCTCAGGTTAAAATATTATATCGTGATGAGTCTGGGCGCATAATCGTGTTCGGATACTCACAAGTTCACCAGGGGCTAGGCCCTGGGATCCCACTCCGGGCCGCTGTCGGCGGCGGAAGTGGACTCCTCCAGAAGAGGAGTTTTTTCCCTTTTGGGCAATTCGGCCTCCAAGTGTATGGAGGCCGTCCTCTTCTTTCTTCCCCCCGCTGGGGATTCATCTTCCTCCTCCTCCTCATCCTCTTCGGAGGCAGAACGGGCATTGGAGCCTTCGGATATTGTGTCCGAAGTGCCGCGGCGACGAAGGCCGCCCCGGGTCTTTTTGGCCTCCTTCTCGGCCTTCTTCTTCGGCGCCTTGTAAGGCGCCGGGACCAGCATCTTCATCAGAAGTGGGCCGGCTGGTTCTTCGGGCAGCGGGGCCGGACAGTGGATCCGCTCCGCCTACTCCGTCCAGCCCTAGGAGAGTTGTGAAAAACACATTAAGCATTTCCCTTGGGTGATGCGGAAAAAACGTATGATAACTTACCAAGCTTGCAGGGCAGGACAGTTGGTATCTGCGGTCCTCGGCAGAGTCCGGCCATGATTTGCCGGACTTGAAAAGCACCTTCCAGATGTCTTTGTGTGAGGAGCCAAAGAGCTCTCGCAGGGTCTGGTGCTTGGCCGGATCGAATTCCCATAGATTGCAAGTCCGGTGTTGACAAGGCAGGATCCGGCGAACTAACATCACCTGGACTACATTGACAAGTTTGATGTTCTTGTCTTCCATATCTTTAACGCGCGTCTGGAGCACCGACAGTTCATTGGACGAAGACCAGTTCAGGCCCTTCTTGGGCTAGGACGTAAGCCGCAGAGGGGCTCCGTATCGGAACTCGGGAGCAGCGGCCCATTCCGTGCCGCGTGGCTCAGTGATGTAAAACCACTGTTGTTGCCACTCTTTGACGGAATCATTAAAAGTACATGTTGGCCATGTGATGTTGGGCATCTTGCTCACCATAGCGCCCCCGCACTCGGCGTGCTCGCCACTCACTACCTTGGGCTTCACATTAAAGATCTTCAGCCATAAGCCGAAGTGTGGCGAGATGCGGAGAAAAGCCTCGCACACGACGATGAATGTCGAGATGTTGAGGAAGGAATTGGGGGATAGATCATGAAAATCGATCCCGTAATAATACATGATGCCGCGAACGAACGGGTGGAGGGGAAACCCTAGCCCGTGGACAAAATGAGGGAGGAATACAACCCTCTCGTGGGGTTCCGGAGTAGGGACGATCTGTCCCGCCGTCGGAAGACGGTGGCTGATTTTCTTGGCCAGGTACCCGGCCTCCCGAAGCTTTTTTATATCCTTCTCCCGGACGGTAGAGGCCATCCACTTGCCTCTTGCTCCGGATCCGGACATTTTCGGAAGGCCTTTGTGGGCGGAGAAGATGAACGCTCGGGCGCTGGAGCTCGAGCGAAGGGGAATGGATCGGGAAGAAGAAGGCGTGGGCGAAAAAGAGGAGTCCTTGTCCCTTTATAAGGGCGGTAGAAACTGTGCGCCTCCCCACTTGCCTGGTAAAATCGCTTATTCCCCAAGCGCCGTGATTGATGGCGCGGTTGGGTTACCCACACCCGTATTGATGAGAATCCCGTGATAAGGGGACACGATCTCTACTTCGACAAGACGTGCCAAGAAAGCCACCTCGCAATATGTGCAGTAGCTGGTTGAGAAAAATGGTTTGAATAATGACCGGGCCATGGCGTGATGTCACGCTATGAAAGCTGTCAGCAGATTAGATTTGTGGAATATTATACTCTCTACGGTGGTATGTGGAATTTGTTTTGCAGAGCCGGACACGATCCTTGTGTTCAAAATCTTCTATGGAGTATTCGGAGGAGGAACCCGCCTTGCAATGCCGAAGACAATCTGCGCGCCGGACTTATCATCATTGAAGCCTGGTTCAGGGGCTACTGAGGGAGTCCTGGATTAGGGGGTCCTCGGACAGCCAGACTATATACTTTGGCCGGACTGTTGGACTATGAAGATATAAGATTGAAGACTTCGTCCCATGTACGGATGGGACTCTCCTTTGCATGGAAGGCAAGCTTGGCAATTCGGATATGTAGATCTCCTCCCTTGTAACCGACTCTGTGTAACCCTAGCCCCCTCCGGTGTCTATATAAACCGGAGGGTTTAGTCCGTAGGACAACAACAATCATAATCATAGGCTAGCTTCTAGGGTTTAGCCTCTACGATCTCGTGGTAGATCAACTCTTGTAATACTCATATCATCAAGATCAATCAAGCAGGAAGTAGGGTATTACCTCCATCGAGAGGGCCCGAAACTGGGTAAACATTGTGTCCCCCGCCTCCTGTTACCATCCGCCTTAGACGCACAGTTCAGGACCCCCTACCTGAGATCCGCTGGTTTTGACACCGACACCGCTCCCAAGAGCGGTAGTAAAAAATTACATCCCCTCCAAGCGGTAGTACCGCTCCCACGAGCGGTAGTACCGCTGCAGCTTTTATAAGGACACCAAAACTGACACAACTTTTGCAAACGGACTCCGAATTCAACGAAACCAAGTTTGTTGGAAAGCTAGCGACAAGGGCTAACACAATCTTGATAGAAATAACAATAAGAAGCAAATTAGAAAAGGCCCATAAGAAAATGGTGAGAACCCTTCCTCAAAAAAGACCGGTAAAACCTCTAACACCGAAAACACAATAGAAGAAGCATGTGAACTCCGTTTTCGATGAACTCGAGCTTGTCAAGAAGATGACCATAAGCTCAAAATCTCACAAGGAGAAAACCAAACAAGAACCAAGAAAGTTGATGCAAGCATGCAATGGTTTGAGCTCTCTACGAACGATAAGATCAAGCTACTCACTTGAGAGCCCCCCTTGATAGTACGGCAAACGATCCTATAACCTGGTCTCCAAACTACCACCATGAGACCGGTAAAATAGAGAACCTATCAAGGCGAAACCTTTGCCTTGCACAAAGTCCACTTGAGCTAGATGTAGACGATCTTGACTTCCTCAAGTAGGATCACCTTTCTTGATTGTGTTGGCTCGGTGAAGACTAGTAGATTGCTCCCCATACTCCATTATGGGTGAGCCACTTTTCAGCACATCTTCACAAGTCCATTGTCACCACAATGGACAGCAATCTTCAAGCACTTGATCTCTTCATGATGCATCACTTGAACGTGCACACCGCAACCTAACCCCGCAAAGAACTCTCACGAAGACTATGGGTTAGTACATAAAGCGTAATGGACAATGCTTACCATACCATGGGATCACTTGATCCCTCTCGGTACATCTTCTACGCTTTGTGATTTGATCAACTTGATTCACTCTTGACTTAGTCTTGATCAACCTTGAACCTTTCCAACTCCTTTATTTGGATGATGCCTTGAAGGTAAGCATGAATGATCACACAATCTTCTTCTTCAAGACATGCTTGGAATAAGCTCAACTCTCACATGACCAATCTTTTGATAATTCCTTAATAGCACCTTGGTCAACACATAAACTCCTTGAAACCAACACATGGACTTCAAGAAGTGTCTATGGACAAATCCTTCAAATATAACTCAATGCAACCATTAGTCCATAGAGAATGTCATCAATTACCAAAACCACACATGGGGGCTCCGCATGTCCTTTCAGAAGCCCTGCCGCGACTCTGCACTACACACCATCAGCATCATTGCCAAACAGGTAATCACCCCCGAACCTCCATATCATCAACTGATTGTTGCCAATCACGATATCGTGTATGTCCTGACCTGGGAAAGTACGCATGGAATCACCATCTACAAGACGACGTCCTCAGGAGGGGAAGCGACTGTCGGTGTCAAAACCGGCGGATCTCGGGTAGGGGGTCCCGAACTGTGCGTCTAGGATCGATGGTAACAGGAGACGGGGGACACAATGTTTACCCAGGTTCGGGCCCTCTCTTATGGAGGTAATACCCTACTTCCTGCTTGATTGATCTTAATGAATATGAGTATTACAAGAGTTGATCTACCACGAGATCGTAATGGCTAAACCCTAGAAGTCTAGCCTGTATGACTATGGTAATGAGTATTCGGTCCTATTGACCTAACCCTCCGGTTTATATAGACACCGGAGGGGTCTAGGGTTACACAAAGTCGGTTACAAAGAAAGGAATCTTCATGTTTGATCGCCAAGCTTGCCTTCCATGCAAAGGAGAGTGCCATCCGGACACGTCGAGAGTCTCCGGTCTTCATATCTTCACAGCCCACCAGTCCGGCCCATGGCTAACCGGCCGGACGCCCGAGGACCCCTTAGTCCAGGACTCCCTTAGTAGCCCCCGAACCAGGCTTCAATGACGAGGTGTCCGGCGCGCAGATTGTCTTCGGCATTGCAAGGCGGGTTCCTCCTCGGATGACTTCAAAGTGATGTATCCGGCCTTCCATTTAATGTCGTATCCCTCGGCTTCTGTGCGTCAACAGCTTCAGCTTCCACATGTCGAGCAAATGCGAGAGGTCAGAGTATTTTTGCATATAACACCCTAGTCACGAAAAAGAGCGTCTATTTAAAGAGATTGGATCCGAGATCCATTTGGCACCACGTAGAAAAAATCCTCAGAGACTGCCAGAAAAGGCCATCCCAACATGGCGAGCGCACCCAGCTCTTCCTCCCATTCCTGCAGCCCAGAAAAAGGAGAGTGGGAGAGCTGCTCCGTATCCCATGGTCAGCTGGAGAAGCTGCAAACACGGGGATTTCTTCCCCCACAGATATAGTCCCTGTTCGAGCAGGATTGACCGTCTTCAATGGCGGGGCTCAGGCTGAAGATTTCCCCTATCCATCCGGGGGGAACGAGTGTGCTTTGTCCCTTATCTGCTAAGAGGTGTCGGATTTCCAATTCATCCATTCCTCCGCGGGCTTCTGGAGTATTATGGCCTCCAACTGCACAACTTTACTCCGGCCTCCATCCTGCATATCGCGGGCTATGTTGCCCTTTGTGAGCTATTCCTGGGTTGTGAGGCCTATTTTGAATTGTGGAGAAAGTTATTCTGTCTCGCCTCGCGCAACTACGGGGGATCAATATTTGAAGTGGGCGGAGCCGAAATATGGCGCATCGCCGAGACCGGGTACCTATCCGGCACACCAAAGAAGGCATCCGAAGAGTGGCCGTCCGAATGGTTCTATATTGAGGACGTCGCGCTTCCAGACCCAGTTCGGAGGGGTCTCCCCGAGTTTGCAAGAGTCCCTTTGAAGAAACGCCATAGCTGGCGCCCCCGGAGTCTAGAGGAAGACGATAGCGCGGAAGTTTGTCAACTCATGGGCAAGATAAAGATGCTCGCCTAGTCTGGATTATCAATAGCCGAGGTAATGGCGACTTCAATAGTGCGGGGGGTTCAGCCACTCCAATACCGAGGGCTTCCCATGTGGCACTACAATGGGGAAGATGATGCCTCCCGCTGCGGCAGGAAGGGTCCGGACATCCCCGCCGCTCTGGCCAAAATATTGGCCGAACTGTACAAAGGGTACGAGGAGGAGTTCCTTCACATCAAGTGCATAGATGGATATTCCATGTACAATCCACCTAGCTGGGTAAGTCTTAACCCCTCTGCTCTGCTCTGCTCTGCTTACTCCCCTCCTCAAGTCATCTTTTAATGAATTTGTAATCCGCCTGTTTATTATAGCACTGGCGAAGGTCTCCGAGGGGCTTTACAGCCCCGCCCCCCAGCCAGAGGACCACAACTGGGAGGAGGATCCGGATATATTCATGACGCTCATGGACGGGACATTTTACCAGGCGTGCTACGACGGCACGGAAGTGGCCATCATCGCCGACTACCCTGGTCTTCTTCCCACCTCCCATGTAAGTAATCAGGAGACGTTTTCCCCGAAGGGGTTTCCTCGTTTCGCCTCACCCACCGCACTGTCTCGTGCTCCAAAGGGGAGGCATTCGACGTGTCGCGTTACCCCAGGAGCGATGCCGAAGAGACCGGCTCCTACACCGGGCAAGCCTTCGAAGAGGAAGGCAAACAAAGACACGGTCGGGCCCTCATCAAAGAGGTATGGGTTTGTAAATATGTCTTTAGCAGTTGCATCCAACTGAGACTTGCGTGTTCGTCCTATATCAGGAAAAGAGTTCGTCGGACTGTATCCA
Organism: Aegilops tauschii subsp. strangulata; assembly: GCF_002575655.3. Taxonomy (NCBI): domain Eukaryota; kingdom Viridiplantae; phylum Streptophyta; class Magnoliopsida; order Poales; family Poaceae; genus Aegilops; species Aegilops tauschii. The sequence continues at coordinate 538,948,251 of NC_053036.3, read as the reverse complement.
GGGATCTGGCCGGATATACTCCCGACAGCCGGGATCCGGTCCCAGCCGAAGAGACAAGGGCCGATATGGGAGTGGTGTCGGACTGTCCTTCGGCTGAGGACTCAGAAGATATGTCCGTCACCAACTCGGAAGTGGAGAGTGCCATGAATCATCGGCACTGGAGGACCGTTTTACGCGACCCCCGCTTCTCGGAAGCGGCGTTCAATGCCTTCAGCTCGGCTGATGCATACTTCCGAGCTGCTCGAAATGGGCTTGGCAGAGCCACAGAGCAACATTTAAAAGATGTGCAGGTAAATTTACTGTGTCCGGAATATGATAACCATATGCCAGTAGCCCCCGAGACATAAAGTAGTTGGTACAACTGATTTGAGGATCGTTGTATAACCAGGTTCTTACGGAGAAGAATGACCGACTAGCTCAAGAGCTAGAAAGGTGTCGGACACAGCTAACTATTGCTACCGCCGAACTGGAGAAATCCAAGAAGGCGTCACCTGGTAATATTCCCCTCCATCTGGAAAATATAATTATATGTCAGTAATGCTAACAATATTGCATATACCATGACATAATTGTCAGAGGAATTCAAGGAGGCACTGGAAGTCGCGCAAGCAAATGAACAAGAAGCCAAAAGGCTACATGCTGCAGGCGAGCGTGTGCTGAAACAGGTCATTGATGAGAAGAATCAACTCCAGGATTCCAAGACCCATCTGGGCGAAGAGCTGAAGGATGTGCGGGCCCAGCTAGCCGACTCCATGAAGGAAAATAAGAGGCTGCGAGGCGGCATATTTAGTATGTGTTCAAACTTACCACCGTGTAATTCGGCGAGGAAAGGAACTGACAGAGCTATGTCTGTAGGTATGCTGACTGGCCGTCCCGAGGAGGAGATGTCCGGATCTTCGGGTGATCTACTACAAGAGTTGTCGCAAATGCACGAGCAAGCGCGGCAAGCGATGTGAAGTGTTGTCAAGGCCTTATGGCCGTCCGCCTCCCCTCCAGGAAGTATGGGAGAGCTTATACAACTATTCAAGGGAGCGCGGCGGTGTTTCTGGTTATGGAAAATATCAGCCTGCCGGGAAGGTGCAAGAGAAGCTTGGGCCATGGTGAAAACACGGTATACCAAGCTTGATCCGAAACATATGGCCCGGGTCGGGCCTCTAGGGTCAGATGGGAAGGAAATTCCCGTGAGTTTGGTGTATAACCAAGTAGAAGTAGCCGTCAAGTATTCCCAACAGGATTGCAAATTGGACAGCCTGTTGGACGGCATAGAACAGGAAGTTTTTGAGTCTTAAATGACTAGCTGAATTGTAAAACGCTTGTCATGGCAGACCTTTTCGCTTCGACCTCTGGACCCGAGGGTGCGGAGTGTTTCCGAATACCAGGGCGGCCGAGTAGACTGGGGTATGCGTGGAAACCAGGCGTAGGGGTCATAGTTGCTTGAACAGACAAGTACCTGGCTAGTTATGTTATATTACATTAAAATTGTAAGAAACATCTTCCAGAGAGAATAGTTTCGTTAAGGGTTCCTTTCCCTGGGTGTACATGCGTTATCGTGCATGTCCGAACTGTGATTGAAAAATCGCAGTATATATAAGTTCTGGGGGTTCACGATGGAGTGAGTGCAAGAACATCTTTAGTTCACCGACCGAATATTCCCTTAAGAACGCTAGCTTTCGGCTTCACCCAGTCTGGGGTACACATCCGGATGACCAGGCAGTAACAATCGCAGAGGTGCTCCCTTTATGCCCTAGCCGAACTAATGGGAACGTAGTGCATAAGCACAGGAGCCAGGCAACCCAGCTTGGCCAAAACTTAAGTCATATCGATGCATATAATGGCGAAGAAAAGGTACGTATGGAAAGAAAAACGCATATGTGACGAGCTTGATGCTCGAAACATAACATTAATAAGCTTCTGTTAAAGAAGCCCCCAGGTATGGTGGACGTACATATTTGAGTATGTATATGTCGCTGGTGTACGGTCGAGCCGCACGAAAAAACTTGAAGGCTAAAAAAAGGGAAAAGCGAAAAAAGAGGGGAAAAATAGAAACAATAGGGAGAAGGAGACGGACAAAGAGTTCGGCGCTTAGGCGTAGAATCTTCGGAGTCTGGCCGCGTTCCATGGGTTCGGCTCTAGGCGATTGTCTGACGCATCACGCAGGCGGTACGCTCCTCCGGTGAGAACTTCGTCAATGATGAAGGGACCCTCTCACTTGGGCTTGAGTTTGTCCTTTTTCTTCTCCGGTAGGCGTAGAACCAGCTCACCAACATTACAAGTCTTGGCCCGCACTTTTCTACTTTGATACCTGCGAGCCTGCTATTGTAAAATGCAGAACGGGCTTTTGCAACATCGCGCTCCTCCTCCAGGGCGTCTAGGTTGTCCTGCCGATCAAGCTCGGCCTCTCTCTCTTCGTACATGCGCACCCGAGGTGAGTCATGAATAATCTCGCAGGGTAACACAGCCTCTGCGCCGTACACCATGAAATAAGGTGTATATCTAGTAGTGCGGTTGGGCGTGGTCCGCAGCCCCTAGAGTACGGAGTCGAGCTCCTCAACCCAGTGCTTGTCTGATTCTTTCAAAGACTGCACTAGTCTGGGTTTAATGCCGCTCATAATAAGACCGTTGGCCCTTTCGACTTGACCATTTGTTTGCGGGTGATAGGCAGAGGCGTAATCGAGCTTAATGCCCAGATTAGCACACCAATTTTTCACCTCATCGGCTGTGAAGTTGGAGCCGTTGGCGGTGATGATGCTGTGTGGAACACCATAACGGTGCACAACGCCGGATATGAATTCTATCACTGGCCCGGCCTCGGCCGTTTTAACTGGTTTGGCCTCTATCCACTTAGTGAATTTATCCACCATAACCAGCAGATACTTTTTCTTATGGATTCCCCTTTAAGGGGTCCAACCATATCGAGCCCCCAGACGGCGAAGGGCCAAGTGATGGGGATCGTTTGTAGGGCAATGGGTGGCATATGGCTTTGGTTGGCGAAAAGCTGACATCCGACGCAACGTTGGACAAGGTCCTGTGCGTCTGCTCGGGTCGTTGGCCAATAGAAACCTGTACGGAAGGCCTTGCTTACGAGGGCCCGAGCCGCGGCGTGGTGACCTCCAAGACCAGCATGAATTTCAGCCAAGAGTTGCCGCCCTTCTTACTCAGAGATACATCTTTGAAGTACTCCGGTAGCGCTTTTCTTGTAGAGTTCTCCGTCGTGAACTTTGTAGGCTTTCGAACGCCGAACAATGCAGCGGGCCTCATTCTGGTCCTCGGGGAGTTCTCACCTATTAAGGTAGGCCAAGAAGGGTTCGGTCCATGGGGCAATGACTGCCATGATGAGATGGGCCGATGGTGTTATTTCGGTGGCTGAGCCCCCGATGATGTCAGTGTGTTCGGGATTTGGGGATGTGGTCGGATCTGGACTGGTGTTGCCGCTCTCCCCTTGCCACACCACGGAAGGTTTAAAAAGCCTTTCCATAAAGATATTAGGTGGGATGGGGTCGCGCTTGGCGCCGATGCGAGCAAGGACGTCCGCCGCTTGATTGCTTTCTCGAGCCACATGATGGAACTCAAGCTCCTTGAATCGAGCTAACATTTTGAGAACGGCATTACGATAAGCTGCCATCTTTGGATCTTTGGCGTCAAAGTCTCCATTTATTTGAGATATTGCGAGGTTTGAGTCGCCCACGCACTTCTAGGTGTTGTATGCCCATGGAGACGGCCATCCGAAGTCCATGTAATAGGGCCTCATATTCGGCTGCGTTGTTGGAGTCTGTATATAGTATTTGGAGTACGTACTGAACTACGTCTCCAGTGGGCGACGTTAACACGACACCCGCTCCTAACCCTGCCAGCATTTTGGAACCATCGAAATACATGACCCAGTTGGAATACGTGTCGTACTCTTTAGGGAGTTCGACCTCTGTCCATTCGGCGATGAAGTCAGCCAGTACTTGGGATTTAATGGCTCGACGCGGTTTGTATGTTATGTCAAATGGAAGTAGCTCAATGGCCCATTTGGCAATCCGGCCCGTAGCATCGCGGTTGTTTATTATGTCGTTGAGTGGCACTTCGGAAGCCACCGTGATCGAACACTCTTGAATGTAGTGTCGTAGCTTCCGGGACGCCATGAAGACCGCGTATGCTATCTTTTGGTAATGAGGGTACCGGGATTTTCATGGCGTGAGGACAGTGCACACGTAGTATACTGGCTTTCTGAAGCGGGAACTTGTGTCCGTCCTGTTCTCGCTCGACGACGAGCACGACGCTCACCACCTGGTGTGTTGCCGATATGTATAATAACATGGGTTCGCTGATGTTTGGCGCGGCCAGGATTGGAATGCTTGCCAAAAGGGCCTTTATTTCCTCCAGTCCGGCTGTTGCAGCGTCCGTCCACTCGAAGTGGTCAGTGCATCGGAGGAGGCAGTAGAGTGGCAAGGCTTTTTCTCCCAATCTGGAGATAAAGCGGCTTAAAGCTGCCACACATCCCGCAATCTTTTGGACCTGTTTAAGGTCTGTTGGCGTAGCCAATTGTGACAAAGCTCGGATTTTGGCTGGATTTGCCTCAATTCCTCTATTGGAAATGATGAAGCCCAGCAATTTTCCGGCAGGGACGCCGAAAACACATTTTTCCGGATTGAGCTTGATGTCATATGCACAGAGGTTGTCAAATGTGAGACGTAGATCGTCTATTAGTGACTCGACGTGCCTAGTTTTGATGACGATGTCATCCACATATGCTTCAACTGTCTTGCCGATCTGTTTCTCCAAGCATTTTTGAATCATGCGTTGGTAAGTGGCGCCAGCGTTTTTGAGCCTGAAAGGCATAGTGTTGAAGCAGAAAGGCACATATGGGGTAATGAATGCCGTTGCGGCTTGATCGGACTCCTTCATTTTGATTTGATGGTGTCCGGAATATGCGTCGAGGAAGCATAGTGAGTCGTGTCCTGCGGTAGCATCAATGATCTGGTCGATGCGGGGGAGGTGGAAGGGATCCTTAGGGCAGGCCTTGTTGAGGTCTTTGAAATCGACGCACAAGCTGCACCATCACCAGGTTTGCTAGCCAGTCCGGGTGTTTTATTTCTCTAATGAATCCGGACTCGATTAGCTTGGCTAGCTCTTCCCCCATAGCTTGACGTTTAGGTTCTGAAAGCGCCGCAGTGTTTGCTTGACCGGTTTATATCCCTTCAATATATTGGGGCTGTGTTCCGCCAACTTGCGTGGGATTCCTGGCATATCAGAAGGATGCGAGGCGAATATGTCCCAGTTTTCGCGCAGGAACTCTCGTAGCGCGCCGTCAATCGTTGGGTCTAGTTGTGCTCCAATGGATGCTGTCTTCTTGGGGTCCGTTGGATGGACTTGGAATCTGACTATTTCTTCTGCCGGTTTGAAGGAGGTGGATTTGGGCCGTTTGTCTAGGATCACGTCGTCCCTGTCCATCGTGGAGCACAGTGCGGTTAATTCTTCGGCCGCGAGGGCCTCAGATAATGCCTCAAGGGCTAGGGATGCGGTTTTGTTTTCAGCGCAGAGTGCTATGTCCGGATCACTGGCGAGAGTGATTATGCCGTTGGGCCCGGGCATCTTAAGCTTCATGTACCCGTAATGAGGTATAGCTTGGAAGCGGGTAAATGCATCTCGCCCCAAGAGGGCGTGATATCCGCTGTTAAATGGGGCCACTTGGAAGGTTATCTCTTCGGACCGATAATTCTCCGGCGTGCCGAATACCACGTCAAGTGTGATTTTTCCCGCACACCGTGCCTCCCGACTGGGAATGATTCCTCGGAAGGTCATGCTGCTTTGCTCGATGCGGCTCCTGTCTATTTCCATTTTGTGGAGTGTATCCTCATAGATGAGGTTTAGTCCGTTGCCGCCGTCCATGAGGACCTTGGTAAGCCGAAAGCCGTCCATGATTGGACTGAGGACCAAGGCGGCTGGTGCTCGGACTGTCCTGTATTTTGGTTCGTCACCGGCGTTAAAAGTTATAGCCGTGTCGTTCCAAGGGTTTATTGCTGCGATTTGGCAGACTTCGGCGAGTTCGCGTAGTGCCTTTTTGCGTCTATTGTTTGAAGCAAATGTCTCGAAGACCGTCAATACTTTGAGGTTGTTGTCTTCTGGGGGGGTGTTGTTCTGGGGTATTCTTGGTAAGGATATCCTCGCCGCTCTTGGCCACTTGCCGGAGTATCCAACATGCTCTAAGGTTGTGGGTTGGCGTGTTATCCGGTGTTGTGTGTATTTTGCATGGCCCATCGAGCCATCCTTCCAGAACGGTTCCGTGCCCCATAATGGGCTTATATTTCTTTACTATTGGACCGGGCGTGCCACGAGGGTGCGCCCTTTTCGCCTGAACGAGGGGTTGAGTGGGGACCGATGATTCCCAGCAGGCCGCCTGAGTTTTCCAGGCGCTTTCCATTGCGTTGTACTTTTGTACGATAGTTGCCAAGTCAGCGAAGTGCAATATGCGACGATGATTAATGGCATTAAGGATTCCTTCGTCCGTGTAGTTGTTGCGGAACGCTGAGATCACATCCTCGTCGCGGCAATCTTTAATCTTGTCTTTGACAAGGAGGAATCTGGCCTAGAAGTGATGGACCGTTTCCTGACACTGCTGTTGTATGCTCATGAGAGCGCTTATGTTCGGGTGGGTGGGTGGATTTAAATCCGGACCCTGGCCCAACTTTGGATCCAAAGTCTGAAGATCTTCCGGACTTAACAGTTCGGGCTCCGAGATATCAACTAACTTTTTAGGCTTGCCATCCGATTCTATGTTCGGAGAACAAGGTGTGTCTTTCTCCCGGTGGGTGTCCAGCTCTTCGATATCGGAGATCCGAGCATAGTTCATCCTCAACATAGAGGAGGAGTTATCTTGCTCCTCGACTGTCGCTATCTGGTGGGTGATCGGCAGAGTTTTAATCTCTCTCTGGTCAGGTTTAAGCCCAATCCGATCGTAGTCGGTAGCGACTCCCAAGGCGGAGATGCGATCTAGGAGTTCGTTTAAGGATGATAGCTCCGTCGGATCCATCCGTTTGGAGTGTTCGGGATCAACGCTGAGGCGATTTTCGATGACTCGAGAGGTCATCGTCGGCTTAAGGCCCGGACAGGCGGTCATGACGAAGCCGCCCAGCCGAAGGGTTTGGCCTGGGGCCAGGGTTCCTCCGGAGGTGATATTTTCCTTGACAACAAGGCGAGCCATCAACCCTTTCGACGACGGCACAGTGGAACTCTCAATGAAAGCACCAATATCGGTGTCAAAACCGGCGGATCTCGGGTAGGGGGTCCCGAACTGTGCGTCTAGGATCGATGCTAACAGGAGACGGGGGACACAATGTTTACCCAAGTTCGGGCCCTCTCTTATGGAGGTAATACCCTACTTCCTGCTTGATTGATCTTGATGAATATGAGTATTACAAGAGTTGATCTACCACGAGATCGTAATGGCTAAACCCTAGAAGTCTAGCCTGTATGACTATGGTAATAAGTATTCGGTCCTATTGACCTAACCCTCCGGTTTATATAGACACTGGAGGGATCTACGGTTACACAAAGTCGGTTACAAAGAAAGGAATCTTCATGTTTGATCGCCAAGCTTGCCTTCCATGCAAAGGAGAGTCCCATCCGGACACATTGAGAGTCTCCGGTCTTCATATCTTCACAGCCCATCAGTCTGGCCCATGGCTAACCGTCCGGACGCCCGAGGACCCCTTAGTCCAGGACTCCCTCAGCGACGTGGATCGATGCCGTCGTCCGACCCTGCACCGCAGGGCCAAGGTCTTCACCCGAAGATGACACCCGAGGCCGGGGAGAGAGGAGAGCTCCAAGACGACCCCCAAGGGGGTAAGCGATGTCCACGGGTGCCGCATCATTAGGCTTTCGCTCGGAGCAACCCAGACTCCGCACCCCATGCAATCCGACAACAACGCTATCGACCTGCAAACCCGCTGGCCCAAACACCTATAATGTGACCGGCGGCGCCACCACCACACCGGAGCCACCTTCCTCGCCGCCAACAGATGTCGGCAGGATTAACACTAGTAATATTGTTTTGCATCACGTTAGACATTATTCATACACACCAGTAATATTGTTTCTATACATATTTAACATTTTTAGAATGCATTATTAACATTTTCAAATATAATATTAGTTTTTTTCATTTTTTACGAAAAGATTTTTTAATATATATACATATATATTTGGAAATATAAACAAAATTAATAAATAAGAAAATAAAAATGTGAAGGAAAAACAAAAAAAATCATGCATGACATCAACATGATGCGGCTTGTGGTTACTGGGCACCCTCCAGGTGAGTTGTGCCTAGGGGTCGCAATAAGCGGCACATAGCCCCGCCCTTAGGGCAACTCCAACGTGTGGACGCAAACTGATGCGGATTTTCTCCGCTTTTTATCCGTTTCGGTTGGCTCAACGGATCCTCGTGTCCCTTTTTTGATTTGGGTCGGCTGTGTGCCCAATGCTAGGCCCACACAATTTTCCGCATGGACTATCATAAAAGATAAGTTAAAAACATGCGCCAAAATTTAACATAAACATTAAACGACAGGTCAACAGCTGACGTAAGTCCACTTAAACATTAATAAAACATAAATTTAAAAACTAGAAAAATGTGTCTCCACCCAGCACGCTGCCCTAGGCATCGCCATCGACGCCATCATCACCTGTGAGGTCGACAAAGGCTGGCGGCGACCCAACCCAAGGAATGTGGTCTGCCACGCCGCCCGTGCCAATTCCTTCGCCGCCTGCACTGCTGCGCGAGTGCGCGCGCGCTCCTCCTCCCGCTCCCGGCGCTCTTCCTCTTCCTCCCGTGCCCAGCGGGCACAACGCGCCTCCTCCTTGCGCTCGGCCTGCATTTGGCGCTTGTCGTCGGCGCGCTCCTCCGCCCGTCAGCGCTGCTGCCAGTGCTCCAGCTTTATTTCAAGGTGAACCCCCTTCCCATTTCTTCCCTCCCATGCCAAATACCTGTATAATCATCTATTTAATTTGTTGCTAGTAGTACCAGAAAGGGTTGCGGAAAGCCTATGTAGGATATTAGTGCTTGATCATAGTTACTCGCGTGGTCTTGTTGTTTTAACTGACGGTAATTTTATAAGAAATGTTTTCAGATTTTCCTTTTTCTTGCCCCCCCCCCCCAAAGAAATGTGGGAATTGGCCGGGATGATGGATTTACCATCACGTGGTATGGATTACTACTCAAATCACTAAATTGCATGTTAAAAACTTGTTCTAAGTTTGCCTTGCTCTATATATCATTCTTTTGGAATTTTTGCCATGGATCATGGCAAATTTTACATTGCATGTCTTTTTTTAACACAGTACAAACGCAAGCGCTCATATATACACGCATACACTCATTCCCGTGAACGCACACGCGCACATCCTACCCCTATGAGCACTTCCGAGAGACTGAGCCGGCATATCATTTTGAGATTTTACGAAATCACCGTAGGCGCCTCGTGGTTGACGGGAACGTCTCCTCCCACTGAACGCGCATCGCTGGAAATCCTGTAATAAATCCAGGATAAATGCGAGCACCAGGACATGAAGCCTGGTGGGCTGGGATACCACTATCCACCTAACCATCCAACCGCAGGTTGGTTCGCATTGCATGTCATTTTTGGTACAACACCATGTCAATTTTTCATCCTCGTGTTTCCCCCCTATTTGACCATGGTTATTTTATTGTACATACAAAGACAAATTTATTGAGCATACTATGGCATTTTGTGTAGAAACCGCATTTACAATGCATATACCATGCGATTTTTTAAGAGCATGGCATTTTTTTGTTATTAAGAGCATGATGTTTTTATTTTAAAGAGCATGCCATTTTTTGTAGTGCATGGCATTTTTATTACAAAGAGCATGGCATTTTTTTTGTACAAGCATAACACTTTTATTTAAAAGAACATGACACTTTTATTATAAAGAGCATGTTATTTTTTATTTAGAGCATTGCTTTTTTCAAATAGCATGACATTTTTATTACAAAGACCATGTCATTTTTTTGTACAAGCATGACACTTCTATTTTAAAGAACATGCCATTTTTTTGTACAAGCATGACACTTTTATTTTAAAGAGCATGTCATTTTTCTATGGAGCACATTTTTTTCAATTTATAGAGCTTGTCATTTTTTTGTACAAGCATGACACTAAGAGCATACCATTTTTATTATAAAGAGCAAGATTTTTTTCATTTCATAGAGGATGATTGTTTTTGTAGAGCATTGCATTTTTTATAAAGCATGTTTTTTTCATTTTGTAGAGCATGGCATTTTTATTACAAAGAACATGACATTTTTTGTACAAGCATGGCTATTTTATTTTAAAGAGCATGCCATTTTATCTATAGAGCATGGTTTTTTTCATTTTCTAGAGCATGCCATTTCTGTTACCAAAATCATGGCATTTCTTTTGTAGAAGCGTGGTAATTTCATTTTTTTTCTATAGAGCATGGCTTTTTTTAGTTTTGTAGAGCATGGCATTTTTTATTAGTAAGAGCATGACATTTTTTTAGCATATCATGCTAAAAAAAATTGTATGGAATTTTTTATGTACAAACATCGCAACCAATATTTTTGTGTGCATACAACAATTTTAAATTTGGATATGGGGATTTTGATCATGACGGCCTTTTGTTTTCGGATTTGCTATTTTACAGTCGAATGTTTTGCAATTGGTTGTCATTCAAATCTCTGTCCGTTCGATCTCGCGTTGAGATTCACGCTCGGTCCTGTTTGGTTTCTGTCGGTTTTTGGGTCGGGTTTTTTTTATCGGGCGTGGTTTTTTTGTTTCCGCCCGTTTTCCTCGGCTCCGCCTCGCCCGGCCGGGTACTGTTGGCTTTTGTCATTATTGAATTTAGGAGCGGGGTGTCATTCCCCATTTCCATTCCGATAAGGCAGAGGGGAGAGGTCGAGCGGCGGAGGAGGGGGAGGCGATTCCTTGTGTTCATGGTGATTTCGAGCTCATCCACGGCAGGATACTGACTTCTTCCTCTTGTTTCTCGTCGTCCGCGGCTGCTCTGGTTGGTTGTCCCCTCTCTCTTGCGCTTTTTGCCCGTGGTTTTCGTGCCCTTGTAGTTTCAGATCTAGGTGATTTCGCGGATCCGCGGGCTGCGCATGTTGCTGTCGCGGTGTCGCCTTTGGGGTGTGCGCGTGAATTTCTGGTAGGAGCCTGCAGTGCGCCACGGGCAGGTTTCGCCGTGATCCCGTGTGTTGTTGTTGTGGTCGCACACGAAATCCCTCCCCCCTGCGGTTTTTTGGTTCTCGTTGTTGATGTGTAGGTAGGCGTAGAGGTAAGTTTTTCTGCAGTTGATGTTGAGGTAGGCGTTGTAGGCGTTAGTTTTCAGCGGCGGATCCCGTAGCTTGTCCCTGAATAGTTCCTGGTTGTAGCCCCAGAATTTTGTCATGTTAGTCTCATTTTTTACCATGTTGTTGTTCATCCCGGATGTTTTACTGAACATCTCTATGTATTTTGCTCCTTTTGTTGTGCATTTTCCTGAATTACATGCTTGTTTTTCAGTGTTTTCTCCATAATAGGAGTGTATGTAAGATCAAGGGTCTGCAGTGGTATGCGCATGAAGTTCTGCTGTGCATTTTCTCTCCCTTCATCTCTGTGCAGTTGACCTATATGCATCTCTGTGTTGTAGAACTTCACTGCTTGCTTATGTGCCATATGTAGCTTTGCTGTACTTTCTTCTTTTTTAGTTAATATTGTACCCCTTGCAGTATTTTGCCCAGTGTTTATGTTGTCATAGTTGATGTGCAACTTGCTCCCTAATTAGTGTGTGGGTATTGTATCCTTTGGCCTTTGTAAATATTGTATCCTTTGGCCCTGTTCTAGTCTGTAATACCCCTCTTGTTCTTCACTATGCATGTGTAGTAGCACTGCCTTCATCATAGTATGATTGATACTGTATTTTTTCATAATTTCTATTTGATGTATCTCTGACTTAGACTGTACTCCCCCTAGTTTTCTTTTGATGCAGTTGTATGCCCGATGAATTTTTGTAATGTATTTCTGAAGTTCGGTGTATTTTCCTGGAGTTTTACACTGTAATTTGTGTGGGTGAGGAATGTAATTAACCATATGGCTTACACTGCAACTAACCATAGGGCTTACACTGTAAATTAGCAGAGTTTTCCACTGCAATTAACCATAGGGCTTACACTGTAAATTAGCAGAGTTTTCCACTGTATTTTGTGTTGATGAGGACTGTAATTTGTGGTTTGGGCTTAGCTTGTATTTTTCATAGGGCTTACACCGTAATTGAGTAGAGTTTTACACTATAATTTTTGTGGGTGAGGACTATATTTTGTTGTAGGGCTTACAGTGTATTTTTCCTAGGGCTTAGACCATAAGTGAGTAGAGTTTTACACTGTAATCTTTCTGGGTGAGGAATGTAATTGTAAAGTGTATTTTTCCTGTTGGGCTTACACCGTAAATGAGTAGAGTTCTACAGTGTAATTTGTGTGGGTTGGGACTGTAATTGTACAATGTATTTTTCCTATTGGGCTTAATTTGTAAGTCAGCAGAGTTTTTCAGTGTAATTTGTGTGGGTTAGTACTATAATTGTTGCATGACTTTTAATGTATTTATCTATGGTAATTATAGTTTAATATATTTCGCTTAATTTTCAACGTAAATTTAGCGTGACTTGTCCTGAATTATTTCTGTAATGTGATGCAAAATTATAGTGTAATTTCACTTTATTATTTTTTCAGTGGTGTTACAGTGTAATTTCACCCTTAATTACTGTGCAGTGGCTCTGTAGTTATGATGCACTTTTACAATGTATTTTACTCCCATAATTACAGTGGAATGTGATGCCCATTTTTACAGTGTAATTGTACCCCTAATTACAGTGTATTTTTGGCCATAATTCATGTACTGCTATCTGCTGTTTTTTAATTTCTGTAAACTGACGCTCTTTGATTCACTGTAACTTTTACCTACAATTTCTTTGCATTTTGTATTGTAGTTACTATGTGACCCCATTTTTTTTTGCAGTGCTTTTTTCCTCTTAGGTTATTGCTGTAAATTTGCATAGGTTTTACACTTCCACTTTAGTCTCTTTAATTGAGCCCCATTTGCTCTCTTGTTTTTCAGCTACTAACTCAATGGGCAGACTACGGAAAGCCTGTCCCAAGGATGTCCGCTTGTTTCTTCAGTCGAGAGTGCTGATTCTTCAAAAGAACCTTTCGTGCCTAACGATTTTGCTGATGATAATGCTATGTCTTTGGTAGTTATTTTTGTCTTATTATCGTATCTTTTTTTCTCATTTTTTCCTTGCATTAATACTATTTGCTTATTTGTCTGAACTTCTTCTTTGTCAGGATTCTTCTGGTGATGATGAAGAGCTTGGCAAAGCACTTTACAATTTCTATGTGAAAAATGTAAGTGTTTGTCTGATCTAGTTTTTTTTTCTTATTCTTTTGTTGGTTTGATGTTTATGTATTTGTTTTGTGCAGAAGGTCAAGCACCTGAAGAGGAAATTGTCTTCTGTTAGTAGAAGGAATGTTGTAAGTCTCTTTTGCTCTTCTCGTGTTATATGTTCCATGTTCTTTTGCTAGGGATTCCCCTCTGTATCTTCAATTTATTTTGGTTTATTAATGTAATTCTTATTTTATTTTTTGTAGAGGCAGAAACGATCTTCTGATTACCCTGTTTGTTCGACGTTCACTCGATATTCTGGAAAGTTCTTCTCAGGAGTTGTTGATGGCATGTGTTCTAGGTACAAGGATTCAGAAGTATGGCATGGGCTGTCTCCTTAATTTTGTCCGGGCCGAGGTTCCTCTTAGGCTAGTTAAGTGGCTTGCATCTAGGTTCGACGTTCCTGCTTCTGAGTTTCAGTTGAAAAGGAAATTCATACCCTTAACTAAGTATGATATCCATGACATCCTTGACCTCCCAGTAGATGGTGAGCCACTTGTTTCAGATCCTGAGGCTGGTCGTGATTTTATCCTCTCTCATTTCAATCTTACCAGTATCCCACCAGTGTCCTTTTTTGCCAACAAGCTTAAATCTGTAGAAGTTGATTTGCTTGATGAGGACGTCTTCATTTTTTTCATGATTGTGGCTTTCTCTACTTTCCTTTGTCCCAACTCTAGCCTCAGTCCTAGTCCGAAGTACCTCCACATCTTTCAGGATTGTCAGTCTGTGCGTTCCTATGATCTTTCTAGTTTTGTTTACGAGTGGCTTTTGAGTAGCATCAAAAAAATTCAAGGATGCTACTAAAGTTGCCTCCAAAAGATCAGTGACCTTCGGTGGATGCCATTATGCATTTGCCGTAAGTTTTCTTTTTTCTTTTCTTTTATTTATGTTGTCCTTAGTCTGTTTGAATGTTTATTATTTAGGTTAGTGCTAACTTGTTTTTGTTTTGTTATGTGTTTGTTTTTGTAGGTAGCTTACCTTGATCATTTGAACTTTGGGCTTCAGTCTGTACCTGATGTGAAACCTCGTATGCTTGCATGGAGAGGCAACAAAGTCAAGCAATTTGCAGAGCTTGACCGAAACAACAGTCGCTCTTTTGGAAAGAGGCCCCTAAAACGACCATGTGCTCCAACTAATTTGCAGGTTATCTTCTTTTTCTTTTCATGTTCTGTTGTTATTTTTAGTTCATTGTTTCTTTATTCATCCATTTTTACTTTTATGTTTTGCCATGTATTTACTTTTGTTTTTGTTTCAAGGTTCTGTTGAAAAATCCTCGGGCAGTAAGAGTTTTGATATTGGCCCTTCTGATGGTTCTTTTGCAATGAAAGTTCAAAGAACTATTTGCCCTCACTTTGGATCTCAGATATTTTGTTGTGGTTAGAGTGTACTTTTCTGAGCATTTTAATTGTTGCTTTTTGCTGATTTTGTCCCTTGTTCAGACTGCTCTTGAAGTCATTGAGCTTGTTCAGACTAGAAACCAAGACAAACCTAAGATATTCATTAATTGGGCAGAGTCTCTTGTTTTAAATGTTCTGGAATGTGTGTTGAATTCATCTATGCCCAAAGTGTCTGGAAGCGAGCATCAGTCTATGAGCAAATTCTCTTTTGGTTAGTTCATAATCTTTTCTTTTTTAGTTGCATGTAGCTTTTGTATTTTTATCTTCGTTGTTTTAGTGTTATTTTTGATTGCTTGTTCTGCTTGTCATTTATTTGTTTTTGTAGGTAACAAGTCTGTCTCATTTCATTCTGCTATCGCCAATGGTGTTTTTGCTAAATCTGATGGTATTCCAGAGGTTGCTATATCTGATGCTATTCCGGAGGTTGCTAAAACTGATGTTGCCCCAGAGGTTCCTACGTCTGATGGTATTCCAGAGGTTGCTACATCTGATGGTATTCCAGAGGTTGTTGTACAGCAAGAGAGTCGTCCTGCGGTCACTCCAGATGTTGTTACTCCCATTGTCCCTCCTGCTGTTATCTTTGGTGGTTTACATAATCCAGTTGTTCTATCTAGCTCTTCAACACCAGCTAAAGTGCGTAATGAGGTGTGCATGTTCTTCTTTCTTAGAATGCTTTCTTTCTAGTTTTTTCCTTGTCGTAGCTCTTTCATTTTTTTTCATTTGATTTGTAGGCTGTTGCAAAAGAAGGTCATGTTCCAGTATGCGCCTTGTTTTCCAAAGTTAAAACAAAAGATTCAATTGCTGCAGTTCCACCCAAAGGTTCTATATGCACTTTTTGTTTTGTTTATTTTGCATATGAGTTTCCCTATTCTCTCTGTATCTTCAGTTGCTCTGTTTTTAGGTTGTGTATTCTTTTCTTATTTTCAGGTATTTCTCCTTCAAAGTCTAAATGTGATATCACTGATGTCGATTCTTTCGTGTTGCTTTCAGGTATTTGTTTTAGTTATTGTTTTCATGTTTTTTTCTATTTCAGGTATTCATGTGCTTCTTTTAAGTTGAATTTTTGTTTTTATTCTTTGTCTAGATGGCCCTGCTAAGGATTGTAATGAGAAAGATGTTGTTAATGCTTTTGGGATTCCTTCTTTTGCCGAGCTTAATCGTGCTCTTGGTATTCAGTCTCCTTCTAATGTCTGCAATTACACCCCAGTTCATGCTCATGGAAAATCTCCTATGGAAGATACAAATTCTTTTAGAGACCTGTCACCCCTTGTTCCAATTCGCTTGTCGCAGTATTTCCGTAATGAGGTTAGTATTTCTTTCTCCTTCAACTTTATTTTCTTGCATTTTAGTCTCTAAATTCATCTTTTTTGATTTTGTTTTATTTTTTCATGGCTTTTTTGTTTCTGTAGTTGGGTGATGTCCAGTGTTCTCAGTATGTTGCCGACAGATATCTGAAGTCGTTTAATTCACCTAATGACGAGGTTTGTTGTTGTATTTCCTTTTTTTATTGTCGTCTTGTACTATTTTTTTAATCTTTAATTGATTCTCTGTTCTTTTGTATTCCCTTTCTTCTAGGATTGTATTGTTATGGTTAATGTCGATCACTCTGATAATTCAAAGCCAACCAATCATGTGAACTTATGTTCTCCTGATGTAATCTTGAAAACTACTCCAAAAGGTGTTGCGAAGGTGGTTTTTACTTTCTGAATGTATTTAGTTTTCTTTTTCTTTTCTTTTCAGTAATGCATTTATCTATTTTTTCTAGCTAGTTTTTTGAAATTTTATTCAAGCTTTTTTATCTTTATCTGCAGCTCAATGAGGCAGTAGTTGATGTCCATAAAGTTGGTAGCTCAAACTTTGCAGCTAGGTGTCAAGAGCTATCTAGATCAAATGATGTTACTTACAACAAGCTGCACAGTTTTGCTGCCCCTGCAACAAGTTATCGTAATCCTGTAAAGGTATAGGTATTTCTTTATTGGTTTTAACTTTTTTAATGCTTGTATTTTGTTTTCATTTTTATTCTTTTTCTTTATGTGTCTGCTTCCTTTGATCTTTTTCCTTCTCATTTTACAGGTTCCTAATAGCCCAGAATTAGAGATCCTGTCAGACACGCTTGTTGTTTCTAGTGCTCATCTTTCTAAGGTTCCTGCATGTTCTAAAGGTGCTGCATCATTTCAGCCCCTTGGTGGTTCTACAAC
Organism: Aegilops tauschii subsp. strangulata; assembly: GCF_002575655.3. Taxonomy (NCBI): domain Eukaryota; kingdom Viridiplantae; phylum Streptophyta; class Magnoliopsida; order Poales; family Poaceae; genus Aegilops; species Aegilops tauschii. The sequence continues at coordinate 538,931,214 of NC_053036.3, read as the reverse complement.
TAGTTCTTCTGCAGCTCATGTCCCTCGTAGAATGTTGTCCCTGGTAGATTCAACTCAGATCCTTATGTTCCTCAAGTGAATCGTTATTCAGTTACTACTCAAGAAAGGCGTAATCATCTTGCAATGGTTCAGATTGCAAGTCATCCAGAGTGGTGCAAGTAAGTTTTCACAGTTAGTGATGTTTTTGGTTTTTGTATGTTCTTTTTTATGATCCTGATCTTTCTGTATTTCTTGTAGGTACGAGGTTATTCGATATGAAAGAGCTTACTGTAGTTACCGTAACCTTTCTTCACTACAGTTCAAATCTCGCGACAATTTCTTGATCTTGTGTGTGTGTCGATATCTATATCAATGAAGCTCACCCTTCCGTTTCTAAGAAACATTTCTTCTTCTCTTACATTGGTGTAAGTAGTAATAAGCTTCTGTTGCATTTCTTGCTGTCTGTATTTGTTAGTTTTCTTTTTGACTTACCATTATTTTTTCTCTTGCTTAGGAAACAATTCTGGATGGTACTAATGCTGAGATTGTTGGTAATGCTTTCAATGGTGCTAATAGCGCTTTTCCTATGTGGAGAAGCAACATGGTAGGTGCTGATTAATATCATAGTTTTATTAAGTCATTTTTTTGTGCTTAGTCTCATGTAGCTTTCTACCTAGGTTTCTGATGTGTTGTTTGTTTTTGCCAGCTGTACTTCCCTATTTGTAGGTTCAGTCATTGGTTTTCTTTTGTGGTTTGCTTGAAGGAGAAACTATTTGTCTTCCTCGATTCATTATATGGCGAGTTCTCAGATTTCCACCTAGCCATTCGTGATCCGATTGTAAGTTTTTTCTCTGGCTTCATGTTTCCTCTATAGCTGCCCTTTTGGTTTTTTTCATTAGTTTTATGATTTCTCTTGTTTCATGTGTTATTTCAGGTTAACAACTTCACCAATCTATGGGACACATATGTGACTCCTATATTGAGGAAGCGTATTGACTTTGAAAATTTCGACATTGTGTATCCTGCGGTCCCTCAGCAAAATAACACGTATGTCAAGCAGTATCTCTATACTCATGGCTGCACTTTACTTTTTCTATTGTTCCTTTCTTTGTATTTTTATTTTTTAGTTTTGATATGTGGCTTAATTGTTGTTGCTCATTATTCTTTTTCAGGTATGATTGTGGTGTTTTCTCTATTATGTACATGAAGCACTGGACTCCTAGGACTCCAATTGGCAATCTTTTTACGCAAGCTGATATAGATAACATCAGGATCAAGCTCGTAAATGAACTTTATTTCAGCTAATTCAACACTGCTGACAAGTCTCTTGTCACAAACTTCTTTGGTGACGTGACTGTAGTCTCTGTTTTTTTATTTGTTTTGCCTTAGTCATGCGTTGATTGTTTATATCTTCTAAGTGTTTTTTGACTAATGTATGACTTTTGTGGCAGGTGCAGAACTAGATAACTTTTTCTATCTTGGGTGGTGATTGAGTGTGAAGGTTTTCCTTGGTGGTCAACTGCAGAGTTTTCTTGATGGTCAACAAGTCTGGAGATGCTTCGGTCTTTTATTAGCTTCTATAGTTTAGCAATGTGTTGGTTTTGATCCAACAATATTATTTGGTGCAAGATTGTTCTAGGTTAATGTACTTTTTGGGCTGATGAGTTGTATCCCTGCCTTTGTAACAGTTCAAGACCCTTTGTTATTGGGATTGTTTTTTCGCATGTTTTTTTTTAGTTTTATGTTGCACTATATTGATTCGTTTAATCAATTTCTAGACCCTTTCTTGGCTGAAATGATTTTCATGCTGTCTATTGATTCGTACGTATGTTGTAGTCTTTTTACTATTGATTTGGCTACATCAAGCTTACATCTGGTATTAAGTAAGTTCTCTCCTCATTATCTACTTTTATCAGCATATAGTAATTGTTTATAGCTACTTTCTACAGTTTTACTCCTTTTCATTTTGCTTTCTTTAATTTTTTTTGCCTCATCTTGTTTGTTGCAGTGTTGCTTTATAGTTCTAAAGTTCTTGCGGAAACTTCCAAACAAGCATATCTTATGGCTGTCTATTAAGGTATTTCAATTGTCAGCTTTTTCTTGCTGCATTTTCTTGTCTAGTTTACTTACTGTATTTAGAAGTTTACTCAATATTCTTAAACAAGTTGAATGTTAAACTTTCATTCGTAAGGCACCAATAATGCACAAAATACATGCCTCATAAAGTAGTCCTTTTAAATGCAGTAGGTCGCAAACAATGCTTGCCCCTCTTAGTACAAGTCAAGTATTTTTGTTCATAACCATCTCTTATTACAAGTCAACTATTTCCTTTTCCTTGTCGTCTTCCTTGCTTGTCCTTTCTGTCTTATCCTATGTCCTCCTCAGATTCTTGTCCCCTAAGCCTTTGTTGTTGCTGATTCGTCCATCTTCTTCTTTCCTCGGTTCCTTTGCTTGCTGTCATCCTTCTCCCCACCTGCAATTTTTCTTGTTATTTTTAATTTCTTGAATTAAAGTAAGTGTAGCACAACATGATTATTAAAATACCTTTCTTTACATTCCTAGGGTTCGACTGCTTTCGTCTGTTGCTTCTGGGTAGATTGTATTGCTTGTCAAGGTTGGTGCAATTCTTGATAGTGTGCTTTTGTGACCCACAGTGCGAGCATTTGTAGAACTTGTTCTGCTTTATTGATTCGCGAATAGTTAGCATCCTTGGCCTACCCTTTGTTTTGGCTATATCTGGGTCTTGTATTGTCAGTGCCATGGTTGTCCCCTCTTCACCCCCTGCTATTGGTATAGAAGTGATTGTTCTTGTGGTTACACTCTGACCCTCATCTCCAGTTTCTTCTACATCATCCACTTCTCGCAATCTTTTCTGTATCCTGTCCAATTCTCCCAGCAGATATTCATACTTCCTCTTCTTCTTTGAAGCTATTGATGCCACATGCACCATTTTCCTTGCTAACACATTGTACCTTAGTGTGGAGTTCTCTGCTGCAACATCTGGTGTCTTTGTAATATCGAGCTTGTAGTCATTTTTCCTCCATCTGTCAATGATGTATTTTTCTGGTATCTTCTCGATGTTGAGATGGATCATTACTCGTAGTATGTGTGAGCACAACAGTCCATCTTTTTCGAATGAACAACAGATGCAGGAGTACTCTTCTTCGTTCAGTCCAACTTGCACTAGGTATAACCTTTTCCGCGTTCTTTTACAGGGTAGTTTTCAGCTTAGGTAACTATGTAGTATTTGTCTTTTTCTTGCTCAAAGACAAGCAGCCTTTTTGTGTCTGCCATTTTATGCTGGAATTTTCTGAATATTCCAAGGTTATACAGCTCATGTGCTTGCCTTTCTATGTTGTATTTCGACCAGAAAGCTTTGCTTGCAACCTTCTTGTTTCTAGAAACATGATCACATTCTTCTTCCCTGTCATGTACAACATCAAGAATCCGGTCATACTCTCTTAAAAAGCTGGTAGCACTGAATTTAGCTCCAACCCCTTTTTTGAAGAGGGAATTTGTTCCTTCACTTCTTGTTGTAGTTTGTATGAATGGGAAGAATTTGTCCTTGAAATACACTGGTATGAACTTTTTCCTGTTTTCCCACATGTCGCTGAAGTACTTTATGTCGTGAACTTTGTACTTTTCAATCATTTCTTGTCAGTGTGTTTCATATTCTTCCACAGTCAAAGATTTGTCCACAATGTCCTTGAAATCTTCATATAGGCCTTCATTAGCTTGGAAACATGGCCCAACTTTCTCCTCTGCCTTTTTCTTTATGTGAAACAGGCAGCTCCTATGGATAGCATTAGGAAAGACTTTTTCAATTGCTGCTTGCATAGCCTTGTCCTGATCTGTAATGATTGATATAGGATGCTTGCCTCCCATAGCCATTAGGAATTGTTCAAACAACCAAGCAAATGTTTCTTTTGTCTCATTGATAATGAAGGCACAAGCAAACAAGTAAGTGTTGCCATGCGGGGATATTCCAACAAAGGGTGCAAACGCTAGGTTGTATCTGTTTGTCAGGAATGTAGTGTCAAAACTGATGCAATCACCGCAAATGTCATACATCATTCTTGACCTAACATCTGTCCAGAATAAGCTTCTCACTTTATTCTCTCCATCAAGCTCAAACGAGTAGCAAAACCCAGGATTTTCTGCTTGCTTCTTGTTGAACATTTGCACTACTTCCATCATGTCAGAGTTTGTGATATCTCTGTTTATTGTTGCTGCATAGTTAGTCACATGCTTCTTTGTGTAGGGTAGATGAGCCATTCCTCCTCTCAAGTAAGCTAGGACAGCAACAATCCTTCTTGTTTCCAGGTTTGTATGCTTCAAAACCTGTATCAAGCACTTCTCTTCATCCAACATGTACTTATGTGACCTGAAGAATCTACTGTTTGGTGTTAACTCGTGGTTGTGATCGAGTTGTTGTCTTGTAATTTCCCAAAAACCTCCTTTCTCTGATATGACCACCACAACTTTACAATCAGTTTTAGCAATGATTGTACTTTTTCTCATGGGTACAACGCATTCTGTCTCTATTTCCTTTGTCTTGCCCCACTTGTTGCACTTCATAGTGATCCTTGTCACCTCATTGTTCCTCTTTTTGCTTGTTGTTCTGGAGATTGCTACAGTAGCCACTGAAAAGCCTGCTAGTTTCGAGTAGAAATTTATATATTCCTGAGCTTCTTCTTTTGTTTTGAACTGCATGCCTAAATGTGGCTTGAAATTACTGTTCGTGTTCATCAGATTGCCTTCTGATGCAGCATCTTGTTCATTTTGCAGGAATCTCTCAACGTCTTCTTCATCGAGGAATTCATCATCTCCGTCTTGTTCAAGTGAGTGTTCTGGTTCTTTTCTTTCTCCTTCTTCATTGCTACAGCATGTGCTTGAGTTTGTTTTAGCTGCTGCTCTTCTTATGTCAACATCCTCAGGCTCCTGCAACTTTAGGTTTTTGTGTTAGTTTTTTTCCTGATGTAATGTCTCAACTTTCTCATATGTTCATCGTTTGTTCTTTCTGAAGTTTTTGTAGTATGTACCTGTTGCAGATTCATGTTGTAGAACAGGTCTGTGTCCCATGGATTAGATTCTCCTCCACCATCTTCACTTGCTGCCACTTCGTGATGCAAGTCTCCCTCAAATGTCTGCAAAGTTTTTGAACAGGTTAGTATAATGAATGTTACTGCGTTTCCTTTGGTATTTTCTTGTAATTCTCATTCGGCAGATATCCTTGTTTACATTGGTGTCTATTGTTGTGGTGAAACTATCATCTGCTTTGGTCCTGGAGTTCTGCTCAATAGTTCCCATAATTTTCGTCGATGCATCTCCTGAATGTACCTGCATGGTTCATCCCAACTTATAATTCAGACTTTTTGGGTATCATTTTGTGCAGTAGTTGATTTTTTGTATTTCTTTGATTTTTTACCTTGTATATAATGTCTGACTGAAGGAGGGCAGTGAATGAAAATGTGTCCTGCAGCATAATCATGTTAGCATTTTTTTAAAACTTAATGAACAAGCTCATGCAGCATAAACGAAGGGGGAAAGTTTAGCTACTGTATATTACATTGAGTATCAGTTCTTCCTGTGATAGTCTCAGTAGGTCATCTTCAGCTAGTGCCCTCATCGTGCTCCTGTCCTGAACCCATTTTTAAAAAGAAGAATGTCAGTGTTAGCGTAATCATGAGCAACCAAGCATTTTTTTTGGAATAGAATGTGAGATGCAGGTACTTTTCAATGTTCCGTGTCTTTTTTTGTTTGTGATTTGATTATTTACTCTGGAAGATCCTAGTTTCCCTTTTTGGAAGTACATGCATTTTGCAGTAGTTTTTTCACTGGAAATTTCCTAGAAATTACAAGTTACTTACAGCAGTTTTTACTGTGGGATTTTACAGGAATTTTGCATTGTAAAACATTGTAATTACATTGGAAACTACTTACAGTAGTTTTTTACTGTTGGATTTACAATGTGAAAACATGGTTTTACACTGGAATTGCATTGGAATTTACAATAGAATTTACTAGGGTTTTACACTGGAATTTGTGATATTTTCACTGTAAATTGTTTATTTTCCCACAGTAATTTACTAGGGATTTACACTGGTAATTGTGTTATTTTCCCACTGTAAATATCTGTGGGATTTTACACTGTAAATCATGTTTTCACAGTGGAAATTTACACTAGAATTACCAGGGATTTTTCTCTGGAAATTGTTTATTTTCCCACTGTAATCTTCTGTGGGATTTACATCTGCTTACACTACAATGTACATTATCAGCTACTTACACTACAATGTTCTAGGGATTTTATACTGCAATTTTGTTTTCAATGTTAATTTCCAGCTACTTGCAATTGATCACAAATTTGATGTAATTTTCTAGGAGAACAGCAGATGTTAATCTATCTTTTTTTGTTGATGAAGGAAATTCCTCCATGATCTGTTCATGCGAGAGGTGGAGAGAGAAGTTGGGACTTTTTTTGCTGACCTGTGGATCCTGTTGCGGATTCCTCTCTGATGATCTTCTTTCTTGCTGCTCGTCAGGTACAACATCTTCTTCAACTCTTTTCTGATTTGTGTTTGACCTCCCTTCTTCTTCTACCCCATCGCCCATGGCGGCCTCCATGTTCTCCCTTCTTTTTCTTCTTCCCCTTTCTGATTCGCTTCTCTGTGTTGTTAGGTGAGATCTGTCCAGTGGTTTGCGGGAGGGGTTTGGCCCTTTTTCGTGCGTTGCAAGTTGGGCACATGCTGTGTGGGCCTGGAGGTCGACAGAGGTTGGGGTAGGTCCCTAATTTTTCTGGAGTGGGTTGTTGTCGAGGGTTACCGGGTCAAGTATTTTCCCCGACCTGTTTTGGCGTTCTTTTTCCACTGTTAGCTGTTTTTGTGGCTGTGCAGGTGTCATCTGTTCATTTGTCAGGTTTTTTGAATGTTGTTGAATTGGAAAACACTCAAATGTCAAATAGACAGTCCCGCCTTTGTTTTTTACGTCATTGCATTTTTTGCAGCGTTGTTTTAACTTGTTAAAATTAGGTCCAAAACATAAGCTTTTATGTTTTAATATTGTCACATAAAAAAGGGCTTTTTAGGCCCAATTTAAAGGCATAAGGGGGGGGAAGGGTTGGTACTACCCGAGCGAATTTTTCTCTTATATATAGATAGAATAAGAAAGAAAATACTTGCACAAATCTTAACGTAAAATCAATGACATAGAAATTAGATGTGCAATACTTAGAGCACATCTAAATGTGCTTTAGTAAAATTGATAGATTAAACGTTCCCACGCAACGTCTGTTCGCTGGGCGTACCTCCACAGCTGGGCAGAAATCACATATTTGACCTGAGGGCGAAATCAAATCACAAACTGGCCTGCTTTTGAAAAAATTTCACTCGGCTGACCCTTTCGTGTGGCGCCCGACAGCTAGGCGCTGCACACTACTATGCAGCGCCTCTGCCTTAGGCGTCGCACCTCCTGCCAGCGTGGCAGCCCTGGTCCAGTTGCGGCCCCACAGACAGCACTGCAGCGCCTAAGGCTTAGGCGCCACACTTGTAATGTGCAGCGCCCGTCTCTTAGGCGCTGCACAGTCTGTGTTCCACTTAGGCTGGCCCCACCCTCTCTCCCCTCCCACCCCCACCCCACACACCCCCACCCCACCCAACCCTTAGAGTTGCGCCCCTCCTCTCTTCCCCTCTCCCCCCTCTCAAATCCTTCTCAAATCTTGCAAATCTGGAGTATTTGACCGTGGATTTCGAAGCCAACCCCTCCCTTAAGGTAATCTCCTTCGATCCCCTCGTTTTCATCCATAGGAATTGTCACATTTGCTCAAATCTTGCTACTTTGGGGAAACCCTAGCTTTGGCTTGGATTTGCAAATTTGTGTTGAATGATGTTATGTTTCTTTGCTAATTTGGTATGGTTAGGCTTTCATAGTATGCTAGGGTTAGGGTTATGTGTGTTTGATGTTGGTGTTAGGGTTATCCTATGGTTAGGATTGTGGTTATTGTTAAGTGGGGGTTATGGTTATTAATTCATATATATGTTATGGCATATGTATTTTGTGCAAATATTTTTGTTAAGTACTTACTTGATATATGTGTGTTTTTGATTATTGTAGGGATGGGGAGAACATGTGTTTATGTTCATCATGTGGATAAAGAGGCCTTTTTGAAAGGCAATGTTGATCCGGACCCGGATGAGCTTGACATGGTGTTTGAGAGTAGTCCTAGCTATGCGGAGCTCTTGGACCAAGTGAGGAAGGATTTGAATTGGATGGACCCAAGTGACGTTGTTGAGTTCGAGGGAAGGCATAATGTTGGTTTTGGAATGCACATCTGTTGGAAGACAATGCGTGTGAACTCGGAGCAACGTTGGGTTGCATACAAGGAGACGGTTGCCGAATCTCTAGACAAGGCTCTTGAGTTATTTGCCTCCAAGAAGGTTGAGTCTACTTTGAATTTGGACTTGAACCGGAACCCCTCCCCGTTGGTTGCTAGCACTCCCCCATCCATTAACCAAGATCAAATGAGTGAACCTCATTTCGTGCAACAAGATTGGCCAACATTGAGCCCGACTCCAAACAACCAAAATGAAGCTTTTAAAGAGGAGAATGATGAGTACGAGGAGGATGACAACGAAGTTGATCTCCATGACAACAATGTGGGTGATCTCGACCAATATCATGTGCAAGAGACAATGGACCAATCCATCCCTTTTCCCGTGCATATGCATCGGACTCGGATGACGATGGTCCCGATGAAGAAGTTGATGAGGAGGGGTTCACGCCGAAGGAGGCCCAAGCATTCAAGAAGGTATTCGGGAAGGACCACAAGACACCATTGTTCAAGGATCTTAGTCTCGCGGATGAAGCCGTTGTGGATGGTGGCAAATTCATATCTCTTGGAGCTAGGCCAAGTTCTCACCGTGATTTGGAAGACGGCAAGAACGGGATATATCCCGGTTGTGAGTTTGAATCCTTCTTGGAATTGAAGATGTGGCTTGACAACTATTCGGTTACACATTATCGTCCACATAAAGTGGCCAACTCGGACGTCAATGTGCGTTAAACGGCCAAATGTGAAGTGCCAAGATGTCCATGGATTGTGCGTGCGAGGCCATGGAAAGGAGGTCCCACTTGGCGCATAGTGAGTTGTCTACCAACTCACATGTGCCGGCACAAGAATGCGGATGGCGAGCTTGTGTACCAACAACACAGACAACTCACGTCCGAGTTCATTGCTTACAGGTTATCCAACCAAATATCCACACTTCCAATAATGAGCATCAAGAGTGTCATTGACCTTGTGAAAGCCATCTTTCATTACAAGGTGAAGTACGGCAAGGCATGGAAGGCGAAGCAAGCCGCATTCAAGATGTTGTATGGCAATTGGGAGGAAGCATACAACCGACTCCCTAGGTTGTTGTTAGCTATGGCCGCCACAAACACAGGCATGGTTCACGTGGTTGAGCCTCATGGGCACCAAACATTGATTCATAACGGGAGGACCATCCGAGTATTTATCCGTGCATTTTGGGCCTTTGAGCAATGCGTGAGGGCTTTTGAGCATTGTCGGCCCGTCATCGCCATTGATGGCACGTTCTTGACCGGACAATACAAGGGCACTTTATTGGTTGCAATAGCAAGTGATGCCAATAACCGGGTGTTGCCTTTGGCTTTCGCTTTGGTTGAGGTGGAGAACAATGATAACTGGGAGTGGTTCTTGCGTCAATTGAGAACAAGGGTATTACCGGCTAAAAGGGAAATTTGTGTCATATCGGATCGCCATCCAGGAATTCTAAACGCGGTGGTGGTTGACATTCCCGGACATACAAAGTTGCACCATCGATGGTGCATGAGGCACTTTTGTGCAAACTTCTATAGGGCATGTGGTATCAAGGAGTTGGCCGATGATCTTCAAGATTGTTGTCTCGCTTTCACCAACAAGCAGTTTGCCACATTGTTTAATGCATTGCTCAGACACAAGAAACTTGACCCCGGTGGTCTTGAATTTCTCAATAAGAACATTGTCGAAAGGAATATGTGGGCGCGTGCTTTCGATGAAGATGGCCGGAGGTACGGTCAAATGACAAGCAATATGGCAGAATGCTTCAATAAGGTGCTCAAGGGTGTACGTGCATTACCCGTGACAGCAATAGTTCAATACACATTTGACAAGATGAATGGATACTTTTTAAAGTACTCAATGGAGACGGATAAGCAGATTGCTGGTGAGAACAAGGATAAGCACAAGTACTATTTCCCACCAAAGGTTGAAGAATGGTTGGACTTTCAATCACGAAAGGCAGACTCCCAAGAAGTTGTACTATATGACGACAACGAGTGGAAGTATGAAGTGAAAGAGCCTGGAGGAACCACAAACGATGGGCACCAACACGGAGGCCGCGCTTTCAAGGTCTCCCTAACACGGTGTGATTGCAGCTGCATGAGGCCATCGTTGCTTCATCTCCCATGCTCGCACTTGTTAAATGCATCCCGTGTTAGGAATGTGGACATCAATCACCCTCTTACCGTGAGGGAGTCCGAGTTCTCAATCATGACGGTAAATAATACATGGGCTCCCCGGTTTCAGCCATACTTGGACCAATCACAATGGCCGGAGTATCATGGAGTTCAACTATGGCCGGACCCGGAATTGAAGGTCGTTAGACGGGGAAGACGTAAGACAAAGCGTCTTAGAGGTGACATGGACGGATGGGGCCGTGGTGGCGGTGGAGAATACGACACTGGCCAATTCCAAGAGCCTCGTGAGCAAACCCGTTGTGGGGACTGCAGTCATCGGGGACACAACACAAGAACTTGTCCCAAACCAAGAAAAAGATCAAAGAAAAATGATGCAAGCACAAGCCAAGCAAATGATAGCCAACCAAGTCAACCAAGGAGTAGCCAACCAAGTCAAACAAGCCAACGAGGAACTAGGCAACAAAGAGGGAGTCAACTAGGTCTTAGAAGAGGCCGTTGTGGTTGTAGAGGCCGTGGTGGTGGTAGAGGCCGTGGTGGCGGTAGAGGCCGTGGTGATGGCCTAGGCCGTGGTGATGGCCTAGGCCGTGGTGATGGTCTTGGCCGTGGTGAGGGTCTTGGCCGTGGTGGTGGGAGAGGCCGTGGTGATGGTCTTGGCCGTGGTGGTGGTAGAGCCCGTGGTGGTGGTCTAGGCCGTGGTGGCGGTAGAGGCTGTGGTGGTGGTAGAGGCCGCGGTGGTGATCTTGGCCTTGGCGGCGGCCGTGGTGGAGGAATGTTCAGTTGGCTCAATGGACCATTGCCGTATGTGACTTACTATGATCTTGTTCTTTTGGCTCAATGCTTGTGTTGTTATTTTGCATTGTGTGACTAACTATTATATTGCCATTTCCATAGGTATGGAAACAATGAAGGGGGTGGAGGACACGGAGGGGGAAGTGAGCTCCCTTGGTGGTCGGGGGAGGGAGAAGAAGAAGAAGAAGAGAGGAAGAAGAAGGGACAAGGACCGTGACCTTCTTATGAACCAAAATGTGTGCTACTATGTGCTATGAGACGTAAATGACTATGTCTTTTGGCTCAATGTTTGTGTATGACTATGTGATTGGACTACTCTATTGCTATGTGTGTATGAGTATGTGATTTGGACTACTATATGTGTTATGTCTTCTTTCTGTGTTTTGGACTACTACATGTGATTTGGATATGATCATGTGCCATCTATGTGAATCACAAAACATAAAAAGCACTTTGTATTTGAAAATAGCAGATAGTGCAGCGCCTAAGGGTAAGGCGCCACACTACTCAGTGCAGCGCCTCTTCCTTAGGCGCTGCATACTGACTTAGCAAATTTTTGGGTGCAAAAGCTACTAGAACGCTTCTGTTGCTCTCTGGACTGGCATGTCCAGGTGTGCAGCGCCCATGGGAGAGGCGCCACACACCACAGTGCAGCGCCTCTCCCTTAGGCGCTGCACGTCTAGACATGCCAGTCCAGAGAGCAACAGAAGCGTTCCAGTAGCTTTTCGACCCAAAAAATTGCTAAGTCAGTGTGCAGCGCCTAAGGGAGAGGCGCTGCACTGTATTGTGCAGCGCCTCACTGCTGGGCGCTGCACAGTACAGTGCAGCGCCTCTCCCTTGGGCGCTGCAGACTGACTTAGCAAATTTTTGGGCCGAAAACCTACTGGAACGCTTCTGTTGAGCGTCCGCCAAAGTCATATGGGGACCGAAGTTGAGCGTCCGCCAAAGTCATGTCATCATCAAGCTCATGGCCCTATCACACAATCAAACAATATGGTGAAGACCGGCGTCGTAATCAAGTGAGAATCACATCTAAAGGATTAGTCATACCTCTTGGGTGACCACGCCATCATCATCCAGATAAGCATATGAGGAACTCACATCGTCCCCCTGATGGTGAGATGAGGGGTCTGATGGTGTACCAGACCTAGAGGCAGATGGTTCATCAAATTCGGGATCACGGCAACCGAGAAGATTCGATAACCGCCTTAACTTCTTGGCCTGACGCTGTAACATGAACACTGTGGAAGATATCAAACTCCGCAACATAGACTGGCTCTCATAGTGAATGCGATATGTACCTTGAGGAATGCTCGTAGTGAACCATCATCATTGCCTTTTCCAACCGGTGTGTTCTCGAGAATAGACTGGCTCTCATCAGCTGCTTTCTCGATCTCGGTGCGCTGCGGATGAGAAAGAATGAACACGTTAGCCATTCAAACATGTGTAGTACGGCCAACGGGAAAGTAAAGAAGGAACACTTTACCACATAGTTAATCACCGGAACAGCAGGGACTCCTTGCCCCACCCTGACATCTCTGTTGTACTTCCCCTTTGATAGATCCTCAAAGTTTACGGGTTCTTCAAGAATATCCTCATTATATGCTGGCGGGCATATCTCAACTCGAGTATTTTCAAGAAGCCATCGTATGTAGTTATCAAAAGCAAGTGGGTTATGCTCACGAAGCTGGGCGCATGCACTGCTACGAGCTTGCTCCACGCAAAGCTGGAAGTGGGTAACATACGAAGCATGATGCTTGTCCCAGTCCTTTATCTTCCGCTGCCTTCTCCTGTCCAACCTGCATGGTACAATACCAAATATTAGCAAAATCAAGAAGGACTGACGATGCTTAGTCAATACGCTCTCTTACCTATGAAGTGCTTTGTCCGTATCCACCCATTCCGGTGGGTGAGGCTGGAACAGACCAAACTGACGAAACACGCGATGTGGCAAATGAAACTCAACAGCCCAGTTGCATATCAGTGGGCACCGCATAAGCCAGAGATCCCTATCCCGCAAGCACATCGGGTTGATGCTAAACTCCGGGGTGTACCCAAGTCTGTCATCGGCGCCATATGGCTGCCATTCCACCTATGAAATAGGGCAACAATGCAAAATTGGTGACTTTTTTTCTGGCAAACATGAGAAATGACTGAAGTAATGACCTCGTTACCTGCTTAGGCGTAATCGTGTCCAACTTGGCAACGTACTTCTAGTACATGAGATTGACATCGTTCGTCATCTCGGAAACCACATCCCACTTGTAAGCCCAAGTGGGGCGCCGTAATTCGTCATGTTCATCTTCATACCAAGGATTAAACCTGACGCTCTTCGGGCGTCCAACAGGCAGACGCTCCCAGCTCCATACAGAAAGTAGAAGCATATTACCACCAATGCCTGCACTATCTGTGATCCTGCAACACGCATTGTCCAGCTGCATATGAAAGAAAAACAATGTTAACTTGACAGCAAGCTTGCATTGCTAATGAAAAAATGAGTTGATCACAAAACAGACCAACTACCTGTCGATACAAGTAGGCAAGAGTCGCTGAACCCCAGCTCCATTTGCTATCGAAGACGGTCAACGCCTTCAGCCACATCCATGGAGCGTTCTTGCCAGTGGAGTCAGGAAACAAAGTCCTCGACACAACATACCACATGTAGACACGAGCATGTGTCTGGATCACATCATCAGTGGCATCCGGAGGGCACATCGCAAAGTGAGTTTGAATCCACGTGAAAGCAGCTCCGGCTGCTTTCCTTTCCCTCTTCTTCTCTTCTCCCTCCTCTACATCAGCCTCAGCCTCAGTAAGAGCCATACCAATAAGAGGAATCATCTGCTCGCGCCACCCATCAGAATCGGTGCTCATACAGAGAGGCATCCCGTCGATAGCAAGACCGGTGATCAACGAGACATCCTCGAGCGTCACGGTCATCTCCCCAGTCCGAAGATGGAAACTATGCGTCTCCGGCCTCCACCGATCAGCAAGAGCGGACACCAGTGGAGCGTTCAGATTCGGCGTGGACCGGCTGACCAACTGAATCCACGGGAGTAGTCCTGCCTGCTTGATGTACGGTGTGTACCGCTCAACGTAAGGCATGGCAGGACCAGAGACCCCGTGATACCGAATCTTCAAAGGTTCAAGCTTCTGCAAAAAACAAGTAATGACAAATCTTAGGGCATGTAAATTTCAACTTAAGGCAAATTTGCAAAATATTTAAATTACTCGTTATTACCATCTCCTTCTCGCGCATCATGTAGGCCCGGTGTTTCGTGTCGTAGACATCGTCGAGAAGCCAAACCATCCTTACAAATTTCAAACAATAAACATATATGAGTTCATCTCAAATATCGGTAAACACTCAACATTTCATATGTGTTCATCTAAACATCTCATATGTATTCATCTACAAGAATCTCAACATCTCCTTCTCACACAATGAATAAATGATTGTAAATTATCATATATATCTAGTATGTCATATGTGTTCAAGTAAATCAACATCTCATATTTCAAATAAACTCAACATTTCATATATATCTAAAAAAACTCAACATCTCACATATAGCTACAAAACTCAACATCTCATAATTATCTACAAAACTAGGCATCTCATATATATTTAAAAAAATTACAATCTAGGTTTCACTAACAAGAATCATATAGTGGGGGGGATCAAAGGTTCCACCTAATCTTGGGCAAACAAAGATCCAAACCAAGCAAATCAAAGGTTCCACCTAATCTTGGGCAAATCCCTAAAATTGCAACGCATTTACGGAGGAAAAGAAAGGAAACGGAGGAGTTTACCTAGTAGGAGGGATTGGAGATCGAATCCGGGCCTCAAAACTTCAGATTTGAGAGGGTGTGGGGGGGATCCGAAGGGGGCGCCGCCGCCGCCGCTCTCTGTAAACAGAGCAACTTCCTTAGAGGGGGAAGAACTGCTGGGAGGGGCTGGCCCGATGCGGCTTAAGTCAATGTGCAGCGCCCAAGCAATAGGCGCTGCACTTTACACAGTGTGGCGCCTAAGCCTTAGGCGCTGCAGTGCTGTATGTGGGGCCGCAACTGGACCAGGGCTGCCACGCTGGTAGGAGGTGCGACGCCTAAGGCAGAGGCGCTGCATGGTAGTGTGCGGCGCCTAGCTGTCGGGCGCCACACGAAAGGGTCAGCCGAGTGAAATTTTTTCGAAAGCAGGTCAGTTTGTGATTTGATTTCGCCCTCAGGTCAAATATGTGATTTCTGCCCCACAGCTGTCGTTCCCAGTTATTGGGGTCCAAAATATATTATTTCCTAATAAATTTTTTTTCCGAGATTCTTTCCTAATAAAAAAGACTTTTTCTTTTGAAGTATAAGATATATACTCTGTACTACGTACGTATTTGGCTCCATCTATACAAATACAACGTACTTATTTGACCTCCTATGCGGTGCCCCTCGCATCAAACGGACCAGAGGCATGCAGCCAGATGGAACGGTCGCCGCGCCGCACGGTAAGACAGCGGTTGGTGCGTGTGCTCAACGGAAACGAAGTATTTAAGATTTTCTTTTTCAGGTTTTCGGTAGTTTGTTAGTTGAGATAATATCGGAAACGAATTACAATCCTCTCGTAACTCGTCTATATTCACTCGTCAAATCCCAGCCTTTCCCAGCAGTAGCGTCCAAGTTCCAATCCCAATTGCGTGCGCAGCGATGGCGGCTGGGGAGCCGCCGCAGCAGGGCCGGAGGTACTGGCGGTGGAGCAAGGCCGATTTTTTCCCGGAGCCGTCGTTCCAGAGCTGGCGCGCGTACGGCGGCGCGCTCGCGGCCACCGCTCCGCGCCTGCGCGACCGCGTGGCCGCCCGATCGTCCGAGGCCGTAGAGGCGGGGACGCTGCTCGCGGAGAGCGAGAACCCGCTGCGCCGCTGCCTCTCCTGGGTCGACCTCGCCTTCCTCGGCTTCGGCTCCGTCGTCGGCTCCGGCGTCTTCGTGCTCACCGGCCAGGAGGCGCGCTTCGACGCCGGCCCCGCCATCCCGCTCGCCTACGCCGCCGCGGGCTTCTCCGCTCTGCTCTCGTCCTTCTGCTACGCGGAGCTCGCCACCGAGATCCCATCTGCCGGGGGGTCCTTCTCGTACCTGCGGGTCGAGCTCGGCGACATGGCGGCGTTCCTCGCCGCCGGGAACATACTGCTTGAGGCCGTCGTGGGGGCGGCCGGCCTCGGGCGCTCCTGGACGTCCTACCTCGCCGCGCTCTTCGGGCTCGACACCGACGCGCTCCGCATCCACGTCCCGGCGCTCGCTGAAGGCTTCAATCTGCTCGATCCCATCGCCGTCGTCGTCCTCATCTGCACCTCCGCCCTGGCCATGTCCGGCGCGCGCCTCACCTCCACCATCAACTCGCTGGCGTCCGTGATCGGCATCGTCATAATCGCCTTCGTCATCGGCGCGGGCTTCTCGCACTTCCACTCCAGCAACCTCGTCGAGCCGACCTTCTTCCCCTTCGGGGCCGCCGGCGTGTTCCGCGCGGCGGCGGTGGTGTACTGGTCCTACACGGGCTTCGACATGGTGGCCACCATGGCGGAGGAGACCAAGAACCCCGGCCGGGACGTGCCGCTCGGCCTCCTGTCGTCCATGTCGGCCATCACCGTGGTGTACTGCGCCATGTCCCTGGCGCTGGTCGGCATGCAGCGGTACAGCGAGATCGACCCCAACGCCGCCTACTCGGTGGCGTTCGCCGCGACCGGGCTCAAGTGGGCGCGCTACGTCGTGGCGCTCGGCGCGCTCAAGGGCATGACGAGCGGCCTCCTGGTGGGCGCGCTGGGGCAGGCGCGCTACACCACGCAGATCGCTCGTACGCACATGATCCCGCCATACTTCGCGCTCGTGCACCCCAGGACCGGCACGCCCGTGTACGCCACCATGGCCGTCACGCTCGGCGCCGCCTGCGTCGCGCTCTTCTCCAGCCTGGACGTGCTCGCCTCCGTCTCCTCCATCAGCACGCTCTTCATCTTCGCGCTGGTCGCCGTCGCGCTGCTCGTCCGCCGCTACTACGTCGCCGGGAGGACCCCGGCCAAGCAGCTGCGCACCTTCCTCGCCTTCCTGGCGCTGGTGGTCCTGTCGTCCATCGGCCTCTCGGCGTACTACAACTCGCGCTACGCCAGGCGGTGGCCGGGGTACGCGGTGTTCGGCGTGGGGTGGGCGGCCGGCGCGGCGGGGCTGGCGCTGGCAGCGAAGCAGCAGCGGCAGCCCAAGGTGTACGGCGTGCCGCTCATGCCGTGGCTGCCGGCCATGTCCGTGGCCACCAACCTGTTCCTGATGGGCTCGCTCGGGTCCATGGCCTACCTGCGCTTCGGCATCTGCACGGTGGCAATGCTCGTGTACTACGTGTTCTTCGGCGTGCACGCGACGTACGACGTGGCGCACTCTGCGACGGCGGCCGACGTCGTGGCCGAGAATGTCGAGCAGGGGAAGATTGTGCCAGGGTCCACGCTGCCGGCATGAGACAGTGAGAGTGGTTTCTAGTTGGAGGAAGTCATATTGCCATGTCGGTCTGTGAACTTTTAGGCTACATTTGGTGGCTGGTTACTCGAATTGGTAGCATAGTTAGTTGGGACAAAGATTCCGGATTCAGATTTTTTTTTTTACTCCATGAGCAGAGCTAGTTCCATAGCTAGTACAGTACTCTCTTCGTCCAAAATAAGTGTTATTGATTTAGTACAACTTTGGGGGACAGAGAATATATAATTTATCTTGTTTTCTGTACAAGCTAAAACAGTTTTTATTCAATTAAGCTTTGCACCTGTGTGATCTTTCGTCATTGTTAAAGTTTCTTATTGAAACAGTAAATTTAAGAAAATGAACGTCGTTCTTATTTTTCAGCTGTGACGTCGTATTCTTTTGAAAAGAGTGAAATCATGCCTTTTAGCGTGATAAAAAAGGCTTAAAGCCGTGTTTCATAAAGCAGTACTGTAGTAGTACTATGTCAGCGCACTCACTAGTAGTATATTACAGATTGGCAGGAAATGCCAAACAATGGCACACATGTTTTCACACAGATTATGTATTCAATCGCAACGTGGTTCAAGAACAGAGCACGTGCTCCTCGGTTCCATAACTCACTCTGAAATGATTCCTCTTCACTCCATGTTGTTCATCATCTTCTGATGTGTTCCTCTTCTGGTGTGTTCTTTTCGTCCGGTGCTAAAACCAAGTTAAACTTGTAAATGATCTCTATGTTGTGCAAAATATGTTGGATTGTTTCCCTGCAAGAAAATGAGAGACTAGAATATGTTGGATTGTTGAATGTTGATGATCCTTAAATAGTTTTGTGGATATTCTTTTTTTACCCACTAAAGGAGGAGATTAGATATCATGATTCTAAGCTAAAAAATAGGTATCCTCAAATAGATGGAGCATCAGCTATTCGTTTTAGCATTTACATACCCTTTTTTGTGCATAAATTAGATATGGGATGGTTCAGTAGAGTATGCTACTCCCTCCGCTCCAAATTAATCCAAGTATGTTGACCAAATTTATTGGAAAACTAGATCATCGAAGGCGTGCGTTGCCGCGCCCATCTATGTTACAATATAATGATAATAGGTATTACGAAATCGCTCGATGTATTATTAACAAGAATGGTAAGCTTTGGGACTATACTTGGAGGAATTGCAAAGCATTGAGGTTAAACTTACCAGAAAATAAATGTCAAAATTCGGAGTGCAAGATACTCAATTGAAAAGTAGTAACTATATATCATTATAATAGACTCCTTGAGATGAATTAATGCTACAAATTTTCCATGTCAAATATGTATAATGCAATTCATAGACACAAAGCTCACTCCAGCCTTTATGAAAAATAAAGATCTGCAATTAGCTTGGTTATTAAGTGAGAGGCTTCAAAACACATTATCAAACATTGCACATGTCTTTTTTACAGGCCGTACTGCCAAATCAAGCACTCAAATACAAGAGACCTTTAAAAAGTAACAATCATACATCAACAAAACTTTGATCTAGCCCCCTGCCACACCATCAGTAAAAGGTTAAGCTTTAACAAATGTCAAATGCTCCTACATCGGTTCTTAAGCAGATCATTTGAAAGTTCACTCTTGATTGGAGTTATATTGTCAGCCACCTCAATTTTTTTTCTCCAGCCAAAAACACCACCTTCTGCTCCAAGGTGAATAAATGTCAAATGCTACTACATCTGTTCTTAAGCAGATCATTTGAAGTTCAGTCTTGATTGGAGTTATATCGTTTGCCACCTCAATTTTTTCTCAAGCCAAAACACACCATCTTCTGCTCGAAGGTGAACTTGATGTTTTCAGCTTGTTCAAAGAGAGGGAAAAAAACTTAAATCCATGTAAACCTTGGTAAAAGGGTTAAAGCTGCATAAATGTAGTTGTATAATTTTCAGCCTTTCAAAACCCATGCAGCTCCCCTTCATAAGCAACAAAACACATCACAAAAAAAAACACTACCATATTTTCACCAGGCAAACTTCATTCATGCAAGTGACTGGAAACACACACAAAAACGTGGTTGAAGAGAAAAGTTCCCTTCCTTAAGGGTACGTTGTTAGGTAGAAATGATGCACCCTTGTGGATCAAACATGGGTAAACGAGCTTACAACCATGCGCTCGAGCCAATAAATCGCCACTCGTTTACCTGGAAGTATACCTGGCCAAACCTCAGGCCGGGCCGGGCCTAGCCAAGCCCGAGGCAAAAAACCTAGGCCCGGGCCCGGCCCAGCCCGGTCATCGGGCCTGTTTTTTGGGCCCAAGCCCGGCCCGAACGCGTAAAAGCCCGTCGGGCCTCGGGCCGGGCCCCTTCAGAAAAGCGCAAAAATGACGGGCCTGGCCTGGCTATCGGGCTCAAAATCTAGGCCTGAGCCCGGTCCAGGAGCAGCGTCGGGCCGGGCCGGGTCGGGCTTTTTCGGGCCGGGTCGGGCTGCCCATGGCCAGGACTACCTGGAAGCAACAAAAATTTCAGAAAGTTTCAGGTGATTGGAGCCATGTGGATCAAACGCAGGTGGGCAAGCTTACAACCGGCCTTCCAGGTTCCCAGGTGTTGTTCTTGTACAAGTCCGGTCTAATTAGGTTCTGAAAATCATCAAGTTCCGATAGGATCGCCCGTTGATTTTTGTGTGTGTGCATGTAAAGCATACAATTGCGTTGAAATGAATAATCGGTAATATTAAACAGAAATATGTCAGGCCTAAATTTCATGAAAGAAACTCTTACAAAATTTAGGACGTAAAAAAATACACCATCGGGAAAATGGAAATGGATCCTACATTCTTTCAAAATAGATATGTTAGTTATTTAGTTCACAATGTCCAGAACGGATTTTAGGAGGACAAAATAGTATCCTATCTACTTGTTTCACCTAAGATGGCATACTTGTATATACACTAAAATGGAAGCTATGGTTACCTCCTTTTATGACTAAATATCTTCAGATTCATTAGTCATCCGAGAGGCTGAAACCATGACCCTTATATTAGTTTCTGTTTTCAAGTTCATATGCCTGCTACCGCTTTTCACAAAACAATTCTACGTGCAACCGACTCATGAAACCTTTAGCTTAATTAGCATCGGTTGTACTCCCTCTGTTCCTAAATACTCCCTCCGTTCCTAAATATCTCCACAACACATACCCATAAGGAAGAACACAGGGAGATCTACCCGAACATGATCTTGAATATTTTGTGCTGCTGGAGTAGAGAGGGTGAGCGAAGAGTGGACGGGGAGGAAGCATATATACATGCATCAGTTGGAAACTCAAGTGTGCAGACGAGACGTCGCCCCCAGACTTGAATGCCTGCTTCAAAACTGAAGTATGATTGTGTTAATTGAGGCTGGGTGGAGCAGTTTCCAGGAGATAATGCGCCATCATCGCCCGCGTCCCCCACACCTCCATACCTTGCAGGTGGATCGGCCCGACCCTCGGTTCACCTGCATCAGGCGTTTCTGCTCGATCCCCTCACGCTAGATTCGTTCGTGAGTGAATCGTGGCCTGGATTCGCGCGCGCTTCGGCTCGATCCCACCGCAGGTCGCCTGCTTCACCCGAATCGAGCGGCCGCCGCATCCGCTCTCGCTCGACCGCCCTTGATTCGTTGAGCGAGTTTTTTTTTTCTTTTACAGAAAGGGAATCGGTGAATCGCTTGTAGGAGAGGCCTTCGATGCGTTGGGCCGAGCACGAAAAGATGACCCAATTAACCACAGGCCTCCAAAATAGCTACGGGGAAGTAGTTGCCCTTGCAACGATAGGCCCAGTTCGCGGCAAACCTGGTGTTCAACTTTAGATCGGATGGCCAGGACGTTTAAAAAACGAAACCTAACGGCCAGAAATGCCTAATTCGTGAGGGGGCAGGGATTAGGCTCGGTTTTACTGTCCTAAATAAATAAATATATCAACATCTAGGACACCAAATTAGTATGATTGGATTAATTCTGAAACATAGTTTTGTATTAGCAGTGCGCCAAAGTCCTAAAACTATTCAAGGAGTGTCGAGTTTGTTCTAATATTATGAAAATACATATATGGGTCTAAACAAAATTCTAAGTGTGTCACCACAGTCCTATCTGCGCTGGCGCTGTATCAGCTTTGACTTGCATGGGTAGCAGGATGACTACTACTGACATGTTGCAATTTTTTTGCACCCCCATTCGGTGAGCACGGCATATCATCCTCTATGCCGGTCGCGTGCCACACCTTGGTTAGATCCAATGTGAAAAGCTCCCATCCTCCCGAAGAATAAGATATTCGTGTGGCAGCTACTGCGAAATTGCCTCCCCTCGGGGACAAAGGTACTCAAGCGGCAAGGCTCGGGAAACGGCATGTGCCCCCTCTACGCGGTACCAGAGACGGGGACCCATATCCCTATTCTCCTATACGGCGGCGAGGGTGATGTGGACGTTCGTACACGAGGCATTGGGGCCTGACTGGGAGGCCCTGAACCTTGTGGACTTCCTCCAGTATAGGGTTACACAGCCGTCGCGGCATCACCGTCTTTTCTGGCTAGTTTTTGCGGCGATGTCTTGGACATTATGGACAACTCGTAATAAAATGGTGATTGAGAAGGTCTTTTCGCCGAAGGTATTTGGCTCCTTCTTTAAATTCCTTACTTTTCTGCAGCACTGCCACCCACTCTCAAGGCAGTGTGACCGCGACCGTCTCGGCCTCATGGTGGATGCGCTACTGGCTACAGCGCGTCGGCTTTCGTCATCTTAGTGCCGCTTGGCGGCTGCCACCGTGGCTTTTTTTCCTATTTCTTTTATGCTTTCTTGGGCATCTCTGTGTTGTGGCCCCATCCGTCGTTTTTCTTTGAGATTCGGATGCTTGTTGTATGGGCCAGTGCTTTATCTATAAAGCAAGGCGAAAGCCTATTTCAAGAGAGAGAAAGGTCATCCCTTTTAATTTCATAAAACTCCTCCTTGCACATATCCTTTCCCTGTTATCCAACAATCTAGATTTAGATTCTCAATATGTACTTTTTTGACATAAGTCAATCTCGAATGTGAATTTCAATGTTATGATTGAATATGAATACTTGTTCTATTTTTTGGTATCTCTATGGCGGGTGTCTTATCAGTTACAGATTGTGAAGATCAACTTTATGATCTTGAAAGCTTCCTAGATGCCAAACCTTCATCTCCACCTCAAATGCCGACAGTCTACCTGGGCGCCCAAACGTCGTGAACATGATGAGCTAGCTCCGACGGCGCGCACAGGAACCACTATAACCTTCGCCATCCAGGATGGATCGTCTATACTGGGAGGAAGTGGGTATGAAGCCGTCCAGACTTTCCCGTCGAGTGGAAGGTGGCGGATGTAGGGCGGAACCTGCTAGTTGTTTGCTGCCACCGCCGCCCTCCCACATGTGTTGTCGGCGCCACGTCTTCAGTGAAGGCAACCACCGTCGCGTGGGAGTGGGTCGGGGCCGTTGTGTGGGAGAGCAAGACCAGCGGCGACGTAGACGTGGGATGGTGGCGATTGGATCGTGCAACAAAATCAGGGGAATGAGATAGATGGCCTGGTCGGACTGGTGGCTAGACGACACCCGTGTAGGTTTTGTGCAAAGAGAAGGGCCCCAAAATTAGAAGAGAGAACCTATTGGTGGGTTTTGTGCAAAAAATTACCGCATGGCAAGGGTCAACCTATCACCCATGCAAGTTAAAACTGATCCAACACGGATAAGACTGCGGGTGACACACTTAGCAAACTTTTAGGACCCAGATGTGCATTTTCATAGTATTATTATTACGTGATACCCCTCGAATAGTTTTAGGATTTCTGGTGCATTTTACTCTTCGTACTATGTATATTTGATATGTAGATTTCACCATATTTTTATAGACTTATAAAATTTAAGCAAGTTTGACTTGGGACAAACCTATAACTTCAGTTAATTTGGAAAACGAAGAAGTAGATGTCAATACTCAATAGCAATGTCAATAGAGTTCACCGTAATTTATTCCTTTTAGCTGGTAACAGAAGGAACGAGGAAACTGAACTAATCAGTCCGAATTGATGCAGACAATTCAGCTGTTTTCGTGCTTATTATGCATCGGAGGCCATTACACTTTTCTAGTTGTGCGTGCTTGAAATTTTGTTGTACCCTGTTCATCGTGTGTGTGTCGCTGTGAGAGCATCTCCAGCCGCGCCCCCAACTGGCCCCCCTAGGCGACTTTTTGGGCGCCAGCGCCAAAAAAAGCCCAGTCGCGCCCCCAGGACGACGAAAAGCGCCGGTTCGGTCCTTTTTTTGCCCGGCGGCCGCAGGCCGAACCCGACGCGCTGGGGGCGCTTGGGGGCTCCGGCGCAAGGGAAAAGCGCGGCTCGCCCACGCCGTCAGGTGAAAAGTCAAGATTTTCTTCCCCGACTCGCCTCCCACCCCCCGCGCTCTCGGCCGCCACTAGGTATATCCCGGCGCCGCCCGCCGCCCTTCACCGGTAGATAGCCATTCCCTGCCGGAAAAATAGCAGAGGTTCGCCGCGGCAGCCCCTCCGACACCAGCTGGGCGTTTCCGGCCGCCGTTTCCGGCCGCGGAGGGGCAGTTTAGCGGCGGGTGCACGCCCACCGCGCGCAAGGTGTTCGGCGATTTGCCTGCCTCGGCGATGGACTCGGATGACAAGGAAGTGCTCGCCGCGCTGCTGGAGGAGGAAGCCGAGGCCGACGTCCAGGAAGAAGAGCATCTCATGGTGCTCGTCGCCCTCGCCCAGCTGCTGGCGAGCAATGAAAAGCCGCGGCGAGGTGGCTCGGCGCCGGGGCGGGTGAAAGCAAAGAACCGGCATCGTCTCGAAGGCTACTGCATGCTCTACTCCGACTACTTCGCCGATGCTCCACTTCACTGCGACAGAACATTTCGGCGCCGTTATCGGATGAGCAGAAAGCTTTTCCTCGGGATTGTGAATTCCATTCGGGAGTTCGACAACTACTTCAAATGCAAGATGGATTGCACCGGCAAACTTGGATTCACCTCCATCCAGAAATGCACGACAGCGATGAGGATGCTTGCATACGGAGCTCCCAGTGACTCACAGGACGACTATGGCGCATGGCCGAGTCCACCAGCATAGAGTGTTTCTACAAGTTCTGTCGGGCAGTGGTGGCAGTGTTTGGACCGCAATACTTGAGAACACCCAATGCGGAAGACACTGCTCGGATCCTAGCACAGAATGCAGCAAGATGATTTCCTGGGATGCTTGGAAGCATCGACTGCATGCATTGGAAATGGAAGAATTGCCCATTTGCTTGGCAGGGGATGTACAAAGGCGCCAAAGGCGGTTGCAGTGTGGTACTTGAGGCGGTGGCCACACAGGACCTCTGGATTTGGCACTCCTTCTTTGGTATGCCAGGAACTCACAATGACATCAACGTGCTGCAGTGCTCTCCTGTCTTTGCCAAGCTTGTTGAAGGTCATTCTCCTCCGGTGAACTTCGAGATAAATGGGCGGCACTACAACAAGGGGTACTATCTAGCTGATGGCATCTATCCGAGATGGTCGACATTTGTGAAGACCATCAAAAACCCTGTGCCTGGAGGCAAGAACGCCTGGTTTGCAAAGATTCAGGAGGCTTGCAGGAAGGATGTCGAGCGGGCATTTGGTGTGCTCCAATCTCGATTTGCTATTGTCCGGTACCCCGCTCAGACCTGGTCGAAAGATCAAATGTGGGAGATCATGACCTGCTGTGTCATCTTGCACAACGTGATCATTGAGAGCGAGCAGGAAGAGCCAGTGTTTGACACTGAACCATACCACAGGCAGGGTCCTCTTGCCCAAGTTGATCACAAGCTACCGGCAACCTGGACTGCCTACCTCCGTATGCGTCAGGAGATCCAAGACCCACACGTGCATCATCAACTGCACCAAGATCTGATAGAGCACCTATGGAGGCTCAAGGGCAACACCGGGCGCGACGTGTGATGAAATATGAGTTTTTATTTGTTGAACTATATAATTTGTATTGAACTATTTGTTGTTGAACTATTTTGTTGAAGTATTTGAATTTTCTGTGATGAAATATGTGATAAAAAAATATTTATGCTGATAATTGAACACCGAGCCACGGCGAACCACGCCGAATATGGGCCTATTCTCGCCCATATGGGCCTTTTTTGCCGAAATGGGGCTTCAAAAGTGGGCCAAAATCGGCGATTGGGGGCGACGACTGGGCGCAAAACCGCCCCCAGCGCCGAACGAATCGCCGGCTCGCCCCCAGGGGCAATTTTTATGCGTCCTGGGGGAGCCAACGGCTGGAGATGCTCTGATGGATTGATGTTTAGAAACAACGGCAAAAGTTCCTGAATCCTTCAATTGATGATTGAAATTTTGGGTTTTTTTTTAAATTTGGCAAAAGACTTGCCATTTTCATTGATTAAGAAGAAAATAATTTCCCGGTTAATTAGCGGAAAATCGGGCTAAAACCTATACAAGCCAACCCATATGACATGGACACCACCCGCCAACTTGGCCACCGACATGAAACCAAACCCAAAACTGCAAAGAAGAAAGACATCCGTCGAGGAGTCGCAAGCGTCATCGTTATCACCGGTTGCCTCGAACGGGCGACTCCGACTTCACCATAGAGCTCCATCATCGAAGCCCACCCGCAAACAGCCGTAGAAGCCACGACGGCATATGCCAACAGTAGGCCATACGCGCAAGCAACCGACAGCTCCGACTTTGACGACGAGCATCGCAAGGGAAATATGCAGGACTTGCGCCGACCGTGCCCTCCGCAAACCACCACCGAGTGTCTGTCATCGTCACCGCCTGGACTCGCTCCACCGCAACTCCGACTTCAAAACAACCAAGCAACCAACGGAAGGGCACCTTGGACACGCCGGAAAGGACCGACTACCAAAGTCCACGCCGCGACCCGAGCTCCTCTTGACGCCATCATCGTTGCCAAAACAGAAACCAGCGCCCCGCCTCAGCAAACCACGCGGCGAAGATGCCGCCGTCCACCGGTCTCCCAGTCGTAGCCGGCTCCGAGACGATGCCCCCAAGGAGGAGAAAGACGCGAAGACGCCTCCATCGCCCGATCCGGCTGATCCGAGGTTTCCCTCCGGAGCCCAATCCGTGGAGAGGAGGAGCATACCTCCAAGACGACGCTTCCAAGAAAGGTTACAGCACCCCTGGGCGCCGCCTTCGCCGGCTCCGATGAAGATCGGAACAAGGATTTCTCCCGGAGTTGTGTCGACCACCTACCACCACCAACTACCGCCCACCAACCACCACACCAGCCGAGGCCGACCTCACTCTGGCCGCAGGATCCCATGATCCACCGCGCCCAGACACGCACCGCCCCCTGGCCGTAGCCGCCAACTGATGTCTACTACGCAACTTTATTCTTGTAGACACGTGTTGGGCCTCCAAGCACAGAGTTTTTTAGGACTGTAGCAATTTTTCCTCAAGTGGATGACCTAAGATTTATTAATCCGTGAGAGGTGTAGGATGAAGATAGTCTCTCTCAAACGACCCTGCAACTAAATACAAGAAATCTCTTGTGTCCCCAACACACCCAATACAATGGCAAATTGTATAGGTGCACTAGTTCGGCGAAGAGATGATGATAAAAGTGTAATATTGATGGTGGAAATATATTTTTATAATTTGAATAAATAAAAACAGCAAGGTAGCAAATAGTAAACGGGCACAAACACGGTATTGCAATGCTTGAAAACAAGGCCTAGGGTTCGTACTTTCACTAGTGCAACCTCTCAACAATGCTAATATAATTGGATCATATAATTATCCCTCAAAGTGCAATAAAGAATCACTCCCAAGTTCCTATTAGCGGAGAGCAAAAGATAGAAATTGTTTGTAGGGTACGAAACCACCTCAAAGCTATTCTTTCCGTTCGATCTATCCTAGAGTCGTACTAAAATAACGCAAGCTATTCTTTCCGATCGATCTAATCAAGAGTTCGTACTAAACTAACACCAAAGCAATTCATAATACTCAATCCTGTTGGAAATATGACCTAGAGGCAATAATAAATTGGTTATTATTATATTTCCTTGTTCATGATAATCGTTTATTATCCATGCTAGAATTGTATTGATAGGAAACTCAGATACATGTGTGGATACATAGACAACACCATGTCCCTAGTAAGCCTCTAGTTGACTAGCTCGTTGATCAATAGATGGTTACGGTTTCCTGACCATGGACATTGGATGTCGTTGATAACGGGATCACATCATTAGGAGAATGATGTGATGGACAAGACCCAATCCTAAGCCTAGCACAAGATCGTGTAGTTCGTTTGCTAAGAGCTTTTCTAATGTCAAGTATCAGTTCCTTAGACCATGAGATTGTGCAACTCCCGGATACCGTAGGAATGCTTTGGGTGTACCAAACGTCACAACGTAACTGGGTGGCTATAAAGGTGCACTACAGGTATCTCCGAAAGTGTCTGTTGGGTTGGCACGAATCGAGACTGGGATTTGTCACTCCGTGTAAACGGAGAGGTATCTCTGGGCCCACTCGGTAGGACATCATCATAATGTGCACAATGTGACCAAGGAGTTGATCACGGGATGATGTGTTACGGAACGAGTAAAGAGACTTGCCGGTAATGAGATTGAACAAGGTATAGGGATACCGACGATCGAATCTCGGGCAAGTACTATACCGGTAGACAAAGGGAATTGTATACGGGATTGATTGAATCCTCGACATCGTGGTTCATCCGATGAGATCATCGAGGAGCATGTGGGAGCCAACATGGGTATCCAGATCCCGCTGTTGGTTATTGACCGGAGAGTCGTCTCGGTCATGTCTGCATGTCTCCCGAACCCGTAGGGTCTACACACTTAAGGTTCGGTGACGCTAGGGTTGTAGAGATATTAGTATGCGGTAACCCGAAAGTTGTTCGGAGTCCCGGATGAGATCCCGGACGTCACGAGGAGTTTCGGAATGGTCCGGAGGTAAAGATTTATATATGGGAAGTCCTGTTTTGGTCACCGGAAAAGTTTAGGGTGTTATCGGTAATGTACCGGGACCACCGGGAGGGTCCCGGGGGTCCACCAAGTGGGGCCACCAGCCCCAGAAGGCTGCGTGGGCCAAGTGTGGGAGGGGACCAGCCCCAGGTGGGCTGGTGCACCCCCCCACCAGGGCCCAAGGCGCCTAGGGTTTGGGGAGGGGGCGCCTCCACCTTGCTTGGGGGGCAAGTTTCCCCCTCTCCCCCCTTGGCCGCCGCCCTAGATGGGTTTTGGGGCTGCCGCACCCCTTGGGGTGGAAACCCTAGAGGGGGCGCAGCCCCCTCCCTCTCCCCTATATATAGTTGAGGTATTGGGGGCTACAAACACATGAGTTTTCCTCTCCCTGGCGCAGCCCTACCTCCTCCTCCTCCTCTCCCGCGGTGCTTGGCGAAGCCCTGCAGGATTGCCACGCTCCTCCATCACCACGACGCCGTCGTGCTGCTGCTGGATGGAGTCTTCCCCAACCTCTCCCTCTCTCCTTGCTGGATCAAGGCGTGGGAGACGTCACCGGGCTGCACGTGTGGTTAACGCGGAGGCACCGTTCTTCGGTGCTTAGATCGGAATCAACCGCGATCTGAATCGCTACGAGTACGACTCCTTCATCCGCGATCTACAAGGGTATGTAGATGCACTCCCCTTCCCCTCGTTGCTAGATTACTCCATAGATTGATCTTGGTGATGCGTAGAAAATTTTGAATTTCTGCTACGTTCCCCAACAGTGGCATCATGAGCTAGGTCTATGCGTAGTTTCTATGCATGAGTAGAACACAAAGTAGTTGTGGGCGTCAATTTTGTCAATTTATTTGCCGTTACTAGTCTTATCTTGATTCGACGGCATCGTGGGATGAAGCGACCCGGACCGACCTTACACGTACACTTACGTGAGACAGGTTCCACCGACTGACATGCACTAGTTGCATAAGGTGGCTAGCGGGTGTCTGTCTCTCCCACTTTAGTCGGATCGGATTCGATGAAAAGGGTCCTTATGAAGGGTAAATAGAAATTGGCATATCTCGTTGTGGCTTTTGCGTAGGTAAGAAACGTTCTTGCTAGAATCCCATAGCAGCCACGTAAAACATGCAACAACAATTAGAGGACGTCTAACTTGTTTTTGCAGGGTATGCTATGTGATGTGATATGGCCAAAAGGATGTGATGAATGATATATGTGATGTATGAGATTGATCATGTTCTTGTAATAGGAATCACGACTTGCATGTCGATGAGTATGACAACCGGCAGGAGCCATAGGAGTTGTCTTAATTTATTGTATGACCTGCGTGTCAATGAAAACGCCATGTAATTACTTTACTTTATTGCTAACCATTAGCCATAGTAGTAGAAGTAATAGTTGGCGAGACAACTTCATGAAGACACGATGATGGAGATCATGATGATGGAGATCATGGTGTCATGCCGGTGACGAAGGTGATCATGCCGCGCCTCGAAGATGGAGATCTAAGGCGCAAGATGATATTGGCCATATCACGTCACTTTATGATTTGCATGTGATGTTTGTCATGTTTACATCTTATTTGCTTAGAACGACGGTAGCATAAATAAGATGATCCCTCACTAAAATTTTAAGAGAAGTGTTCCCCCTAACTGTGCACCGTTGCGAAGGTTCGTTGTTTCGAAGCACCACGTGATGATCGGGTGTGATAGATTCTAACGTTCGAATACAACGGGTGTTGATGAGCCTAGCATGTACAGACATGGCCTCGGAACACATGCGAAACACTTAGGTTGACTTGACGAGCCTAGCATGTACAGACATGGCCTCGGAACACAAGAGACCGAAAGGTCGAGCATGAGTCGTATAGAAGATACGATCAACATGGAGATGTTCACCGATGATGACTAGTCCGTCTCACGTGATGATCGGACATGGCCTAGTTTGACTCGGATCATGTATCACTTAGATGACTAGAGGGATGTCTATCTGAGTGGGAGTTCATTAATCAGATGAACTTAATTATCATGAACATAGTCAAAAGGTCTTTGCAAATTATGTCATACGCTTTAGTTCTACCGTTTAAGATATGTTCCTAGAGAAAATTTAGTTGAAAGTTGGTAGTAGCAATTATGCGGACTGGGTCCGTAAACTGAGGATTGTCCTCATTGCTGCACAGAGGGCTTATGTCCTTAATGCACCGCTCGGTGTGCTGAACCTCAGCGTCGTCTGTAGATGTTGCGAAACATCTGACATACACGTTTTGATGACTACGTGATAGTTCTAATGGTTTAGAATTGTGGCACCAAAGACGTTTGTGAAACGTTGCAGAACATATGAGATGTTCCGAAGATTGAAATTGGGATTTCAGACTAGTGCCCACGTCAAGAGGTATGGGACCTCTGACAAGTTTCTTAAGCCTGCAAACTAAGGGAGAAAAGCTCAATCATTGAGCGTGTGCTCAGATTGTCTGAGTGCCACAATCGCTTGAATCAAGTGGGAGTTAATCTTCCAGATGAGATAGTGATGGTTCTCCATAGTCACCGCCACCAAGCTATTAGAGCTTCGTGATGAACTATAACATATCAGGGATAGATACGATGATCCTTGAGCAACTCGCGATGTTTGACACCGCGAAAGTAGAAATCAAGAAGGAGCATCAATTGTTGATGGTTAGTAAAACCACTAGTTTCTAGAAGGGCAAGGGCAAAAGGGATACTTCATGAAACAGCAAATCATTTGCTGCTCTAGTGAAGAATCCCAAGGTTGAACCCAAACCCGAGACTAAGTGCTTCTGTAATGAGGGGAACGGTCACTGAAGCGGAACTACCCTAGATACGTGGTAGATGAGAAGGCAGGCAAGGTCGACAGAAGTATATTGGATATACATTATATGAATGTGTACTTTACTAGTACTCCTAGCAGCACCAGGGTATTAGATACCGGTTCGGTTGCTAAGTGTTAGTAACTCGAAATAAAAGCTACGGAATAAATGGAGACTGGCTAAAGGTGAGATGACGATGTGTGTTGGAAGTGTTTCCAAGGTTGATGTGATCAAGCATCGCATGCTCCCTCTGCTGTCGAGATTTGGCGTTTGCGTTGAGCATGATTGGATTATGTTTATCACAATACGGTTATTCATTTAAGGAGAATAATGGTTACTCTGTTTATTTGAATAATACCTTCAATGGTCTTACACCTAAAATGAATCTCGATCGCAGTGATACACATGTTCGTGCCAAAAGATATAAAATAGTAATGATAGTACCACATGCTTGTGGCACTGCCATTTGAGTCATAATGGTATAGAACGCATGAAGAAGCTCCATGTAGATGGATCTTTGGACTCACTCGTTTTTGAAAAGAGTGAGACATGCGAACCATGTCTATTGGTATGAAGAAACTCCATGCAGATGGATCGTTTGGACTCACTTGATTTTGAATCACTTGAGACATGCAAATCATACCACATGGGCAAGATGACTGAAAGGCCTCGTTTTCAGTAAGATGGAACAAGAGAGCAACTTGTTGGAAGTAATACATTTGATGTGTGCAGTCCAATGAGTGCTGAGGCACGCAGTGGATATCGATGTGTTCTTCCTTCACAGATGATTTGAGTAGATGCTGAGTGTATTTACTTGATGAAACACAAGTCTGAATTATTGAAAGGTTCAAGTAATTTCAGAGTGAAGTTGAAGATCGTCGTGATAAGAGGATAAAATGTCTATGATATGATCATAGAGATATCTGAGTTACGAGTTTGGCACACAATTAAGACATTGTGGAAAGTGTTTCACAATTAATACCGCCTGGAACACCATAGTGTGATGGTGTGTCCGAACATCATGACTGCACCCTATTGGATATAGTGCATGCCATGATGTCTCTTATGGAATTACCACTATCGTTTATGGGTTAGGCATTAGAGACAACCGCATTCACTTTAAATAGGGTACCACGCAATTCCGTTGAGACGACACCGTTTAGAGAAACCTAAGTTGTCGTTTCTTAAAAGTTTGGGGCTGCGATGCTTATGTGAAAAAGTTTCAGGCTGATAAGCTCGAACCCAAAGCGGATAAATGCATCTTCATAGAATACCCAAAACAGTTGGGTATACCTCCTATTTCAGATCTGGAAGCAAAAGTAATTGCTTCTAGAAACGAGTCCTTTCTCGAGGAAAAGTTTCTCTCGAAAGAATTGAGTGGGAGGATGGTAGAGACTTGATAAGGTTATTGAACCGTCACTTCAACTAGTGTGTACCAGGGCACAGGAAGTTGTTCCTGTGGTACCTACACCAATTGAAGTGGAAGCTTATGATAGTGATCATGAAACTTCGGATCAAGTCACTACCAAACCTCGTAGGATGACGAGGATGCGTACTACTTCAGAGTAATGCGTAATCCTGTCTTGGAAGTCATGTTGTTGGACAACGATGAACCTATGAGCTATGGAGAAGCGATGGTGGGCCCATATTCCGACAAATGGTTAGAAGCCATGAAATCCGAGATAGGATCCATGTATCAGAGCAAAGCATGGACTTTGGTGAACTTGCCTGATGATCGGCAAGCCAATGAGATAAATGGATCTTTAAGAAGAAGACGAACGTGGACGGTAATGTTACCGTCTATGAAGCTCGACTTGTGGCAAAGAGTATTTTCACAAGTTCAAGGAGTTGACTACGATGAGATTTTCTCATCCGTAGCGATGCTTAAGTCCGTCGGAATCATGTTAGCATTAGCTGCATTTATAAAATCTGGCAGATGGATGTCAAAAACAAGTTTCCTTACCAGTTTTCGTAAGGAAAGGTTGTATGTGATACAATCAGAAAGGTTTTGTCGATCCTTAGGATGCTAAAAGGTATGCTAGCTCCAGCGATCCTTCCATGGACTAGAGCAAGCATCTCGGAGTCAGAATATACGCTTTGATGGAGTGATCAAAGTTTTTGGGTTTATACAAAGTTTGTTAGAAACTTGTATTTACAATAAAGTGAGTGGGAGCGCTACAACATTTCTGAAAAGTATATGTGAATGACATATTGTTGATCCGAAATGATGTAAAATTTCTGGAAAGCATAAAGGGTTGTTTGAAAGGAGTTTTTCAAAGGAAAACCTGGATAAAGCTGCTTACATATTGGGCATCAAGATCTATAGAGATAGATCAAGACGCCCGATGATACTTTCAAAGAACGCACACCTTGACATGATTTTGAAAGAGTTCAAAATAGATCAGCAAAGAAGGAGTTCTTGGCTGTGTTACAAGGTGTGAGTATTGAGTAAGACTCAAGACCTGACCACAGTAGAAGAGAGAGAAAGGATGAAGGTCGTCCCCTATGATTTAGACGTAGGCTCTACAGTATGCTATGCTGTGTACCGCACATGAAGTGTGCCTT
Source organism: Aegilops tauschii subsp. strangulata (assembly GCF_002575655.3). Lineage (NCBI taxonomy): Eukaryota > Viridiplantae > Streptophyta > Magnoliopsida > Poales > Poaceae > Aegilops > Aegilops tauschii. The sequence continues at coordinate 538,897,154 of NC_053036.3, read as the reverse complement.
GCCATGAGTTGGTCAAGGGGTACAATAGTGATCCGGGAATGGATCACATGACAGTGGTCGAACTTATCCTTAGTATCTAGTGGACTAAGGAATTTTCTCGAATATGGAGGTGAAAAGGAGTTCGTCGTAAAGGGTTACGTCGATGCGAACTTTGACACTAATCCGGATGACTCTGAGTAGTAAACCGGATTCGTATAGTAGAGCAATTATTTGAAATGGCTCCAAGTAGCGCGTGGTAGCATCCACAAGATGACATAGATATTCGTAAAGCACACACGGATCTGAAAGGTTCAGACCCGTTGACTAATAACCTCTCTCACAAGCATAAAATGATCAAACCAGAACTCATTGAGTGTTAATCACATAGTGATGTGAACTAGATTGTTGACTCTACTAAACTCTTTAGATGTTGGTCACATGGTGATGTGACCTATGAGTGTTAATCACATGGTGATGTGGACTAGATTATTGACTCTAGTGCAAGTGGGAGACTGTTGGAAATATACCCTAGAGGCAATAATAAATTGGTTATTATTATATTTACTTGTTCATGATAATCGTTTATTATCCATGCTAGAATTGTATTGATAGGAAACTCAGATACATGTGTGGATACATAGACAACACCATGTCCCTAGTAAGCCTCTAGTTGACTAGCTCGTTGATCAATAGATGGTTACGGTTTCCTGACCATGGACATTGGATGTCGTTGATAACGGGATCACATCATTAGGAGAATGATGTGATGAACAAGACCCAATCCTAAGCCTAGCACAAGATCGTGTAGTTCGTTTGCTAAGAGCTTTTCTAATGTCAAGTATCAGTTCCTTAGACCATGAGATTGTGCAACTCCCGGATACCGTAGGAATGCTTTGGGTGTACCAAACGTCACAACGTAACTGGGTGGCTATAAAGGTGCACTACAGGTATCTCTGAAAGTGTCTGTTGGGTTGGCACGAATCGAGACTGGGATTTGTCACTCCGTGTAAACGGAGAGGTATCTCTGGGCCCACTCGGTAGGACATCATCATAATGTGCACAATGTGACCAAGGAGTTGATCACGGGATGATGTGTTACGGAACGAGTAAAGAGACTTGCCGATAATGAGATTGAACAAGGTATCGGGATACCGACGATCGAATCTCGGGCAAGTACTATACCGGTAGACAAAGGGAATTGTATACGGGATTGATTGAATCCTCGACATCGTGGTTCATCCGATGAGATCATCGAGGAGCATGTGGGAGCCAACATGGGTATCCAGATCCCGCTGTTGGTTATTGACCGGAGAGTCGTCTCGGTCATGTCTGCATGTCTCCCGAACCCGTAGGGTCTACACACTTAAGGTTCGGTGACGCTAGGGTTGTAGAGATATTAGTATGCGGTAACCCGAAAGTTGTTCAGAGTCCCGGATGAGATCCCGGACGTCAGAGGAGTTCCGGAATGGTCCGGAGGTAAAGATTTATATATGGGAAGTCCTATTTTGGTCACCGGAAAAGTTTCGGGTGTTATCGGTAATGTACCGGGACCACCGGGAGGGTCCCGGGGGTCCACCAAGTGGGGCCACCAGCCCCAGAAGGCTGCGTGGGCCAAGTGTGGGAGGGGACCAGCCCCAGGTGGGCTGGTGCGCCCCCCACCAGGGCCCAAGGCGCCTAGGGTTTGGGGAGGGGGCGCCTCCACCTTGCTTGGGGGGCAAGTTTCCCCCTCTCCCCCCTTGGCCGCCGCCCTAGATGGGTTTTGTGGCTGCCGCACCCCTTGGGGTGGAAACCCTAGAGGGGGCGCAGCCCCCTCCCTCTCCCCTATATATAGTTGAGGTATTGGGGGCTGCAAACACATGAGTTTTCCTCTCCCTGGCGCAGCCCTACCTCCTCCTCCTCCTCTCCCGCGGTGCTTGGCGAAGCCCTGCGGGATTGCCACGCTCCTCCATCACCACCACGCCGTCGTGCTGCTGCTGGATGGAGTCTTCCCCAACCTCTCCCTCTCTCCTTGCTGGATCAAGGCGTGGGAGACGTCACCGGGCTGCACGTGTGTTGAATGCGGAGGCACCGTTCTTCGGTGCTTAGATCGGAATCAACCGCGATCTGAATCGCTACGAGTACGACTCCTTCATCCGCGTTCTTGCAACGCTTCCGCATCGCGATCTACAAGGGTATGTAGATGCACTCCCCTTCCCCTCGTTGCTAGATTACTCCATAGATTGATCTTGGTGATGCGTAGAAAATTTTGAATTTCTGCTACGTTCCCCAACAAATCCACACAAAGAACTACAAAGAGAACCCAAAGTTTCTATCAGAGAAAAGATAATAAAAACGTGCATCAACCCCTATGCATAGATTACCCCAATGTCACCTCGGGAATCCGCAAGTTGAGTGCCATAACATACATCAAGTGAATCAATATGATACCTCATTGTCGCCTCAAGTATTTATACCGCAAGACATACATCATGTGTTCTCATATCTAAATATTCAATCCGACAAGACAAAACTTCAAAGGGTAAAGATTCAATTCATCACAACAAGAGTATAGAGGGGAGAAACATCATATGATCCATCTATATTAACAAAGCCCATGATATAGATCACGAGAGAGAGAGAGAGATATTAAACACATAGCTACTGGTACAAACCCTCAGCCCCGAGGGTGGACTACCCCCTCCTCATCGTGGTGGCTACCGGGATGATGAAGATGGCCACCGGAGATGATTCCCCCCTCCGGCAGGGTGCCGGAACGGGTCTAGATTGGTTTTCGGTGGCTACAGAGCCTTGCGGCGGCGGAACTTCTGATCTAGGTTAACCCCCAAGGGTTTCAGGATGTTTGGGAATTTATAGTGCAAAGAAGGGGTGCGGGAGGCCACCGAGGTGGGCACAACCCACCTCGGCATGCCTGGGCCCCAGGCGTGCCCTGGTGGGTTGTGACCCCCTCGGGGCACCCCCCAGGTGCCGCTCTAGTCCATCGGGAGTCTTCTGGCCCATCAAAAATCCACAAAAAGGTTCGCGGTGTTTGGACTCCGTTTGATATTGATTTCCTGCGATGTAAAAAACAAGCAAAAAAACAGCAACTGGCACTGGGCACTGGGTCAATAGGTTAGTCCCAAAAAATGATATAAAGTTGCTATAAAATGATGGGTTAATTATCCTTTTGGCCTCAGTGGTGTCCATGTGCTCAGTTTTGCCCTCAGATACGAATTGTGCTCAGTTTTACCCCTAGTCCATGCGCAGCTACTATGACGAGGCCAAACGGCCAGATTTTAGTCCATTCTGTCCGCCGGCGTTAGTGGTTGTGGGTCCGGATCTTACACGTGGGACCGCGTGGACGTGGGTCCGGAGCTGACATGTGGGCCCGTGCAACAAAATCCTCAAATCATTCGTAGGGTTCTAGCTGGCCAAATCGACGCCCATTCTGCCCATTCGCCGGCCGACCGTCCTGCGCCGCCGCCGCCACATGCACCGCAGCTAACACCTGCCCCGCCACCAGCTGCACGGCCTGCTCCGCGCTACCGTCCTGCGCCGACGCTCCACCGCTACCTGCTCCGCCCGCCACCTTCCTACGGTGCCACGGGTGGGGCGCCCGCCACCTGCTCGACCCGCGGCGCGGCCTCCTTCCGTGCGCCCGGCCGGAGCGCTCAAAGGTGGGGGGCTAGTGGAGCTGTTTGAACAAGGAGGAAGAACCCCAGGGCGAAATGGCGAGCAGCAACGACCCTGGAGTATTTGGCGAGGCAGGCATCGGGCCAGAGATCCGCCGCGTCCACGACTCGGTTCCCGAGGGGTAAGTCACGCCTCATGTTTAGATTGAGCTTAGTTGTGCATTTGAACAGTCGATTCGAGTAGGTTTGCCCGATTAGTGTGCTGATTGCGTCTCTGTTTTTCATCGGTTAGGATGGAGTTGCGGTTTGCTTTCTTGGTGCACATTAGAAGGGACTGGTACATGTTCAATGCAAAGAATAAGAAGAAATTCCAAGGAGGTTTCGATTATCGATTGCCAATGGCTAGTAATTAGAGTTTCAGACAATTTGGGGAGGTAATTTGTAGCCAATATCCTTGGGGTTTGCTTGATGAAGTGGTATACAAATACTATGATGGGGAAAAGAAATGGGTGATAGTTAGTAATGATGAAGAGCTGGCTACCATGTTTGCTAGGCATAAAGAGAAAGAGAATTTTCATGTGAGGCTGCAAATTGATGTGCTTGAGCAGGCATTTGGACCTAGGATGGCGGGTGCAACATCTCGGGAAGAACCAAGTCATCGTAATGGCATCTCTAGCCAGAACAGTTCAGTTAGTGCACTGCGACGTGGTGGCTCGACAAGTGTGGGCACCGGCAGTAGGGTCCTGCTTGAAGTGGAGCCTGATGAATACAATTCTGGGGTTGATGAAGAGAAGCTATATTCTGATGTTACTCAGAATTTACGACGGGCACCTCGGGCTGGAAACCAAGATGAGGCTCACAATGCAGTCCGTGTGGATGATGACGTTGTGGGTGAGGACGAAGACCTTGCAGCTGTTGAATGGGACCCTTTGAACCCTCATATGTAAGAAGGTACCGTTTTTGCATCCATGACTGAGTGTAGAAATGCACTTGTGACATACTGCATCAAGATAGAACGTACTTTCAAAGTTGACAAGAGCGATCAAGTACGTTACAGAGTGCACTGTCCGACTGAGGGTTGTCCATGGAGGATGCTCGCATCTAAAATGCGAAATAGCACGAATGTTCAGGTCAAAGTGAACCCTTTTAAGCACACATGCCAGGAATCAACCCTTAGGAAGGATACAATCAGTAGAGCCAAGTCAACATGGGTGGCAGAAGAAGTAACGAAGTGGGTGAAAGAAAACCAGCAAGTGGGTCCAAAGGAATTGCAGAAGAACATCAAAGACAAGTTCAAGATAGATTTACCATACATGAGGTTGTTCAATGGTAAACAACATGCTATGGATTCTATTTATGGTAACTGGCAGGAAATTTTTCAATTGTTGTATTCATTCAAAGGTGAAGTGGAGAGAACCAGCCCAGGTAGTATTGTAGATATTGACCACCACACCATGGAGTACACATTCAGGGGAGTGACAAAGACCAAGGAATGCTTAGGAGGGCTTTTTTCTACTTTGAGGCTTGTCGCCTGGGTTTCTTGGCAGGCTGCAGGCCTTATTTGGCTATTGATGCCACTTTTCTCACAGGGAGGTTTAAAGGACAGTTAGTAGCAGCTTGTGCAGTTGATGCACACAGTTTTGTATTTCCAGTTGCGTACGGTGTGCTGGAGACAGAGTCTGAGGAGAGCTGGACTTGGTTTTTGCATAATCTGCGCCGGGCTATTGCACATCCCAATGGTTTGGTCATTCATACGAATGCCTACAAAGGTTTATAAGTGGCCGTGGACAATGTGTTCCCTAGAGTAGAGCATAGGGAATGCATGCGTCATCTTGCTGCAAATTTCATGAAGAAATTCAAAGGAAAGGTGTATACTGACAATTTATGGCCAGCATCTTTGACTTGCAGTGTGAAGAAGCACAACTACCACATGAGGCAGTTATACATGAATCCCAAAGTGAAAGAATACTTGGAAACACACCACTCCAAGTTATGGGCCAGAAGCCAATTCAGTGAACTGAGCAAAGTTGACTATGTGCACGGTAATCTAGCAGAGTCTTTCAACTCAACCATCCGGAAACTAAAGGGTCATTATATGGTGGATTTGCTTGACAGGATAAGGATAGAATACATGCAGAAATTTCATTATCGTGCAGGAATAGCCGAGGCAAAATTCATGGGCCACATTATCATCCCTGCCGTGATGAATGAACTGAAGCAAAAAACAACAGACTTGGAAATGAACATGACTCTTTTCTCGGGTACCACAATAGAGATATCATATTTGGATAAAGAGAAGAGGGAATGGAGATATCCAGTGGATTTAGAAGCTTTAACTTGCAGTTGTAGGCAATGGCAGATAACCGGGTTGCCATGCATTCATTCCTTGTTTTTCATCACTTCTCTCTCAGGTCCACCAGGGAACATACAACAGTATGTGCATGATTACTACTCTGTTGCAAGGTTCAAAGCCACATATGCGTATGCATTGCCTGCTATGGAGGAAAAACAACAATGGGACATGGTGGACCCAGGATTCAAGCTTTGCGCTCCAGTTCTGAAGAGAGCAGCAGGTAGACCAAGGAAGAGTCGAATCAAACCTCGCAGGAAGGAGCTAGACTTGGAGCGAGGAAGCGTAAGTGCACAAGGTGTGGTGGGTCTGGTCATTTCGGTAAGTATTGTGATAACACAGTAGATCCAGCGTTCGGAGAGAGTTTCGATGAAGGCTTCGATGAAAATGTTGGTCAGCAGGCGGTTGCCTCAACAGATGATGAAAATGATGGTCAACGGCCGGTTGCATCAGATGAGGATTTTGACGAGGTTCCAAATGATGATGGTCAACAGCCGCATGAATTTGACGATGATCCAAAATATCCTCCAAATGATGATTCAAGTGAGGCTCCAAATGGTGATCCAAGTGAGGCTCCAAATGGTGATCCAAGTGAGGTTCCAAATGGTGACCAACCTTCTGTTGTTGTGAGTTCTGCTAGGTATGTAAATCTTGCAAATACTACTGTACATTTATCACTTGACATGACCTCATTACCCTTTATGTTTTGCATAGCTCCGTGGTAGGTTTGAAGAAGACACGCAAGGTACCGACAAACAAGAGGAGAAGATAAGAAGCAATGAGCACAAGGTGCACGAGGAGCAAAGTGATGGCAAGAAGCTCAAGGAACAGACAGAAGCCCCAACGCTATTTATGGATAATTATGAAACATTATGAATAATGTTGTATTTCTGTTCAATGATGTTGGACCTATGTTAGAACTATGTTTGAATGATGTTGGAACTATGTTAGAACTTCAAATTTGACATGCTATATGGATGTTGAAATTCTTTCGAAACTTTGGTAAACTCACATTCATGAAAAATGTGCTAAAAAAGAGCTCCAAAGGTAGGGTAAACGGCCTCATTTCTAAGCAAGATTTTTTTGACCTTGTCTATTTGAGCCAAATAACTTTCCTACACATATATTCTATATACAAAGACTATGTGCACTGGTTTTTCCTCTTTTTTTTTTGAATTTTGTTTTGCTCATTTGAATTCTGGTCAAACCTAACTTTGACCAAGATTTAAACAAGTCTAAAACATCAAAATGAAAAACTAAGCCTGGATCCTTCTTAGTCACTCCAAAATGAAGCTGTGGTGAGGTTTTTGAAATTTTCATGTTCATTTCTTCAAAACACTTCTCTTCACTTCACACAAGAGAGTTTGAGATACTTGAGATATCACATAAGACACATGAACTTTTCGTTTAAATGTATGTAAACCTTGTTTATCAACTTAAATCGTTAGTATATGACATAAGAAAACTATGTGCGCAGGTTTTTCATTTTTCTGATTTTTATTTAATTTATTATGCTCATTTGAAATCTGGTCAAACCTATCTTTGACTGCTCCAAACCCCTCCCAAACCCCGTTAACCCTAGCTCTGAACAAGGACCGTCCATCTAACCCTGGCGGTGATCAAGGACCGTCTTGTTGGGGAACGTAGTAATTTCAAAAAAATCCTACGCACACGCAAGATCATGGTGAGCATAGCAACGAGAGGGGAGAGTGTTGTCTACGTACCCTTGTAGACCGTAAGCGGAAGCGTTATGAAAACGCGGTTGATGTAGTCGTACGTCTTCACGATCGACCGATCCTAGCACCGAAGGTACGGCACCTCCGCGATCTGCACACGTTTGGCTCGGTGACGTCCCACGAACTCACGATCCAGCAGAGTGTCGGGGAAGAGCTTTGTCAGCACGACGGCGTGATGACGGTGATGATGAAGCTACCGGCGCAAGGCTTTGCCTAAGCACTATGACGATACGACCGAGGTGGATTATGGTGGAGGGGGGCACCGCACACGGCTAAAAGATCAATGATCAACTTGTGTGTCTATTGGGTGCCCCCTCCCCCGTATATAAAGGAGTGGAGGAGGGGGAGGGCCAGCCCTCCTATGGCGTGCCCCATGGGGAGTCCTACTCCCACCGGGAGTAGGATTCCCCCCTTCCCTAGTTGGACTAGGAGTGGAAGGAAGGGGGGAGGAGGAAGGAAAGGGGGGGCGGCCCCCCTCCCAATTCGTATTGGGCTTGGGGGCGCGCCCCCTCCTTTCCTCCCTTCTCCTCTCTCCCACTATGGCCCAATAAGGCCCATATACCTCCCGGGGGGTTCCGGTAACCTCCCGGTACTCTGGTATATTCCCGATCTCACCCGGAACCGTTACGATGTCCAAATATAGTCGTCCAATATATCGATCTTTATGTCTCGACCATTTCGAGACTCCTCGTCATGTCCCTGATCATATCCGGGACTCCGAACTACCTTCGGTACATCAAAACACATAAACTCATAATACCGATCGTCACCGAACTTTAAGCGTGCGGACCCTACGGGTTTGAGAACTATGTAGAAATGACCGAGACTCATCACCGGTCAATAACCAATAGTGGAACCTGGATGCTCATATTGGTTCCTACATATTCTACGAAGATCTTTATTGGTCAAACCGCATAACAACATACATTGTTCCTTTTGTCAACGGTATTTTACTTGCCCGAGATTCGATCGTCGGTATCTCAATACCTAGTTCAATCTCGTTACTGGCAAGTCTCTTTACTCGTTCCGTAATGCATCATCCCGCAACTAACTCATTAGTTACATTGCTTGCAAGGCTTATAGTGATGTGCATTATCGAGAGGGCCCAGAGATACCTCTCCGACAAACGGAGTGACAAATCCTAATCTTGATCTATGCCAACTCAACAAGTACCATCGGAGACACCTGTAGAGCACCTTTATAATCACCCAGTTACGTTGTGACATTTTGTAGCACACAAAGTGTTCCTCCGGTATTCGGGAGTTGCATAATCTCATAGTCATAGGAACATGTATAAGTCATGGAGAAAGCAATAGCAATATACTAAATGATCAAGTGCTAAGCTAACGGAATGGGTCAAGTCAATCACATCATTCTCTAATGATGTGATCCCGTTAACCAAATGACAACTCATGTCTATGGCTAGGAAACTTAACCATCTTTGATTCAACGAGCTAGTCAAGTAGAGGAATACTAGTGACACTCTGTTTGTCTATGTATTCACACATGTACTAAGTTTCTGGTTAATACAATTCTAGCATGAATAATAAACATTTATCATGATATAAGGAAATATAAATAACAGCTTTATTATTGCCTCTAGGGCATATTTCCTTCAGTCTCCCACTTGCACTAGAGTCAATAATCTAGATTACACAGTAATGATTCTAACACCCATGGAGTCTTGGTGCTGATCATGTTTTGCTCGTGAGAGAGGCTTAGTCAACGGGTCTGCAATATTCAGATCCATATGTATCTTGCAAATCTCTATGTCTCCCTCCTTGACTTGATCGCGGATGGAATTGAAGCGTCTCTTGATGTGTTTGGTTCTCTTGTGAAATCTGGATTCCTTTGCCAAGGCAATTGCACCAGTATTGTCACAAAAGATTTTCATTGGACCCGATGCACTAGGTATGACACCTAGATCGGATATGAACTTCTTCATCCAGACTCCTTCATTTGCTGCTTCCAAAACAGCTATGTACTTCGCTTCACACGTAGATCCCGCCGCGACGCTTTGCTTAGAACTGCACCAACTGACAGCTCCACCGTTCAATATAAATATGTATCCGATTTGTGACTTAGAGTCATCTGGATTAGTGTCAAAACTTGCATCGACGTAACCATTTACAACGAGCTCTTTGTCACCTCCATAAATGAGAAACATATCCTTAGTCCTTTTCAGGTATTTCAGGATGTTCTTGACCGTTGTACAGTGATCCACTCCTGGATTACTTTGGTACCTCCCTGCTAAACTAATAGCAAGGCACAAATCAGGTCTGGTACACAACATTGCATACATTATAGAGCCTATGGCTGAAGCATAGGGAACACCTTTGATTTTCTCTCTATCTTCTGCAGTGGTCGGGCATTGAGTCTGACTCAATTTCACACCTTGTAACACAGGCAAGAACCCTTTCTTTGCTTGATCCATTTCGAACTTCTTCAAAACTTTATCAAGGTATGTGCTTTGTGAACGTCCAATTAAGCGTCTCGACCTATCTCTATAGATCTTGATGCCCAATATATAAGCAGCTTCACCGAGGTCTTTCATTGAAAAACTCTTATTCAAGTATCCTTTTATGCTATCCAGAAATTCTATATCATTCCAATAAACAATATGTCATCCACATATAATATTAGAAATGCTACAGAGCTCCCAGTCACTTTCTTGTAAATACAGGCTTCTCCAAAAGTCTTTATAAAACCATATGCTTGGATCACACTATCAAAACATTTATTCTAACTCCGAGATGCTTGCACCAGTCCATAAATGGATCACTGGAGCTTGCACACTTTCTTAGCATCCTTTGGATCGATAAAACCTTCAGGTTGCATCATATACAACTCTTCTTCCAGAAATCCATTCAGGAATGCAGTCTTTACATCCATTTGCCAAATTTCATAATCATAAAATGCGGCAATTGCTAACATGATTCGGACGGACTTGCATCGCTACGGGTGAGAAGGTATCATCATAGTCAACTCCTTGAACTTGTCGAAAACCTTTCGCAACAAGTCGAGCTTTGTAGACAGTAACATTTCCGTCAGCGTCAGTCTTCTTCTTGAAGATCCATTTATTCTCGATGGCTTGCTGATCATCGGGCAAGTCAACCAAAGTCCACACTTTGTTCTCATACATGGATCCATCTCAGATTTCATGGCCTCAAGCCATTTTGTGGAATCTGGGCTCATCATCGCTTCCTCATAGTTCGTAGGTTCGTCATGGTCAAGTAAAATGACCTCTAGAACAGGATTACCGTACCACTCTGGTGTGGATCTTACTCTGGTTGACCTACGAGGTTCAGTAGTAACTTGATCTGAAGTTACATGATCATCATCATTAGCTTCCTCATTAATTGGTGTAGGAGTCACAGGAATAGAATTCTGTGATGAACTACTTTCCAATAAGGGAGTAGGTACAGTTACCTCATCAAGTTCTACTTTCCTCCCACTCACTTCTTTCAAGAGAAACTCCTTCTCTAGAAAGGATCCATTCTTAGCAACGAATGTCTTGCCTTCGGATCTGTGATAGAAGGTGTACCCAACTGTCTCCTTTGGGTATCCTATGAAGACACATTTCTCCGATTTGGGTTCGAGCTTATCAGGTTGAAGCTTTTTCACATAAGCATCGCAGCCCCAAATTTTAAGAAACGACAACTTTGGTTTCCTGCCAAACCACAGTTCATAAGGTGTCGTCTCAACGGATTTAGATGGTGCCCTATTTAACGTGAATGCAGCCGTCTCTAAAGCATAACCCCAAAACTATAGCGGTAAATCAATAAGAGACATCATAGATCACACTATATCCAGTAAAGTACGATTACGACGTTCGGACACACCATTACGATGTGGTGTTCCGGGTGGCGTGAGTTGCGAAACTATTCCGCATTGTTTCAAATGAAGATCAAACTCGTACTCAAATATTCTCCTCCACAATCAGATCGTAGAAACTTTATTTTCTTGTTACGACGATTTTCCACTTCACTCTGAAATTCTTTGAACTTTTCAAATGTTTCAGACTTATGTTTCATTAAGTAAATATACCCATATCTGCTCAAATCATCTGTGAAGGTGAGAAAATAACAATACCCGCCGCGAGCCTCAACATTCATCAGACCACATACATCAGTACGTATGATTTCCAACAAATCTATTGCTCGCTCCATTGTTCCGGAGAACGGCGTTTTAGTCATCTTGCCCATGAGGCATGGTTCGCAAGTACCAAGTAATTCATAATCAAGTGATTCCAAAAGTCCATCAGAATGGAGTTTCTTCATGCGCTTTACACCAATATGACCTAAACGGCGCCACAAATAAGTTGCACTATCATTATCAATTCTACATCTTTTGGCTTCAATATTATGAATATGTGTATCACTACTATCGAGATTCAATATAAATAGACCACTCTTCAAGGGTGCATGACCATAAAAGATATTACTCATATAAATAGAACAACCATTATTCTCTGATTTAAATGGATAACCGTCTCGCATCAAACAAGATCCAGATATAATGTTCATGCTCAACGCTTGCACCAAATAACTATTATTCAGGTCTAAAACTAATCCCGAAGGTAGATGTAGAGGTAGCGTGCCGACCGCAATCACATCGACTTTGGAACCATTTCCCACGCGCATCGTCACCTCGTCCTTAGCCAATCTCCGCTTAATCCGTAGTCCCTGTTTCGAGTTGCAAATATTAGCAACAGAACCACTATCAAATACCCAGGTGCTACTGCGAGCATTAGTAAGGTACACATCAATAACATGTATATCACATATACCTTTGTTCACCTTGCCATCCTTCTTATCCGCCAAATACTTGGGGCAGTTCCGCTTCAAGTGACCAGTCCCTTTGCAGTAGAAGCACTCAGTCTCAGGCTTAGGTCCGGACTTGGGTTTCTTCACTTGAGCAGCAACTTGCTTGCCGTTCTTCTTGAAGTTCCCCTTCTTCCCTTTACCCTTTTTCTTGAAACTGGTGGTCTTGTTGACCATCAACACTTGATGCTCCTTCTTGATTTCTACCTCCGCAACCTTTAGCATCGCGAAGAGCTCGGGAATTGTCTTATCCATCCCTTGCATGTTATAGTTCATCACGAAGCTCTTGTAGCTTGGTGGCGGTGATTGAAGAATTCTGTCAATGACACTATCATCTGGAAGATTAAACCCCAGTTGAATCAAGTGATTTTTATACCCAGACATTTAGAGTATAAGCTCACTGACAGAACTATTCTCCTCCATCTTGCAGCTGTAGAACTTATTGGAGACTTCATATCTCTCAATCCGGGCATTTGCTTGAAATATTAACTTCAACTCCTGGAACATCTCATATGCTCCATGACGTTCAAAACGTCGTTGAAGTCCCGGTTCTAAGCCGTAAAGCATGGCACACTGAACTATCGAGTAGTCATCAGCTTTGCTCTGCCAGACGTTCATAACATCTGGCGTTGCTCCTGCAGCGGGTTTGGCACCTAGCGGTGCTTCCAGGACATAATTCTTCTGTGCAGCAATGAGGATAATCCTCAAGTTACGGACCCAGTCCGTGTAGTTGCTACCATCATCTTTCAACTTAGCTTTCTCTAGGAACACATTAAAATTCAATGGAACAATAGCACCGGCCATCTATATACAACAACATAGACATGCAAAATACTATCAGGTACTAAGGTCATGATAAATTAAAGTTCAATTAATCAAATTACTTAAGAACTCCCACTTAGATAGACATCCCTCTAATCATCTAAGTGATCACGTGATCCATATCAACTAAACCATGTCCGATCATCACGTGAGATGGAGTAGTTTTCAATGGTGAACATCACGTTGATCATATCTACTATATGATTCACGCTCGACCTTTCGGTCTCAGTGTTCCGAGGCCATATCTGCATATGCTAGGCTCGTCAAGTTTAACCCGAGTATTCTGCGTGTGCAAAACTGGCTTGCACCCGTTGTATGTGAACATAGAGCTTGTCACACCCGGTCATCACGTGGTGTCTCGGCACGACGAACTTTCGCAACGGTGCATACTCAGGGAGAACACTTGTACCTTGAAATTTAGTGAGAGATCATCTTATAATGCTACCGCCAAACTAAGCAAAATAAGATGCATAAAAGATAAACATCACATGCAATCAACATAAGTGATATGTTATGGCCATCATCATCTTTTGCCTTTGATCTCCATCTCCAAAGCACCGTAATGATCACCATCGTCACCGACGCGACACCTTGATCTCCATCGTAGCATCGTTGTCGTCTCGCCAACTATTGCTTCTATGACTATCGCTACCGCTTAGTGATAAAGTAAAGCAATTACATGGCGATTGCATTTCATACAATAAAGCGACAATTATATGGCTCCTGCCAGTTGCCGATAACTCCGTTACAAAACATGATCATCTCATACAATAAAATTTAGCATCATGTCTTGACCATATCACATCACAACATGCCCTGCAAAAACAAGTTAGACGTCCTCTACTTTGTTGTTGCAAGTTTTTACGTGGCTGCTACGGGCTGAGCAAGAACCGCTCTTACCTACGCATCAAAACCACAACGATATTTCGTCAAGTATGTGTTGTTTTAACCTTCAACAAGGACCGGGCGTAGACACACTCGATTCAACTAAAGTTGGAGAAACTGACACCTGCCAGCGACCTGTGTGCAAAGGACGTCGGTAGAACCAGTCTCGCGTAAGTGTACACGTAATGTCGGTCCGGGCGCTTCATCCAACAATACCGTCGAATCAAAGTATGACATGCTGGTAAGCAGTATGACTAGTATCGCCCACAACTCACTTGTCTTCTACTCGTGCATATAACATCTACGCATAAACCTGGCTTGGAGGCCACTGTTGGGGAACGTAGTAATTTCAAAAAAATTCCTACACACACGCAAGATCATGGTGATGCATAGCAACGAGAGGGGAGAGTGTTGTCTACTGATGACCCACAAGTATAGGGGATCTATCGTAGTCCTTTCGATAAGTAAGAGTGTCGAACCCAACGAGGAGCAGAAGGAAATGATAAGCGGTTTTCAGCAAGGTATTCTCTGCAAGCACTGAAATTATAGGTAACAGATAGTTTCGTGATAAGATAATTTGTAACGAGCAACAAGTAAATAAAGTAAATAAAGTGCAGCAAGGTGGCCCAATCCTTTTTGTAGCAAAGGACAAGCCTGGACAAACTCTTATATAGAGAAAAGCGCTCCCGAGGACACATGGGAATTATCGTCAAGCTAGTTTTCATCACGTTCATATGATTCGCGTTCGGTACTTTGATAATTTGATATGTGGGTGGACCGGTGCTTGGGTACTGTCCTTACTTGGACAAGCATCCCACTTATGATTAACTCCTATTGCAAGCATCCGCAACTACAAAAGAAGTATTAAGGTAAACCTAACCATAGCATGAAACATATGGATCCAAATCAGCCCCTTACGAAGCAACGCATAAACTAGGGTTTAAACTTCTGTCACTCTAGCAACCCATCATCTACTTATTACTTCCCAATGCCTTCCTCTAGGCCCAAATAATGGTGAAGTGTCATGTAGTCGATGTTCACATGACACCACTAGAGGAGAGACAACATACATCTCATCAAAATATTGAACGAATACCAAATTCACATGACTACTAATAGCAAGACTTCTCCCATGTCCTCGGGAACAAACGTAACTACTCACAAAGCATATTCATGTTCATAATCAGAGGAGTATTAATATGCATATAGGATCTGAACATATGATCTTCCACCAAATAAACCAACTAGCATCTACTACAAGGAGTAATCAACACTACTAGCAACCTACAGGTACCAATCCCAGACTTAGAGACAAGAATTGGATACAAGAGATGAACTAGGGTTTGAGAGGAGATGGTGCTGGTGAAGATGTTGATGGAGATTGGCCCCCTCCCGATGAGAGGAGCGTTTGTGATGACGATGGCGATGATTTCCCCCTCCCGGAGGGAAGTGTCCCCGGCAGAACAGCTCTGCCGGAGCCCTAGATTGGTTCCGCCAAGGTTCCGCCTCGTGGCGGGGGAGTCTCGTCCAAAAGCTTGCTTATGATTTTTCCTCGGGCGAAAGACTTCATGTAGCAGAAGATGGGCACCGGAGGGCCAACAGGGGGCCCACGAGGCAGGGGGGCGCGCCCAGGGGGGTAGGGCGCGCCCCCACCCTCAGTGGCCAAGGTGTGGGCCCCCTCTGGTATTTCTTTCGCTCAATATTTTTTTTTATTTCCAAAAATAACTTTCGTGGAGTTTCAGGACTTTTGGAGTTGTGCAGAATAGGTCTCTAATATTTGCTCCTTTTCCAGCCCAGAATTCCAACTGCCGGCATTCTCCCTCTTTATGTAAACCTTGTAAAATAAGAGAGAATAGGCATAAGTATTGTGACATAATGTAATAACAGCCCATAATGCAATAAATATCGATATAAAAGCATGATGCAAAATGGACGTATCAACTCCCCCAAGCTTAGACCTCGCTTGTCCTCAAGCGGAAGCCGATAACGATAAATATGTCCACATGTTTAGAGATAGAGGTGTCGATAAAATAAAATACGGACATGAGGGCATCATGATCATTCTTATAACAGCAACATATATGGATATTGTCATATGATTTCTTATGCTCAAGTAATAATCTATTCACAATGTCAAGTATGAATCAGAAACTTTATTGAGAACTAACAAACTATAGTCTCAGTCATTGACGCAATTGCAATTTATCATAATATCGGAAAGAGTCTATGTAAGAGATTTTCAGCAAGTTCACATACTCAACTATCATTTAGTCTTTCACAATTGCTAACACTCACGCAATACTTGCGGTTACGGAGTATTAATCGGACACAGAGAAAGATAGGGGCTTATTGTTTCGCCTCCCAACCTTTTACCTCAAGGGTAATGTCAACAATAATAGTTCATGCTAACTTACATCCAGTTGGATATATATATATATATATCAAGATATTTCCAACACATTGTGCTTGCCAAAGTATAAAATGTAAAAAGGAAAGGTGAAAATCACCATGACTCTTGCATAAGGGTAAGAGATAAAAGTAAAAGATAGGCCCTTCGCAGAGGGAAGCAGAGGTTGCCATGCGCTTTCGGGGTTGGATGCACGAAATCTTAATGCAAAAGAACGTCACTTTATATTGCCACTTGTGATGTGGACCTTTATTATGCAGTCCGTCGGTTTTATTTCTTCCACATCACAAGATCGTATAAAGCTTATTTTCTCCCACACTAATAAGTCATACATATTTAGAGAGCAATTTTTATTGCTTGCACCGATGACAACTTACTTGAAGGATCTTACTCAATCCATAGGTAGATATGGTGGACTCTCATGGCAAAAATGGGTTTAAGGGTATTTGGAAGCACAAGTAGTATCTCTACTTGGTGCTAAGAATTGGCTAGCATGAGGGAGAAAGGCAAGCTCAACATGTTGGATGATCCATGACAATATACTTTATCTCAGATATAAGAAAACATAACCCATTATGTTGTCTTCCTTGTCCAACATCAACTCTTTAGCATGTCATATTTTAATGAGTGCTCACAATCATAAAAGATGTCCAAGATAGTATATTTATATGTAAAACCTCTCTTTCTTTATTACATCCTATTAATTGCAACAATGACCAAAGCTATGTTTGTCAACTCTCAACAACTTTTAATCATCATACTCTTTCTATGTGAAGTCATTACTCTCCATAAGATCAATATGATCTCTTTATTTCTTTATATTCTTTCTTTTTCTTTTATTCCTTCAAGATCAAAATAATCAAGCCCTTGACTCAACACTAATCTTTATTATATAGCTCACAGACTCGATTACATAAAGGGATCATAAAGCAAAACTCAAAACTAAATCATACCAAAAAACTTTATTTTACTAGATCAAGATATTACTAAAAGGATCGAACTAAGAAAAAGGGTAAAGATAGGAGTGTGATGGTGATACGATACCGGGACACCTCCCCCAAGCTTGGCAGTTGCCAAGGGGAGTGCCCATACCCATATGATTAGGTCTCCTTTGCTGGTGAATAAGATGGTGGTGATGATGGGTAGTCGCACATCGAGCGTAAGAGATCCTCCAACTTGCGGATAATGTGCAACTATATGCTCCTTCAACATAATATTTTCACGTGTGAGATACTTGTTTTGTATACGAGCTAACTCAATCATCTTAAAAGCTTCGATCTCAGTTGGGGTAAGAAGATTGTGATCAAGTTGAAGGATGTCTTTTGTTGCCGGAACTTGGTCCTCCGTGGCCTTCTTGATCCCTTCATCCTTGTTGATCTCCATGGGTTCTTCCCTCTTCAGCTCTATCTTCATCAGCCAAGCATCGTTGTCACCATTGTTGGAGGAGGGGGACGACATGATGCCTGGCCTTGACAACCCTGATAGAAAACAGCTCTAAACAAGAACAGAGGATAATTGCGTGATACGGTGGTCAAAACCTTCGGGAGATTATATAATGAATTTTTACCGACCAAAATACGTATCGTGCAAGAAAACAGTCTGGAGGGCACACGAGGTGCCCACGAGGCAGGGGGCGCGCCCTCCACCCTCGTGGAGCCCTCGTGTCCTTCCCGGACTGCTTCTTATTTTTCTATTTTTCTAAATATTCCAAAACAGAGAAAAATTGCCATTAGAACTGTTTTGGAGTTGGTTTACTTGCCGTACCACATACCTATTACTTTTCGGAGTCTGAAACGTTCTGGAAAGTGTCCCTTATGTATTCCTCCGGGGTTACGGTTTCAATAACATTGGTTTCAACATTTATAGGATTACCTAAGATATAATGTTTGATTCTTTGACCGTTCACCACCTTCGGATTTGTGCCTTCGAAGTTGTTGATTTTTATGGCACCGGAACGATAGACCTCCTCGATAACGTAAGGACCTTCCCATTTAGAGAGAAGTTTTCCTACAAAAAATCTTAAACGAGAGTTGTATAATAATACATAATCACCTACATTAAACTCACGCTTTTGTATTCTTTTGTCATGCCATCTTTTAACTTTTTCTTTAAACAGTTTGGCATTCTCGTAGGCTTTGTAGGAGATATGCCCTAGAGGCAATAATAAATGTTATTGATTATCTCCCTGTTCATAATTATGTTTATGTTCCATGCTATAACTGCTGTGGTTCCCGAGCCCGTATATCCATAAAGGCTCTGGGGAGAACCCATATGCACGTGTGGAATAATAAACGATAAAATGTATTCCTAGTCATGCCTCTAAGACTAGCTCAAGTGTTGCATGATGATTATGTTTTCCCAATCATGGGCATGTCTATGCCAAGCAACTTTGAGGGCACAATGTCAGGAAGGACATTTGTGTTGAATCGACCCGAATTGATGTTATGCTATGAGATACATTCGTCACAAGTTTATTGGTACATAACACAGAGATGGTTAACGTTTGCATGATTCCTTAGACCATGAGAGTATCAAGTTTCTTCATGCTTGCTTCATGAACTTTGGGGTTTGTTAAACGTCATCCGTAAATGGGTGGCTATTACGGCGGCTTACGGGTTCATGGAAAAGTGTGTCAAGTAACTTGATAGCTCAAGATTGGGATTTGCTCCTCCAACGATGGAGAGATATCTCTGGGCCCTCTCGGTGTTACGGTATCCATCATCGTCTGGCCAGACACTTTGTGATTTGATCACGGGGATGCCGGAACACGATAACGAGAAAAGAGAACAATACCGGTAACGAGGTAACTAGCATAGTGGACAAGTTGTTGATCCACGGGAATGCCAACATGTCTCACCTCTGGTATTTGTAACATATCGCGAAGCAACAGGAATAGCACACGGCAACTGGAGGTTCACTCGAATATTTATTCGTGTGGGTATAGGGGTCAATATGGGTGTCCACGGCTCCGATGTTGATCATTGATCGGAAGGGGTTCCGGGTCATGTCTATACTTCACCGAACCTATAGGGTCACACGCTTAAGGGTCATCTATCTGCTGAATACTAGACAGGGAGTCTGAGAGAAAATCACCGAAAAAGTTTCGGACACCGAAAAGTTTCGGACAGCGGAATCGTACCGCTGAGAGAGGTCATCGGATAAGTTTCGATGATACCGAAAAGTTGTTTCGGGGTACACCATTAAGTCAAATTGGTTTCGGCACATGCCTGATAATTCTTGGAGGATGCCAGAATCATTCTGGAAGCTTTTTGGAATTTTCTGAGATAAAAACCGGAAATGTTCCGGAGCTGCCGGAGCCACTTCAGATGCGTTTCGCAGATGAAAATCACTAAAACCGGAATTGTTTCGGAACGCGTTGAAAATCATTTTAGTGGGTATTGGAAATGTTCTTAGCCCACATAAATATTTTCAGTTCGATCAGACGCTGAAAAATGTCGTCGTGAATAGTGAAAATCAGCTTTATGGTTACTTTATGGAAAGCCACCTTTTGGGGCTTTGCTCCAAAAGATCTTGGGGATGACATGGATGGATAGGAGCCATTTTTTGGGCCCCTCATGGGGGTGTGGCCGGCCACATGGGGTATCCCCCCTTGGGGACCCTCTTGTTCCTTGGTTTCACTCCTAGGTCCTTGTGGAAGGACTTCATTCATGTGGATTTTGGGTTTTTTGTGAAACTACCCTACCCCCTTGGGATTTCCTATAAATAGAGGTGGAGGGGCAGCCCTCCACACTCATCCCTTGCTCTCATACACATGCCATGCATTATCTGGCTTCTTCTCTCCCTCCCACGAAAAGAGTTTCGTAGAGCCGTAAGGCTGTCTGGGTTCCGGCAGGAACTAGTTCTGGACGGCGAAGCCCTGCAGGATAGATGACACTGTATGTGTGCAACTCTGTAGAGAGATCGTAGTTTCGGTCTTAGTTCGTGAGTGCCTCCCGAAGGGCTGTCCGTGTGACCGTCCGAGTTTCGAAGGTCCTCCCGGAGGGCTGTCCGAGTGACCGTTCAAGTTTCGAAGGTCCTCCCGAAGGGCTGTCTGCGACACCGTCCGGGGGGGCTGTTCGACCGCCTCCCGGAGGGCTGTCTGAGGAGCAGATGAGGGTATAGATCCTCGCGGTTGGGAGGTTGTAAATCCTAGCTGCGGGGATCTGCACCGCCGATCGTCATCGACTCTACTTCCCGCTGCGCTACGAGTCGGTAACGAAAAAGATCAAACCATGTATGCAGTCTCCATAGTGGTCCTGGGCTGGTGCGTAGGTCGGAAAATTTTTGTTTTCTGTCGCGTTCCCCTACAGGCTTGGGTTCTCCATTCATCAAGTGAGCTAATGTCAAATAACCTCTTCTCACCGGCAAGTTTGAAATCATAATTGAGCTCTTTAATGGCCCAATATGCCTTAGGTTCTAGTTCGAGAGGTAAGTGACATGCTTTTCCATAAACCATTTTATACGGAGACATACCCATAGGATTTTTATATGCAGTTCTATAGGCCCATAATGCATCATCAAGTTTCTTGGACCAATTCTTTCTAGATCTATTAACAGTCTTTTGCAAAGTTAATTTAAGTTCTCTATTACTCAATTCTACTTGACCACTAGACTGTGGGTGATAAGGAGATGCAATTCTATGATTAACATCATACTTGGCAAGCATTTTACGGAAGGCACCATGAATAAAATGTGAACCGCCATCAGTCATTAAATATCTAGGGACTCCAAACCTCGGAAAAATAACTTCTTTAAGCATCTTAATAGAGGTGTTATGATCAGCACTACTAGTTGGAATAGCTTCTACCCACTTAGTAACGTAATCAACAACAACTAAAATATGTGTATATCCATTAGAGGCAGGAAACGGTCCCATATAATCAAAGCCCCAAACATCAAATGGTTCAATAACAAGTGAATAATTCATAGGCATTTCTTGACGTCTACTAATATTACCAATTCTTTGACATTCATCACAAGATAAGACAAACTTACGAGCATCCTTGAAGAGAGTAGGCCAATAAAAACCGGATTGCAATACCTTATGCGCAGTTCTATCTCCAGCATGGTGTCCTCCATAGGCCTCGGAGTGACACTTGCGTAGGATATGTTCCTGTTCATGCTCAGGTACACAACGTCTAATAACACCATCTACTCCTTCTTTATAAAGATGTGGGTCATCCCAAAAGTAATGTCTCAAATCATAGAAAAACTTTTTCTTTTGCTGGTATGTGAAACTAGGTGGTATAAATTTAGCAACAATGTAATTAGCATAATCAGCATACCATGGGGCAGTACGAGAAGCATTTATGACATTTAATTGTTCATCCGGAAAGCTATCATCAATAGGTAGTGGGTCATCAAGAACATTTTCTAACCTAGACAATTTGTCTGCAACGGGGTTCTCAGCTCCCTTTCTATCAATAATATGCAAATCAAATTCTTGTAGCAAGAGAACCCATCTAATAAGTCTAGGTTTAGCATCTTTCTTTTCCATAAGATATTTAATAGCAGCATGATCTGTGTGAATAGTTACTTTAGAATCAACAATATAAGGTCTGAACTTATCACAAGCAAATACAACTGCTAAGAATTCTTTTTCAGTAGTAGCATAATTTCTCTGAGCGCTGTCTAGAGTTTTACTGGCATATTGAATAACATTTAATTTCTTATCAACTCTTTGCCCTAGAACAACACCTACAGCATAATCACTAGCATCACACATAATTTCAAAGGGTAAGTTCCAATCAGGTGGCTGAACAATAGGTGCAGAAATCAATGCTTTCTTAAGTATTTCAAATGATTCTGCACAATCATCATCAAAGACAAATGGTATATCTTTTTGTAATAGATTAGTTAGAGGCCGAGAAATTTTTGAGAAGTCCTTAATGAACCTCCTATAAAAACTGGCATGACCAAGGAAACTTCTTATACCTTTGATGTCCTTGGGACATGGCATCTTTTCAATAGCATCAACCTTAGCTTTATCAACTTCAATACCTCTTTCAGAAATTTTATGCCCCAAGACAATACCTTCATTAACCATAAAGTGGCACTTCTCCCAATTCAAGACAAGGTTAGTGTCTTCACATCTCTGCAAAACTCGATCAAGATTGCTCAAGCAATCATCAAAAGAGGATCCATAAACGGAGAAATCGTCCATGAAAACCTCACAAATCTTTTCACAAAAGTTAGAGAATATAGCCATCATGCATCTTTGAAAGGTAGCAGGTGCGTTACATAAACCAAAAGGCATACTTCTATAAGCAAAAGTACCGAAAGGGCAAGTAAAAGTGGTCTTTGCTTGATCATCAGCTGACACAGGTATGTGAGAGAAACCAGAATAACCATCTAGAAAGCAAAAATGTGTGTGTTTGGATAATCTTTCTAGCATTTGATCAATGAATGGCAAGGGGTAATGATCTTTTTTAGTAGCTTTATTTAATTTGCGGAAATCAATTACCATCCTATAACCTGTAATAATTCTTTGAGGAATCAATTCATCTTTATCATTAGGAACGACAGTAATACCTCCCTTCTTAGGGACACAATGGACAGGACTTACCCACTGACTATCAGCAACGGGATAAATTATACCTGCCTCAAGGAGCTTTAATATTTCCTTTCTTACCACTTCTTTCATCTTAGGATTCAGCCGTTGTTGGTGATCAATAACTGGTTTGGCATCTTTCTCCAAATTTATTTTGTGTTGGCATAGAGTGGGACTAATGCCCTTAAGATCATCAAGAGTATATCCAATAGCAGCACGGTGCTTCTTCAGAGTTTTCAATAATTTTTCTTCCTCCTTCTCTGAAAGGTTAGCGCTAATAATAATAGGATATATCTTCTTTTCATCGAGATAAGCATATTTAAGAGTATCAGGCAATGGTTTAAGCTCAAACACGGGATCACCCTTGGGTGGAGGAGGATCCCCTAAGATTTCAACAAGCAAGTTGTGTTTCAGAATAGGTCCCTGTTTAAAGAACACTTCATCTATTTCCCTTCTTTCATTCATAAACATATCATTTTCATGGTCTAGCAAAAATTGTTCTAAAGGATCACTAGGAGGCACGGCAATAGAAGCAAGACCAATAATTTCATCCTTACTAGGTAATTCCTCTTCACGGTGTTGTCTGCGAAATTTAGAAAAGTTAAACTCATGAGGCATATCACCTAGACCAATGGTAACAACATCCTTTTTGCAGTCTATTTTAGCATTAACAGTGTTTAAGAAGGGTCTACCAAATATAATGGGACAAAAGCTATCTTGTGGGGAACCAAGAACAAGAAAATCAGCAGGATATTTAGTTTTCCCACACAAGACTTCAACGTCTCTAAAAATTCCAATTGGTGATATAGTATCTCTATTGGCAAGCTTAATGGTAACATCAATTTCCTCTAACTCAGCGGGTGCAATATCATGCATAATTTCTTTGTATAAGTCAATAGGTATTGCACTAGCACTAGCACCCATGTCACATAAGCCATGATAACAATGATCTCCTATTTTAACAGAAATAACAGGCATGCCTACCACAGGTCTATGTTTATCTTTAGCACAAGGTTTAGCAATTCTAGCAGTCTCATTGCAGAAGTAAATAACATGCCCATCAATATTATCAGCCAAGAGATCTTTAATAATAGCAATATTAGGTTCAACTTTAACTTGCTCAGGAGGTGTATAAGTTCTAATATTGCTCTTACAAACCACAGTTGAAGCTTTAGCATGATCCTTTATTCTACAGGGAAAGGTGGTTTCTCAACATAAGCAGTAGGAACAATAGGATAATTATAAGTGATAGTCTTTTCTTCAACTTTAATAGGTGCAACTACTTTTACTTCTATGGGAGGATGATATTTAAACCACTTCTCCTTAGGGAGATCAACGTGAGCAGCAAAAGATTCACAAAAAGAAGCTACTATCTTAGAGTCAAGTCCATATTTAGTGCTAAATTTACGGAAAACATCGGTATCCATAAACGATTTAACACAATCAAACTTAGGTGTTATACCTGACTCTTTACCTTCGTCGAGGTCTCAATCTTCAAAGTTGCGTTTAATTCTTTCCAATAAATTCCATTTGAATTCAATACTCTTCATCATAAAAGACCCAGTACAAGAAGTATCGAGCATGGTGTGATTGTTGTCAGAAAGCCGAGCATAAATTTTTTGAATAATCATTTCTCTTGAGAGCTCATGATTGGGGCATGAATATAACATTGACTTAAGCCTCCCCCAAGCTTGAGCGATGCTTTCTCCTTCGCGAGGCCAAAAATTATATATATAATTACGATCACGATGAACAAGATGCATAGGATAAAACTTCTGATGAAATTCCAATTTCAATCGTTTGTAGTTCCATGATCCCATATCATCACATAGCCTATACCATCTCAATGCATCTCCCTTCAAGGATAAAGGGAAGACCTTCTTCTTGATAACATCATCGGGCATACCTGCAAGCTTAAATAATCCACAAACTTCATCCACATAGATTAGGTGCTCATCAGGATGTAATGTTCCGTCTCCTGCAAAAGGATTAGCTAGCAGTTTTTCTACCATACCCGAAGGAATTTCAAAGTAGAAATTTTCATTTTTAGTAGGTTCAGTAGGTTGAGGAGCAACTCTTTGCTCTACTGGTCGGGGTGAAGATACCCCTAACAAGCCCCTCAGAGGATTACTTTCCATAGTAACAAGTGACAGTAAATTTCAGCACACTATATAAATTTTTTCTTACCAAATTCCACCTACCAAAGGCTCTTCACTCCCCGGCAACGGCGCCAGAAAAGAGTCCTGAAGACCCACAAGTATAGGGGGTCTATCTTAGTCCTTTCGATAAGTAATAGTGTCGAACCCAACGAGGAGCAGAAGGAAATGATAAGCGGTTTTCAGCAAGGTATTCTCTGCAAGCACTGAAATTATAGGTAACAGATAGTTTTGTGATAAGATAATTTGTAACGAGCAACAAGTAACAAAAGTAAATAAAGTGCAGCAAGGTGGCCCAATCCTTTTTGTAGCAAAGGACAAGCCTGGACAAACTCTTATATAGAGAAAAGCGCTCCCGAGGACACATGGGAATTATCGTCAAGCTAGTTTTCATCACGTTCATATGATTCGCGTTCGGTACTTTGATAATTTGATATGTGGGTGGACCGGTGCTTGGGTACTGTCCTTACTTGGACAAGCATCCCACTTATGATTAACTCCTATTGCAAGCATCCGCAACTACAAAAGAAGTATTAAGGTAAACCTAACCATAGCATGAAACATATGGATCCAAATCAGCCCCTTACGAAGCAACGCATAAACTAGGGTTTAAGCTTCTGTCACTCTAGCAACCCATCATCTACTTATTACTTCCCAATGCCTTCCTCTAGGCCCAAATAATGGTGAAGTGTTATGTAGTCGACGTTCACATGACACCACTAGAGGAGAGACAACATACATCTCATCAAAATATCGAACGAATACCAAATTCACATGACTACTAATAGCAAGACTTCTCCCATGTCCTCGGGAACAAACGTAACTACTCACAAAGCATATTCATGTTCATAATCAGAGGAGTATTAATATGCATATAGGATCTGAACATATGATCTTCCACCAAATAAACCAACTAGCATCTACTACAAGGAGTAATCAACACTACTAGCAACCTACAGGTACCAATCCCAGACTTAGAGACAAGAATTGGATACAAGAGATGAAGTAGGGTTTGAGAGGAGATGGTGCTGGTGAAGATGTTGATGGAGATTGGCCCCCTCCCGATGAGAGGAGTGTTTGTGATGACGATGGCGATGATTTCCCCCTCCCGGAGGGAAGTGTCCCCGGCAGAACAGCTCTGCCGGAGCCCTAGATTGGTTCCGCCAAGGTTCCGCCTCGTGGCAGGGGAGTCTCGTCCCAAAAGCTTGCTTATGATTTTTCCTCGGGCGAAAGACTTCATGTAGCAGAAGATGGGCACCGGAGGGCCAACAGGGGGCCCACGAGGCAGGGGGCGCGCCCAGGGGGGTAGGGCGCGCCCCCACCCTCATGGCCAGGGTGTGGGCCCCCTCTGGTATTTCTTCCGCTCAATATTTTTTTTTCCAAAAATAACTTCCGTGGAGTTTCAGGACTTTTGGAGTTGTGCAGAATAGGTCTCTAATATTTGCTCCTTTTCCAGCCCAGAATTCCAACTGCCGGCATTCTCCCTCTTTATGTAAACCTTGTAAAATAAGAGAGAATAGGCATAAGTATTGTGACATAATGTGTAATAACAGCCCATAATGCAATAAATATCGATATAAAAGCATGATGCAAAATAGACGTATCATCTACATACCCTTGTAGACCGTAAGCGGAAGCATTATGACAACGCGGTTGATGTAGTCGTACGTCTTCACGATCGACCGATCCTAGCACCGAAGGTACGGCACCTCCGCGATCTGCACACGTTCGGCTCGGTGACGTCCCACGAACTCACGATCTAGCAGAGTGTCGGGGAAGAGCTTCATCAGCACGACGGCGTGATGACGGTGATGATGAAGTTACCGGCACAGGGCTTCGCCTAAGCACTACGATGATATGACCGAGGTGGATTATAGTGGAGGGGGGCACCGCACACGGCTAAAAGATCAATGATCAACTTAGTGTCTATGGGGTGCCCCCCTCCCCCGTATATAAAGGAGTGGAGGAGGGGAGGGCCGGCCCTCCTATGGCACGCCCCATGGGGATCCTACTCCCACCAGGAGTAGGATTCCCCCCCTCCTTCCCTAGTTGGACTAGGAGTGGAAGGAAGGGGGGAAGGAGGAAGGAAAGGAGGGGCCGGCCCCCCTCCCAATTCGGATTGGGCTTGGTGCGGGCGCGCCCCCTCCTTTGCTCCATTCTCCTCTCTCCCACTATGGCCCAATAAGGCCCATATACCTCCCGGGGGGTTCTGGTAACCTCCCGGTACTCCAGTATATTCCCGATCTCACCCGGAACCATTCCGATGTCCAAATATAGTCGTCCAATATATCGATCTTTATGTCTCAACCATTTCGAGACTCCTCGTCATGTCCGTGATCTTATCCGGGACTCCTAACTACCTTCCAAACATCAAAACACATAAACTCATAATATCGATCGTCACCGAACTTTAAGCGTGCGGACCCTACGGGTTCGAGAACTATGTAGACATGACCGAGACTCATCTCCGATCAATAACCAATAGAGGAACCTGGATGCTCATATTGGTTCCTACATATTCTACGAAGATCTTTATCGGTCAAACCGCATAACAACATACGTTGTTCCTTTTGTCAACGGTATGTTACTTGCCCGAGATTCGATCGTCGGTATCTCAATACCTAGTTCAATCTCGTTACCGGCAAGTCTCTTTACTCGTTCCGTAATGCATCATCCCGCAACTAACTCATTAGTTACATTGCTTGCAAGGCTTATAGTGATGTGCATTACCGAGAGGGCCCAGAGATACCTCTCCCACAATCAGAGTGACAAATCCTAATCTTGATCTATGCCAACTTGATACGTCCATTTTGCATCATGCTTTTATATCGATATTTATTGCATTATGGGCTGTTATTACACATTATGTCACAATACTTATGCCTATTCTCTCTTATTTTACAAGGTTTACATAAGGAGGGAGAATGCCGGCAGTTGGAATTCTGGGCTGGAAAAGGAGCAAATATTAGAGACCTATTCTGCACAACTCCAAAAGTCCTGAAACTCCACGAAAGTTATTTTTGGAAATAATAAAAAATATTGAGCGGAAGAAATACATCAGGGGGGCCTCCACCTGGCCACGAGGGTGGGGGCGCGCCCTACCCCCTGGGCGCGCCCCCCTGCCTCGTGGGCCCCCTGTTGGCCCTCCGGTGCCCATCTTCTGCTATATGAAGTCTTTCGTCCGAAGAAAAATCAGAAGAAGGCTTTCGGGACGAGACTCCGCCGCCATGAGGCGGAACCTTGGCTGAACCAATCTAGGGCTCCGGCAGAGCTGTTCTACCGGGGACACTTCCCTCCGGGAGGGGGAAATCATCGCCATCATAATCACCAATGCTCCTCACATCGGGAGAGGGAAATCTCCATCAACATCTTCACCAGCACCATCTCCTCTCAAACCCTAGTTCATCTCTTGTATCCAATTCTTGTCTCTAAGTCCGGGATTGGTACCTGTGGGTTGCTAGTAGTGTTGATTACTCCTTGTAGTTGATGCTAGTTGGTTTATTTGGTGGAAGATCATATGTTCAGATCCTATATGCATATTAATACTCCTCTGATTATGAACAGGAATATGCTTTGTGAGTAGTTACGTTTGTTCCTGAGGACATGGGATAAGTCTCGCTATTAGTAGTCATGTGAATTTGGTATTCGTTCGATATTTTGATGAGATGTATGTTGTCTATCCTCTAGTGGTGTTATGTGAACGTCGACTACATAAAACTTCACCATTATTTGGGCCTAGAGGAAGGCATTGGGAAGTAATAAGTAGATGATGGGTTGCTAGAGTGACAGAAGCTTAAACCCTAGTTTATGCGTTCCTTCGTAAGGGGCTGATTTGGATCCATATGTTTCATGCTATGGTTAGGTTTACCTTAGTACTTTTGTTGTAGTTGCGGATGCTTGCAATAGAGGTTAATCATAAGTGGGATGCTTGTCCAAGTAAGGACAGCACCCAAGCACTGGTCCACCCACATATCAAATTATCAAAGTACCGAACGCGAATCATATGAACGTGATGAAAACTAGCGTGACGATAATTTCCATGTGTCCTCGGGAGCGTTTACCTTTATATAAGAGTTTGTCCAGGCTTGTCCTTTGCTACAAAAAGGATTGGGCCACCTTGCTGCACTTTATTTACTTTTATTACTTGTTGCTCCTTACCAATTATCTTATCACAAAACTATCCGTTACCTATAATTTCAGTGCTTGCAGAGAATACCTTGCTGAAAACCGCTTATCATTTCCTTCTGCTCCTCGTTGGGTTCGACACTCTTACTTATCGAAAGGACTACGATAGATCCCCTATACTTGTGGGTCATCAAGACTCTTTTCTGGCGCCGTTGCCGGGGAGTGAAGCGTCTTTGGTAGGTGGAATTTGGTAAGGAAAAATTTATATAGTGTGCTGAAATTTACTGTCACTTGTTATTATGGAAAGTAATCCTCTGAGGGGATTGTTCAGGGTATCGTCACCCCGACCAGTAGAGCAAAGAGTTGCTCCTCAACCTACTGAACCTACTGAAAATGAAAATGTCCACTTTGAGATTCCTTCGGGTATGTTAGAAAAACTGCTAGCTAATCCTTTTGCAGGAGATGGAACAAAGCATCCCGATGAGCACCTAATATATGTGGATGAAGTTTGTGGATTATTTAAGCTTGCAGGTATACCCGGTGATTTTATTAAGAAGAAGGTCTTCCCTTTATCTTTGAAGGGAGATGCATTGACATGGTATAGGCTATGTGATGTTACGGGATCATGGAACTACAAACGATTGAAATTGGAATTTCATCAGAAATTTTATCCTATGCATCTTGTTCATCGTGATCGCAATTATATATATATAATTTTTGGCCTCGCAAAGGAGAAAGCATCACTCAAGCTTGGGGGAGGCTTAAATCAATGTTATATTCATGCCCCAATCATGAGATCCCAAGAGAAATAATTATTCAGAATTTTTATGCTCGGCTTTCTGATAACAATCGAACCATGCTCGATACTTCTTGTGCTGGCTCTTTTATGATGAAGACTATTGAATTCAAATGGGATTTATTGGAAAGAATTAAATGCAACTCTGAAGATTGGGATCTCGACGAAGGTAAGGAGTCAGGTATGACACCTAAGTTTGATTGTATTAAATATTTTATGGATACCGATGTTTTCCGTAAGTTTAGCACTAAATATGGACTTGACTCTGAGATAGTAGCCTCTTTCTGTGAATCTTTTGCTGCTTATGTTGATCTCCCCAAGGAGAAGTGGTTTAAATATCATCCTCCCATAGAAGTAAAAGTAGCTGCACCTATTAAAGTTGAAGAAAAGACTATCACTTATAATGATCCTATTGTTCCTACTTCTTATGTTGAAAAACCACCTTTCCCTGTGACAATAAAGGATCATGCTAAAGCTTCAACTGTGGTCCGTAAAAGCAATATTAGAACTTATACACCTCCTGAGCAAATTAAAGTTGAACCTAATATTGCTATTGTTAAAGATCTCTTGTCTGATAATATTGATGGGCATGTTATTTATTTCTGTGATGAAACTGCTAGAATTGCTAAACCTTGTGCTAAAGATAAACATAGAACTGTGGCCTGTTATTTCGGTTAAAATAGGAGATCATTGTTATCATGGCTTATGTGATATGGGAGCTAGTGCTAGTGCTATACCTCATGACTTATACAAAGAAATTATGCATGAAATTGCACCTGCTGAGATAGAAGGTATTGATGTTACCATCAAACTTGCTAATAGAGATACACTATCACCCATTGGAATTGTTAGAGATGTTGAAGTCTTGTGTGGGAAAACTAAATATCCTGCTGATTTTCTTGTTCTTGGCTCCCCATAAGATAGCTTTTGTCCCATTATATTTGGTAGACCCTTCTTGAACACCGTTAATGCTAGGATAGACTGCAAAAAGGATGTTGTTACTATTGGCTTGGGTGATATGTCTCATGAGTTTAATTTCTCCAAATTTAGTAGACAACACCGTGAAGAGGAATTGCCTAGTAAGGATGAAATTATTGGTCTTGCTTCTATTGCCGTACCTCCTAGTGATCCTTTAGAACAATACTTGCTAGACCATGAAAATGATATGTTTATGAATGAAAGAAGGGAAATAGATGAAGTATTCTTTAAACAGGAACCTATCCTGAAACACAATTTGCCTGTTGAAATCCTAGGGGATCCTCCTCCACCCAAGGGTGATCCCGTGTTTGAGCTTAAACCGTTACCTGATACTCTTAAATATGCTTATCTTGATGAGAAAAAGATATATCCTGTTATTATTAGTGCTAACCTTTCAGAGCATGAAGAAGAGAGATTATTGAAAACTCTGAAGAAGCACCGTGCTGCTATTGGATATACTCTTGATGATCTTAAGAGCATTAGTCCCACTCTATGTCAACATAAAATAAATTTGGAGAAAGATGCCAAACCAGTTCGTGATCACCAACGACGGCTGAATCCTAAGATGAAAGAAGTGGTAAGAAAGGAAATACTAAAGCTCCTTGAGGCAGGTATAATTTATCCCGTTGCTGATAGTCAGTGGGTAAGTCCTGTCCATTGTGTCCCTAAGAAGGGAGGTATTACTGTCGTTCCTAATGATAAAGATGAATTGATCCCGCAAAGAATTATTACAGGTTATAGGATGGTAATTGATTTCTGCAAATTAAATAAGGCCACTAAAAGGATCATTACCCCTTACCTTTTATTGATCAAATGCTAGAAAGATTATCCAAAAATACACATTTTTGCTTTCTAGATGGTTATTCTGGTTTCTCTCAAATACCTATGTCAGCTGATGATCAATCAAAGACCACTTTTACTTGTCCTTTCGGTACTTTTGCTTATAGACGTATGCCTTTTGGTTTATGTAATGCACCTGCTACCTTTCAAATATGCATGATGGCTTATTCTCTGACTTTTGTGAAAAGATTTGTGAGGTTTTCATGGATGACTTTTCCATCTATGGATCCTCTTTTGATGATTGCTTGAGCAACCTTGATCGAGTTTTGCAGAGATGTGAAGAAACTAATCTTGTCTTGAATTGGGAAAAGTGCCACTTTATGGTTAATGAAGGTATTGTCTTGGGGCATAAGGTTTCTGAAAGAGGTATTGAAGTTGATAAAGCCAAGGTTGATGCTATTGAAAAGATGCCATGTCCCAAGGACATCAAAGGTATAAGAAGTTTCCTTGGTCACGCCGGATTTTATAGGAGGTTCATTATAGGAGGTTCATTAAGGACTTCTAAAAAATTTCTCGGCCTCTGACTAATTTATTACAAAAAGATATACCATTTGTATTTGATGATGATTGTGTAGAAGCATTTGAAAAACTTAAGAAAGCATTGATCTCTGCACCTATTGTTCAGCCACCTGATTGGAATTTACCCTTTGAAATCATGTGTGATGCTAGTGATTATGTTGTAGGTGCTATTCTAGGGAAAGAGTTGATAAGAAATTAAATGTTATTCAATATGCTAGTAAAACTCTAGACAATGCTCAGAGAAATTATGCTACTACTCAAAAAGAATTCTTAGCAGTTGTATTTGCTTGTGATAAGTTCAGGCCTTATATTGTTGATTCTAAAGTAACTATTCACACGGATCATGCTGCTATTAAATATCTTATGGAAAAGAAAGATGCTAAACCTAGACTTATTAGATGGGTTCTCTTGCTACAAGAATTTGATTTGCATATTGTAGATAGAAAGGGAGCTGAGAACCCCGTTGCAGACAACTTGTCTAGGTTAGAAAATGTTCTTGATGACCCACTACCTATTGATGATAGCTTTCCGAATGAACAATTAAATGTCATAAATGCTTCTCGTACTGCTCCATGGTATGCTGATTATGCTAATTATATTGTTGCTAAATTTATACCACCTAGTTTCACATACGAGCAAAAGAAAAAAATCTATGATTTGTGACATTACTTTTGGGATGACCCACATCTTTATAAAGAAGGAGTAGATGGTGTTATTAGACGTTGTGTACCTGAGCATGAACAGGAACAGATCCTACGCAAGTGTCACTCCGAGGCTTATGGAGGACACCACGCTGGAGATAGAACTGCACATAAGGTATTGCAATCCGGTTTTTATTGGCCTACTCTCTTCAAGGATGCCCGTAAGTTTGTCTTATCTTGTGACGAATGTCAAAGAATAGGTAATATTAGTAGACGGCAAGAAATGCCTATGAACTATTCACTCGTTATTGAACCATTTGATGTTTGGGGCTTTGACTATATGGGACCTTTTCCTGCCTCTAATGGTTACACACATATTTTAGTTGTTGTTGATTACGTTACTAAGTGGGTAGAAGCTATTCCAACTAGTAGTGTTGATCATAACACCTCTATTAAAATGCTTAAAGAAGTTATTTTTCCGAGGTTTGGATTCCCTAGATATTTAATGACTGATGGTGGTTCACATTTTATTCATGGTGCTTTCGTAAAATGCTTGCTAAGTATGATGTTAATCATATAATTGCATCTCCTTATCACCCACAGTCTAGTGGTCAAGTAGAATTGAGCAACAGAGAGCTCAAATTAATTTTGCAAAAGACTGTTGATAGATCTAGAAAGAATTGGTCCAAGAAACTTAATGATGCATTATGGGCCTATAGAACTGCATATAAAAATCCTATGGGTATGTCTCCATATAAAATGGTTTATGGAAAAGCATGTCACTTACCTCTCGAACTAGAACATAAGGCTTATTGGGCTATTAAAGAGCTCAATTATGATTTCAAACTTGCCGGTGAGAAGAGGTTATTTGACATTAGCTCACTTGATGAATGGAGAACCCAAGCCTACGAAAATGCCAAATTGTTTAAAGAAATAGTTAAAAGATGGCATGACAAAAGAATACAAAAGCATGAGTTTAATGTAGGTGATTATGTATTGCTATACAACTCTCGTTTAAGATTTTTTGCAGGAAAACTTCTCTCTAAATGGGAAGGCCCTTACGTTATCGAGGAGGTCTATCGTTCCGGTGCCATAAAAATCAACAACTTCGAAGGCACAAATCCGAAGGTGGTGAACGGTCAAAGAATCAAACACCATATCTCAGGTAATCCTATAAATGTTGAAACCAATGTTATTGAAACCGTAACCCCGGAGGGATACATAAGGGACACTTTCCGGAACGTTTCAGACTCCGAAAAGGAATAGGTATGTGGTACGGTAAGTAAACCGACTCCAAAATAGTTTTTATGGCAATATTTCTCCGTTTTGGAATATTTAGAAAAAAAGAAAAATAAGAAGCTGTCCGGGAAGGACACGAGGGCTCCACGAGGGTGGAGGGCGCGCCCTACCCCCTGGGCGCGCCCCCTGCCTCATGGGCACCTCGTGCGCTCTCCGGACTCCGTTTTCTTGCGCGATACGTATTTCGGCCGGTAAAAATTCATTATATAATATCCCGAAGGTTTTGACTCCTGTATCACGCAAATATCCTCTGTTCTTGTTTCAAGCTGTTTTTCTGACAGATCTCGATCATCATGACGTCTCCAAGTGCCCCCAAGGACAAGTCTTCGAGAAGGTCATCAATCCCTACCTCGCGGAGGTGCTGCAACACCCTCAAACCATTGAGATGCATGAGGGGGTGCTGCACATCCGCGATGTTGAGGGACCACGGAGGACCGGAAGCATGGAGACAAGGCTTGAAGCAATGGAGCAACAAGTTTTCAAGTGCAAGGAGATGGTGGAGCGTGGACTTGACTCCAATCACATAATGATCACGGAGTTCACCAACAACCACAAGCTGGATGCCAAGGACATTGGGGAGGCCATCTTCAAGCTCCACGAGAAAATCGAGCACCTCCAAGCCCAAATCTATGACCTGCAAAACCAAAACTGTGAGTATGAATATAGATTCAAGAGGATGAGTTTGGCTGCAGATTTAAGGATCCCGGAGACTCGATCATCCTTCTATGATGGTGAGCCTATGCCTTGGAAGATGGACGACAAGCCTACATCATCAACAATCCCTTCACCAGCAAAGGAGACATAATCATATGGGTATGGGCACCCCCCTTGGCAACTGCCAAGCTTGGGGGAGATGCCCCGGTATCGTATCACCATCACACTCCTATCTTTACCATTTTTCTTAGTTCGATCCTTTTAGTAGTGTCTTGATCTAGTAGAATAAAGTTTTGGTATGATTTAGTTTTGAGTTTTGCTTTATGATCTCTCTATGTAATCGAGTCCGTGAGCTATATATAATAAAGATTAGTGTTGAGTCAAGGGCTTGTTTATTTTGCCATGATCTTGAGTGAATAAAAGAAAAGAGAAAAGAATAAAAAGAAATAAAGAGATCATATTGATCTTATTGAGAGTAATGACTTCACACAGAAAGAGTATGATGATTAAAAATTGTTGAGAGTTGACAAACATAGCCTTGGTCATCGTTGCAATTAATAGGAAGTAATAAAGAAAGAGAGGTTTCACATATAAATATACTATCTTGGACATCTTTTATGATTGGGAGTACTCATTAAAATATGACATGCTAAAGAGTTGATGTTGGACAAGGAAGACAACGTAATGGGTTATGTTTTCTTATATCTGAGATAAAGTATATTGTCATGGATCATCCAACATGTTGAGCTTGCCTTTCCCCCTCATGCTAGCCAAATTCTTTGCACCAAGTAGAGATACTACTCGTGCTTCCAAAAACCCTTAAACCAGTTTGCCATGAGAGTCCACCATATCTACCTATGGATTGAGTAAGATCCTTCAAGTAAGTTGTCATCGGTGCAAGCAATAAAAATTGCTCTCTAAATATGTGTGATTGATTGGTGTGGAGGAAATAAGCTTTATACGATCTTGTGGAAGAAATAAAAGTGACGGACTGCATAATAAAGGTTCATATCACAAGTGGCAATATAAAGTGACGTTCTTTCGCATTAAGATTTTATGCATCCAACCCTGAAAGCGCATGGCAACCTCTGCTTCCCTCTGCGAAGGGCCTATCTTTTATTATTACCTTCTACCTTATGCAAGAGTCATGGTGATCTTCACCTTTCCTTTTTACATTTTATCCTTTGGCAAGCACAGGATGTTGGAAAGATCCTGATATATATATATATCTAATTGGATGTAAGTTAGCATGAACTATTATTGTTGACATT
Organism: Aegilops tauschii subsp. strangulata; assembly: GCF_002575655.3. Classification (NCBI taxonomy): domain Eukaryota; kingdom Viridiplantae; phylum Streptophyta; class Magnoliopsida; order Poales; family Poaceae; genus Aegilops; species Aegilops tauschii. Next base: position 538,860,715 of record NC_053036.3, on the reverse strand, counting down.
ACCCTTGAGGTAAAAGGTTGGGAGGCGAAACTATAAGCCCCTATCTTTCTCTGTGTCCGGTTAAAACTCCGTAACCACAAGTATTGCGTGAGTGTTAGCAATTATGAAAGACTAAATGATAGTTGAGTATGTGGACTTGCTAGATAGCTCTGACATAGACTCTTTCTGATGTTATGATAAATTGCAATTGCTTCAATGACTGAGATTATAGTTTGTTAGTTCTCAATAAAGTTTTTGATTCATACTTTGCATTGTGAATAGATTATTACTTGAGCATAAGAAATCATATGACAATATCCATATATGTTGCTGTTATGAGAATATAATCATGATGCCCTCATGTCCGTATTTTATTTTATCGACACCTCTACCTCTAAACATGTGGACATATTTATCGTTATCGGCTTTCGCTTGAGGACAAGCGAGGTCTAAGCTTGGGGGAGTTGATACGTCCATTTTGCATCATGCTTTTATATCGATATTTATTGCATTATGGGCTGTTATTACACATTATGTCACAATACTTATGCCTATTCTCTCTTATTTTACAAGGTTTACATAAGGAGGGAGAATGCCGGCAGCTGGAATTCTGGGCTAGAAAAGGAGCAAATATTAGAGACATATTCTGCACAACTCCAAAAGTCCTGAAACTCCACGAAAGTTATTTTTGGAAATAATAAAAAATATTGAGCGGAAGAAATACATCAGGGGGGCCTCCACCTGGCCACGAGGGTGGGGGCACGCCCTACCCCCCTGGGCACGCCCCTGCCTCGTGGGCCCCCTGTTGGCCCTCCGGTGCCCATGTTCTGCTATATGAAGTCTTTCGTCCGAAGAAAAATCAGAAGAAGGCTTTTGGGACGAGACTCCGTCGCCACGAGGCGGAACCTTGGCGGAACCAATCTAGGGCTCCGGCCGAGCTGTTCTGCCAGGGACACTTCCCTCCGGGAGGGGGAAATCATCGCCATCGTCATCACCAACGCTCCTCTCATCGGGAGAGGGCAATCTCCATCAACATCTTCACCAGCACCATCTCCTCTCAAACCCTAGTTCATCTCTTGTATCCAATTCTTGTCTCTAAGTCCGGGATTGGTACCTGTGGGTTGCTAGTAGTGTTGATTACTCCTTGTAGTTGATGCTAGTTGGTTTATTTGGTGGAAGATCATATGTCTAGATCCTATATGCATATTAATACTCCTCTGATTATGAATATGGATATGCTTTGTGAGTAGTTACGTTTGTTCCTGAGGACATGGGAGAAGTCTCGCTATTAGTAGTCATGTGAATTTGGTATTCGTTCGATATTTTGATGAGATGTATGTTGTCTATCCTCTAGTGGTGTTATGTGAACGTCGACTACATAACACTTCACCATTATTTGGGCCTAGAGGAAGGCATTGGGAAGTAATAAGTAGATGATGGGTTGCTAGAGTGACAGAAGCTTAAACCCTAGTTTATGCGTTGCTTCGTAAGAGGCTGATTTGGATCCATATGTTGCATGCTATGGTTAGGTTTACCTTAATACTTTTGTTGTAGTTGCGGATGCTTGCAATAGAGGTTAATCATAAGTGGGATGCTTGTCCAAGTAAGGACAGCACCCAAGCACCGGTCCACCCACATATCAAATTATCAAAGTACCGAACGCGAATCATATGAACGTGATGAAAACTAGCTTGACGATAATTCCCATGTGTCCTCGGGAGCGTTTTCCTTTATATAAGAGTTTGTCCAGGCTTGTCCTTTGCTACAAAAAGGATTGGGCCACCTTGCTGCACTTTATTTACTTTTGTTACTTGTTGCTCGTTACCAATTATCTTATCACAAAACTATCTGTTACCTATAATTTCAGTGCTTGCAGAGAATACCTTGCTGAAAACCGCTTATCATTTCCTTCTGCTCCTCGTTGGGTTCGACACTCTTACTTATCGAAAGGACTACGATAGATCCCCTATACTTGTGGGTCATCACAACTCAACAAGTACCATCGGAGACACCTGTAGAGCACCTTTATAATCACCCAGTTACATTGTGACATTTGGTAGCACACAAAGTGTTCCTCCGGTATTCGGGAGTTGCATAATCTCATAGTCATAGGAACATCCATAAGTCATGAAGAAAGTAATAGCAATATACTAAACGATCAAGTGCTAAGCTAACGAAATGGGTCAAGTCAATCACATCATTCTCTAATGATGTGATCCTATTAATCAAATGACAACTCATGTCTATGGCTAGGAAACTTAACCATCTTTGATTCAACGAGCTAGTCAAGTAGAGGCATACTAGTCACACTCTGTTTGTCTATGTATTCACACATGTACTAAGTTTCCGGTTAATACAATTCTAGCATGAATAATAAACATTTATCATGATATAAGGAAATATAAATAACAACTTTATTATTGCCTCTAGGGCATATTTCCTTCACGTCGATCTAACCCTTCTAGAAGGAATCTGCGGGGAGGAGGGGGGCGATCCGCGATATGCAATCTGATTGGCTGGGAGATTGTTTTTTCTGAACAAGTACCGGGCGCGATGGATGGACCGTTGGGCCGTCTTGCTCTCTGGGCCTGAGACCGTAGTTAATAGCATGTCACAGCCTTTCCAGGCCTGCATGCATGGGAAGGGCGGCGACGTGGGTTTGCATGCGCGGGAGGGAGGCGGACGTGCATGCATGCGAGCGAGGCGAGCGATGCGAACTAGGCGAGCTAGGTGGCCATGCACGTATTGATTCAGAGTTAGGCCATTGTTTCATATTACGGCAGTGGTTCAGATTACGGCAGCGAGTTAGATGCACGCGCCCGGTCAAAGAGCTTCCCTATGAAGTGATTCAGATGCACGCACGCGCCCCATGCATCGTTTTCGTGCAAAAATTTAAGGGTCCAAAACTGAATGGATTCACACATGCACGCGTCCGGATTCACACACGCACCGTTCTCATCCCTTCTCTCTTCCTCTCCCACCCACAGGCCTATAAATGGGCTACCTCTCTTCCTCTCCCACCCACAAGCCAGATCCGATCCATTCTCTCCAACTTCAAACACCCAAGCCACCGAGCCCTCTCCAAGCGACCAAGTGAAGATGCAGTTCAACGGGCCGACCTTCCTTCGTCCGCCTGTCGTGCCGGAGCTGCGCTACCCACCGGCCGTGCTCGTGGAGAGGGAGCTCCGTGTGTGGGCGACTTCAAGGTGGAGGGGGTATGTCGAACTCACCCGCGCCTTCCTCAGAGCCGGCTATGCCCACCTCCCACGGGGCTCGCCTAGGATGTTCACCCTCAACGAGGTTCGTGACCGCGGCGGCATCCTCCTACTGCTCATGGTCACCTTCACCAACCCGTTTGATGCGCGCGAGCTCCTCGGCCAAGTCTTTTGGTGCGGCTGCGAGTCCATCTTCTTCACGGTGTACAACATCTTCACCAACTACGAGAGCATCTTCCCCACTCCAGGCCAGATGCACTCCCTTCCCTGTGACGAGGAGGAGGAGGAGGTGTGAAGTTGAAGACGGTGTTGAAGGGGCGCGCTGCCAAGGTGAAAGAAGGAGGTCAACATGAAGATGTTCAAGAAGGGATGCGAGCCCGGAGTCAAGCTCATCATGTTTTAGTTTTATCGTTTTTATTTTGTTGCTTTTCTATGTCGTGCGTGCCGTGTCGTGTTGTGTCCGTGAACTTATGGGTCCAAGTTATTATTGCCTAATGTAAGGGTACGGTGTTTTGCATCTTATCTATCTAAGTTTTATTATGTGTGTTAAAAAAATTATCAGATCTTATTATGCAAAAAGTTTCAACATTTTATCACATTCTGACTTTTCTAGGGAATTTTTGTAACAGCGATAAACTTTCTGTTTTCAAACAGCAACATGTATACTTGCAAGATAAGCATGGAAAAGCTATCAATGCCACTTTTATTGAAATAAAAGATGCAAAGCATTATTCTAAATAACAGCAAGCAAATTCTTAACAAAATAAATTGATGCTCCAAGCAAAACTCATATCATGTGACAAATGAAAACATAGCTCCGAGTGAGGTTGCCGATAATGTTGGAGATGAAAGAGGGGATGCCTTCCGGGGCATCCCCAAGCTTAGTTGCTTGGATCTTCCTTGAATATTACCTTGGGGTGCCTTGGGCATCCCCAAGCTTAGGGTCTTGTCACTCCTTATTCTCCTCATATCGACATCTCACCCAAAACTTGAAAACTTCAATCACACAAAACTTAACAGAACTTTGTGAGATAGGTTAGTATGATAAAAGCAAACCATTTCACTTTTGGTACTGTCAAAGACAAGATTCATAATTGTTTCCATGCAATGCCTACTGTAGCATATCATTTACACAATTTATATTGAGCAATATTAGCCATAGAAACTAGAAAACAAGCAAATTATGCATTGAAAACATAATCTGTCAAAAACAGAACAGTCTGTAATGATCTGCAGAATAACCATAATTATGCTACTCCAAAAATTCTGAAAACATTAGACCACGTGAGAAATTTGTATATTAATCTTCTGCAAAAAGAATCAACTCAAAAGCACTCTTCTGTTAAAAATGAGAATTATTTCCGTGAGTGCAAAAGTTTCTGTTTTTCAGCAAGATCAAGGCCCAGTTCTTTTGTCAGAATCTGGGGATTCTCCCAGAAACCGACCCCTACCCAGTTTCTCTCAGAAACTTTGAGCCCTATTTGTTTTACAATCCTATCTAGTTAGGGTCTAATTAGATAGGATTGTAAAACAAATGGGGCTCAGAGATTCTGGGAGAAGCTGGGTAGAGGTCAGATTCTGGGAGAAACCCCATCTTCTGGCAAAAGAACTGGGCCCAAATCAACTATCACCCAACATGATCCCAAAGGCTTTACTTGGCACTTTATTGAAACAAAAGCAATAAAAAATGATCAATATAGTAGCATAATCATGTGAACACACAAAAACAGTAGGTAAAAGTGTTGGGTTGTCTCCCAACAAGCGCCTTTTTTAATGCCTTTTAGCTAGGCATGATGAGTTCAATGATGCTCGCATAAAAGATAAGAATTGAAACATGAAGAATGCATCATGAAGCACATTACAAGCACATTTAAGTCTAACCCACTTCCTATGCATAGGGATTTTGTGAGCAAACAACTTATGGGAACAAGAATCAACTAGCATAGGAAGGCAAAACATGCATAACTTCAAAACTTTCAACATAAAGAGAGGAAACTTGATATTATTGAGATAAGTAAAAGCATATGTTCCTCTCTCACAATAATTTTCAGTAGCATCATGAATGAATTCAACAATATAGTTATCACATAAATCATTATTTTCATGATGCATAAGCATAGAAATTTTCTTACTCTCCACATAAGCAAATTTATTCTCATGAATGGTAGTGGGAGCAAACTCAACAAAATAACTATCATGTGATTGAAAATTAAAATCATGATGACAAGTTTCATGGTTATCATTATTCAATGTAGCATACATGTCATCACCATAATCATCATAAATAGCAACCTTGTTATCATAGTCAATTGAAGCCTCATCCAAAATGGTGGATTCATCACTAAATAAATTCATGACCTCTCCACATCCACTTTCATCATTATAATCATCATAAATAGGAGGCATGCAATAATTATAACAAATTTCCACATCAAATCTTGGGGTACTAAAAATATCATCATCAAACATAGAATCCCCAAGCTTATGGCTTTGCATATCATTAGCATCATGGATATTCAAAGAATTCATACTAACAACATTGCAATCATCCTCATCATTCAAATATTTTGTGCCAAACATTTTATTGACTTCTTCTTCTAACAATTGAGCATAATTTTCAGATCCATCGTTTTCAAGAAAGATATTAAAGATGATCAATAGTATGATGCAACCCCAATTCCTTTTTTTAGTTTTCTTTTACAAACCAAACTAGTGATAAAACAAGGAACTAAAAGATTCAATTGCAAGATCTAAAGATATACCTTCATGCACTCACCTCCCCGGCAACGGCGCCAGAAAAGAGCTTGATGTCTACTATGCAACTTTATTCTTGTAGACACGTGTTGGGCCTCCAAGCGCAGAGTATTGTAGGACAATAGCAATTTTCTCTCAAGTGGATGACCTAAGGTTTATCAATCCGTGAGAGGTGTAGGATGAAGATGGTCTCTCTAAAACGACCCTGCAACTAAATACAAGAAATCTCTTGTGTCCCCAACACACCCAATACAATGGCAAATTGTATAGGTGCACTAGTTCGGCGAAGAGATGATGATAAAAGTGTAATATTGATGGTAGGAATATATTTTTATAATCTGAATAAATAAAAACAGCAAGGTGGCAAATAGTAAACGGGCACAAAAACGGTATTGCAATGCTTGAAAACAAGGCCTAGGGTCCGTACTTTCACTAGTGCAACCTCTCAACAATGCTAATATAATTGGATTATATAATTATCCCTCAAAGTGCAATAAAGAATCACTCCCGAGTTCCTATTAGCGGAGAACAAAAGATAGAAATTGTTTGTAGGGTACGAAACCACCTCAAAGCTATTCTTTTCGTTCGATCTATCCTAGAGTTCGTACTAAAATAACGCAAGCTATTCTTCTGATCAATCTAATCAAGAGTTCGTACTAAAATAACACCAAAGCAATTCATAATACTCAATCCACACAAAGAACTACAAAGAGACCCCAAAGTTTCTATCAGAGAAAAGATAATAAAAACGTGCATCAACCCCTATGCATAGATTACCCCAATGTCACCTCGGAAATCCGCAAGTTGAGTGCCATAACATACATCAAGTGAATCAATATGATACCCCATTGTCACCTCAAGTATTCATACCGCAAGACATACATCATGTGTTCTCATATCTGAATATTCAATCCGACAAGACAAAACTTCAAAGGGTAAAGATTCAATTCATCACAACAAAAGTATAGAGGGGAAAAACATCATATGATCCATCTATATTAACAAAGCCCATGATATAGATCACGAGAGAGAGAGAGAGAGAGATTAAACACATAGCTACTGGTACAAACCCTCAGCCCCGAGGGTGGACTACTCCCTCCTAATCGTGGTGGCCGCCGGGATGATGAAGATGGCCACCGGAGATGATTCCCCCCTCCGACAGGGTGCCGGATCTAGATTGATTTTCGGTGGCTACAGAGCCTTGCGGCGGTGGAACTTCTGGTCTAGGTTAACTCCCAAGGGTTTCGGGATATTTGGGAATTTATAGTGCAAAGAAGGGATGCGGGAGGCCACCGAGGTTGGCACAACCCACCTGGGCACGCCTGGGCCCCCAGGCGTGCCCTGGTGGGTTGTGCCCCCCTCGGGGCAGCCCCAGGTGCTGCTCTGGTCCATCGGGAGTCTTCTGGCCCATAAAAAATCCACAAAAAGTTTCGCGGTGTTTGGACTCTGTTTGATATTGATTTCCTGCGATGTAAAAAACAAGCAAAAAAATAACAACTGGCATTAGGCACTGGGTCAATAGGTTAGTCCCAAAAAATGATATAAAGTTGCTATAAAATGATTGTAAAACATCCAAGAATGATAATATAACAGCATGAATACTTCATAAATCTTACATTCTTAAGAAGTTGATCCCCACTACTACTTATTCTCTCAACATGCAACCCGTCCACATCATCGTCTAGCCACCTCAACAAATTTCACCCACGTCACTTCATTTCTTCCTTTTTTTTCTTATCCCCTTCAGCAGAAAAAAATAATGTTTTTATTAACAAATCTTCCACCTCATCCAAATCTAAAATAAAAAACAACAAATCTTGGGAGATAGACAGCCATCCTAAACACCGAAGCGACCCAACATTTACTCTTAGTAACAAACGAGGCAGCCCACAATAACTAGTAGAAGAGGAGCCTAGACCCCAACGATGCATCTTCCGTTGAGTTGTACCCACGACAACTGAGCTCCGGCAGGAGCGACCTCGACGCCAAGATGGGGCTGGATGATGCGCCACCGCGTAGCACCTGGATGGAGCCACCGCAAGCCTACGGCTTGGTGTGGTTGGCGCCCGCATGGGCTTCACTCGGTCGGCCACCTCCGACCGTCCGTATGGACTTCACCCGGTTGGCTGCCATCCACACCCCATTCTGCTCCGTCATGGCACCGTTGCACACTTCACACCTGCATGGGCTTCGCTCTGCCGGCCACCTCCGACTGTCCGTACGGACCTTGTTGGAATAAGCCACGGCGTGTGTGGTCAGGCTCGTCGGGCGTGACGGATACGCGCGGGATGGGCGGGACGCACTGGTGTCGTCGGGCTCGTCGGGCTTGTCGGTGGCGCGTGGGACGAGCGGAACGTGCGGGACGCAGCAGCGTGGCGTGTGTGTGTGGGCAGTGTGTGGCCGCGTCAGGTTCGTAGGTGCGTGTGTGTGCGTGAGTCCGTGTGTGTGTGTGTTGGAGTTAGTTAGCTTGACATGCATGTAGTGTGGAGGAGCTGTGCATGCAGGCTGTTACGATCAGATGGATCGAGCGCGTTGTGTGCGCGTCGTTGGCCGGGCGGATCGCTCGCTCCGCTACGTGCATGCATGCGCAGGAGACGTGGGCGCTGCGTAGCTGTAGGACTACAAAGTCGCGGACACGATTATGTATTCATTGAGAAGAGTTGGGGCTCTGGGAAGAGTAACGGGGCTGTGAAGCCGGGTGAAACTCCAGTGTACTGTGTGCTCCTCCTTCTTCTACCTCCATCCATCCGTGTGAGAGAGCGGCAACAACAATTGGTATACAGAGCTTCGGTTCAGACGATCACCGCCAACCATGGCGCTCGTCCCACACAGCGGCGGCGCGGGCGGATCGGCGACGATGGCGATGCCGATGCTGACCGCGGACAACTACACGGTCTGGACCATCAAGGCGCAGGCGATCCTCGACGTCCACACCATATGGGAGGCGGTGGCGCCGGGCGACGCGGCGGTGAACGCCAAGAAGGACAAGCTGGCGCGCGCGCGTTGCCGGAGGATGTGCTGCTGCAGGTGTCGACAAAGCTCACCGCCAGGGAGGTTCGTCGGAGCCAATCGGGTCAGCGCGGTGAGGCTGGGGACGCTGCGCGGCGAATTCGACCGGATGAAGATGGCGGACGGCGAGAAGCTCGACGTGTACAGCGGGAGGCTCGCGGCGATGGCGGCGAGGTACGCCAACCTCGGGGAGATGCTGGGCGACGCGGCGCTCGTCAAGAAGCTGCTGGATACGGTGCCGGATCGGCTCTTCCCCGTCGTTGCCGGCATCGAGCAGTTCCACGACGTGACGAGATGGCGTTCGACGAAGCGCTCGGGCGGCTGCGTGTGTTCGACGAGCGGGTTCGGCGCCGTGGACAAGACGGCGGCGGGCGCGGGGGTGAGCAGCTGCTCATGACGGCGGCGCAGTGGGCAACACGGGAGCGTCGACACGGCGGTGCTCGGGACGACGACGACGGGCGCAGCGTGGCGTCGAGGAGCGGCGGCAACAGGCGCAGGCGCTGCTACAAGTTCGGGGAGCACGGGCACTTCTGGCGCGAGTGCCCGCAGCTGCGGAAAGGACCGGCGGCGGAGCAGGCTCTCTTGCCTGGCGCCAATGTTGACGACGACGGACTCCTCTAGGCTGTGGTTTAGGGGGTGTGTGTTGGAATAAGCCACGGCGTGTGTGGTCGGGCTCGTCGGGCGCGACGGATATGCGCGGGACGGGCGGGATGCACTGGTGTCGTCGGGCTCGTCGGGCTTGTCGGTGGCGCGTGGGACGAGCGGAACGTGCGGGACGCAGCAGCGTGGCGCGTGTGTGGGCGGTGTGTGGCCACGTCAGGTTCGTAGGTGCGTGTGTGCGTGAGTCCGTGTGTGTGTGTTGGAGTTAGTTAGCTTGACATGCATGTAGTGTGGAGGAGCTGTGCATGCAGGCTGTTACGATCGGATGGATCGAGCGCGTTGTGTGCGCGTCGTTGGCCAGGCGGATCGCTCGCTCCGCTACGTGCATGCATGCGCAGGAGACGTGGGCGCTGCGTAGCTGTAGGACTACAAAGCCGCGGACACGATTATGTATTCATTGAGAAGAGTTGGGGCTCTCGGAAGAGTAACGGGGCTGTGAAGCCGGGTGAAACTCCAGTGTACTGTGTGCTCCTCTTTCTTCTACCTTCATCCATCCATGTGAGAGAGCGGCAACAACAGACCTCACCCGGTCATGCTGCCTGCACACCCCTGTCCGTGCCATCGCGGCAGCAGCAAGATACCGCCGCACGCCCACAGCATGTCGTTGGCACCTGCCTGTGGTGGAGCCGCTCAGCCCTCCTGCCTTTGCTCCGTCATGGAGCGCAGTTAGTCGGTCGGTGTGGCGTGCGATGTGAGTGGAAGAAAAGGGCTCTTTGCAGTGAGGATATCTAATTTCTCTTATGTTGTCTCAACATCTATAGCCGGAAGCTTGTGGGATTTCATTTCAATTGACAAGCTGAACTTCTATCATTGGCTTCATTGTTCCTGTCTGCAAGGTAAACGGTTTTCTTTCATGATTATCAAATCTGAAGGCCAGTGCTATTATTTATATATACTCCACTTGACCATGAATCAATAGCCAATTAGACATCACACATTAGAATTGGACGATTTGCCCCGGTGCATTTCACTCATATCTGTGCATCGGGTTTTGTTTACAGATTCTTAATATATATATACTTACAGGAGCAGTCCACCGGTCCATCTCTTTCTGTTTGTTATCTGTCGGTCTTCCATTATTGTGTTAATTAAAGAGTGCATAATGGATGAAGCGGAAGGTTAATTCATGTATAGGAAGCTCAAGTGATTTAAGCTATTTCCTCATAAGAGCTACTTCAATGCTAAATTACCTTCAGCGTTTCAGATTTCTCTCTTAAAGTTATAGCATTCCAAATTATTTTATGATTTCAGATTAACAATGCTATGTTCATTCCCTATTGTTGTGACCTCCATGGTTATCATCGCGACATAATTCTAGCAAATAATCAGCGGTTATCTATGGTTCTCTACCTGTAAATGGTTCAATATCAATTCACCGAGTTTTTTTTTTTTTTGCTATATTCATATGTAAATTTCTGTCCAATATATGCAATTTTCATGTTTCTATCAGTGCACTCTCATGAGATTATTCAATTTTTCTTAATGTGATTGTCGATTTGCCCATCGAATAGTAAAGTGGGTGCTCTAACCTTCCTCTTTTCTAGATCTGACATCTCTTAGTAATGTTACCTTTCTATCGCTGCCAAAGTGGGACATTTCTTAATGAAATCTTTAACTCTATGACCATGTCTGTTTTTTTTTTACTCATGTTTTTGACATTTTTTGCTCTTTCGCTGTCGTTCGGCAAGTGATCGTTTATGTACTGTGTCATGCCAACATTTTATATTCATCTACACAGAGAATACATATAGAATGCAATAGTGGGCTGAATTCTTACACCACTATGCTAGGTCACACATCTGTCCTTTTTCCCCTTCTCATGATGTCATGTGCTCCATATTTTTGTAGGGAATAATAATCCATGTATATTGCTCAATGATACAATTGTGAACCTTCTTATTCTTAATTATGAGCTTTCTCCCCTAACATCTATTTGACATAGAAATTCCCATTCTGGGTGTGGAATACGTGGAAAATATGTAATGGCAGCATCTTGATGATGTATTTGCAAACTTTGATTGATGGAGAATTCAGGTTGTTCACCCCTACAAGTAAAACAGAATCCAGGGAAACCAGGGACAGGAAATCCATTTGCTTTGCAACATGGTTATGTTGTGGTGGAGTGTATTCTTTCCAGCAACTTGAAACTTAATTCCATGTTACTGAAAGAGTGCCCTAATCATGAAATCATTATTGTTAAAATTTCAACCATATATTCCCGTAGCAACGCGCGGGGAATTGTCTAGTTATAGATACGTTGGAGACGTATCACCAACCACCACCGCAGCACCGTCGCGACCACCACCACCGCAGCAACCACCGCTGCAGCGCAGAAATAACAACCAGAGTAGGAGCACAACGCGCCAGATCCAGATCGAGCCGCTTGAGCTAAGCAGCCGGAGCAGGCCTTCCACCCGCAACACACCTCGCACCCTGGGGACGTCAGGCCCGCCACGCCCCGCGGCCGCCGCGCGCCAGCCGCTGGTCCGCGCTCCACGCGTGCATCCGGAGTCGCCGCAAGCACGCCGGCCGTCCGCGCACGCCGTCCACGCCTAGGTCGCGCCAGAGCTCGGATCAAGGCCGCCGCCTCCCACCACACCACCATCTGCGCTAGCCGCGGCCCGTGAGGTCCCAGATCGGGACCGCACGAACGCCAGCGACCGCGACCGCGCACTCCGCGACGGCGCGCCCACCGCCGCGACCAGCCACCGCTCCGCGCACTGAAGACCACCTCCGCCGCATGCGAGGACGCCACCCCGGAGCCGAGCGTCGGATGGCCGCAACCCGCACGCGAGATCCCCTTTCTCTGGAGCGAACTGCAGCCAGAGAGTGCCCCGCCGCCGCCGGCTCCACACAAGCTTTGCCTGCCGGAGGCCACCGGCGACAGCGAGGGACAGAAGAAGCCTGGAGGGTGGAGGCTACGGGGGGCTGAGGTCGCCGCCCGTGTCGCCCCCGGGGAGGGGCGCGGCCTCCGATTTGGATGAAATCTTTGGTGGATTTGCTCGGATCTCGTCGTTGTTCGTCTACGTTCGTGTGTCTTCGAGTTGGATCCTTCTAATCTACGTTATTCTTCATCTGCGGCGGTTGCTGTTCTGGTGCGCTGGTCCTACGGGGCCTTTGCACGATGACTTCCCGACTGTCTACTACAACAAGTTGTGCCCGACTTCGGCGATGGAGGGGCGATGACGGCGGCGCGCCTTCGGCTCACTTCAGTGCTTGTAGTCGTCACTAGATGGTCTACCGATCTGGATGTAATTTTTATGAGTCAATTATACCACTGGTGCTTAAACTTGTCGAGGAAAGTCACTTTAGTACCAAAACTTGCGGCATACATTGAACTGGTGCCACAACTTGGCTCGGGCGTGCAAATACGGTACAAAACGCGATTGTATACACATGCGGTGCTGACGAGGCATGCAGCACGGTGTGGGGCCTGCTGTAAGTGACCAGACGGTGGAGACTAGGCGTGTGGCTGTATTTTTTCTTGCAAAACCCCCTCATTTTTTTTCTCACGAAAAATCCTTGAGGTGTGCATGGCGCAAGACCCACCTGTCTGCAAAAGAGCACAATTTAATTAAAATATGAAACTGCACACAAGAGGATTCAAACCTGGAACTCGAGCTAACCTATGCGCGCTGCTAGCCAACCAACCACGAAAACATGAAACTCCTTATATCATTTTTTCAACAACATAAATTGAGAATTTTAATTCCAACACAAAAAGATGCGGCCATGCGGGTCGAACACGCGACCTAACACAAAATAGATGACAGGGCTACCCCCCCCCCCCCCCCCCCCCCCAAAAAAAAAACAAAACACAACTTTGTGTCTTAGTTGGAGTGTTATGTTTTATGTCTATAACTGACTGCAGTTAGTGCAAGCCATTTTGAACATGTGTTTTGTTTTTCTTTTCATTTTTTGAAAATTCTTAAAACAAAAATTTAAACCATAAATATAAATAATCTACAGATTTTAAATATGTATTCATTTGAGGATCTTCAGATGGCACAGTAGGCTCATATGTTTTTTCCATACATATAGTTGTATTTATTTAATTTATTTTTGAAAACACGCGAATTTATAAAAAAACATAAACATTTTAAAAGAAAGATTAAAAATTCAAGCATGAACACTTTTATATACTACATATTTTATTAAAAACCCTGTAAAAATGAGCATATATATACATATTGTTAAATTACTTGAATGTTTGTAGTTAATATTAAAACACTTTTAATAATTATACAAACATTTGTATAATTCTTAGTTTTATTGTATATATTTTTGTTAAATTAATATGTGGAAATTTGGCATTACATGAGCATCTTTTTGTGTAATTTGTTTAATTTATAAATAATATATATTATTTATAATTAGAATTTATATATTTTTCTAAAAATTTCGAAAAATGAAAAGAAAACATAGTATGTTTTAGCCCATGAGAGCGGTTTGTTACTGACAAAAAGAATAGCTATCCCAGTAGAAAATAAATGATTTGTTACTGCTTGTTTTGGGAATTATTAAAATTCTAATTTATGTAAGTCACCAAACACTGTCGTGGTAGGGTAGCTAGCCGAGTGAGCTTTACTATTGGCATTAGGCAGTTCGAATCCCTCAGGGTGCAATTTTGTCATTCTGATATTAAACTTGCTCTGTTTCCTAATACTCCCTCCGTTCCAAAATAGATTACTCAACTTTGTACTAACTTTAGTACAAAGTTGAGTCATCTATTTTGGAACGGAGGGAGTAGATGCCACGCGCCTCGTCTGCACAGTCCAGTCACTGATAATGGCCCCCACGCCACATTGTTACGCCTGGTCAGCATTGCGTGCGTATTCAAAAGAGTTTTGCACCGTATTTGCACGCTCGAGCCAAATTGTAACACCAATTCAATGTATGCCGCAAGTTTAGGCACTAAAGTGATTTTTCTCGCCAAGCTTAAACACCGGTGGTGTAATTGACTCAATTTTTATTATTTCTGGTATTCGTTGTACTGCCATAATTGAAGATAGATGAAAAGATCAGAAATTTTCTCGCAAAAAAAAGACTGAAATCTGTTCTTTTCTTTCAGCGATTGATTTTTTTTACTTTGTCAGCAGCGATTGATTTTTTTTAGGCAAAGCAGCGATTGGTACATCAGACGCGAATGTGGCCCTGCGCCTGGCAATTATATATGAGCTTAGCCGAAAGTTTAAACCCAGCACCTCCCAGCTAAGCCCAGCCCAAGGAGAGACGGCACCCGTTCCTACAAGAACCAAAACAAGGCCCGGTTTCGCCCCTCCCTTTGCCTCGCCGACTCCCAAACCCTACCGAGCTCCTCCTGCCCCCGTCCCCTCGTTGCGGCGGCGAGAGAGAGAGAGAGAGAGAGAGATGGCGAAGTCTCTGCGCTCGAAGCGGGAGAAGCGGCTGCGGACTCTCCGGCGGGAGATCGCGGAGCCCTTCTACGACAAGAAGGAGGCCGCCAAGCAGGCCGCGCAGGCCGCCGCCCTCGACGCCCCCAAGCTCCCCGTCCGCGTGCACCCGATGTACGAGGAGTCCCTCGCCGCTGCCGCTGCGGCCGCCGCCAGCCGGGCCTCGGCCATGGGTGAGCCCCCTCTTTCCTTGCTGGATTACCGCGCGGTGTTAGGTGTTGCTGAGATCATTCCTTCATTAGGCTTGAATTGTGGAGTACATAAGTAACTCGATTCGTCAGGTAGGAAGTATGGAAAATTAGCTCGTAGTGGGCTTTCTGCTGCCAACTTGCGGTGAATATTGTGAAGGTTTGGGTCATGCGCAGATTATCTGTCAGTAGCTGCATCTACCAATTTCTTTTGTAGGGATGGACCGTGGAGTTTGTCTAAGTGACAATAGTAGTTGCTTAGTTTGGTCTTTTTCTTCTGAAGAAGGTCAATAACGCCTAAGCGTTTCAATGTTTGGTTTGAACCGCCTTTGGAGTGTGCTACTAGGGATGAGAGTAGAGTTACCCGATTAATGCATGATTTGAAACGTTATATGAGCTGAAAATGATTTGCGATCAGTGCGTTTTATCAAGCCTTGACCCTCGCAAGTTACTGGGCAATATCTGCATAGGTCCTTTTAACTGAAGATTTTGCCCCCGGCTTGCATCTTAGCTGCTTATTGCTTATGTATTTGATTTGCTTTCTGGTGTCTCGATCGGGTTAGCAATAGAATTTTATTGTTTGTTTTAATTATGCCAGTTTGTGTCACATAGTGCTCACATAGCTTCATTGTGATGCTTCTGGGTGTAAATTCTAGAGTCAATATGCCATTGCTTGTATCTTTTCTTGGCAAACTGTTGGCTTCTGGATTGGATGCTTCAGTGTTACAGAAACAACTCCACTGTTACTGAACATGCCAGCCTATTAGGCCTTGTACAATGCTAGGTGCTTAGGGAGGTGCTTAGTAAAATAAACTGGGTTTTTCTGAAGCGCCAATGTCTATTTCTACAGGAGAGACTCCTACCTAGGCATCTCCCCTCTACAAATAAGCACTGGTGTTTAAAGAAAGACTGATTTATTTCTCTAAGCACCTCCCGTAAGCTTCTTGCATTGTACAAGGCCTTAGATTCTTTAATTTCAATTCCACGTCACCCTTTTGTATTTTTGTTGAGTCATGCCAGATAAACTGGGTTAGCGACGTCTACCTTTGAGGAGTTTCGGTCCAGTCTCTGCGTCACTCGCGACGTATCGACTGCGGGGGGTGTTGAGATACTCATGATCGCATGTACTTACGCAGCTAGGATCTTTTTTTATTGTTTCCTAGTCTACGGATATCTCCCGATCCTTTCCTTGTATAGCGGATACGGTTGAGATATCCTTGCCCTTGTACTCTATATATGCTACGGCATATGATCAATGAACATATCGCTAATCTACACCGTGCATGTGTTCACGTGCACGGTGTAGATTAGCGATATGTTCATTGATCGTATGCCGTAGCATATATGTTCACGTGCACGGTGTAGATTAGCGATATGTTCATTGATCGTATGCCATAGCATATATATAGAGTACAAGGGCAAGGATATCTCAACCGTATCCGCTATACAAGGAAAGGATCGGGAGATATCCGTAGATTAGGAAACAATGAAAGAAATCCTAGCTGCCTAAGTACATGCGATCATGAGTATCTCAACACCCCCCGCAGTCGATACGTCGCGAGTGACGTAGAGACTGGACCGGAACTCCTCGAAGGTAGACGTCGGTAACCCAGTTTATTTGGCATGACAAATTGTTGGCTTCTGGGATTGGATGCTTCAGTGTTATAGAAACAACTCCATTGTTACTGAACATGCCAACCCTTTTAGGTTCTTTAATTTCAGTTCTACGTCACCCTTCTATGTTTTTGTTGAGTCATGTCCTCTCTTCATGTATACAGAAGTTGATGGAGGAAGCAAGAAGTCTGCATCCTTCCTGAAGCCAATGGGCACCATTAGCAAGAAGAAGGTACAGCTTCACTTGAAGATCAAGAAAGACAAGAGAAAAGCTAGGAAGAAGGGAAATTCTGGGAAGAAGAGTTATTAGGTGTGCGAGCTGCTCTGTTATGTATCGTGCAATTTTGTTTTGTTAGTTTGAACAACGCGTGTAACGGTAATTCTGCTTGTGCACCTAAGTGTTAACCATCCATTCTAGGGTGGCCAACAATGTACTGAAAAATATCTCAACGAGCACTCAAACGAAAATAGTGTCTGCCATGTTCATCTGTTTGTACCCACTTGTCTGAACTTGAGCTCACCCGATTACGAGGTTACTCCATTGTGAACTACTTCCTCTGTCCCATAACATATGATTGTTTTGCAAGCAGTTTTAGCTTCCAAAATGATCTTATATTGCAATTGTTAACGCAATGGTATCCTGTCATATCTCTGTAACGATGAACATGGCAAATACTATTTTCGTTTCTCTCATTTCGGAAGCTATTACTGCTTGCAAAACGAGGTTACGCCATTCGTCTCTCTCATGTTTGCATAACTTACCTGCTTGTATGCCATTTCTCCGGCGAAGCGCTCTAGTTCCAGCCTTGACACATGCCTGCGGATCATAAAGAATTTCAGATTCTCATGAGAGCATGTTCTGTTAGGTAGCATATGGAAACTGTCTGATGCAGATCCTGGAATGCATAAATCCAGTTCACCATCATCTACTCATGTGCACAACAGATTGTGCTAGAAACAAAATAACACCAGTTGACTTGTATCCAGACTGGATGAATACTATCCAAACACACTGACACTGAATTTTGCGCAACCTAATTGAACATTTCATGGTTTTTTGTCATGCCAGATGATGTACTCGAACATGATCTCTCATGTAGTAAGCATCAATTAGTGGCCTTATTAAGCATCCACCAGAATGCGTTTAATTATCATGGCTTGGGTAGTTGTGTTATTGTTTGAATTAAACGGATCGGATCTGATGTGTAGTAGGAAATAGGGTTGAGTTGTTCTTGGCACGTCTGCCTGATCCCACACGGCCAGTTGCCATGATTGCCCTCACCCGCTGACTGACCCCAACCTTGAGCTGGTTGGTTAGGGCATCTCCAATGTCAGTGTCACGACTCTCATATGGAGAAGAATGGAATTGGTCGGAGCCTAATTATCACGACATGGTGTGTTGCTGTGCGAAGCAAGCATTGTCACATCTCTCGTACTATCATATAGTGCCCCTTCCAAAGAAAAAAAAAACATTTAGCAGACTTGCAGCCGGTCAATGCAAAATTACAAAGTTGTTACATCATCTTGTACAGCGACATAACGTAGAAGATTTCAACCTTTGAATCTCTAGACTCCAATTTGCAGTCTACGGACCAATTCCCCTCCCCCAAAATGTTTTTATTCTCGTCTACACATTTCCTATGAAAACTCGTACCTGGAAAACTTCCATGTCGTCTCCACTACGTGGTCTCCTGTTTTAACCAACCCAGCCACGAAATTTTCTTCCCAAGAACGCAGAGGAAGCAGAGCTAGACCGGACCGAGAGGCATGGCGATGGCGCTCCACGGGCACGGGAGGAGGGGCAGGCTCGCGGCCGCGCTGTGGCTCGTCGTCGTGGCCACGGCGAGCGTGGCGTCGGCGCGGTTCGTGGTGGAGAAGAACAGCATCAAGGTGCTGTCGCCGCACTCGCTCCGGGGCCGCCACGAGGCCGCGATCGCCAACTACGGCGTCCCGGACTACGGCGGCACGCTGACCGGCGTGGTGCTGTACCCGGCGGACGCGGGGCAGGCCAACGGGTGCAAGCCGTTCGGGGCGACGGCGTTCAAGTCGCGGTCCGGCCGGCCCGTGGTGCTCCTGGTGGACCGCGGCGGCTGCTACTTCGCGCTCAAGACGTGGCACGCGCAGCAGGCGGGCGCGGCGGCGGTGCTGGTCGCCGACAGCGTGGACGAGCCGCTGCTGACCATGGACACCCCGGAGGAGGAGACCCCCGACATGGCCTTCCTGGCCAACATCACCGCCCCCTCCGCGCTCGTCTCCAAGCCCTTCGGCGACGCGCTCCGCGCCGCGGCGTCCAGCTCCGGCGGCGCCGAGGTGGTGGTCCGTCTCGACTGGCGCGAGTCGATGCCGAACCCGGACGCGCGGGTGGAGTACGAGCTGTGGACCAACAGCAACGACGAGTGCGGGCCGCGGTGCGACGAGCAGGCGGCGTTCGTGGCGGCGTTCCGGGGCCACGCGCAGCTGCTGGAGAAGGCCGGCGACGCGCTCTTCACGCCGCACTACATCACCTGGTTCTGCCCCGACGAGTACCGCGGCACGCGGCAGTGCGCGTCGCAGTGCATCAACCGCGGCCGCTACTGCGCGCCGGACCCGGAGGGGGACCTCGGCGCCGGCTACCGGGGCCGCGACGTGGTGCTGGAGAACCTCCGGCAGCTGTGCGTGCACCGGGTGGCCAACGCCCGCAACGCGTCGTGGGCGTGGTGGGACTTCGTGGCCGACTACCGCGTGCGGTGCTCCATGCGGGAGAAGAAGTACTCCCGCGGGTGCGCCGAGGAGGTGGTGGCGTCGCTCGGCCTGCCGGCGGAGATGATTGAGAAGTGCATGGGCGACCCCGACGCCGACGCCGACAACGACGTGCTCCGGACGGAGCAGGTCGTGCAGGTCGGGCAGGGGAATCGAGGGGACGTCACCATCCTGCCCACGCTGGTCATCAACAACGTGCAGTACAGGGGTACGATCGGGTTCGGTTGCTCCAAGTTTCATGGCGACAAGAGAATTGACACTGCTGGATTTGCCTGAAAGAAACTGATCGTGGTTTTGTTTCTGTTTTGCAGGGAAGCTAGAGAGCACGGCCGTCCTCAAGGCGATCTGCGCCGGTTTCAAGGAGACCACGGAGCCCCGTGTCTGCATGACACAAGGTTTACATTTTACAACCTGATGATAACAGTTGCCTGCTGTTTTCCTGGTCGATCGCTTCATTTCATTAGTTCTGCTCACTGCTAATTACTGAGTAATCTGTATGATCTCTCTGGCAGACATGGAGACGGACGAGTGCATGCACAACAACGGCGGCTGCTGGCGCGACGACAAGACCAACATCACCGCGTGCAGGGTACACTACAGCATACCTCATTCCTTTTCTGCTTTTCACAACACTTGAGAGTTGAGACTTACTCCCACAGTAAACTGACCGGTGTGCGCGTTGGCACTGCAGGACACGTACAGGGGGAGGGTGTGCGAGTGCCCGGCGGTGGACGGCGTGCAGTACGAGGGAAACGGGTACAAGGAGTGCAAGCCCGTCGGGCCGGGGCGGTGCGCCGCCAACAACGGCGGGTGCTGGAAGGAGACGAGGCACGGCAAGACCTTCTCCGCCTGCAAGGGCTCGGGGTCGCTCAGCGGGTGCGAGTGCCCGCCGGGGTTCAAGGGAGACGGCATCACCTGCGAAGGTGCGTTCACCTCGTTCAGTCGCTCACCTTCCTTCCACTTGCAGTTTCTCCGTGGCCTGTGGCTGTGGGTGGTAGGAGACTGATGATACTCCGGACCGCCATTGCAGACGTGGACGAGTGCAGCGAGAAGCTGGCGTGCACCTGCCCGGGCTGCTCCTGCCGGAACAACTGGGGCGGGTACCACTGCAGCTGCGGCGGCGGCGGCAACCAGGTGTACATCCAGGCCGAGGACACCTGCGTGGGGAAGAGCGCGGCGGCGATGGGGTGGCTGGTGGCGGTGCTGGTGCTGTCGTGCCTCGCAGGCGCCGGGCTCGCCGGGTTCGCCTTCTACAAGTACAGGCTCAGGGTAAGGACCAGAGTTCAGCGGCAGCCTCCTCCGTCTCGAAATCTAGCAAGCAAGCAATCACTGAATCTTTGTTGCTGACGGAAAAAAAAATTAAAATCTGGTGCAGCGGTACATGGACTCGGAAGTGGCGGCGATCATGTCGCAGTACATGCCCCTGGAGGGCCAGAGCACCAGCGGCGAGCACCGGCCGCTGAGGGAGGAGGCCGTGGAAGCAGCATAGGTAGCCCGTAGCCAGGTAATGAGTGAATTGAATGGCATGACTGGTTTTGGCATAATAAATCCCTTGGCTGGTGACTCCAGGTGTTGATTATTCCTACTGCTTGCTTGACTTACTTGATCGTTATTTTTCATATTTACAGCCAGCTCTGAGATTTCAAGATAGATTTTCCACAAATGGGTGAATACCATGGTGTACATGAAAGAAGTTGCTTATAGCTTTACCTGACAGGACAGGCAGGAGCTCTTGCATTTTCTTTACTTTGTGCTTTTGTAGAGAGAGCTGCCAGATAGATTTTGAAACACATTTGAGATGTGAAATAGGATAGCAGTGATGAATCTGCCCATTGATGTACAAAATTTGAGATAAAGATGTCCAGTGCAGAACCGGACAAGCTGGTCGTCATACAGATTTGAACAGGCAGAACTACTTGGCCTTTTCTGATTTTTTGTCATCAATTTGTCTCGAACTGAGTAATTTTGACTTCTTTTAAATACCATTTTTGGGCGCGATGTAGTTTAGTTTGCACATTCAAGTTTCTGTATTTTCTTTTCTCCAGCACTAAACACAGCACAACAAGATAAAAGCAAAAGCTTGGACAACCCGAAAATACAAGACAAGATAGAAGAGACACGCCTTAGATGAGTGATGCTATCGTATCATACTACATGGTCAAAATTTTGCTGCCTGCTGTTACCTCCAGGAGATTATCATTCTACTATCCTTGAAAACTTAACAGAGCCTTCGTCCACCAGACTAGTCTGTTTCCTCTTCTTGGACATCCGCTGGAAACCGCTCTGTTCGTCCACAAACTGAGCGGCGGTTCTTGCTCGCAGTTCTTCGAGGGTCTCTCCCTCTTTGGCTCGCTCAATCACCTGAAAGTGAAAACAACAAAGTCAATACACTGCGGTTGGTTCATGAAGCATAGGGGGTGGGATCTTGAATGAGAGAGGTTCGTACCAGATGTCGGCCATAGAGATGGGTGCTTGCAAGGGCTTGAAGGGCGTTCTGTGCCTCTTGCTTCGTCACGAATTCGACAAACGCGAAACCTCTGTGACTTCCAAACTTCATGGGCAGCCTGAGGGTTTTGATCTGAAATTGTTTTCATCAACATAAACTCATTAGGTTTCAGGAAGGATATAGCATTGTCATCCACCCAGAAGCAATGGACTCTTTATTAAGTCGATCTAAAAGTAAAATCCAATTATGTTTAAATACTTTCTTGTTGCGAGGAGTTGAAATTTTCTTCATGATGATATTATTATTGCAATTTTCAATGAAATTAAATCCAAATCCCTAGGGACTGTTCTTGGTCTTCATCTGGGTTTTCAAATAGATTTCGACAACAAAAGGAGGACATTCACCTGGCCAAATGGACTAAATAATTGCCTCAGGTCCTTTTCAGTTGCTTCAAACGCTACGTTTCGCACAAGTAGTTTGGTTGAACTCTTGTCCTTCTCATTTTTCTTCGCAGTTTGACCATCCTTTCTCCCATGGCATAGTTGTAAGATCAGAGCATGCCCATCCAAAACCGTTCCCTATTAACACACAGTTCATTTAGCATGCTGCATATCTATATGAGCACATTATGATGTAAACCACACAAAAAAATAGAGGGGAGGAGAACCCTGACAGGCAGGTCAAATGGAGGATACCTGTAGATCCTTGCACACACTGGTTGCAGTTTCAACCGAATCAAACTCAGCGAAGCCAAATCCCATTGAGACATTCTTGCCTTTCTTAATATGTTTTTTCACCTAAATAGTGACTCAGAAAAAGGATGGGTAAAGAATTAAGATAGTGGGACATCCAAGAATGCATTTGATATTCATAAGCATGTCCATACCGTTGCACTTTTAAGGCTCCCGGTCTTCAATTTTGTACTGAAATGCTGCTTTAACGATTCATCTGTAGTCTTGAAATTCAAATTCTTGACGAATACAGATCGGGACTGCAATGAATAATGGTACATTACTAAGATTGTAATAGCCCAAGTATAATCGGGTAACCAAAAGAAAATACATAACTGTTCTGTTCATGATATGTACAATAGAGAAGGCCAAGTATAACAAATGCTCCTCATGAGTCATAACAAACAAGAAAACAAGAGTTAGAGAAAGCTGCAAACCTCCACTCTATCAGGATCAATCTCTTCAGCACTAACTCCTTCCTTTGTTTGATCTACAATAGCTTTTGTAATAATCCTCTCACCAGCTGTATTTGTTTCGTCTTCTTCCACGGTTGTTGAGGTAGGAGATAAAATATTGTCAGGTGCCCATTCCAAATACAGTGGAGTATCCCTACAATCCAAAAGCAAGATTATTATGAAATACAGAAGTGTAGATTTCTATAAACAAAGCTAGGAGCTATCGCTATAAAAATTGACAGGAATTTCAGAAGATACGATGGGTAAACAAAACTAAACAACACTAAAATGAAAGGATGCAGAGTGGCTTAAAATATCTCCATTAGCAGAATTACAACCTCTGGTATCTATACGAGTTTTTAAGAATATACAAACTAAAGAGAATCTTCCTAATTGAACGCCAGATATACCATTCGTTGTATTACTTTACTTGAACAAAGAAAATTACATTATTGAACCCGAACCCAATTAAGTAACTAATACACATGCAAACTTTATGAGCTGGAATATATTTAATTAACAATGAATTAACTAGCACCACTGCAGAAACTTACTTGTATCGTGTGTATAGCAATTTTTTGAAAGCATGACGAGCCTCAGTTGCTTCAACGAAGACTACCTGAGACACCAAAAGAAATAACTCAGAACAATACAAGAAGTGAAGAGGGGCATTATCAGCTCAGGTGGCAAAGCAAACTCACAATCCTAAGAGCGAATGATATACACCCATAAAAAGTTCCAAAAGGCAATATCACAACCAGCATGACAACAAACAGTGGAACAACACAAGTAAAATGTAGAACATACCAAGGCAAATACTCTCGTCGGTGGGAGAACGATTTTATCTAAACTTCCATGTTTCTGAAACATCGCAGCGAGATCTTCTTCAGAAGAACTATATGGCAAGTTTTTTACCAATATCACATGGTTGCTTCGTTTCAACTTCTCATTTCTTTTGGAAGTATGTTCTTCCAAGGCAGCAACATTAATTCCAGACCTAGATAGATATTTTTTGGTCTCCGCAATGACATGTGTCTCACCAAGAGCAATACGAACAGCAAGGTCATCCGCTTCCCTATGAAGTAATTCACTCTTACTTATACCATTCTTCCTTGCTATGTTTTCAACGACCTAAATACAAACGCAATTGCTTCAATCAGTTGACATGAAAGATAAGAGGATTGTTCAAAAAGGAACAGCGAGGAAATGTTTGACAACAATATCATGTGATTTGCAACAATATTTTTTCAACAAAAGTACATAAATGACAATTGTCTCAACAAAAACATAAACAGCATGTTGAGTTGACACAAACAAAAACCAGTACTCAATGTCAAGGCTAGAAGATAACCATACAGTATCTTGACGCATATAAAAGCTGTTCCATGCTCTTGTATCCCCGCCAATTTCAGATGTTTTCTTTTGTTCCAACCTTCTCTCCTTGAGATTCATTTTCTCGTCAACAGCAAAATGACTAGACCTTGACAATTTAAGAGTAAATGAATACCACATTATTTGCACAGCCAACCAAAGAAAGGAAATAGCACAAAATGAACTTCTTTTCTTACTCAAATGTCTTATTATTAAGTGGTTTAGCAGCCTTAACACGTAGCAGTCGCCCTTGAAAACTTAAGTTGTCTAATTCATCAAGTGCCCTGCAAACCACATATGAAGCTGTCATGCATCATGCAAATATGCATGGAGGAAAGTAAGTCTGTACAGTGTCGGATTAAACAATCTCCTGTAAGCTGAACTGACAAAAAAAACTATCCTTCTGCATCAGGGATAACAAAGCTGCTAGCCAAATATTTACCTGACTGCTGAGTCTGGAAGGCTAAAAAGCACGTAACCTCTGCCTGTTGAGAGCTTAGTGGTTTTATCGACGACAATATGTGCCTGTTCAACATCGCCATACTGGCTGCATAGCTGAACCAGATCCTCTTCACTGAAACCACAAGCAACAATATCCTTGTAAGAAAAGGCAAACAGCTAAAGTCTTGAATATACACATAAATGCTGATCTGAAGTAATGACACCAAGTAAAAAGCATACGTAGTTGCATATGGAAGGTTGCAGATATATAAACGGCCAGTCTCCAGTGCCAGCTTCTTTTCATCAGTAGTTGAAGCGGCTTCCACATCTTCTGTTTCTTGATTGGCATGATTTTCATCTTTTTGTTGGCTATCAATATGTTCACCGTCTTGGTTGTCAGAATCTTCAACCTCTTGCATGTCACTACCTTCCATGGGCGCTTTCTTATCTTCATGATTTTTCTGGTTTAGATTACCCTTTTGATCCACCATCTGACCCTTTTCATTTGCGTCAAGCAATTCATCAGATGGTTCTTCATCATCAGTGTTGTTGCCCAACTGATCACCAGAATCTTCATCATCAGATTCGGAATCGGACCAATCTTTTCTAATTTTACTCTTGAAGAAGTCTATATCTGTCATACTGTTGTCTCGTTTACTTTCAGTTTGCAGCTTCTCTGAAGCATCTTGTGGGGGCAGATCATTTGTTATTTTCTCCTCAAAATCATCGTCAGAAGATGAATCATTTTCAGACGATGAATCATTTTCACTCTTCTGCGACTTCTTGGATCCAGTAGCTACCGTGCTATCTTTGGCATCATCATCAAGGGTACCTGTTGTATCATTTGCCCACATCTTTGCTTTAGATCGGGGTTGCATAACTTGAAGAAACTCTTGGAACTTGGGATCATTAGCTATAGTGCCTTTAGAAGCTCCCACATCAGCAGACTTTCCTTGGCTCTTGGAACTCTTCAGCGGTGCATTAACATCGCCACTGTTAGTCTTGTCTTTAGCATTATATTCTGGCTTCTTTAAAGAATGGCGACTCCAAGGGCGAGGAGCATCAGGATCACCAATCTTCCGTGCAATCTGTCAGACACCAGATTATTTATAAGACATGTTTACTCACCCCCATCTCAACCCACCAGAGTATCATTCAATCGCCTACAAGCTACAGCAGTGCATCCAATACGTATACAAAAGAGAAAAGGAAGCTGAATCCCATTTATTTAGAAAGTAAAGTACCTCACAGGTGATCTTAGAAGTGTCAATGTATGTATTGTTGAAATAGTTGAGGGCCTCCGCTGCCTCTTCATTGGTTCTGAAACCAATAAATGCAAGATGCCTGCTCTTTCCATCCCTATAAACACGCAAAACGAATCAATTTACATATAGTTTTCAAGCTACAAATGCAATTTCTTTACTCCAAACAGACAGCCACATATGGTGTGGTTCAAGTCAGGTTTCACTGTGCCTGCAGGGGCGGAGCTATGTGCAAGTAAAACTGTGCCATGGCCCGCCCTGTCCAGTTTGAAATCAGTGAGGTGTTGGAGTAGATTGAGCCATATGAGAAAAATAATTTGGCTTTCCTATAGGCCAGCCCGCCCAGCTTTCCATCTATAGCTCCGCTACTGTGTGCCTGCCCATTACAGAGTGATGAGGTGCAATGGATGCCGGGCCAGGTTTGAAGATGCAGGAAACAAGGATACAGAAGTGAGATGTTAACTCTCTTGTCCAATTGAAGCTACCATTTTCCCTACTAACTTTTCATCAGCTCATCTTATGCTTCCGGAGGAATATCATGTGCTCCGTAAAAGGGAATACAAATCTAATCGTTCGATTCTAAACACATAATATGGTTATAAATTGGCACATAAGCAGCAAGAGGAGCCCAACCGAGGCGCTTACTTTGTTCGGATGACTTTGGCGTCGGTCACCTCGCCCTTCCGCGAGAACACCTCCCGCAGCCGCTTCTCGTCGGCGCCCTTGGGCAGATTCTTCACGCACAGCCGCGACGACCTGCGAGGCACTAGCCATGTCAAATCAAACGCCAAGGGGTAACACAGCAGCGAGACGACGCAGAGCAGTTCGGCCGGCTGAGCAGCTATCGCGAAAAGGCGGGCACTCACATGGCGCCCGCGGCGAGGTCCCCGTGCTGCTGCGGCGGCGGTGAAGGGGGGCCGGGTGGCAGTAGGGTTTGGGGATGGTGCGGTAGGGCGAGTAGGTTTTGGCCTACTTTGGGGGCGGTGGGAGTCACCGGTTGAAAGTTTACTGGCAATGGCGGCCGGCGGCGGCGATAGGGCAGGGCAGGGAGTCTCACCGTGTCGAGCCAAGGCCTTGTGCGAGATGGGACTGGGCCGTATAACCCCCTGGCAGGCCCGAACTGCGATGCACACGGTACCAACCCAAGTTCGTTGGGCCGTACTGCTGCTACGGCTCGAAGGGGTTGGCATTCGGGTAAAAACGGGGGCTAATACGGCCACTCCTAATTAGTGCGTACTACTACATTTTTTGGAACTCGGGGATATTTTTCTTGAATCAGAGAACAATTTATAAGATTCGGGAACAATTTTTAAAATTCAGAAAAAATTATTGTTTCTGACAAACATTATCTGAGTTCATGAATATTTTTTGAATCAGCAAACACTTTTTGAATTTTGCGAACATTTTTTGAGTATTTTGAAAAATTTATAAAAAATCATGAAACTTTCTAACAATTCATGAATTTTTTAAAATTGCGAATTTTTTAATAGACGGACATTTTTTTGAAATTACAAACAGTTTTTGAATGCATGAGCATTTATCATTTCCTCAATATTTTTCAAATCATGAGAATTTATTGAATGCACGAACATTTTTTGCACAATTCACAACTTTTTTGAAATCCTGATTCTTTTTAAACTTACAAAAGAGAAAAGAAAAATGAAAAAAAGAAAAAATCGAGGGGCTTCCCGTCCCGCACATGGGCCGGCTCATTAGGGCGCGCGGGGGGAGGGGGTGAGCACTTAACTGGTTTCCCAGGTCGCCATATAGGAGGTCCCGAGTATATGCAGCCTTTTAGATTAGTCATGAATTTAGGAGTTCGAATACCGAGGCTCACAATTTAGCCAAGCATGCTCTCTCACTTGGGGCTGCCCGTCATGTTTGGTTAGGCAATTTGGGTGATCTTACTTTCATCCCTGTAAACATTGTGATGAGTTAATAAAAAGCTTCGCGAGATTGTCTCAAACAAAACGCAACCTCTATGATGAAACATGTTGTTTTCTTGATTCCTTGGATCTGATTTCGCTGGAGATCCTTGAAGCGAAGGCAAGCAGTGAAGCTCTATCCCGGGCAATGGACCTAATGTGCAACAATGTTATTATTGTGACCGACTGCCACAGAACGGTAAAGAACTTGTAGGGGGGTTACCTTGGTACGTCAAAATCAATTATACATGAAATAAATGGGAAGATGAAGAGTGTGGGTTCGGTAGAATTTGTGTATGAAAGTAGAAGCTTGAATGTAGAAGCTCATAATCTGGCAAAGGCGGCTACCACATTAGGTTTTGGACGTCATTTGTGGCTGCTGGATAGGCCAAACATTATTTGTATTCCTCAAAATATTTTGAGTTAATAAAATGTTTCAGCACTAAAAAACGTAGCCTCTATGATTACACCGGATATAATCATAGAGCATTATAATGTTTTTATTTCATGTAATTTCGTTCATGAGTTGAGGAGCTTGAATTTCGAGGCTCAAAATCTAGCGAAACATGCTTTACATTTAGAAGTTGACCATCATGTTTGATTAGGTCAACATGGTGATCTTTGTTTATTTTGTAAACATTATGGCGGCTAAATCTTTGCGAGATTGTCTAATAAAAAACTTGGGTAATATGGGTAAAGGGGGTTGGTGCACATGGCGAAGGGACCGTGCCTCTTTGATTCTTTGGAGCAAAAATGTTAGCTGCCACCTCTGTTCCTTGGAGAGTGATGTGTGTGTTTTTTGCCGGGAGGGGGGGGGGGAGGTGGTGCTGGGGCTCATATATTCATTCTCAACCGAAGTTACATTGTTTATGATAGAGTTCATAAGAAAGTTAGGGTTCATCGAATACAATGCGTCATCAAATACACTGGCTTGGAGCATGCACTCATGGAAAATAGCCAAGCTAGATGTAACTGAGAGCCCTCCGTCACAAAGAGTTGCCATAACTTGCTAATCATCACCTTGAATAATTACTTTGGATAGACCCATATGTTGAGCAAACCAGATACCATCATGGGTTGCATAAGCTTTGACCATAAGGCCATCCATTACTGCATTAAGCTTGAAGCTTCTAGCTACAATGAAACCTCCTGGCGACTTCCTGATCACCACATCTGATGTAGCTTCATACCTTTCATGATTAGGATGTATCTATATTCACCATATAGATACCTTCAGGTGGTTTCTTCCATCCCACCCTCGGCTTAGCAACAATTTTTTTCATACACCTCACATAATTAACAACAAGCGCACTAATGGACATTACAAGCTGCATAATAGGTTGCACCTTTTCGCCATGTGTTAGTTGGCGTCACTCCCATCATATGAAAACTAGCTCGCAAATACTAACCTTCGGGGACAAGGGCGATATATGGACGTTCTTAAACAACTACTCTAGTACAACGGCCCCATCTTGGTTTGTACATAAATCCTTCTCCGATTCATCTTTCAGTCCTAGCTCTTTCCAAATTTGCTTAGCTCTTGTGCAAGCAAAAAAACATATGGTTCGAATCCTCAAAGGACACAATTGACACGGTCCCAAATCACATACATGCCTTTTTGCTAGAATTCTCGCCAATTGTTTTCATTTTACCTTCGAAGATACCTTTTCTTTCCATATGTCTGCCCAAACCTCGTGGCTTATGGATCCAACCATATCACGTGGATAAACAAAACTTTGTCTAAACTTGTGAGACCACTCCCATAGCACGCTGATTTTAATATAAAGTATGCTTGTCTTCAAGTTATGTCATGCCACAAAATCTTCACAGTCATCCGCTAGAGGGATTGACAATAACCAAAATATATCTCGAACAAGATCTTCATCCCACTCACCCGAAGCTGGTTTAGGGCATCTCCAAGGCGGCCATAAACTGTCCGCATACGTCCGGACCGCGCTATCCAAACTGCGGAAGCCATCCGGACGTGTTTTCTGCCGTAAATCGTGGGGGAGCTTTTGGGGAGTCCGGACATCCGTGTCTGGTCAATCAAAAGCCACCACATACCCTTCTCTCTCCGGAGCGCGGAAGGTTTCAAAACCACCTAACATGTTTGGCGGAAGTCACTATTTTATTTTGTTCAACTACTAATCCATGTATTAGTAATGCTTCCGCCAACATTTGTTAAAGGCTTCCGCCAACAATCACTTGGATTACTGTGTGATTACTGTGCTAGTACGTGATACACATCCTCTTCCGCCAACACTTGCTGGCTTCCGCCAAGTGTGTTTCATTTTTTTCCTTTAAGTGAACAAAGCTTCCGCCAACACTTGCTGGCTTGCGCCAAAGTGCCGTTCATTTTTTCCTTCAAGTGAACAAAGCTACTGATAATCCATGTATTATCAAAATAAGTCAGGCGTGTTTTGGCCGAAGCCCTTTTTCATGTGTTGGCGGAAGCTACTAATCCATGGATTATCATAGATATTTGACGGAGTTAGAAAAGACAAGGCGGACATTTGCGGACAGGCTTGGATGGCCGACTCCCACATCAGCCTGTCCGCGAATGGATGCGTGAGAAAATTTATAGGTTACTGTTGAAGATGCCCTTTCAAGTCATTTACTTTCTGCATCAAATTATCTTCTTTTGGTGTAAGCACACGAAAACAAGGATGAGACGGTGACCAAATATCAATATGAGTTCCATCACCTACTCGCTAGATTTTTTTTTGGAAAAGGAGGTTAAACCCCTCGGTCTCTGCATCAATCGATGGTACACCCATCTTTATTAATTATTCAACAAATGTCTGACAAGAATATACATCAAGCCACTTGAAGCCAACATACACACCAACAAACATGATAATGTGGAGTGCTTTTAGGGCATGGCTAATGGGTAGCCTCAACCTGCTACGCCACTGGTACACGTAGGACCGGAACTAGGTTCGGACTAAAAGATATAGCCTCGGAGTAGCGAGTGTAGCCTGCAGAAGAGCCAGCCTCTTCGGGCGTGAAAAGCAAGGCATGCTGCGCTGATGCATACAAAGAAAGGGATAGAGAGAGCAGAAGAAGAATGCTATGCATGTGAAGGACAGTGGGTCCGCTACATAGTGTGGCCTCTGTTGGTCAGAATTTTTTCAAAATGGTGGCTTCATTACTTTAGTATCAGGGTGATGCCTCCGTCGTATATGCCCTTACTCTTCACATCTAAAATAGGTGCCGTCGCCGATACATCCACATAAGGTATCGGAACCTACAACTGGTGCAGCAAACCTAAAGCGTACACACATGCACATGTTTTAAAAGCCGCCATCATCATCGAACCACTGACACATCTTCAGGAAAGAGATATGCATCATCCTTACCAGTCCGGCCATCCGCCGACACCACCACGGCGTCCAACGACACCACCACCTTGCGCGCAAACTGCTGAGCACGTCGCGGTCGCCACCAGTACACCGCAGCACCATGTCGCCAAGTACCACCAGCCGACACAGCTTGAAGTCTCTGGAAAATATGTTGTACGTAGCACCTGCCGAACATACATGACACAACGTAGCACCTGTCGCCCAGGCATGACTTGACATCTCCACCGAAGCTCCGTGCAAGACGAAGCCGCTCTACCTCCTGCCTCTGTCTTCCAGCGCTGCTCCACAAATGATGCTCCCAAAAGAGAAACGACACCGCAGTGTCGCCATCGTCCGATCTGGAATACCAGATCCCAAGGTTTTCCCTGAAGCAGCACGAGTGGGTCAATAATAGTTACATGGCAATGCCAAGTAAACGATGTTCCACTCTTCCGTTTTGCTTGCAATAAATTTTCCCTTGGATAATATCTTTTGCTCTAAGCACAATAGAGCAAAGGGAGTCGTGGTTCTCCATCAGCCTCCAATTCTGTTTTTGCCAACCACTGTACATAAGAGAAGACAATGACCCCCATCATTTATCAACCGCCATAAATGCCTTTGATTTTTTTATTTCGCCGAAGTGATTAACTCGAACCGTTTGTTGGAACGACGTGGCAGCTTACTTGGTGGACAAGCTGGTCAGGCTACCCTGGTCCATTTCTGCCTCCGCACCGGCCTACCGGAATCTACTCTGATCGGACGGGCCGGCCTCTGCCTAAGGAATCTGAGTACGAGAGTGAATTGCAAAAAAGCATCATATTTGAGGCATCGTTTGCAGAAAACTACATAGTCCCTAATTTTGTGTAAAAATCATCGCGTTTCTAATAAACTTTTTGTAGATTGATTTAGCCTGATTGATCACTTTCTGACAAGTGGGACCGGATTATAAGGAGATGATTTGATAAAAATTTGACATACACCTCCCCGGATTTCACAAAGACACCCTTATTCAAAAAATGAAAAAGCAATCAGCCCCCCTCCCACCCCCGTCGCCTTCCTCCTCTGAGGTAGTGGCTGGCCACCGCGAGGCGGCCTCCGGCAGGACGGCGCCGGCCTCCCTCCTCCCCGGCCATCACAGTTGGCCGGCAGCTCGCCCTAGCCTCAAGCTCACGGCCCCGTGCGCCGCTGCGTGCTGCTGCTCGGCACCGCACCTTCCCGCCGATGTGGCTGCTGCTCGCCGCTGCTCCCCGCGGTTGCTGCTGCAGCCGCAGGCACGCCGAGCAGCTGTGTTGCGGGCATGCTGAGCACGAGGCCGTGGCGCTGTGTCGCGGATGTGCCGACCAGCTCGCGGACGAGGCGACCGCGGGGACCTGCGACCGGGATGCGCCGCCGAACTACTCTGAGCTCCGGCGAGGACGAGCTCCTGCGCGCCGCCGAACTACTCCGAACTCCGGCGAGGACGAACTCCACCGTAGGGGTTGATTGCTTTTTGTTTTTAGATCCAGGGATGTGTATGTAAAGTTTTTGCCAAGACAGCTCCTTATAGTCTGGTCCCACGTGTCAGAAAGTGATTACATGGGCTAAATCACCTGATCAGTGCAATTTGCAAAAAGTTTACTAGAAACGCAATGATTTTTGCACAAAATTAGGGACTAGATGGTTTTCTGCAAACGATACCCTAAATGTGGTGGTTTTTTACGATTCACTCTGAGTATGAGCGTGAGGTGAGAGTGTTTGTTTTGGACGGTAGCTTCAGCACCACATGTGCCTATGTGGAAGAGGTATGTTCGTATATAGCTTGACGCAGCCTTCGTTGGACGTGCCCATATTAGGCCTACTCTCATGGACCAGAGGAAGATATGTTCACGGGTGGCTCACGACGCATGCCCACTTTTTGAAGAACTGAACCAACCTCAGGATTCGCGAGTGAAAAATGTGCGACTCACCTCGTCCACAAGACCCGTGAGTGGAACAGAGGGACAATGCAGACTCACCTCGTATAGAATAAAATATCCGGCCGCAACACAGATAGGAAGGTCTGGCGACGTTCTATATAAACTGAACTCCGAGTCTTTCACTCGACCACACACTCGGTTAGTTCTTCTGCACATCGACCAATCGTGTGGCGGCGGCAATGATGGTGAATCCGCCGCCGGGCAGTTCTTCTCTGACGCTGCCGACCGCTCGCTGCTCGTCCCGCGGCGGCCTCCTATGCGGGGTGCTGCCGATGCGATCGACCAGAGCTCCCCGGCCTGCCGTCGCTAGAGGTAGCCTGCCGTGCTTGCATCTTCTTTGTTTTATGCAAAGCAAAATCTTGTGCCTAGCTTTTATCGTCGGAGAGAAACAAATTAGTTGTGCCGCATTGCTAATTATAACTAACCAAAAATGCTAGACCTACCAAGAGGTATTAGGTGACCTACGAAAATCCCTCTTTCCCCCACTAATATCAAATTAAAAGCTGCCACCTCGTCCCTCCTTTATGCTATGTAAGACCAATTACGTAGGTGTAGCAAAACTCTTAACTAACTAACAGTCTTCAATCGGTTTGGTGACATTCTTTATTATAGCAGTGGCCAAGAACAAGCCACAAGTTGGAGGAAATGTTGCGAGCATGCCAAATCTGGTACGTGGCGACTCTGGTTCCATTTTTATTTTTATTATAAATGAAAACAAGTACTCCCTCCAATCTATATTAATTAACACAGACTTAGTACAACTTTAGTACTTCTTCTTGCATATGTACTTTTCAGTTAGGATCATTAAATTGCAAGGTCGAGAAGAAGGCTAGAGAGACTCAAACAAAGAAGCAGCTCCACAAACCTGAAGAAGTGCCGACGTGTCAGGAAAGTCTACATCGCCAACTTTCCATGGTGGATGTGCTCCAAAAGATCGGTATATCTCGGCATTTTGCCAGTGAGATCAAGAGTATCCTGGATTTTACATACAGGTACACCGTACACACACTACTAGGTAGGGTTTAGAGATCGTTTATTTGGTTATTGTGTTTGGTTTCGATAAATCTTAGTTGTTTAGGATTTGTATGTCTAAGTTGATGTTTGAGCCGTCTGATATTTCCGCAGTGAGAGACAAGCACCATCGACTTAGACATAAGAAAAATCTAAGACAACTTAGGCGTAAACACTAACATCTTTTTACTGTGGTTATAAGTATCATGTGTGTCCTGACAAGAGCAAATTTTACAGTTATTGGTTACAAAGAGATGAGATCATGCTAGATGTGGAGACATGTGCCATGGCGTTCCGCATCTTACGGATGAATGGGTACAATGTATCAGCTGGTATACCTTTTCTAGTTTTGGAAACAAAATTGGTTGTTAATTTGCTTAAAGTATATTATTTGTTTTAATTCTTACTTAATACAGGCTGTGTACCTTTCTCACGCTGATTATCCACCTGAAATTATAACGTGCGCATGTAGATGGCCTGTCACATATCTCCACCGATCTGAGTGACACGAGATCTTTGTTGGAACTATACAAGGCTTCACAAGTTAGTACTTCAGACGATGAGTTGATTCTGGATATTATAGGATACTGGTCAGGTCACCTACTGAGGCAACAACTGAAATCTAGTGAGGCACAAAGAACCCCACTCCTAAGAGAGGTATATATATACTTCATCCAAAAAACTATGTGCATGCATGCACCTACTGAACTTCTATAGATAGACTTAAAGAATGGAGAGTGGTTTTTCTACACCCCAGCTCGGTGCACCCACGCAAAAAAAACATAGCAAAATATTTCAAAAAATTCTGAAACTTTGTAGGAATGACGATCAACAAATGTTATGGCCACTTGCAAAGTTTGGTGGTCAAAAAACATTCGAGGAGCTATGTACAGAAAAGGCAAAATCACTGAAATTTACTCAAAACGTAAGTACACTGTTTGAGCAGATTTTGTAATTTTGTATTTTTTGAACAGAGCTCCTCGAATGTTATTTTACCATCAAACTTTGCAAGTGCCCATAACATTTGTTGATGATCATTCCTACAAAGTTTCAGAATTTTTTAAAATGTTTTATTATGTTTTCTTGCGTGGGTGCACCGAGCTGGGTTCAGCCACTCCTTTCCCTAAAGAATGAACATTTTTGCTGTATACTAGATTTATATTTCTGTAAGATCTTGTCTATGATTAATTCGTTCTAGGAATTAATTTTCCTAGCTCCATTGGAGATTAAATTTTCTTGTATGCTCGTTGCTAATATGTGCCTTTGTGTTCTTAGGTAGAACATGTTCTTGATAGCCCCTTCTACACCATGTTGGATCGTCTGGAGCATAAGAGGAACATCGAACAATTTGACATAATCGAGCATCCCATCCTACAATTGTATGGTTTTATTCTTTTTTTTCGCAAATCAAGTGCTATGTACACACAAACACTACCATATCATCGCATTTCTTAAGCAGGACTTGGCAGACAAATCAAGATCTTCTAGCTTTGGGTGTCATGGATTTCAATACAAGTCAATCTATTTACCAACAAGAATATCAGCATCTCGAGAGGTACTTCTGATTGAAATTAATGTTCTCCTATGTACCGACAAATTTTCTTATTAAGACATTTTTATTTTCATGACAGTTGGGTGAGAGAGAGCAGGCTGAACCGGCTACCTTTCGCAAGACAGAAGTTGGCATATTTCTACCTGTCAGCTGCCAGCACCATGTTCCCTCCGGAGCTATCTGATGCTCGCATCCTATGGGCCAAGAATGGCGCGCTCACAACGGTTGTTGATGACTTCTTTGACGTTGGGGGATCAAAAGACGAATTGGAGAACCTCACTGCATTAGTCGAGATGTAACAATATTTACGTCGGTTATTTTTCTCCCAAAACAAAGTCGGGTTTCTTATGGTTATCCTAGTTTGTCACAGGTGGGAGCACCAAGAGGAAACTGAGTACTACTCTGAACAAGTCGAGATCGTGTTCTCTGCAATTTATAGCTCGGTAAACGAGCTTGGATCAAAGGCTTCCACAGTGCAAGGTCGCGATGTCACGGGACACCTAGTAGAAATTGTTAGTCTAATCATGCCCAGTCTCGTGTTCATGGAAGAATATGTTGTTGTTACGAATACTGATGATCTCCCAGTTGCTTTCTATAGTGGCAAGAATTGCTAAGGAATATGATGACTGAGGTGGAATGGAGAACGGGCGGATACGTTCCAACTCTAGATGAGTACATAGAAAATGCAGTTGTGACATTTGCGTTGGGCCCAATTGTGCTTCCGGCGTTGTACTTTGTTGGACCAAAGATTACGGAGTCTATGGTCATAGATCCTGAGTACAGTGAGTTGTTTAGGCTGACGAGCACTTGCGGTCGTCTTCTCAATGACGTCCAAACCTACGAGGTATCTTGCACAAGTTATTCTAAAATTTAATTTGCATGCGTTGATTTATTACTTAGCTTCAGATAAATGTGTCTTGAATTCTCGTGATGCAATTGACAAACTCCAAACAAAAGTTGTGGCATCATAGCTAACAAAAAGAGTTTTGTTGACTACTTTGTTGCAGAGGGAGTACAAAGAGGGTAAACTCAACAGTGTCTCTCTGCTCGTGCTTCACAATGATGGCTCTTTGACTATACCAGAGGCTAGGAGGAAGTTGCAGAAGCCCATAGACACCTGCAGAAGAGACCTGCTAAGGTTGGTCCTTAGGGAGGACGATGCCGTGCCTAGGCCTTGCAAGGAACTGTTCTGGAACATATGCAAGACATGCTACTTTTTCTATTATCAGGGAGACGCATTTAGCTGCCAAGAGGAGAAGGCCGGTGCGGTGGATGCGGTGATACATGATCCACTCCAACTCCCGATGAATCTACTCTCTGACCTTGATTTATCTACTTTGCGTGAGAAAACAAAGATCAACCATTAATTACTACTTCATGTTTATATTGTTGTGCGTGCGTCATTGGTGAAGATGCATATGCATCCTTGTGTTATAGTGTAGCCTAAATATCGAAGCCTAAATATCGAAGGCACTACACTGGGCTTTAAATTTGATAAAGCCATGAACAACAGATGCATAGAGCTAGAGAATCAGCTTGTAGGCAACGAGTAATACAAGTAAACAAGAAAACAAATAGAAAAGACAGGATATGGAGTTTCTGCTACCGGGTGCACATGCACCCAGAAGAATAATAAAATATTAAAAAATTGTTTTTTCTTAGGTAAACATTGAACAATGTTTTATGTGCGTGCAAAATTTTATGGTGGAGTAATGTTTGTGGAAGTCTACGCACAAAAACAAATCAATCTGCAAAAGACTAATTTTTAAAGCATTTTTGGGGCGCTCATTTTTTGCACACATCAACAAATGTCATTTCATTATGAAAATTTGCATGCGGGCATAACACTAATCAATGTTTGTTGCAAAAAAACATAATTCTTGGAATTCGTTTTTTTAATTTACCATTTATGCCACACATGTGCATGTGATCTCGGGACTAGAAGCACACTTTCGAGCTTGAACGACAAGATCTTCATAGACACAGAGAATAAGTAAATGTAATGATGGGATGCCTATGCAATTTGCATTTTCACGCGCGCGGGGATGGAGTAAATAAATATGCAGGAAACCCTCATACAATATGGAAAATATGCGTGCTACACATGGAACATTATTCCTATAAAGGATGGTAGAGTAGCCGCCTCCTAGAAGCCTCGCCGCACAAGAGTGCCCTCCGCGCCGTCCCGTTGGCGCTGACCTCACATGGCCGGCGCCCTAGGACGCTCCGATTTGCCTACACGCCTCACCCCAACCATCTTTCTTTGGGTGTCCATGACGCATGGGCCGCAGTCACGCCGAGACCACCTCTATGTGTTGATTTCGTCACGCCCTCTCACGCCTTGCCCCGCGAGAGATGAGCTAGTCAGGTCCGAGTGAGCGTCTTCGCCCCAGGCTGAGGTGCTTCGCCCGCTCCAGTTGGGCGCCCTCGCGGT
The DNA here is from genome assembly GCF_002575655.3 of Aegilops tauschii subsp. strangulata. Lineage (NCBI taxonomy): Eukaryota > Viridiplantae > Streptophyta > Magnoliopsida > Poales > Poaceae > Aegilops > Aegilops tauschii. The sequence goes on along the minus strand of NC_053036.3, from coordinate 538,822,222 downwards.
AGTCCGATCTTCACGAACGCATCACACCCGATCTGTTTTCCTCAGGGCTCCATGACGGGTAGTCCGTGGGCGCGGTTGGGGCCACCTCTTTGGTGGCTTTGCCTCGCGTCTGTTAGCCCCGTCTAATTGACAGGACTGCCCCCTATTCGCTATCGGAGCTCACTGCAGTACAGGCTCCAGCCATAGCTACGGTCCTTCAAACTGAGCTAGGGCATATGGAATCCACTTGGTAGGAGAGGTTCCCCATAGATGGAAATAATCGTCACAACCAGTTGGCCACGACTTTAGGTTGTTAGCAACAAATCAACACTGGTGCGCGTCGGTCCTAAACAAACGGTTTTTAACCCCTTTCCGTGACGGCATTTGGAACCGTCGCCAAGTGAGTGTGGGCGATAGGGGGGTCCTTCCCACACGACCCAGAAACCGTCGGGGATAGGGAGCCTTGATGCATATAGTTGTCCCTATATAACCGTTTCCGATATCTCGAATATCCCAAATGCTTCATCCTTGCTACTCGTTTGTGCTCGCATTGCCATTGCAGTCGGAGTTTTGTGGTTCTGCTTAAGACCAGGCAGATTCCAGGCACAGGAGTTTTCCAGGCAGATTCTAGGCACGGGAGTTTTACGATGCCTGGCACATCACAAACAGTTCATGATTATAAACGTGTACGATGGGTAGACAATCACAAACATTTAGTTTTCTCGCACCGTATGTGATAGTGTCTGACATCACACACGCTTTGCAAATGGCAACTGTGTGCATGCTTGCACACGTTTCCTCTCTGTGAACCGTCTCGGATTATGGTGTATATCGCAAACGTTTATGTTTTACCAACCGTGTGTGCCATAATGACCTGCACAACGTAATTTCGCCCTAATTTAATTGCTGCTATTTAAAATTGTACCTAATTTAAACTTGAAAGTAGGCTATAGCTTTATTCATATCCATCAGGTTCAAACAACCAATGCATTATTCGATTCACATGTACATATGTTTAAGAATTACATAAGCACCAAATAAAGAATGATGTACCAGGGTTCTATACTTGTACTATTACAGATGGTAAAGAAAGAGGCAACAGACATTCCAGTTGCTGAACAAGGCGAAGCGGAATGGCTCTATTGTGCTCTCCTGGATGCAGAAGGCATGCAGGACTCTAGTCCAACCCCTTGTGATGGTCGGCCGCCAATCATGTAGTTTGAGAGGTAATCTTGATTAAACTTCTTCAGGATCCACTGCAAAAGAAAAAAGATTCATATATTGTCATCTAACACAACTCCTTACGGGCAGTAAAAAGAAGGCTACAGGGTTCTTACTTACCATCCTGTAGTTCACTGTTGTCTTGCATAAAGTGTAAACAAATAGTTCGATTGACATTTTTTTTGACCCATTTTAATATTCTTTATTAGTTTCCTCACTTGATGATGGTTCATGAATATCTCATTGCCCCATACGCAAAAAGGGTCGAAGTGTGGATCTTTGGCAATGATATATGTACCTAAAAGCACCAAGTTAATATTAGAAGCTAAACAACAATTGAAAAATGATGTTGTACAATACTCCATCCATCCCATTATATAAGATTTTATTACATGTATATCTATACATCATCAGAACATTAAGGTAACACTCTTCCTTGTTGCTATGTAGCCTGAGATTGCATATTTAGTCATTCAGTACAATGCATGTTGCTAAACAACAATTGAAAAACGAAAAGGTATGTTAACTGCAATATCCTTAGCAACAACCAAATATCGTAATTCATAGTGGTATTGTTGAAACTGTTATTGATGAAATTGAACTGCACGGCAAATAGTTGCACATATAGAGCATCTCATTGTGAAGAACTGAAATAAACAAGTTATAAGGACATCTCTAGGCGATCCTTAAAAAGTTAAAGGACTAAAACCCTTAGTGGATATATATATATATACTCCAGCAATTTTGGCCTTTTCTAGTGGATCCCCTAAACTTAAGGTTGTAAACTTCAATTTGATCAAGTTCAAAGCAGGTTCAACCAAAAGTAGCATGCATTCAAACATAAACATAGATAGTTTTTTGCATAACCGAACATAAAACATAAATTTAAACTAAGCTAAACTACTTTTGGTCGAAGTAGAGGTCGAGCCAATCCTTCCTCGTCATGTACGGTGTGCCTCGAGCCGGGTCTGGGCCAGTACCATCATCGGGGTCATTGGGGAAGGCACTCCTCCACTCGTCGACGTCGATCTCCTCGTCCTCGGGGCCCACCTCGACGCCCTCTGCGCCGCCGTCGCCGCCGCCTTCGATCTTGTCATCAGAGGAGAGCGCGATAACCTCGCCGCCCGCCGCGCCGCCTTCGACCTTGTCATCAAAGGAGAGCGCGATAACCTCGCTGCCAAAGATCGCCCGCTCCGCCTCCATGAGCTCCGGGTGCTGCCGGCGGAGCTCTTGCATGTAGGCCTCATCGGTGGCCTCGGCCTCGAGGCGCTCCCACGCCTCGCGGTCCTCCCGCGCCATAGCCGAGCTCACCATCCCTGGCTATGACGGAACGAGGTCGACCGGCCGTGTGCTGAAGGGGAAATTGAGCCTAGCCGCCGCGCCGTGGTAGCGGACCTGCCAACGGTCGTACTCCATGGCCGCGAGCTCGGCCCTGTGGAAGTTACTGAGCCACCGGTGGGTGTGGGTCTCTCGATCTGTAATCTCAGCGACCCACGTCCCCCACCGCCGCTGCCGGACCCGAGGTAGGACTTTGTCGGCTGCCGGGTCCGAGGGAGGACGAGGAAGTCCTCATACCGACGTAGGGGCGCGGCGGCGGGCAGATCGGGGGACCAGCGATGGCGGATCGGGCCCGCGGAGGACGACGGGGACACCTCGGCGGCCACCTCGCCGGCGTCGGGCGAAAAGGCCGCGATAAACCTCTTTTTGGCCATTGGCTCCTCGAGCTCCCCGGCACACAGGTAGAGGTTGAGGATGGAGGCGCCGGCGATGGCGGCGACCTACCAATGGTTTCGAGGGTTGTGTGTGTCTGTGTGAGCGGAGGTTTTGGGGTGTGTGGAGGGGGGGGGCAAGGTTGTGTTTGAGGAAATACTGCGGCAACTAAAAATTTTACTAGGCGGGAGTAACAAGGCGGGGCTACTGAAAATTTGGATCAAGGGCGAGCAGATATTTTTGAGATTGCGAGGGATGCAGAGGCGGGACTAAAATGCCGGGGCTACTGAAAATTTGAATCAAGGGACTGAAGCAGAGCGGGAGTAACAGATATCGCACACGGTCCGCACATACTAATCGTGTGCTACCAAACATTAAAACCTTCCAGGCGGTAGATATTTTCGAGATTGCGAGGGATGCAGAGGCGAGAGTTTTTGGGGAGTGAGCTAGTGTGCTTGACACACTGGCTGTGGACTGTAGCCGACGCACCTTATCGCGTAAGCCATAGGCGTACTATACACCAACGGTGCTCCAAGATATTTTGTACTACATCTCACACGGTTGGTGATAATAAACTGTGTGGGATCTACTTGATATGAATTACAAAATGGGGTCACAGCGGCAATGGACGCTGTTTGAATTGCTAGACCATTTATCTGCAGTGAACATGCAACTATATGTGTGTCGTAAAAGAATTGGAATTATTCAAGGTTCGTTTGGACATTTTATATATTGAACTGGTTTTCTAGCCATTTCACGTGCACAATTCAAAATTAAACTACATGCACATGCTTCGATGCATACAAATTGGTTGAAAAATCAAATCTATCTCCTTTAGTGCATGCTTAGGTCCCATGCGAGAAATGGGAATGCATTTTTCGGGGTTCGTTTGGCCTTTTCTATACATTAACTGGGTTTTCTAGGCATTTTATGTGCATAATTCAAATTTGAACTACAAGCACATGCTCCAATGCACCAAAGTTGGTTGAAAAATCACATGTGTGTCTAGCAACCGTTTCCAGTTGTTGTTCCCCTCCCAAGGGCAGGTTCTTACGCGTTACTCACCCGTTCGCCACTGGAAACACCACTTCCCGTTCGACTTGCATGTGTTAAGCATGCCGCCAGCGTTCATCCTGAGCCAGGATCGAACTCTCCATGAGATTCATAGTTGCATTACTTATAGCTTCCTTATTCGTAGACAAAGCAGATTCGGAATTGTCTTTCCTTCCAAGGATAACTTGTATCCATGCGCTTCAGATTATTAGCCTGGAGTTCGCCACCAGCAGTATAGCCAACCCTACCCTATCACGTCAATCCCACAAGCCTCTTATCCATTCCCGTTCGCTCGTGGCGGGGGAGTAAGTCAAAAGGGTGAATTTATAGGTCCCATGCAAGAGATGAGAATGAATTTCAAACACCAGGGCACTGTTGATTGCCGGTAAAACGTTGAGATACCTGGTTTTTAAATTCTAGTAAATCCAAAACTCGTCAGAAAAACATGAAACTTGGCATGCTATCATGGAGCGGCATCAACATGCCGTGGTGAAAATTTTGTCCCATTTTGGGACAGATTTGGGTATAAGCTTCTCACAAACCAGAGCTTCTCACAACAAGCATGATGGTTTCGATAGGGAACGTACCACCTTTGGGGACGGGATGATATCCGTTGCCTCTTATTGCTTTCAAAAAATTTCTAGTGTCAACATAGAACAACATGAGTGTTGTGTCAATTTTTATGATTTTTCGGGGTTCGTTTGGACATTTTTATGCATTAACTGGATTTTCTAGGCATTTTATGTGCATAATTCAAATTTGAACTACAAGCACGTGCTCCAATACACTAAAGTTGGTTGAAAAATCACATGTGTGTCCTTGGGTGAATTTCTAGGTCCCATGCAAGAGATGGGAATGAAATTCAAACACTAGGGCACTGTTGATTGCCGGCAAAATGTTGAGATGCCTGGTTTTTAAATTCTAATAAATCCAAAACTCGTCTGAAATTCATGAAACTTGGCATGCTATCATGGAGCGGTATCAACATGCCGTGGTAAAAAATTGTCCCATTTGGGGCAAGTTCGGGTATAAGCATCTCACAAACCAGAGCTTCTCACAACAAGCATGATGGTTTCGATAGGGAACGTCCCACCTTTGGGGACGAAACGATATCCATTGCCTCTTACAGCTTTCATATATTTTTCTTGTGTCAACATAGAACAACAGGAGTGTTGTGTCAATTTTTGGGATTTTTTGGGGTTCGTTTGGACATTTTTATGCATTAACTGAGTTTTCAATGCATTTATGGGCCTAATTCAAATTTGAACTACATGCACATGCTCTAGTGCATATAAATTGGTTGAAAAATCAAATCTGTGTCCTTGGGTGCATGCTTAGGTCCCATGCAAGAAATGGGAATGAATTTCAAACACCGGGGCACCGTTGATTGCCGGCAAAACATTGAGATGCCTGGTTTTTAAATTCTAGTAAATCCAAAACTCGTCTGAAATTCATGAAACTTGGCATGCTATCATGGAGCGGCATAAACATGCCGTGGTAAAAAAATTGTCCCATTTGGGGCAGGTTTGGGTATATGCTTCTCATAAACCAGAGCTTCTCACAACAAGCCTGATGGTTTCGGTAGGGAATGTACGTCCCACCTTTGGGGACGAAACGATATCCACTGCCTCTTATTGCTTTCAAAAACTTTCTCGTGTCAACATAGAACAACAGGAGTGTTATGTCAAAATTTGGGATTTTTCGGGGTTCGTTTGGACATTTTTATGCATTAACTGAGTTTTCTAGGCATTTTATGTGCATAATTCAAATTTGAACTACATGCACATGCTCGAGTGCATATAAATTGGTTGAAAAATCACATGTGTGTCCTTGGGTGCATACTTAGGTCCCATGCAAGAGACGGGAATGAATTTCAAACACCAGGGCACTGTTGATTGCCGGCAAAACGTTGAGATACCTGGTTTTTAAATTCTGGTAAATCCAAAACTCGTCTGAAATTCATGAAACTTGGCATGCTATCATGGAGCGGCATCAACATGCCGTGGTGAAAATTTTGTCCCATTTCGGGACAGGTTTGGGTATAAGCTTCTCACAAACCAGAGCTTCTCACAACAAGCATGATGGTTTCGATAGGGAATGTACCACCTTTGGGGACGGGACGATATCCATTGCCTCTTATTGCTTTCAAAAATTTCTAGTGTCAACATAGAACAACATGAGTGTTGTGTTTAATCTTGGAATTTTTCGGGGTTCGTTTGACCTTTTTTGTACATTAACTAGGGTTTCTAGGCATTTTATGTGCATAATTCAAATTTGAACTACAAGCTGATAATCCACAAGTACAGAGGATCGCAACAGTTTTCGAGGGTAGAGTATTCAACCCAAATTTATTGATTCGACACAAGGGGAGCCAAAGAATATTCTCAAGTATTAGCAGTTGAGTCGTCAATTCAACCACACCTGAAAGACTTAATATCTGCAGCAAAATATTTAGTAGCAAAGTAGTATGGAAGTAACGGTAACGGTGGAAAAAGTAACAGTAGTAGTTTTGTAGCAATCGTAACAATGGCAGCGGAAAAGTAACTAAGCAAAGATCAATATGTGAAAAGCTCGTAGCAATGGATCAATGATGGATAATTATGTCGGATGCGATTCCTCATGCAACAGTTATAACATAGGGTGACACAAAACTAGCTACAGTTCATCAATGTAATGTAGGAATGTATTCCGAATATAGTCATACGTGCTTATGGAAAAGAACTTGCATGACATCTTTTGTCCTACCCTCCCGTGGCAGCGGGGTCCTATTGGAAACTAAGGGATATTAAGGCCTCCTTTTAATAGAGTACCGGACCAAAGCATTAACACTTAGTGAGTACATGAACTCCTCAAACTACGGTCATCACCGGGAGTAGTCCCGATTATTGTCACTTCGGGGTTGCCGGGTCATAACACATAGTAGGTGGCTATTGACTTGCAAGATAGGATCAAGAACTCACATATATTCATGAAAACATAATAGGTTCAGATCTAAAATCATGGCACTCGGGCCCTAGTGACAAGCATTAAGCATAGCAAAGTCATAGCAACATCAATCTCAGAACATAATGGATACCAGGGATCAAACCCTAACAAAACTAACTCGATTACATGGTAAATCTCATCCAACCCATCACCGTCCAGCAAGCCTATGATGAGATTACTCACGCATGGCGGTGAGCATCATGAAATTGGTGATGGAGGATAGTTGATGATGACGATGGCGACGGATTCCCCTCTCCGGAGCCCCGAACGGACTCCAGATCAGCCCTCCCGAGGAAGATTAGGGCTTGGCGGCGGCTCCGTATCGTAAAACGCGATGAATCCTTCTCTCTGATTTTTTTCTCCCCGAACGTGAATATATGGAGTTGACTTGAGGTCGGTGGACTCTCAGGGGGCCCATGAGGCAGGGGGCGCGCCCCAGGGGGGCGCCCTGCACCCTCGTGGACAGGGTGTGGGCCCCCTGATGCTGATTCTTTCGCCAGTATTTTTATTAATTCCAAAACATGTCTCCATGGATTTTCAGGTCATTTCGAGAACTTTTATTTCTGCACAAAAATAACACCATGGCAATTCTGCTGAAAACATCGTCAGTCCGGGTTAGTTCCATTCAAATCATGCAAGTAGAGTCCAAAACAAAGGGCAAAAGTGTTTGGAAAAGTAGATACGTTGGAGACGTATCAACTCCCCCAAGCCTAAACCTTTGCTTGTCCTCAAGCAATTCAGCTAACAAACTGAAAGTGATAAAGAAAAAAATTTACAAACTCTGTTTGATCTTGTTGTTGCAAATATGTAAAGCCAGCATTCAAGTTTTCAGCAAGGATTATGAACTAACCATATTCACAATAAAATTTAGGTCTCATATTTACTCATATCAATGGCATAATCAACTAGCGAGCAATAATAATAAATCTCGGATGACAACACTTTCTCAAAACAATCACAACATGATATAACAAGATGGTATCTCGCTAGCCCTTTCTGAGACCACAAAACATAAATGCAGAGCACCCCTGAAGATCAAGGACTGACTAGACATTGTAATTCATGGTAAAAGAGATCCAGTCACAGTCATACTCAATGTAAATTAATAGCAATGCATGCGAATGACAACGGTGATCTCCAACTGGTGCTCATACCACATCACAACCATCTTAATAGCATGTTGGTACGCAAGGTAAACCATTATAAACTCCTAGCTAATTAAGCATGGCATGGGCAACTATAAACTCTAATTGTCATTGCAAACATGTTTCATTCATAATAAGCTGAATCAGGAACGATGAACTAATCATATTTACAAAAACAAGATAGGTCGAGTTCATACCAGCTTCTCTCATCTCAATCAGTCCATCATATATCGTCATTATTGCCTTTCACTCGCACGACCGAAAGGTGTGGATAATAATAATAGTGCACGTGCATTGGACTAAGCTAGAATCTGCAAGCATTCAATACAAGGGAGAAGACAAAGTAATATGGCCTCTTTGTTAAATCAACAATAATGCATATGAGAGCTACTCAAAATTTTCATCATGGTCTTCTCCTCTCGACCCCCAAAGAATAAAAAAAGAAATAAAACTATTTACATGGGAAAGCTCCCAACAAGCAAAAGAAGAACGAGAAATCTTTTTGGGTTTTCTTTTTAATTACTACTACTACACGCATTGTGACGCTCCTGACTCGACCGTACACTAATCATAAACGCAAACGTGTACGATCAAGATCAGGGACTCACGGGAGGATATCACAACACAACTCTAAACACAAATTGAAAAGTCATACAAGCTTCATATTACAAGCCAGGGGCCTCGAGGGCTCGAATAGATAGCTCGATACACAAGAGTCAGCGGAAGCAACAATATAAGAGTACAGACATAAGTTAAACAAGTTTTTCCTTAAGAAGGCTAGCACAAACATCAACAATCGAAGAGGCAAGGCCTCCTGCCTGGGACCTCCTAACTACTCCTGGTCGTCGGCGGGCTCCACGTAGTAGTAGGCACCCTCGGGGTGGTAGTAGTAGTCGACTGGGTGGCATTTGGCTCCTGGGATCCACCATCTGGTTGCAACAACCAGAAAGAAGAAAGAAGGGGGGGAAATGGGGAGCAAAGCAACCGTGAGTACTCATCCAAAGTACTCGCAAGCATCAGAACTATACTAAGTATGCATTGGTATCAAATGGAAGGGTTGTATCTGTGGACTGAACTGCAGAATGCCAGAATAGAGGGGAAGGCCTAGCCTATCAAAGACTAGCATCTTCAAGCAGCTCCAAGCATCTTGCAACATGTAGAATAGTAAAGAATAGCAGTTTATAATTAACAAGCATGTTGTAGAATTAATGCCCAGAGATCCTTCCTCGACTCCCTACGAGAAAGCAATCCCGGGGCCACATATCCACCACATATCAAGTATCCATTTCTAGTTGTATAAGATCAGGATACAAGTCTGAACGTCGCAGCTCGGGGCTGGACACACTTTCCTGGGTCATGCCCGGCCTCGAAAGATCAACACGTCATAACACTACCTAGGCTCAGCAGAGAGGTCCCCGCCGGTCTACATCCTAAGCACTCCGGGTCGTTGTGTGCAGGGTGGATACCAGCACCGCCTCAGATGGACAGCACGATCCGACCGTGCCACAATGCTAAACTGGACGTCCGACAAAGCTTCGGCTGATACTGCGACATCGAGGCCCATATCTATTCTCGCGTGGTGGTTAGTGCGTAAAGGCGAAAGGCCAATTCAGTACAAATACCCAAACCTGTTAGTGCATTATTAAAAGAAGTGACGGCTGTCGGGACAAGTCCTAAGCTGTCACCCCCTCCTGGCTGATACCGCTAAATAGGCAGCCGCCACCGTCACATCGCACGGGTGCTCTCCGGGCCCGCCCGACTTTCACCAATGTCTCAAGTAAAGTCAAGGTAACCGTGTGTCCAGACATCAAGGGGAAAACCCGAGGAATCACCCCCGGTGGATTCCACTCAATGTAATCATCAAGGTGAACGTAAGAGGGACCACCCTCGAGGTTCACACTTGAGGTGTTGCACGACAGAGCCGTATCGGGAATGGTGAAAGAGGAAATCACCCTCGATGACCACGACCGAATAACTACACTACAGAATTATCATCAGGAGTGCGTTATGAGGGATCACCCTCGGCACTCGATAGTAGCTCTGCAGGGTCGAGCAACAAAAGGGGCGTGATGTGATGTGAGGTGTCAGGCTCTGGTCGTCGATCACGTTGATTGAGTCGTCGATGATGAAGCAGGGGCAACAAGGACAAGGTGGGGTCACTGATGGATCACTAACCAACCTATACTAAGCAGTTTAGGATAAGCAGGTAGGTAACAATAGCAGATACAAAAGCAGGCTATGCATCAGAATAGGAGCAATCAATAACAGTAGCAAAATCTAATGCAAGCATGAGAGAATGTAATGGGCGATATCGGGATGATCAAAGGGGGGCTTGCCTGGAAGCTCCACTGAAAGGGAAGAAGGGTCGTCGTCGACGTAGTCGATCACAGGGGCATCAACAGCGGTCTCGGGGTCTACCGGAGAGAAGAGGGGGAAGAAACAGTAAATATAATGCAAACAGATGCAACACAGATGCATGACGGCGGTAACACGCAGGGCTAGGGGTGTTCTAACACGGTGCTACACGATACCGGCGAAGGGGAAAAACATCCAGGAAGTCTTCCCGGAGTTAGGCATTTTCGGACAGACGAACCAGAGGGGAAAAGTTGGATGTTTGCTATGCTAGGGGCATGTGACAGATGAACGGAGAGCGTATTCCGATTCATCTTGTTGTTCTGAGCAACTTTCATGTATAAAACATTTTCATCCGAGTAACGGATTATTTTCTATGATTTTTCAAAGATTTAACAATATTATGAAAATGTATGGAATTCTATTAATTCGAAAATAAATCAGTAAAAACTTTTGTTACCTAGTGTCATCCTATCCTATGTATATGATAGTGGGGCCAGTACGGTGCTGAGTCAGCGGGGTCAACAGTCAACATTGACTAGGTTGACTGGTCAAAACTGGGTTGTGGGGCCCAGGTGTCATTGGGTCATTTTTTTAACATATTGTTTATTTAGTCTAGTTAGTGGTGGGGCCCATAAGTCATACTCTATGTAGGTACTAATATCTGTTTTAGGTTAGTTAAGTAAGACTAATCCTAGTCTAATGGTCGGCCCGTTTGGTAGTGGCTCAAGCCATTCGTTTGACTAGGCAAACCAGGGGCAGCATGCACGGCACATAGGCCACGACGGCCATGTCCAGGAGCAGCAGCGCTGCCGTAGTATGGAGTAGCCGCAGCGGCAAGGAGCAGCGGCAGTAGCTAAGTAGCAGCACCAGCACAGCCAGCAATAGCAGCGGCAAGGTAGCACCAACAGCAGCGTGGCAATTGCAGGAGCAAGGGAGCTGCCAGCGTAGGCGGCGAGCAGCAGTACAGGAGGCAGCAGCGGCGGCTCGCAGGGGCGGCCAGGAGCGCGGCAACGAGGGGGCGGACGCGTGCGCCTAGGCGCAACCGGGCGCAAGGCAGGGCGCGACCAGGAGCGGCTGCGGGTGCGCTGCGAGGAGCAGAGGCGCGGGGATGGGCAGGCAAGCTTGCGCTCGGACGCAAAGCGTCGGCCATGGCAGCCAGGCTCGCGAGGACGACGATACGGTGACGGATCGAGCAAGGAAAAGAGGGGGATGGGGAGAGGAGCTCACCACGGAGCAGATGGCGTTCTCGGGGAGGCCGGGGACGAGCCGGAGAGGCTCGGGGAGGACTGGAGGAGGCGGAACGACGCGGCGGGACGACGGCGGCCGAAACGGGGAAGATGCCCGATCCGACGGTGACGACCTCCGCGGCTCGAGCTTGCGGGCGAGGACGGTGTGGACGAGCGAGGCGAGGCTCCTGGTAGGTTCTTCCACGGCGGAGAGCTCGTTGGTCGTGGTGACGACGACGCAGCGGCGGTGACAGGAGGCGCTCGGGTGGAGAAGGGCGAGAGGAAAGAGAGGAGTGGATTTGGGGGGAGAAAGGGCGACGAGGGAGAGAGGGGGCAAGTGGGCGAGTGGGAGAGGGGACGTTACAATTCTCCTTCACTACAAGAAATCTCGTCCCGAGATTTAGGAGGTAGACGGAAACAAAGCGGGGTATTCATCACGAAGATGATCCGTGCGATCCCAAGTGGCTTCATCTTTAGAATGATTTGACCACTGAACTTAAAAAAAATTGATATCCCTCAGACGGGTGCGACATTCAGCTTGAACGAGAACGCGGATCAGATGCTCTCTATAAGCGAGATCATCTTGCCGGGGTTGAGATTTACAAGCCAGGTGGTTGTTGCAATATGACTTGCGACTCAGGGCATTGGCTATGACACTAGCCTTGCCACGGGTATAAGAAATACCTAGTCATAGTCTGTAATTGTTTCCATACATCACTGCTGACGGAGATCCAGATCTAGCTGAGTAAACAGATACTACGGACTTTAATGATCAGTGAAGATCTCGCAATGATTACCAAGAAGGAAAAGTCGCCACAACTTCAGTGCAAATTTAACTGCAACAAGTTCAAGGTTATGGATTGGGTATTCTTTTGGAAAGATATCTTGAAATTCCCAAACGACTAGAGTGTTATCAATTCTCCCAAGAGGAGAAGCTTTTAACGCATTCAAGGGATAAATCTGTGCTTCGGCATTTCGAACAAGATGAGCATGGTAGCTTACTATTTCACTTGAAGGATGGAGTAGATGGACGATTTTAGTGTCGCAAATGATTGAAGCGGTGTGTGTTTACCATCATTCAATTTCAACGGGGACGTTGTGACTAACCATGGTGGTTCGACATTGGCCCGCGGAATGCAGCTTGGAATTCCGCCAAGTGATGACAGTTCCAACAGGTAAGGAACGCATGTGGTTGTTCCACCATTGAGCAGCAGGACCTTTCAGGTAATAAACCGTGAAGGTGACATAGTTGAAAGGGGCTATATCAGTAGACTCCAACTCAAAAGTGATGTCATGGAGCCAGTCATCAGCATCAAGGGGCTGAGTTTAGCTGCGGTAGATGACAGGGTTGAGGTGCGCAAAGTAATGCAATGTTACCGGGGCTGGTTGCCGATTCATATTGGGGCGTGGGAAAAGCCATGACCCCTTCCATGAACTGGCGATTCAGCATCAAACTGCTGTATCATTTCGGCCATGTATTTTGGTGGCCACAACCAGCGGATCTAACCATCTTGCTTAAATGCAACAGGGGTAGTTTAGCAAGGGGTGGAGCAAGTGTATGGAGTTATTCAAGATGTAACTTGAACAGTGAGCAAAGGCGCAGTATGTACAAAGAAGTAGTCATTGAAGACATACTGATATATATAGAGCCAATTATACGCTGCTCGTATGAGTTCGGACAAGAGAAACATCCTAGACATACTAGGCGGCACGCATGCACGCAATGGAGGGATACAACAATGGGACATAGCAAAGGCTACATCAACATCGGGGAAAACCTCTGGGACGAGGGATTTGCAAGTGACGATGTAGGGTGCCCTTGATATGAGGATCCCGCGATCAGTGAAAGCAGATCCTGGCCCTCAATTCGAGAAAGGGGTAACACAAACCTCCGGGTGGATGTGATCACGAGAACCTAATGTTAGAGTTAGCAAATCATTTAACCCGAATAGAGGAGAGATCAGAGTCCCAGAGTATAGACGAGGAGTAAAAGATCCTAAAACCACCTAATGGCGACGTGGGCCCGTAAGCCACACAGCCATGTTAGTAGAATAGTTTTTCAAAGACGACTCAACTTCGGCCAAGGAGTTGGAAAGGGGGTTCCTACAGGCAGTCGGCTCTGAAACCAACTTGTGACGCCCCCGACTCGACCGTACACTAATCATGCACGCAAACGTGTACGATCAAGATCAGGGACTCACGGGAGGATATCACAACACAACTCTAAACACAAATTGAAAAGTCATACAAGCTTCATATTACAAGCTAGGGGCCTCGAGGGCTCGAATAGATAGCTCGATACACAAGAGTCAGCGGAAGCAACAATATCTGAGTACAGACATAAGTTAAACAAGTTTTGCCTTAAGAAGGCTAGCACAAACATCAACGATCGAAGAGGCAAGGCCTCCTGCCTGGGACCTCCTAACTACTCCTGGTCGTCGGCGGGCTCCACGTAGTAGTAGGCACCCTCAGGGTGGTAGTAGTTCGACTGGGGTGGCATCTGGCTCCTGGGATCCACCATCTGGTTGCAACAACCAGAAAGAAGAAAGAAGGGGGGAAAAGGGGGAGCAAAGCAACCGTGAGTACTCATCCAAAGTACTCGCAAGCATCAGAACTATACTAAGTATGCATTGGTATCAAATGGAAGGGTTGTATCTGTGGACTGAACTGCAGAATGCCAGAATAGAGGGGAAGGCCTAGCCTATCAAAGACTAGCATCTTCAAGCAGCTCCAAGCATCTTGCAGCATGTAGAATAGTAAAGAATAGCAGTTTATAATTAACAAGCATGTCGTAGAATTAATGCCCAGAGATCCTTCCTCGACTCCCTACGAGAAAGCAATCCCGGGGCCACATATCCATCACATATCAAGTATCCATTTCTAGTTGTATAAGATCAGGATACAAGTCTGAACGTCCATTACCATGGACACGGTATTCGAATATATATCTTCCCTGCAGGGGTGCATCATGTTTTCCAACACGCTCGATCACTCTGGCCGGACACACTTTCTTGGGTCATGCCCGGCCTCGGAAGATCAACACGTCGCAACCCTACCTAGGCTCAGCAGAGAGGTCCCCGCGGTCTACATCCTAAGCACTCCGGGTCGTTGTGTGCAGGGTGGATACCAGCACCGCCTCGGATGGCCAGCACGATCCGACCGTGCCACAATGCTGGACTGGACGTCTGACAAAGCTTCGACTGATACTGCGATGTCGAGGCCCATATCTATTCTCGCATGGTGGTTAGTGCATAAAGGCCAAAGGCCAATTCAGAACAAATACCCAAACCTGTTAGTGCATTATTAAAAGAAGTGACGGCTGTCGGGACAAGTCTGGAGCTATCACCCTCTCCTGGGTGATACCGCTAAACAGCCAGCCGCCACAGTCACATCGCACGGGTGCTCTCCGGGCCCGCCCGACTTTCACCAATGTCTCAAGTAAAGTCAAGGTAACCGTGTGTCCAGAAATCAAGGGGAAAACCCGAGGAATCACCCCCGGTGGATTCCACTCAAGGTAATCATCAAGGTGAACGTAAGAGGGACCACCCTCGAGGTTCACACTTGAGGTGTTGCACGACAGAGCTATATCGGGAATGGTGAAAGAGGAAATCACCCTCGATGACCACGATCGAATAGCTACACTACAGAATTATCATCAGGAGTGCGTTATGAGGGATCACCCTCGGCACTCGATAGTAGCTCTACAGGGTCGAGCAACAAAAGGGGTGTGATGTGATGTGAGGTGTCGGGCTCTGGTCGTCTATCACGTTGATCGAGTCATCGATGATGAAGCAGGGGCAACAAGGACAAGGTGGGGTCACTGATGGATCACTAACCAACCTATACTAAGCAGTTTAGGATAAGCAGGTAGGTAACAATAGCAGATACAAAAGCAGGCTATGCATCAGAATAGGAGTAATCAATAACAGTAGCAAAATCTAATGCAAGCATGAGAGAATGGGTGATATTGGGATGATCAAAGCGGGGCTTGCCTGGAAGCTCCACTAAAAGGGAAGAAGGGTCATTGTCGACGTAGTCAATCACAGGGGCATCAGCGGCGGTCTCGGGGTCTACCGGAGAGAAGAGGGGGAAGAAACAGTAAATATAATGCAAATAGATGCAACACAGATGCATGACAGCGGTAACACGCAGGGCTAGGGGTGTTCTAACGCGGTGCTACACGATACCGGCGAAGGGGAAAAACATCCGGGAAGTTTTCTCGGAGTTAGGCATTTTCGGACAGACGAACCAGAGGGGAAAAGTTGGATGTTCGCTATGCTAGGGGCATGTGACAGATGAACGGAGAGCGTATTCCGATTCATCTTGTTGTTCTGAGCAACTTTCATGTATAAAACATTTTCATCCGAGTAACGGATTATTTTCTATGATTTTTCAAAGATTTAACAATATTCTGAAAATTTATGGAATTCTATTAATTCAAAAATAAATTAGCAAAAACTTTTGTTACCTAGTGTCATCCTAGCCTATGTATATGAAAGTGGGCCCAGTACGGTGCTGAGCCAGCGGGGTCAACAGTCAACATTGACTGGGTTGACTGGTCAAAACTGGGTTGTGGGGCCCAGGTGTCATTGTGGGGCCCACATGTCCTTGCCATTTTCAAACGACATATACGAATCCACAATGGAATCATCCAGAACACTCAGAAGAGCGCCTTTAAAGAGAGTATCGATCTTCTCAAAAGCTTCCAGTTGTGCTGGATTAAGATCGCCCTCAGGCTTGCCCTTGGTGGCGTCATAGCAGCCCATGGTTTGAAACCAGTAGACTGCTCTCGTGCGCCACCTCTTATATTGTGCCCCTTAAAGGCAGGCAGCTTCAGATGTGCAGCAAAACCACTCGGAGTAAATTGCCTATAATCAGGTTTTTGGATTGTTGGAAATATGAGCAAATTACTACGAGATTTAATCCGAATAAACAGAAGATAAATCATGACTACAGTAGCAGAGATTAAACTAATCATGCGAACTAGCATAGCAGATGAACAGATCACATCTAGGGCACATACTAGAAACATGAATTCTACCACGATCTCGAACAGGAAGGATAGAATCACATACGGTGCAGCACCGCCGGCGTTGACGTTGTCACCCATGTCGTCGAGGATGAGGTTGCCGAGGTCGGGGAAGAAGTCATCGTTCACGAAGTCATCGCTGCCAGCAGTCGCGCGAGTGCGCTCCCCAAAAACCTGATCGCCCCTCTCCCGTACAGGATCACGAGAGGCGGGGTTCCGGAGGCCTGCTGTCCCTTCTCCCGGTGCACGCCGAAAGGAGGGATGGAGAAGACTTGCTTGGCGGCGCAATGATTTGGAATGGTGGTGAGAAACCATACGAAGCGACGGCTAGGGTAGACGTCTGACTGAGTATATAGTGCGGGCCAGGTAGGTCGTGGGAGTAAACCCCACGTCTGAGTCGTCACGATCCAAAAGAATCGGAAATGGTTCAGTAATTAATGCGTCTGTTAATTATTAATTAATGACTCATTAATTTTTCCCGTGCAGCAAAAATATAGACAACGTGCATAGCTCTGTCCTCGGCCCGGCTCAATCCCGCAACCCGCGATGCGTCGTGACGAGGCGTGGCGTGGCGAGGCGAGCGAGGAGGAGGAGCGCGCGTGTAGGTCTCCTCTTCTCATGCTCATACGAGTGGTAGAAGAGCTCACCTTATAAAGAGGTGCAACTCTCTCTCAACTTATGAGGTGGGACTAAACTTTAGCCTCACTCACTCCACTCACATGTGTGCATGAATGGGCCAAGAGAATTTCAGAATTTTAGTTGGGCTTTGGGCCAAAGGCCTACTAGCAAAATTCCAACAATCCCCCACAAAGTCCCATTGGCACATCTCATCATTTAGTTCCAAAACATTGTTTATATACCGGTGCTTAGTGGAGACTGTGAAGTTGAACTTCCACTTAGAGATTTATGCTACACTAGATCACAACTTGAATAGTGGACTATGCCTTGAACTACAAGTTTTCTGCGAGACTAGTTTCACACAAATTCTTGACCGATACTGGGCTGCCGCAAGGCTTCCCCGCGGGTGGAGCGTATACGTCATACTCCAGGGCCTTTCATGAATTTATTAGAGAACACCCAATTCTCACAGACTGTGACG
The DNA here is from genome assembly GCF_002575655.3 of Aegilops tauschii subsp. strangulata. Classification (NCBI taxonomy): domain Eukaryota; kingdom Viridiplantae; phylum Streptophyta; class Magnoliopsida; order Poales; family Poaceae; genus Aegilops; species Aegilops tauschii. The sequence goes on along the minus strand of NC_053036.3, from coordinate 538,804,420 downwards.
TTTAACAGTCAAATTCATATAGGTGTGTTCCTCAGGAGATGTTCTGCAGGACAACATCTCTGCTTGGAACACATTAAGATAAGTATCAACCTGCCATGCAGATCAGGAGAGTATTGCATCTTCACGGAGTGGGATAATTATTATAGGGATACTCTCCTCTCAGCTGACCAACAGCTTGTCTCCCACTTCTACTTCACGGGATCTCCGATCACATAGAGTGGGTTACCACTATGGACAACTCATGCGGTGGGTCTCAGACCCATCTCCATCGATGCATTATCTATCACATTACGTGATAGACCCTTTGTGAAGGGATCTGCCAAATTTTTCAACGTATGGATATAATCCAACATAATAACTCTGGAGTTCCTCAATTTTCTGACAGATTTTAGTCTCCTCTTCACATGCCTTGAGGACTTCATATTGTCCTTAGAACTGTTTATCTTGACGATCACAGTTTGATTATCACAGTTCATCAGGATAGGGGGTATTGGTTTTTCAACCATAGGCAAGTCCATCAAGAGCTCACGAAGCCACTCTGCTTCAACAGTGGCAGTGTCTAATGCTGTGAGTTCTGCTTCCATAGTTGACCTCGTTAAGATGGTCTGCTTGCAAGACTTCCAGGAAACAACGCCACCACCAAGTGTAAAAACATAACCACTTGTGGCCTTAATCTCATTAGCATCAGATATCCAGTTTGAATCACTATAACCCTCTAGTACCCTTGGATACCCGGTGTAGTGAATCCCATAGCTCGCAGTGCCTTTCAAATAGCGCATAACTCTCTCAAGCGCATGCCAATGATCATCTCCCAGTTTTGACACAAACCGACTCAGCTTGCTAACAGCAAACGAGATGTTAGGCCTCGTGGCACTCGCCGAATACATAAGCGAGCCAATAATCTGAGAATACCTCAGTTGATCTCTAGCAATCCGTCGATTCTTTCGAAGCAACACACTAGCATCATATGGAGTTGGAGAAGGCGTGCAGTCGCTATACCCAAAACGACTCAAGACCTTTTCCACATAGTGAGACTGAAGCAGTGTGATCCCACCATTCTCATCTCTCAACAGCTTGATGTTTAAGATAACATAAGCTACTCCTAGATCCTTCATCTCAAAACAGCGAGATAAGAAATCCTTAACCTCCTTGATTAAATCAAGTTTGGTTCCAAAGATCAATATGTCGTCGACATACAGACAAAGAATAACTCCTTCGCCCCCACCATGGCGATAGTACACACACTTGTCACCATCATTTACTACAAAGCCGGCAGCAGTTAATGTTCTTTCGAACTTCTCATGCCACTCCTTAGGAGCTTGTTTAAGGCCATATAAAGACTTTAATAACTTGCACACCTTTCCTTCCTGACCAGGTACTACAAAACCATCTGGCTGATCCATGTAAATCTCCTCCTTCAACTCTCCATTGAGGAAAGCCGTCTTAACGTCCATTTGATGAACGAGAAGACCATGTGAGGCAGCCAGTGATAGTAGCACCCGAATTGTGGTCAGTGTAGCCACGGGTGAGTAAGTATCAAAGAAGTCTTCACCTTCTTTCTGGGTATAACCCTTAGCCACAAGTCGTGCCTTGTACTTTTCAATCGTACCATCAGGTCTAAGCTTCTTATTGAACACCCACTTACATCCTACAAGTTTGCACCCATAAGGACGATCAGTGATCTCCCAGGTTCCGTTAGCTAAGATGGAATCCATCTCGCTACGAACGGCTTCCTTCCAGTAGTCAGCATCAGGAGATGCATAGGCTTCTGAAATAGTCCTGGGTGTGTCATCCACAAGGTACACAATGAAATCATCACCAAAGGACTTTGCAGTCCTCTGTCTCTTACTCCTCACGGGAGTTCCATTATAACCCTCAATAGGATTCTCAACGTGTTCCATCGCAATGGTGGGTTCTGGAATTACAGCAAATTCCTCACTAGATGGGGTAGGTATCTCCTGGTTTGATGAACTCGACATATCCTTCATAGGAAATATGTCCTCAAAGAAAGTCGCATCATTCGACTCCATAATCGTACCAACATGCATGTCGGATACCTCAAATTTTATTATCAAAAATCTATAGCCAACGGTATGAAAAGCATAGCCCATAAGAACACAATCCACGGTTTTTGGTCCAAGCTTGCACTTCTTGGGAATTGGTATATTGACTTTCGCCAAACAACCCCAAGTACGTAGGTAAGAGAGTTTCAATCTTTTCCTTTCCCATTCCTCAAATGGAGTCATGGTCTTATGCTTTGTGGGAACTCGGTTTAGGACATGACACGCAGTCATGAGCGTCTCCCCCCACCATTCCTTGGAAAGACCTCATGTGTCTAACATGGTGTTAACCATATGAGTTAGAGTTCGGTTCTTTCTTTCGGCTACCCCATTTGACTGAGGTGAGTAGGGAGGCGTCCTGTCTCCGTCGTCTACTTTTCCAAACACTTTTGCCCTTGTTTTGGACTCTAACTTGCATGGTTTGAATGGAACTAACCCGGACTGACGCTGTTTTCAGCAGAATTGCCATGGTGTTATTTATGTGCAGAAACAAAAGTTCTCGGAATGACCTGAAACTCCATGGAACTTATTTTTGGAAAATAATACTGGAAGAAGAATCCACGCCAGGGGGGCCTCCACCTGTCCACGAGGGTGGGGGGCGCGCCTGGCCCCCTGGGCGCGCCCCCCTGCCTCGTGGGGCCCCTGACGCTCCACCGACCTCAACTCCAACTCCATATATTCGTGTTCGGGGAGAAAAAAAATAAGAGAGAAGGATTCATCGCGTTTTACGATATGGAGCCGCCGCCAAGCCCTAAAACCTCTCGGGAGGTCTAATCTGGAGTCCGTTCGGGGCTCCGGAGAGGGGAATCCGTCGCCATCATCATCATCAACCATCCTCCATCACCAATTTCATGATGCTCACCGCTGTGCGTGAGTAATTCCATCGTAGGCTTGCTGGACGGTGATGGGTTGGATGAGATCTATCATGTAATCGAGTTAGTTTTGTTAGGGTTTGATCCCTAGTATCCACTATGTTCTGAGATTGATGTTGCTATGACTTTGCTATGCTTAATGCTTGTCACTAGGGCCCGAGTGCCATGATTTCAGATCTGAACCTATTATGTTTTCACGAATATATGTGAGTTCTTGATCCTATCTTGCAAGTCTATAGTCACCTACTATGTGTTATGATCCGGCAACCCCGAAGTGACAATAATCGGGACCACTCCGGTGATGACCATAGTTTGAGGAGTTCATGTATTCACTATGTGTTAATACTTTGGTACGGTACTCTATTAAAAGGAGGCCTTAATATCCCTTAGTTTCTGCTAGGACCCCGCTGCCACGGGAGGGTAGGACAAAAGATGTCATGCAAGTTCTTTTCCATAAGCACGTATGACTATACTCGGAATACATGCCTACATTACATTGATGAATTGGAGCTAGTTCTGTGTCACCCTATGTTATGACTGTTACATGATGAACCGCATCCGGTATAATTCTCCATCACCGATCCAATGCCTACGAGCTTTTCACATACTGTTCTCGCTTATTTACTTTTCCGTTGCTACTGTTACAATCACTACAAAACACCAAAAATATTACTTTTGCTACTGTTACTTTTGTTACCGTTACCACTACTATCATATTACTTTGCTACTAAATACTTTGCTGTAGATACTAAGTTATCCAGGTGTGGTTGAATTGACAACTCAACTGCTAATACTTGAGAATATTCTTTGGCTCCCCTTGTGTCGAATCAATAAATTTGGGTTGAATACTCTACCCTCGAAAACTGTTGCAATCCCCTATACTTGTGGGTTATCAAGACTATTTTCTGGCGCCGTTGCCGGGGAGCATAGCTCTATTCTTTGAGTCACTTGGGATTTATATCTTCTGGTCACTATGAAGAACTTGAAAGACGCAAAAACAAAAATTTATCCCTCAACTACGAGGGGAGGTAAGGAACTGCCATCTAGCTCTGCACTTGATTCACCTTCTGTTTTGAGTAAGCTTGCGACACCTAAACCTGCTTCTACTATTCATTCTGATATGTCGCATGTTATTGATGATGCCACTTCTGCTATGCATGATACTTATGATGAAACTACTTCTATGCCTGATACTACTGTGCCACTTGGTGAATTTCTTGATGAACAACTTGCTAGGGCTAGAGAGAATGAAATTATTGAAACTGATAATATTGAAGATAGTGATGATGAAGACTCTCCCCCTAATAAATATGAATTACCTGTTGTGCCTGAGGGTTATGTTCTGGATGAAGAATCTGCTAGAGCCATTCTTGCTTGCAATGATAGAAGTGATCTTAAGAAATTATTAGCTAAATGGAAGCAGCGATCTCTTAATGCTAGAATGAAACCTGACCCTGCTTTTGCTACTTCACCTATCTATGTTACTGATAAGGATTATGAATTCTCTGTTGATCCTGATATAATTACTTTGGTTGAATCTGATCCATTTTATGGCTATGAATCTGAAACTGTTGTGGCACATCTTACTAAATTAAATGATATAGCCACCCTGTTCACTAATGATGAGAGAACCCGCTACCTTTATATCCTTAAAATATTTCCGTTCTCATTAAAGGGTGATGCTAAGATATGGTTTAATTCTCTTGATCCTGGTTGTGTGCGTAGTCCCCAGGATATGATTTATTACTTCTCTGCTAAATATTTCCCTGCTCATAAGAAACAAGCTGCTTTAAGGGACATATATAATTTTGTGCAAATTGAAGAAGAGAGTCTCCCACAAGCTTGGGGGAGGCTTCTCCAATTACTTAATGCTATGCATGATCATCCTCTTAATAAAAATGAAATACTTGATATCTTTTATAATGGACTAACCGATGCTTCCAGAGATTACCTGGATAGTTGTGCTGGTTCTGTTTTCAAGGAAAGAACAGCGGATGAAGCTGAAATTTTATTGAATAATATGTTGACAAATGAAAATAATTGGACACTTCCTGAGCCAACTCCTGAGCCTATTCCTAAACCAACTCCGAAGAAGAGGGGTGTTCTATTTCTCAGTCCTGAAGATATGCAAGAGGCAAAGAAATCTATGAAAGAAAAAGGTATTAAAGCTGAAGATGTTAAGAATTTACCTCCTATTGAAGAAATACATGGTCTTAATTTACCGCCTGTTGAAGAAACATATGATCTTAATCCTTCACCTATTGAAGAAACTCACGGTCTTGAAAACTGACACAGGTAGTAAAGGTAAATTCTCTCTATAGATATGATAAAGCTGAAATCCCTCCTACTAAAATTGCTAGCCATTGTCTGGATGAGTTTGATAACTTTATGGTTAAGCAAGAAGACTTCAATGCTTATTTTGGTAGACAACTAAAACAAAATGCTTATACGATTGAACACTTGAGTAATTACATGGCTAATGTTAAAGGTGAACTTAAACTCATTAGTAAACATGCTTCTATGGTTACCACTCAAGTAGAACAAGTACTTAAAGCTCAAAATGATTTGCTCAATGAATTAAATAGTAAGAATAATGATTATGCTGTTAGAGTGGCTACTAGAACTGGTAAAATGACTCAGGAACCTTTGTATCCTGAAGTCCATCCTAAGAGAATTGAGCAAGATTCTCAGAGAAATAATATAGATGCACCTAGTCCTTCTAAAAAGAAGAAAAAGAAAAATGATAGGACTTTGCATGCTTCTAGTGAACCTATTGCTGAAACACCTGAGAATCAAAATGATATTTCTATTTCTGATGCTGAAACACAATCTGGTAACGAACATGAGTCTAGTGATAATATTAATAAAGATGTTCATGATGATGCTCAACCTAGCAATGATAATGATGTAGAAATTGAACCTGCAGTTGATCTTGATAACCCACAATCAAAGAATCAATGTTATGATAAGAGAGACTTTGTTGCTAGGAAGCACGGTAAAGAAAGAGAACCATGGGTTCAGAAACCCATGCCTTTTCCTCCCAAACCATCCAAGAAAAAGGATGATGAGGATTTTGAGTGCTTTGCTGAAATGATTAGACCTATCTTTTTGCGTATGCGATTAATTGATATGCTCAAAACGAATCCTTATGCTAAGTATATGAAGGACATTATCACAAATAAAAGAAAGATACCGGAAGCTGAAATTTCCACCATGCTTGCTAATTATACTTTTAAGGGTGGAATACCAAAGAAACTTGGAGATCCAGGAGTACCCACTATACCATGCTCCATTAAAAGAAATTATGTTAAAACTGCTTTATGTGATCTTAGAGCCGGTGTTAGTGTTATGCCTCTCTCTTTATATCGTAGACTTGATTTGAATAAGTTGAAACCTACTGAAATATCTTTACACATGGCTGATAAATCAACTGCTATACCTGTCGGTATTTGTGAGGATGTGCCTGTTGTGGCTGCAAACGTTACTATTTTAACAGACTTTGTTATTCTTGATATTCCCGAGGACGATAGTATGTCTATTATTCTTGGAAGACCCTTTTTGAATACTGCAGGGGCTGTTATTGATTGCAACAAAGGCAATGTCACTTTTCACGTTAATGGTAATGAGCATACGGTACACTTTCCGAGGAAACAACCTCCAGTTCATAGTATCAACTCTATTGGAAAAATTCCATCGATTATTTTTGGAGGTTTTGAATTTCCTCTTCCTACTGTCAAGAAGAAATATGATATTCTTATTATTGGGGATGTGCATATCCCCGTTGAGGTAACATAGTGTTATTCGAAATTTCTCCGGTTCCATGTTATTCGGAATGGGTTTGTTAACAAGACCTGATCAACCTTGTTAGTGGATTCCTTTTGATGAGCATGAGATGGATGAAACTAGAAAGCACAACCTTCTGTACCCTCCTTTTACTTTCTGTTATTTAGTTGAAATAAAGCAAAAATAGTATTTATCTGTCTGTTTTCTGAATTATCCGTGCAATATAAAAATACCCCGAAAATAAAAGTTCTCCAAATGCCCTAAAAATGGAATATGATTTTTTCTGGAATATTTGAGAATATCTGGCACTGAGAACACAGCAGGGGGAGCAAGCACCTGGCCACGAGGGTCCAGGGCGCGCCCACCCCCCTGGGCGCGCCCCCTGCCTCATGGGCCCACGGTGGCCCCCCTCCACTTATGCCAGCCACCACACACTTCTTCTTCCTCCCAAAAAAAATCACCATCCAGCTCAAGCACGAGTTCTAGCTCATTTTGCTACGATTTTTGATCTCCTTGCTCAAAGCACCTCTCACAAAACTGCTTGGGGAGATTGTTCCTTGGTATGTGACTCCTCCATTGGTCCAATTAGTTTTTGTTCTAGTGCTTTATTCATTGCAAATTTGTGCTGCCTAGGTGACCATGTTCTTGAGCTTGCATGTCAAATTTATATGGTTCCAAGTAGTTCTAATGCATGATATAGGCTCTAGGCACTTGTAGGAGTAGTTTCTATCAATTTTGTGGAGCTTGGTTCTCTTTTATTTGAAGTTACTAAAAATTTCAGAAATTTTTCAGAGGAAGAAATATGCTTAGGAAAATTTACCAAGGTGGTCCTTCAAGGAAGCAAGGACCTAGGCTCGCAATACGCGATGCCGATGATGAGCCACCAAGGAACGCTCCAGTGCGGCCTTGTGAATGGCCTTCAGAAGGCTTTATGGATCGAGCGGGAATCAAGGAAGAATTTAACGCGTATTTGCGTAATGCTGATCTTGTGAGCTTCGAGGGAGAAAAGTGCAGCCAGTACCACTATCTCACTAGTTCATTTGTGAGGAGGTTTGAATATTCATCTTCACATAATTCTCAAACTGTCCTATTTGATCTCTATGAAAAATCTTACACTATGGACTTAGAGGATTTTACCACTGCTTGCAAACTTCCACAATGGGGTAGTACTAGTGAACCCCGCAAATCTGAATTTAGAGAATTTCTTGCTAGTATAACTGTGGGGGAATCTAGAGATATAGCACAAGCTACCATAGGGAGCATTCATTTTCCTGCTATACATTATTTTGCTCTCTTCATAGGTAGGTGCATAAATGGTAAGGATGAAGCATGTCACATGTGTGTCCCCGACCTCAGTATTCTTAGGAGCGCTGTGTTAGGAGATAAATCTTATAATTTGGGAGCCATTGTTGCACGAAGGTTGCATCATAATAGATTTAATGGAGATTTCTTTGGTGGAATTTATGCAACTCGTTTAGCTAATTTTCTTGGTGTAGACATACATGAGGATGATATTGAGTTGCCTCCTACTTATTTAGATTATGAGGCTATGGTTCGTCATCAGTTTATTGAGAGAAATGAACAACCTCTCCAGTACCGACTAATCTTTGATAGACGACGCACCTATCGAGTCGCTCTTCCTGCTTCTGCTTTCTTTGACTTTCAGGCAAAAGGGAGACATTTTATAACCAGAGAGGAGGCGGATGAGTATAAGAGGAGGGCTGAGATAGCTCGCCTCCAAGCTGCACCACACGATGCAATGACCGCTGCATCTCAGTACGACCCCAACTACAACTATGGATATCCGCCAGGCCACCCGTGGCAATAAACCAACTTAGGCCAAAAGCCTAAGCTTGGGGGAGTACGTATTTCTCACCGACATTACATTCATGTTCACACACTCATTGCTAGTTGTCGGTGCTCATACTCTTTCACTGTAATATTCATGCTAGTTTATTTTCCTTTTTGTTGCTTTCTTCTTGTGTGTTTAATAAACCTTAAGAAAAACAAAAAAATTAGTGTAGCTTTAGCTAGTTTACCTTTCTTGCTGTAGTAGTAATAATTAAAAAGAAAACCCAAAAAGATTTCTCGTTCTTCTTTTGCTTGTTGGGAGCTTTCCCGTGTAAATAGTTTTATTTCTTTTCTTTTCTTTGGGGGTCGATAGGAGAAGACCATAATTAAATTGTTGAGGTGTCTCTTATATGCATTATTGTTGATTTAACCAAGAGCCCATATTGCCTTGTCTTCTCCTGCTTATTGAATGCTCGCAGATTCCAGCTTAGTCCAAATGCACGTGCACTCTTATTATTTTCACATCATTCGGTCGTGCAAGTGAAAGACAATAATGACGATATATGATGGACTGATTGAGATGAGAGAAGCTGGTATGAACTCGACCTCTCTTGTTTTTGTAAATATGATTAGTTCATCGTTCCTGATTCAGCCTATTATGAAGAAACATGTTTGCAATGACAATTAGAGATTATAGTTGCTCGTGCCATGCTTGATTAGCTATGAGTTATAATGGTTTACCTTGCGTGCCAACATGCTATTAAAATGGCTGTGATGTGGTATGATGGGGTGGTATCCTCCTTTGAATGATTTAAGTGACTCGACTTGGCACATGTTCACACATGTAGTTGAAACAAATCAACATAGCCTTCACGATATTTATGTTCATGGTGGATTATATCCTACTCATGCTTGCACTCAATGTTTATTAATTTTTATGCATGTTCATGACTGTTGTCGCTCTCTAGTTGGTCGCTTCCCAGTCTTTTGCTAGCCTTCACCTGTCCTAAGCGGGAATACTGCTTGTGCATCCAATCCCTTAAACCCCAAAGTTATTCCATATGAGTCCACTATACCTTCCTATATGCGGTATCTACCTGCCGTTCCAAGTAAATTTGTATGTGCCAAACTCTAAACCTTCAAATGAAATTCTGTTTTGTATGCTAGAATAGCTCATGTATCAACTAGGGTTGTCCTTATCTTCCATGTTAGGCGGGTTATTCTCAAGAGGAGTGGACTCCGCTCCTCACTCACGAGAAAATGGCTGGTCAGCGGGATGCCCAGTCCCATGCTTTATGCAAACTAAATCAAAATAGTTGCAAACAAAACTCCCCCGGGACTATTGTTAGTTGGAGGCACTCGTTGTTTCGAGCAAGCCATGGGTTGATGCTTGTTGGTGGAGGGGGAGTATAAACTTTACCATTCTGTTTGGGAACCGCCTATAATGTGTGTAGCATGGAAGATATCGCCATCTCTTGGTTGTTATGTTGACAATGAAAGTATGTCGCTCAAAATATTATTTATCTCTATTTTAAAATCGAGCTCTGGCACCTCTACAAATCCCTGCTTCCCTCTGCGAAGGGCCTATCTATTTACTTTTATGTCGAGTCATCACCCTCTTATTAAAAAGCACTAGCTGGAGAGCGCTGCTGTCATTTGCATCCATTATTATTAATTTATGTTGGGTATGACTATGACTGGATCTCTTATACCATGAATTACAATGTCTAGTCAGTCCTTGATCTTTAAAGGTGCTCTGCATTTATGTTTTGCGGTCTCAGAAAGGGCTAGCGAGATACCATCCTGTTATATCATATTATGATTGTTTTGAGAAAGTGTTGTCATCCGAGATTTATTATTATTGCTCGCTAGTTGATTATGCCATTGATATGACTAAACATTAGACCTAAGAGTTATTGTGAATATGGTTAGTTCATAATCTTTGCTGAAAACTTGAATGCTGGCTTTACATATTTACAACAACAAGAGCAAACAGAGTTTGTAAAAGTTTTTCTTTATCACTTTCAGTCTCTCAACTGAATTGCTTGAGGACAAGCAAAGGTTTAAGCTTGGGGGAGTTGATGCGTCTCCGTCGTATCTACTTTTCCAAACACTTTTGCCCTTGTTTTGGACTGTAACTTGCATGATTTGAATGGAACTAACCCGGACTAACGCTGTTTTCAGCAGAATTGCCATGGTATTATTTATGTGCAGAAACAAAAGTTCTCGGAATGACCTGAAACTCCATGGAACTTATTTTTGGAAAATAATAAAATACTGGAAGAAGAATCCACGTCAGGGGGGCCTCCACCTGTCCACGAGGGTGGGGGGTGCGCCTGCCCCCTGGGCGCGCCCCCTGCCTCGTGGGCCCCCTGACGCTCCACCGACCTCAACTCCAACTCCATATATTCATGTTCGGGGAGAAAAAATAAGAGAGAAGGATTCATTGCGTTTTACGATACGGAGCCACCGCCAAGCCCTGAAACCTCTCGGGAGGGCTGATCTGGAGTCCGTTCGGGGCTCCGGAGAGGGGAATCCATCGCCATCGTCATCATCAACCATCCTCCACCACCAATATCATGATGCTCACCGTCGTGCGTGAGTAATTCCATCGTAGGCTTGCTGGACGGTGATGGGTTGGATGAGATCTATCATGTAATCGAGTTAGTTTTGTTAGGGTTTGATCCCTAGTATCCACTATGTTCTGAGATTGATGTTGCTATGACTTTGCTATGCTTAATGCTTGTCACTAGGGCCCGAGTGCCATGATTTCAGATCTGAACCTATTATGTTTTCACGAATATATGTGAGTTCTTGATCCTATCTTGCAAGTCTATAGTCACCTACTATGTGTTATGATCCGACAACCCCGAAGTGACAATAATTGGGACCACTCCCGGTGATGACCATAGTTTGAGGAGTTCATGTATTCACTATGTGTTAATGCTTTGGTCCGGTACTCTATTAAAAGGAGGCCTTAATATCCCTTAGTTTCCGCTAGGACCCCGCTGCCACGGGAGGGTAGGACAAAAGATGTCATGCAAGTTCTTTTCCATAAGCACGTATGACTATACTCGGAATACATGCCTACATTACATTGATGAATTGGAGCTAGTTCTGTGTCACCCTATGTTATGACTGTTACATGATGAACCGCATCCGGCATAATTCTCCATCACCGATCCAATGCCTATGAGCTTTTCACATACCGTTCTCGATTATTTACTTTTCCGTTGCTACTGTTACAATCACTACAAAACACCAAAAATATTACTTTTGCTACTGTTACTTTTGTTACCGTTACCACTACTATCATATTACTTTGCTACTAAATACTTTGCTGCAGATACTAAGTTATCCAGGTGTGGTTGAATTGACAACTCAACTACTAATACTTGAGAATATTCTTTGGCTCCCCTTGTGTCGAATCAATAAATTTGGGTTGAATACTCTACCCTCGAAAATTGTTGCGATCCCCTATACTTGTGGGTTATCAGGAGGCATCCTCTCATGGATTATACCATGTTCGCACAAAACAGATCAATTCATTGGAAAAATACTCTCCACCACGATCGGACCTAAGCCGTTTAATTTTTTGATCAAGTTGGTTCTCTGCCTCAGCTTTATAGTTTTTGAAGAAAGTTAAAGCCTCATCTTTTGATTTCAGAAGATACACATAACAATATCTAGTGGAATCATCAATCAACTTCATGAAGTATCTCTTTCTACCTTTTGTCAACACGCCATTCATCTCACAAAGATCCGAATGCATAAGCTCTAGTGGCGCCAATTCTCTTGCCTCTGCAGTCTTATGGGACTTGCGAGGTTGCTTAGCTTGCACACATACTTGGCACTTAGAGCCTTTGACAATAGAGATTTTCAGAATTAATTTCATATTGGCTAGCCGCGTCATGCAACCAAAGTTAATGTGACAAAGTCGTGAATGCCAAATATCAGACTCATTATTGTGGCAAACATTATTAATAACTTTAGTGCAGATATCTGACAAAGACAGGCGGAACAAGCCTGTGCTCTCATAGCCTTTTCCAATAAATTGTCCATACTTAGAAATTACAACTTTATTGGATTCAAAAACCAACTTAAAACCATCTCGACATAAACAGGAACCGCTGACGAGATTTTTATTGATGGACGGCACATGATGAACGTTCTTCAGACGCACGGTCTTCCCCGAAGTAAACTTCAGATCGACCGTACCAACACCTCGACCGAGGCATGTGACCCGTTCCCCATCAGCACGGGAGAAGTCCCTGTGGCCTGGAAGAAGAAAACATGGAGGCGTCGGCACAAACATATACATTGGCACCGGTGTCAATTAACCAATCAGGGGATTGAAATACTGAAAGGATGGTAGGAAAAATATCGTGCCCTGATTCCTTCATATCAGTATCACCGATGACAACATTAGCAGACTTGCCGCTCTTCTCATGTTCGCGCTCCTCAAAGCGGTTAGGACACTTCGGAGCCCAGTGATTAGGATCACTGCAGACATGGAAAAGTCCCTTCCCCTTCTTATGAGAATTCTTCTTGAAGTTGGTAGAATGTGATGGCTTGTTCTTTGTATCAAACTTGCCTTTGGCCTGAGTTTTGTTCTTGTTGTTTTTGAACTTGTTGGGCTAGAAGTTCTTCTTCTGTACCATGTGGGCACTAGAAGCTCCCTCAGCAACTCGAGCACGTGTGTCGTTTGCTCCCGCCTTCTCTTCAACATCAAGAGTACCAATGAGATCCGCAATGGAAAACTCTTGTCTCTTGTGTTTCAGGGAAGTAGAAAATTGTTCCACGAAGGTGGAAGCTTGGCAATGATGCCTCTGACAACAAATTTGTCCGGCAATACACACTTGAAGTACTCAAGTTCTTTTGCGAGCGACTGTATCTCATGAGCCTGCTGTACAATAGAGCGCTCATCAGTCATCTTGTAGTCATAGAATTGCTCCATGACGTATAACTCACTGCCAGCGTCCAAGGCACTAAACTTGGCCTCGAGCGCAGCCCACATGTCCTTGCCATTTTCAAACGACATATACGAATCCACAATGGAATCATCCAAAACACTCAGAAGAGTGCCTTTAAAGAGAGTATCGATCTTCTCAAAAGCTTCCAGTTGTGCTGGATTAAAATTGCCCTCAGGCTTGCCCTTGGCGGCGTCATAGCAGCCCATGGTCTGAAACCAGTAGACTGCTCTCGTGGGCCACCTCTTATATTGCGCCCCCTTAAAGGCAGGCGGCTTCAGATGCGCAGCAAAACCACTCGGAGTAAATTGCCTATAATCAGGTTTTTGGATTGTTGGAAATATGAGCAAATTACTAAGAGATTTAATTCGAATAAACAGAAGATAAATCATGACTACAGTAGCAGAGATTAAACTAATCATGCGAACTAGCATAGCAGATGAACAAATCACATCTGGGGCACATACTAGAAACATAAATTCTACCACGATCTCGAACAGGAAGGATAGAATCACATACGGTGCAGCACCGCCGGCATTGACGTTGTCGCCCATGTCATCGAGGATGAGGTTGCCGAGGTCGGGGAAGAAGTCGTCGTTCGCGAAGTCGTCGCTGCCAGCAGTCGCGCGAGTGCACTCCCCAAAAACTTGATCGCCCCTCTCCCGTACAGGATCACGAGAGGCGGGGTTCCGGAGGCCTTCTGTCCCTTCTCCCGGTGCACGCCGAAAGGAGGGATGGAGAAGACTTGCTTGGCGGCGCAATGATCTGGAACGGTGGTGAGAAACCATACGAAGCGGCGGCGGCTAGGGTAGACGTCTGACTGACTATATAGTGCGGGCCGGGTAGGTCGTGGGAGTAAACCCCACGTCCAAGTCATCACGATCCAAAAGAATCGGAAATGGTTCAGTAATTAATGACTCATTAATTTTCCCGTGCAGCAAAAATATAGACAACGTGCATAGCTCTGTCCTCGGCTCGGCTCAATCCCGCAACCCGCAACCCGCGGCACGGCGCGGCGCGTCGTGACGAGGCCTGGCGTGGCGTGGCGTGGCGAGGCAAGCAAGGAGGAGGAGCGCGCGTGTAGGTCTCCTCTTCTCATGCTCATACAAGTGATAGAAGAGCTCACCTTATAAAGAGGTGCAACTCTCTCTCAACTTATGAGGTGGGACTAAACTTTAGCCTCACTCACTCCACTCACATGTGTGCATGAATGGGCCAAGAGAATTTCAGAATTTTAGTTGGGCTTTGGGCCAAAGGCCTACTAGCAAAATTCCAACACTAATACCTGTTTTAGGTTAGTTAAGTAAGACTAATCCTAGTCTAATGGCCGGCCCGTTTGGTAGTGGCTCAAGCCATGCATTTGACTAGGCAAACCAGGGGCAGCATGCACGGCACATAGGCCACGACGGCCATGCCCAGGAGCAGTAGCGCTGCAGTAGTAGGGAGTAGCCGCAATGGCAAGGAGCAGCGGCAGTAGCTAAGTAGCAGCACCAGCGCAGCCAGCAACACAACAGCAGCAGCAATAGCAGCGGCAAGGTAGCACCAACAGCAGCGTGGCAATTGCAGGAGCAGGGGAGCAGCCAGCGTAGGCAGCGAGCAGCAGTACAAGAGGCAGCGGCGGCGGCTCGCAGGGGCGCCCGGGAGCGCGGTAACGAGGGGGCGGACGTGTGCGCCTAGGCGCAACCGGGCGCAAGGCAGGGCGCGACCAGGATCGGTTGCGGGTGCGCTGCGAGGAGCAGAGCCGCGGGGATGGGCAGGCGAGCTTGCGCTTAGACGCGAAGCGTTGGCCATGGCGGCCAGGCTCGCGAGGACGATGATACGGCGACAGATCGAGCAAGGAAAAGAGGGGGATGGGGAGAGGAGCTCACCACGGGGTGGATGGCGTTCTCGGGGAGGCCGGGGACGAGCCGGAGAGGCTCGGGGAGGACCGGAGGAGGCGGAACGACGCGGCGGGACGACGACGGCCGAAACGGGGAAGATGCCCGATCCGACGATGACGACCTCCACGGCTCGAGCTTGCGGGCGAGGACGGTGTGGACGAGCGAGGCGCGGCTCCTGGTAGGTTCTCCCGCGGCGGAGAGCTCGTTGGTCGTGGTGACGACGACGCAGCGGCGGTGACAGGAGGCACTCGGGTGGAGAAGGGCGAGAGGAAAGAGAGGAGTGGATCTGGGGGGGAGAAAGGGCGACGAGGGAGAGAGGGAGCAAGTGGGCGAGTGGGAGAGGGGATCGAGGAGGCGGGGGCGCTAGAGGCCTTATCCTCTCCCGGCGCTGCCTGAGGAACAGTGGAGGGGAGCACCTGGTGCGGGGGAACTAGGCCGGCCAGGTGGGCTTGGCCCAGGGGAAAAGGCAGGGGCCTTATCTCTTTTTCTTTATGCGTTTTATTATCTTTTGTTTTCTCTTTTCCTTTTAAAACCTTTCTGTTTTCTAATTAGTTTTATTTTATTTTAGGTTTTACAAAATATGGTCTAAGCCCCTAAATTAGAATTAGTAATTAGGACACTGCCACAAATAACTTGGCACTTTAATAAAATAGTTTGCATTTATTTATTATTTGAAATGCATTTAAATAACTGTTTAAGCCATTGTTTTAATTACTTTAGGGTATTTAACCACCTTAAAAAATATTATTTCAACATGACAAATATCCAGGGATTATTCGACACACTTTGAACATTTTAGTTTTGACATTTGAAAACTTTTATTTCTGACTTAAGTTTTAAATTTGGATTTGAACCGTTTGAATCTAACGAGATTAGCAACAGTAACAATGGTGATGTGGCCTCATTAGCAGAGGATTACTGTAGTTTAATTATCTGGGCATTACATGCATGTAAAGTAAACTAGCTAAAAGCTACAGCTAATTTTTTTGGTTTTTCTTAAGGTTTTTCAAAAACACAAGATGAAGGCTTAGAAAAGAAAATAAACTAGCATGGATAGTACAATGAAAAAGTGTGAGCACCGACAACTAGAATGAGTATGTGAACATGAATGTAATGTCGGTGAGAAATACCTACTCCCCCAAGCTTAGGCTTTTGGCCTAAGTTGGTCTATGCCCATGGATCGAAGCTACTCTCTCCGGTGTACTGAGGAGGGTCCTCAGGGTGCCACAGGTTGGCGATCTCCTCAGGATCCCACTGATAAATAGACTGTTGATAAGGGTCAAGTGGTGGCTCAGGCTCAGGCTATGGGACTTGTGTCAGCCTCCAGTATGCATAAATGGCCTCTGGCAAGATGAGGTACATGCCTGAAAGTATGTTAAACAAAGAGGGTGCAGGCAAGGTAATAATCTCACAGTGAGTTTTACCAAATATCAAATTGTACTTAAGCATCTTTTTCTTATTTTTAACAATAAATCATGTGCTACCATACTCTTATAATCCAGAAAAACAGGGGGCAACAACTTTTCCTCTTTCTCATAATGCCTAATAGGTATCTCAAAGTGTTCAGCAAGGCGTGAAGCAAAGATGCCTCCGAAGATGGGGCCCTTTGTACGGTTCAGACTTAATCTTTTAGCAATAATAGCGCCTAAGCTGAAAGTTGTATCACGAAACAAAGCATGGCGCAAAATGACAAGATCAGGAGCACTAAGATTTCCACTATTCCCGCGACCAATTAAGCATCTACTAGCAAATTTTGCAAAGTAACGTAGAACAGGAAAATGTATACTAGTAATTCTTGCATCTGAAACTTTCCTTGTTTCCCCTACAACAATTCTATCAATAAATTCATCCACAACACTACGGTGTGGTTCCTCGATGCTGCCCACAAAGGGTATCTT
The DNA here is from genome assembly GCF_002575655.3 of Aegilops tauschii subsp. strangulata. Lineage (NCBI taxonomy): Eukaryota > Viridiplantae > Streptophyta > Magnoliopsida > Poales > Poaceae > Aegilops > Aegilops tauschii. Next base: position 538,787,166 of record NC_053036.3, on the reverse strand, counting down.
GCAGACCCGACAAAAATCATGAAGTGACACCTCCTTAACCTCATCATATAAGTGAAACTCCACTGAAGGCGGTGATTTCTTAGCATGGAAATAAAAAATTTGCACAAAAATATTAGTGAGTAGGAGATACTATTTGCGCTGGTCGTGGAGGATGTCGATGAGGCCTGCATTCTCAGCCAAGTAATAAAAATCATCGAAAATTCCGGCGGCTCTCAAGAACACGTCACAAGGCCATTCGCACGGCCGAACCTCCGCAGTGCGGGGAAGATTGTATTTGGGATTTTTATTCTCCTCATTCTGCTTATCCTTCTAGCTTCAGCTCGAAGAGCCTCTCAACAATCTCTTCAACATTTTCTCCCTCTGAAATTTTCTGAAATTTTTAGTGACTCAAAATAAAAGTGAACCAAACTCAACAAGATTGATAACAACTACTCCCACAAGTGCCTAGAGGCTATATCATGCATTAAAACTACTTTTGACCATATAAATTTGACATGCAAGCTCAAGAACAGGGTCACCTTAGCAGCAAAAATTTGCAATAAATAAAGCACTAGAACAAAAACTAATTGGACATTGGAGGAGTCACATACCGACACTACAACATGACCTCACCTATAGCCACGCTTTTTCCCGTATCTAAAAGTCCATATATCCGTTGCTAGTGTCTTTACCAACGGTTTGGGATGCGTTGCCTTATCCAGTGTTGCTAGCACATAATGCACCGCGTATACTACCGTTGGTAAAAGGGATCATTGCAAGAGTACAACACATAAAACAGAGTTCTACAACACTTCTATACGCTGGTGCTTGATACGTCCATTTTCCATCATGCTTTTATGTCGATATTTATTGCATTATGGGCTGTTATTACACATTATGTCACAATACTTATGCCTATTCTCTCTTATTTTACAAGGTTTATATGAAGAGGGAGAATGCCGGCAGCTGGAATTCTGGGCGGGAAAAGGAGCAAATATTAGAGACCTATGCTGCACAACTCCAAAAGTCCTGAAACTTAACGAAAGTAATTTTTGGAATTAATAAAAAAATACTGAGTGGAGAAAGTACCAGAGGGGGCCCACACCCTGGCCACGAGGGTGGGGGGCGAGCCCCCTGCCTCGTGGGCCCCCTGGCAGGCCTCCGGTGCCCATCTTCCGCTATATGAGGTCTTTTACCCTGGAAAAAATCATAAGCAAGCTTTCGGGAAGAAACTTCGCCGCCACGAGGCGGAACCTTGGCAGAACCAATCTAGAGCTCCGGCAGAGCTGTTCTGCCGGGGAAATTCCCTCCGGGAGGGGGAAATCATCGCCATCGTCATCACCAACGATCCTCTCATCGGGAGGGGGTCAATCTCCATCAACATCTTCACCAGCACCATTTCCTCTAAAACCCTAGTTCATCTGTTGTATCCAATCTTTGTCCCAAAGCCTCAGATTGGTACCTGTAGGTTGCTAGTAGTGTTGATTACTCCTTGTAGTTGATGCTAGTTGGTTTACTTGGTGGAAGATCATATGTTTAGATCCATTATGCATATTAATACCCCTCTGATTATGAACATGAATATGCTTTGTGAGTAGTTACGTTTGTTCCTGAGGACATGGGAGAAGACTTGCTATAAGTAGTCATGTGAATTTGGTATTCGTTCGATATTTTGATGAGATGTATGTTGTCTTTCCTCTAGTGGTGTTTTGTGAACGTCGACTACATTACACTTCACCATTGTTTGGGCCTAGAGGAAGGCATTGGGAAGTAATAAGTAGATGATGGGTTGCTAGAGTGACAGAAGCTTAAACCCTAGTTTATGAGTTGCTTCGTAAGGGGCTGATTTGGATCCATATGTTTCATGCTATGGTTAGGTTTACCTTAATACTTCTTTTGTAGTTGCGAATGCTTGCAATAGGAGTTAATCATAAGTGGGATGCTTGTCCAAGTAAGGATAGCACCCAAGCACCAGTCCACCCACATACCAAATTATCAAAGTAACGAACGCGAATCATATGAGCGTGATGAAAACTAGCTCGACAATAATTCCCATGTGTCCTCGGGAGCGCTTTTCTCTATATAAAAGTTTGTCCAGGCTTGTCCTTTGCTACAAAAAGGATTGGGCCATCTTGCTGCACCTTATTTACTTTCATTACTTGTTACCCGTTGCAAATTACCTTATCACAAAACTATCTGTTACCTATAATTTCAGTGTTTGCAGAGAATACCTTACTGAAAACCGCTTGTCATTTCCTTCTGATCCTCGTTGGGTTCGACACTCTTACTTATCAAAAGGACTACGATAGATACCCTATACTTGTGGGTCATCAAGACTCTTTTCTGGCGCTGTTGCCGGGGAGTGAAGCGCCTTTGGTAGGTGGAACTTGGTAAGGAAAATTTTATATAGTGTGCTGAAATTTACTGTCACTTGTTACTATGGAACATAATCCTTTGAGGGGCTTGTTCGGGGTATCTTCACCCCGACCAGTAGAGCAAATAGTTGCTCCTCAACCTACTGAACATACTGAAAATGTTTACTTTGAAATTCCTTCGGGTATGATAGAGAAACTGCTAGCTAATCCTTTCACAGGTGATGGAACATTGCATCCCGATTTACACCTAATCTATGTGGATGAAGTTTGTGGATTATTTAAGCTTGCAGGTATGCCCGATGACGTTATAAAGAAGAAGGTCTTCCCTTTATCTTTGAAGGGAGAGGCATTGACATGGTATAGGCTATGTGATGATATGGGATCATGGAACTACAAACGATTGAAATTGGAATTTCATCAGAAGTTTTATCCTATGCACCTTGTTCATCGTGATCGTAATTATATATATAATTTTTGGCCTCGTGAAGGAGAAAGCATCGCTCAAGCTTGGGGGAGGCTTAAGTCAATGTTATATTCATGCCCCAATCATGAGCTCTCAAGAGAAATGATTATTCAAATTTTTTATGCTCGGCTTTCTCTCAATAATCGCTCCATGCTCGATACTTCTTGTACTGGCTCTTTTACGATGAAGACTATTGAATTCAAATGGGATTTATTGGAAAGAATTAAACACAACTCTAAAGATTTGGATCTCGACGAAGGTAAGGAGTCAGGTATAACACCTATGTTTGATTGTGTTAAATCTTTTATGGATACCGATGCTTTCCGTGAATTTAGCACTAAATATGGACTTGACTCTGAGATAGTAGCTTCTTTCTGTGAATCTTTTGCTACTCATGTTGATCTCCCTAAGGAGAAGTGGTTTAAATATAATCCTCCCATTGAAGTAAAAGTAGTTGCACCTATTTAAGTTGAAGAAAAGACTATCACTTATGATGATCCTGTTGTTCCTACTACTTATGTTGAGAAACCACCTTTCCCTGTTAGAATAAAGGATCATGCTAAAGGTTCAACTGTAGTCAACAAAAGTAATATTAGGACACACAAACCCCCTGATCAAGTTAAAGTTGAGCCTAATATTGCTATGGTTAAAGATCTCTTGGCTGATAATATCGATGGGCATGTTATTTACTTCTGTGATGAGACTGCTAGAATTGCTAAACCTGGTGCTAAAGATAAACATAGACCTGTGGTAGGCATGCCTGTTATTTCTGTTAAAATAGGAGATCATTGTTATCATGGCTTGTGTGATATGGGTGCTAGTGCTAGTGCAATACCTCATTCTTTATACGAAGAAATTATGCATGATATTGCACCTGCTAAGATAGAAGATATCGATGTTACCATTAAGCTTGCCAATAGAGATACTATTTCACTGATTGGGATTGTTAGATATGTTGAAGTCTTGTGTGGAAGGTTAAATATCCTGCTGATTTTCTTGTTCTTGGTTCCCCACAAGATAGCTTTTGTCCCATTATATTTGGTAGACCCTTCTTGAACACTGTTAATGCTAGGATAGACTGTGAAAAGGATGTTGTTACTATTGGTTTGGGTGATATGTCTCATGAGTTTAATTTTGCTAAATTTAGTAGACAGACCTGTGATGAGGAATTACCTAGTAAAGATGAAATTATTGGTCTTGCTTATATTGCCGTGCCTCCTAGTGATCCTTTAGAACAATATTTGTTAGACCATGAAAATGATATGTTTATGAATGAAAGAAGGGAAATAGATGAAGTATTCTTTAAACAGGGACCTATTCTGAAGCACAACTTGCCTGTTGAAATCCTAGGGGATCCTCCTCCACCCATGGGTGATCCTGTGTTTGAGCTTAAACCACTAGCTGATACTCTTAAATATGCTTATCTTGATGAAAAGAAGATATATCCTGTTATTATTAGGGCTAACCTTTCAGAGCATGAAGAAGAGAAATTATTAAAAACTCTAAAGAAGCACCGTGCTGCTATTGGATATACTCTTGATGATCTTAAGGGCATTAGTCCCACTCTATGTCAACACAAAATAAATTTGGAGAAAGAAGCCAAACCAGTTATTGATCACCAACGACGGCTAAATCCTAAGATGAAAGAAGTGGTAAGAAAGGAAATATTAAAGCTCCTTGAAGCAGGTATAATTTATCCCGTTGCTGATAGTCAGTGGGTAAGTCTGGTTCATTGTGTCCCTAAGAAGGGAGGTATTACTGTCGTTCCTAATGATAAAGATGAATTGATTCCGCAAAGAATTATTACAGGCTATAGGATGGTAATTGATTTTCGCAAATTAAATAAAGCTACTAAAAAAGATCATTACCCTCTGCCTTTCATTGATCAAATGCTAGAAATATTATCCAAACATACACATTTCTGCTTTCTAGATGGTTACTCTAGTTTCTCTCAAATACCTGTGTCAGCTGATGATCAAGAAAAGACCACTTTTACTTGCCCTTTCGGTACCTTTGCTTATAGACGTATGCCTTTTGGTTTATGTAATGCACCTGCTACCTTTCAAAGATGCATGATGACTATATTCTCTGACTTTTGTGAAAATATTTGTGAGGTTTTCATGGATGATTTCTTCGTTTATGGATCCTCTTTTGATGATTGCTTGAGCAACCTTGATCGAGTTTTGCAGAGATGTGAAGAAACTAATCTTGTCTTAAATTGGGAGAAATGCCACTTTATGGTTAATGAAGGCATTGTCTTGGGGCATAAAATTTCTGAAAGAGGTATTGAAGTTGATAAAGCTAAAGTTGATGCTATTGAAAAGATGTCGTGTCCCAAGGACATTAAAGGTATAAGAAGTTTCCTTGGTCATGTCGGTTTTTATAGGAGGTTCATTAAGGACTTCTCTAAAATCTCCAGGCCTCTGACTAATCTTTTACAAAAGGATATTCCTTTTGTCTTTGATGATGATTGTGTAGAAGCATTTGAAATACTTAAGAAAGCTTTGCTTTCTGCACCTATTGTTCAGCCACCTGATTGGAATTTACCCTTTGAAATTATGTGTGATGCTAGTGATTATGCTGTAGGTGTTGTTCTAGGACAAAGAGTTGATAATAAATTGAATGTTATTCAATATGCTAGTAAAACTCTAGACAGTGCCCAGAGAAATTATGCTACTACTGAAAAGGAATTCTTAGCAGTTGTATTTGCTTGTGATAAGTTCAGACCTTATATTGTTGATTCTAAAGTAACTATTCACATTGATCATGCTGCTATTAAATATCTTATGGAGAAGAAAGATGCTAAACCTAGACTTATTAGATGGGTTCTCCTACTACAAGAATTTGATTTGCATATTATTGATAGAAAGGGAGCAGAGAACCCCGTTGCAGACAACTTGTCTAGGTTAGAGAATGTTCTTAATGACCCACTACCTATTGATGATAGCTTTCCTGATGAACAATTAAATGTCATAAATGCTTCTGGTACTGCTCCATGGTATGCTGATTATGCTAATTACATTGTTGCTAAATTTATACCACCTAGTTTCACATACCAGCAAAAGAAAAAAGTTTTTCTATGATTTAAGACATTACTTCTGGGACGACCCACACCTTTATAAAGAAGGAGTAGATGGTGTTATTAGACATTGTATACCTGAGCATGAACAGGAACAGATCCTATGCAAGTGTCACTCCGAAGTTTATGGAGGACACCACGCTGGAGATAGAACTGCACATAAGGTATTGAATCCGGTTTTTATTGGCCTACTCTCTTCAAAGACGCCCGTAAGTTTTTCTTGTCTTGTGATGAATGTCAAACAATTGGTAATATTAGTAGACGTCAAGAAATGCCTATGAATTATTCACTCGTTATTGAACCATTTGATGTTTGGGGCTTCGATTATATGGGACCGTTTCCTTCCTCTAATGGGTATACACATATTTTAGTTGTTGTTGATTACGTTACTAAGTGGGTAGAAGCTATTCCAACTAGTAGTGCTAATCATAACACCTCTATTAAGATGCTTAAAGAAGTTATTTTTCCGAGGTTTGGAGTCCCTAGATATTTAATGACTGATGGTGGATCACATTTTATTCATGGTGCTTTTCGTAAAATGCTTGCTAAGTATGATGTTAATCATAGAATTGCATCCCCTTATCACCCGCAGTCTAGTGGTGAAGCATAATTGAGTAATAGAGAACTCAAATTAATTTTGCAAAAGACTGTTAATAGATCTAGAAATAATTGGTCTAAGAAAGTTGATGATGCATTATGGGCCTATAGAACTACATATAAAAATCCTATGGGTATGTCTCCGTATAAAATGGTTTATGGAAAAGCATGTCACTTGCCTCTCGAATTAGAACATAAGGCATATTGGGCAAGTAAAGAGCTCAATTATGATTTCAAACTTGCCGGTGAGAAGAGGCTATTTGACATTAGCTCACTTGATGAATGGAGAACCCAGGCCTATGAGAATGCCAAACTGTTTAAAGAAAAAGTTAAAAGATGGCATGACAAAAGGATACAAAAGCGTGAGTTTAATGTAGGTGATTATGTGTTGCTATTCAACTCTCGTTTAAGATTTTTTTGCAGGAAAACTTCTCTCTAAATGGGAAGGTCCTTACGTTATCGAGGAGGTCTATCGTTCCGGTGCCATAAAAATCAACAACTTCGAAGGCACAAATCCAAAGGTGGTTAACGGTCAAAGAATCAAACATTATATCTGAGGTAATCCCATAAATGTTGAAACTAATATTATTGAAACTGTAACCCCGGAGGAATACATAAGGAACACAATCCAGAACGTTTCAGACTCTGAAAAGGAATAGGTATGTGGTACGGTAAGTAAACCGACTCCAAAACAGTTCTAATGGTGATTTTTCTCCGTTTTGGAATATTTAAGAAAATAGGAAAATAAGAAGTAGTCCGGGAAGGACATGAGGCGTCCACGAGGGTGGAGGGCGCGCCCCCTGCCTCGTGGGTACCTCGTGTGCCCTCCGGACTTTGTTTTCTTGCACGATACTTCTTTTGGTCGGTAAAAAATCATTATATAATCTCCCGAAGGTTTTGACTCTTGTACCACGCAAATATCCTCTGTTTTTGTTTCGACCTGTTTTCTGTCAGGGTTGTCAAGGCCAGGCATCATTTCGTCCCCCTCCTCCAACAATGGTGACAATGATGCTTGGCTAATGAAGATAGAGCTGAAGAGGGAAGAACCCATGGAGATCAACAAGTATGATGGGATCAAGAAGGCCACGGAGGACCAAGTTCCGGCAGCAGAAGACATCCTTCAACTTGATCACAATCTTCTTACCCCAACTGAGATCGAAGCTTTCAAGATGATTGAGTTATCTCGTATACAAAACAAGTATCTCACCCGTGAAAATATTTTGTTGAAGGAGTATATCATCGCACTCAAGGGCATTATCCGCAAATTGGAGGACCTCCTACGCTCGATGTGCGACTATCCATCATCACCTCCATCTCCTTGACCAGCAAAATAGACATAATCACATGGGTTTGGGCACTCCCCTTGGCAACTGCCAAGCTTGGGGGAGGTGCCCCGGTATCATATCACCATCACACTCCTATCTTTATCGATTTTCTTAGTTCGATCCTTTTAGTAATATCTTGATCTAGTAGAATAAAGTTTTAGTAATGATTTAGTTTTGAGTTTTGCCTTATGATCCTTCTATATAATCGAGTCTGTAAGCTATATATAATAAAGATTAGTGTTGAGTCAAGGGCTTGATTACTATGCTTTGATCTTGAGGGAATAAAAAGAAAAAGAAAGAATAAAAAGAAATAAAAGAGATCATATTCATCTTATGGAGAGTAATGACTTCACATATAAAGAGTATGATGATTAAAAGTTGTTGAGGGTTAACACACATAGTTTTGGTCATCGTTGCAATTAATAGGAAGTAATAAGGAAAGAGAGGTTCTACATATAAATATACTATCTTGGACATCTTTTATGATTGTGAGCACTCATTAAAATATGACATGCTAAAGAGTTGATGTTGGACAAGGAAGACAACGTAATCGTTATGTTTTCTTATATCTGAAATAAAGTATATTGTCTTGGATCATCCAACATGTTGAGCTTGCCCTTCTCCCTCATGCTAGCCAATTGTTTGCACCAAGTAGAGATACTACTTGTGCTTCCAAATACCCTTAAACCCAATTTTGACATGAGAGTCCACCATATCTACCTATGGACTGAGTAAGATCCTAAAAGTAAGTTGTCATCGTTGCATGCAATAAAAAATTGCCCTCTAAATATGTATGACTTATTAGTGTGGAGGAAATAAGCTTTATACGATCTTGTGATGTGGAAGAAATAAAAGCGACAGACTGCATAATAAAGGTCCATATAACAAGTGGCAATATAAAGTGACGTTCTTTTGCATTAAGATTTCGTGCATCCAACCCTAAAAGCACATGACAACCTCTGCTTCCTTCTGCGAAGGGCCTATCTTTATTCTTCTCTTATACCTTATGCAAGAGTCAAGGTGATCTTCACCTTTCCTTTTTACATTTTATCCTTTGGCAAGCACATTGTGTTGGAAAGATCCTGATATATATATCCAATTGGATGTAAGTTAGCATGAACTATTATTGTTCACATTACCCTTGAGGTAAAAGGTTGGGAGGCAACACTATAAGCCCCTATCTTTATCTGTGTCCGATTAAAACTCCATAACCACAAGTATTGCATGAGTGTTAGCAATTGTGAAAGACTAAATGATAGTCGAGTATGTGGACCTGCCGAAAAGCTCTTATATTGACTCTTTCTGATGTTATGATAAATTGCAATTGCTTCAATGACCGAGATCATAGTTTGTTAGTTCTCAATGAAGTTTCTGATTCATACTTTACATTGTGAATAGATTATTACTTGAGCATAAGAAATCATATGACAATATCCATATATGTTGCTGTTATAAGAATGATCATGATGCCGTCATGTCCGTATTTTATTTTATCGACACCTCTATCTCTAAACATGTGGACATATTTATCGTTATCGGCTTCTGCTTGAGGACAAGCGAGGTCTAAGCTTGGGGGAGTTGATACGTCCATTTTGCATCATGCTTTTATGTCGATATTTATTGCATTATGGGCTGTTATTACACATTATGTCACAATACTTATGCATATTCTCTCTTATTTTACAAGGTTTGCATGAAGAGGGAGAATGCCGGCAGCTGGAATTCTGGGCGGGAAAAGGAGCAAATATTAGAGACCTATTATGCACAACTCCAAAAGTCCTGAAACTTCACGGAAGTCATTTTTGGAATTAATAAAAAATACTGAGCGGAGAAAGTACCAGAGGGGCCCACACCCTGGCCACGAGGGTGGGGGCGCGCCCTACCCCCCTGGGCGTGCCCCCTGCCTCGTGGGCCCCTTGGCAGGCCTCCGGTGCCCATCTTCTGCTTCCCCGCGGGTGGAGCGTATACGTCACACTCCAGGGCCTTTCATGAATTTATTAGAGAACACCCAATTCTCACAGACTGCGACGTTTAACAGTCAAATTCATATAGGTGTGTCCCTCAGGAGATGTTCTGCAGGACAACATCTCTGCTTACCCGAATAAGCCACTTGGAACACATTAAGATAAGTATCAACCTGCCATGCAGATCAGGAGAGTATTGCATCTTCACGGAGTGGGATAATTATTATAGGGGTACTCTCCTCTCAGCTGACCAACAGCTTGTCTCCCACTTCTACTTCACAGGATCTCCGATCACATAGAGTGGGTTACCACTATGGACAACTCATGCGGTGGGTCTCAGACCCATCTCCATCGATGCATTATCTATCACTTTACGTGATAGACCCTTTGTGAAGGGATCTGCCAAATTTTTTGACGTTTGGATATAATCCAACGTAATAACTCCGGAGTTCCTCAATTTTCTGACAGATTTTAGTCTCCTCTTCACATGCCTTGAGGACTTCATATTGTCCTTAGAACTGTTTATCTTGATGATCACAGTTTGATTATCACAGTTCATCCGGATAGGGGGTATTGGTTTTTCAACCATAGGCAAGTCCATCAAGAGCTCACGAAGCCACTCTGCTTCAACAGTGGCAGTGTTTAATGCTGTGAGTTCTGCTTCCATAGTTGACCTCGTTAAGATGGTCTGCTTGCAAGACTTCCAGGAAACGGCGCCACCACCAAGTGTAAAAACATAACGACTTGTGGCCTTAATCTCATCAGCATCAGATATCCATTTGAATCACTATAACCCTCTAGTACCCTTGGATACCCGGTGTAGTGAATCCCATAGCTCGCAGTGCCTTTCAAATAGCGCATAACTCTCTCAAAACATGTGGACATATATGTTGCTGTTATAAGAATGATCATGATGCCGTCATGTCCGTATTTTATTTTATCGACACCTCTATCTCTAAACATGTGGACATATTTATCGTTATTGGCTTCCGCTTGAGGACAAGCGAGGTCTAAGCTTGGGGGAGTTGATACGTCCATTTTGCATCATGCTTTTATGTCGATATTTATTGCATTATGGGATGTTATTACACATTATGTCACAATACTTATGCATATTCTCTCTTATTTTACAAGGTTTACATGAAGAGGGAGAATGCGGGCAGCTGGAATTCTGGGCGGGAAAAGGAGCAAATATTAGAGACCTATTATGCACAACTCCAAAAGTCCTGAAACTTCACGGAAGTCATTTTTGGAATTAATAAAAAATACTAAGCGGAGAAAGTACCAGAGGGGGCCCACACCCTGGCCACGAGGGTGGGGGGCGCGCCCTCCTGCCTCGTGGGCCCCCTGGCATGCCTCCGGTGCCCATCATCTGCTATATGAGGTCTTTTACCCTGGAAAAAATCATAAGCAAGCTTTCGGGAAGAAACTCCGCCGTCACGAGGTGGAACCTTGGCGGAACCAATCTAGAGCTCCGATAGAGCTGTTCTGCCGGGAAAACTTCCCTCCGGGAGGGGGAAATCGTCGCCATCGTCATCACCAACGATCCTCTCATCGGGAGGGGGTCAATCTCCATCAACATCTTCACCAGCACCATCTCCTCTAAAACCCTAGTTCATCTCTTGTATCCAATCTTTGTCCCAAAGCCTCAGATTGGTACCTATAGGTTGCTAGTAGTGTTGATTACTCCTTGTAGTTGATGCTAGTTGGTTTACTTGGTGGAAGATCATATGTTCAGATCCATTATGCATATTAATACCCCTCTTATTACGAACATGAATATGCTTTGTGAGTAGTTACGTTTGTTCCTGAGGACATGGGAGAAGTCTTGCTATAAGTAGTCATGTGAATTTGGTATTCGTTCGATATTTTGATGAGATGTATGTTGTCTTTTCTCTAGTGATGTTATGTGAACGTCGACTACATGACACTTCACCATTGTTTGGGCCTAGAGGAAGGCATTGGAAAGTAATAAGTAGATGATGGGTTGCTAGATGGACAGAAGCTTAAACCCTAGTTTATGAGTTGCTTCGTAAGGGGCTGATTTGGATCCATATGTTTCATGATATGGTTAGGTTTACCTTAATACTTCTTTTGTAGTTGCGGATGCTTGCAATAGGAGTTAATCATAAGTGGGATGCTTGTCCAAGTAAGGACAGCACCCAAGCACCGGTCCACCCACATACCAAATTATCAAAGTAACGAACGCGAATCATATGAGCGTGATGAAAACTAGGTTGACGATAATTCCCATGTGTCCTCGGGAGCGCTTTTCTCTATATAAGAGTTTGTCCAGGCTTGTCCTTTGCTACAAAAAGGATTGGGTCATCTTGCTGCACCTTATTATTTTCATTACTTGTTACCCGTTGCAAATTACCTTATCACAAAACTATCTGTTACCTATAATTTCAATGTTTGCAGAGAATACCTTACTGAAAACCGCTTGTCATTTCCTTCTGCTCCTCGTTGGGTTCGACACTCTTACTTATCGAAACGACTACGATAGATCCCCTATACTTGTGGGTCATCAGTGCTCAATATACCAGAATCCAAATCTCATTGTTTGGCAATAGATAATTTGCCACGCTTTAGGTGTTTGTACATATATAGTGTGAATAATAATAATAATAATAATAATAATAATAATAATAATAATATATGTATATAACAGCAATTGAATTAATGCTCCACATAATGGTGATAATTATGTATATCAAGCTAGGAAAAGACAAGAAAATATACTCACAAGAGGAAGAAATCATATATTGGATAAAATTGTTGGATTACAGTAGTGGATATTACAGGAGGAAGAGCATCCAAATGTGATGCATATCTTAATATTTTCTCGAGAAAGAAACTTAAACTAAAAGCATTCATCAACATCCCTCATACTTAACTAAAACATAACCGAGGAACATCATCGAATAGGAACAACATCCCTACAACTTAACTAAAACTGAAAGCATCCATCATCATCATCATGAACTGGAAGATCATCATCATCATCACATTGCAGTGTACTTGTCATGCACCCATATAATCATCCATGTATCTTTTGAACCTACAAAGAAAATAAGAAAATGAACCGTTAACACACAGTGCATTAAGAAGTAAGAACCGCTTTGCGCACACTTACTGCTCATCAGCACATTTTTTTTGGGTCTGGACAACAGTCTAATAGAAAATAAGAAGAATCAAATAAACAAGATAGCACTACAATTTGAACACAAATTCGTATGTGATTATGAGAAGATACCAGCAAGAGTGTTAGTTGTCCTTGATGACTAATCCAGACGCCACAATATACGACACAAACTGCAGAAAACATGGCTAAATAAAATTATATGGACATTAGCCTAAGTGCTGATGTGCATAGGGCAATGTGATTGACAGTACCACTTCTCTTTTCATCTCCAGTTTGTTAGCAAACTGGACCAAAACGGTTTGTCATCTGAAACTGAACCAAAACATCTATTTCTAGTTGGTTTCAGTCATCCAACAGGAAATAGGGAAACCTATAAGTGCTCACCACGCTTTGAAACAAACCTACAGCCCCAAATCCACTGAAATGAATTTACATGGTCATCACCAGCCTAGAGATCCATTGCTAATTCTTTACATCTACAGTAAAACTGTTTTCTGTGAACCAACATATCTATTTATTTCTAAATAAATCCACTGAAACCTACAGCCCCAAATCTTATAAATGTGCGTCGACAGCAGCACAGAACCTAGCACAACTCAATGGCCATGGACACAACGAGCAGTAGCACGGTAAGGAGAGGGAGAGAGTATACCTTCCTTGGCATCGTCCATGACTTGCTCCACGAACTCGACTTGCTCCATGGCGTCCCCCTGCATGGAGTTGGAATACCTAGTTGATTTTAATTATACTAAGATTCTTTCATGTGAAACTAAATAGTGGAATTAATACATGCAGCACACAATATAGGCCCGCAGTTTCTGAAATCCAACCAAAAAAAAAGTAGGTTGTCTACCAGGCCATGCCTTGTACCTTCAGTTCGGTTTCAACTCTGGTATGATGTCCCGTGAGAGGAACAAAAATACAACGAAGTCAAATATTGTCGTCGGTAGGACCTTACCTGCCAATTCAAAAAAGATGATGCTAACTTATCATGGGATCATCATCAAGAACATGCACATTGTTGTTCAAATTCTTACTATGGCAGGCATTATGTTATTGTTCAACGATGAGTAAATATTTTTTGGGATAATGAACAAAAAGAGATGGTTCAAACTCTAGACCCGGAAATGGATGGTTGCAAATCGATAGGGTGTGTACTGTTCTAGGTACATAATATTGGGCAAAACACACTAACTTGTATTGAAATTGCTGAAAGAGTAACTAATTTGTAGTGGAATGGCCAAAAGAGTACCTTATGTAGGGACAACTTGTAGGTGATTATTTTTCCTTGTAGTGTATTTTCATGAGTACAGGCTGATAGTATTAAAAAATAATAGTCCATCAAGGTTATCCTTGTATCTAGTTTGTTCTTTCCCTTTCCGTATAGAATTTCCAGATTTTATACATGTAATAGGCAGAATAGAAGTCGTTCCTGACTTTTAGTGGGGAATAGCATCCGAAGAAATACATCTATAGAAGCACTGTGTCCTGAACTCATGTTAACCACAATAACAATATCCTTTTTAGTTGAAAAGGCAAACTTCTAATATTTAAATATTATTCATGATTTTTAAAGGATACATCGAGATACCATGTTGACAAAAAGGCAATCAAAAAGATAATACAACTGTGATTATTTTGACTAGAAGTGGATATGAATACATAACAGAATTTATATTGGACACTATACTGAGATAACACTACATCAGCTCCAAGCTGTAACAGAAGTACCTATATTATTTTCGGAAAGCAAGGGAAAGCTTCTAAGTTACCGCCAAATAGTGGTTCAAATATTCATCACTTCGTAATAATTAAAAACACCTTGCTGATACTATAGTCGTACATAATAATCACATGTGTGACTAAGAAAACTTGAAGATCAACTTTTATTTCGGAAGGGAAACAGGAGCAGAATCTTCAAAATATAAATCAATAACTAACCATTAAACAGCAAAAGAAATAATTCTGCTCAGTTTCAAAGCCAACGTAGCAATACATAAGGAACCACCGAACCATATACATATCATGGCTGTAGCATGTGCACAGCAAGCCATCGTATACTAAGTTAAGATGTACAACAGAAATAGTATATTTATGCTTCATCCGTTCAAATTACATGGGAGAACATTATAAGATGAAGAAATTCCACAAAGCAGCAGTATTTTTCAGTAAAGAAAATAAAAAAATCTAATGGTCAAATTGATACGAGGATTTTACACATACGTTTATTTTTCTTCAATGGGGACATGAGCATCTTACCTGATCTAACGGGGCCAAACCTGAAGACAGGAACTGAGTCACGTCCATGTCTGGACAATGGAGGACTTGGTTACTTCCATCATGTCACCCATGTCGTAGGCAGCACCTATGGTTAGGATTAGTTTTCACTTGGGATTTGTTTTCCCTGTAGAGAGAAGGGATATACAGCCAGTTTGTTGCACGTCTACAGGAGAAGAAAAGAGCAGAGGTTAGAGAAACAGGGAGATAATGAAGAAACCAGGGGAGGGGGTGCACTCACCGAACGAGAGGAGGACGACATGGCCATCGGCGCCGGAGCCGACGCCCGAACCCTAGCTATGGGGGAGGGTCGCGGGTAGGCTTTGGTGGCCGTGAGGGCCGGATCTAACCGATGGGAGGGCGCCGCAATGTGAGGGGACCTGAGGCTGTGCTTCACGGTGGCGAGATTTGCCGGACGTCGCTTGAATCAGCCGCCGCACGTTGAGCAGCGAGGAGCCGCGTGAAGAGAGAGATGAGTCGTGAGAGGGATGGGTGGGTAGGGATGATGTGGATCTGGCAGCCTCCGGAGCTGCGAGGTAGGAGGAGGGGAGGGGGAGGGCCGGCGGCGAGGTGGACCGGAGGAGGGAGACAAAGTGGTGGTGGCGGCGGTTTGGGAGAGATAAGGGCGGGGGCTCTGTATCTCGCGCGTCTCTTTATCTCTTTCTCTCTCTCCTTTCCTCAGTTTTTTTCTCAATTGTACCACGACAGGGTAATGAGCTGCAACTCTACATCACATATGCTGCATCGCTTATATGCGTATCCATGGAAAATTTTGAACGTATAGTCAAAACGTTGTTGAATTTGTGTTGCTTTATAGAGGGTATCCTTGTAGTGCGAAGAAGAATCTCCCAAAACAGTTTTGTGAATGAAGTTTTGAACAAGGAGATCGAAAATGGCAGCAAGATGAGCTAGAACACAGGTTTGAGCTATGGGAGGATTTTTTCTAGAGGAAGTCGAAGTGAGTGGGTGCTGGAATAAGCGGAGGGGGTCCACGTGGGGTCCACGTGGGGTCCACGAGGCAGGGGGCGCGCCCTGTGCCCTCGTGGCCAGATGGTGGGTCCCCCTGGTGTGTTCTCAGTACCACGTATTCTTAAATATTCTACAAAAATTCGTAATTCATTTTCAGGACATTTGAAGAACTTTTATTCTCGGGGTATTTTTATTGCAAGGATAATTCAGAAAACAGACAGAAAATACTATTTTTGTTTTATTTAATCTAAATAACAGAAAGTAAAAGGAGGGTACAGAAAGTTGTGCTTCCTAACTTCATCCATCTCATGCTCATCAAAAGGAATCCACTAACAAGGTTGATCAAGTCTTGTTAACAAACTCTTTCCGAATAACATGAAACCGGAGAATTTTCGAATAGCACTAGGTTACCTCAACGGGGATATGCATGTTCCCAACAATAAGAATATCATATTTCTTCTTAACAGTAGGAAAGAGGGAATTCCAAACCTCCAATAGTAATCGTTGAAATTTTTCCAATAGAATTGATACTGCAGACTTGGGGTTGTTTCCTTGGAAAGTGTATCGTATGCTCATTACCATTAACATGAAAAGTGGCATTGCCTTTGTTGCAATCAATAACAGCCCCTGCAGTATTCAAAAAGGGTCTACCAAGAATAATCGACATACTATCGTCCTCGGGAATATCAAAAATAACAACGTCCGTTAAATAGTAACGTTTGCAACCACAACAGGCACATCCTCACAAATACCGACAGGTATAGCAGTTGATTTATCGGCCATTTGCAAAGATATTTCAGTAGGTGTCAACTTATTCAAATCAAGTCTACGATACAAAGAGAGAGGCATAAGACTAACACCGGCTCCAAGATCACATAAATCAGTTTTAACATAGTTTCTTTTAATGGAGCATGGTATAGTTGGTACTCCGGGATCTCCTAGTTTCTTTGGTATTTCACCTTTAAAAGTATAATTGGCAAGCATGGTGGAAATTTCAGCTTCCGGTATCTTTCTTTTATTTGTAACAATATCTTTCATATACTTAGCATAAGGACTCATTTTAAGCATATCAGTCAAACGCATACGCAAAAAGATAGGTCTAATCATTTCAGCAAAGCGCTCAAAATCCTCAAAATCCTTTTTCTTGGATGGTTTAGGAGGAAAAGGCATGGGTTTCTGAACCCATGGTTCTCTTTCTTTACCATGCTTCCTAGCAACGAAGTCTCTCTTATCATAACATTGATTCTTTGATTGTGGGTTATCAAGATCAACAGCAGGTTCAATCTCTACATCATTGTTATTACTAGGTTGAGCATCAACATGAACATCATCATTAACATTATCACTAGGTTCATGTTCATTACCAGATTGTGTTTCAGTATCAGAAATAGAAATATCATTGGGATTCTCAGGTGTGTCAACAACAGGTTCACTAGAAGCATGCAAAGTCCTATCATTTTTCTTGTTCTTCTTCTTAGAAGGACTGGGTGTATCAATATTAGTTCTCTGAGAATCTTGCTCAACTCTCTTAGGGTGGCCCTCAGGATACAAAGGTTCCTGAGTCATTCACTACTGGAATCAGCTAATTTGCCATCTGCCAGCTCTTTGCCGTCTGCTAGCTGACGGCAAAGAAGCTTTTTGCCATCAGCTACCCAAAAGCAGACGGCAAAGAAAGGGCAGACGGCAAAGAAGCTCTTTGCCGTCTGCCAGCTCTTTGCCGTCGGCCAGCGGACGGCAAAGAATCTTTGCCGTCCGCTGGCGGACGGCAAAGAGTGAGGTGGCCCCCACCCCCGCCCGTTTTTGAAAAACTTAACGGGCCACCTCTTTGCCGTCCGCTAGCAGACGGCAAAGAGGCAAAAAAGCGGACGGCAAAGGGGGGCGGACGGCAAAGAGCCTACTACCTAACGGCCCGTACCCCTCGCCCGTTACTCACTTCTTCCCTCTCCCTCGCCGTTTCTCTCCTCCCACGCCGCCGCCCGCCGCGCGCCGCCGCCGCCCCGTCGCCCCCGCCGCCCCGGCTCGCCGCCGCCCCGGGGCCCCGTCGCCCTCACCGCCCCGGCCCCCCACCGCCCCAGGCCCGCCCCTCGCCGTTTCTCTCCTCCCACGCCGCCGCCCGCCGCGCGCCGCCGCCGCCCCGGGGCCCCGTCGCCCTCACCGCCCCGGCCCCCCGCTGCCCCGCGCCCCACCGCCCGGGCCCGGCCCCCCGCCGCCCCAGGCCCGCCCCCTGCCGCCCCAGGCCCGGCCCCCCGCCGCCCCAGGCCGCCTCCTCCACCGCCCGCCCCCTCCTCCACCGGCCTCCTCCACCCCCCAGGTGAGCCCCCCATCTTTCAGTTTTTTTTTTCTTTTTTTTCTTTTTTTCCTTTTTAGTTTTAGTTTTAGTTGTAGTTTTAGGTTTAGTTTTAGGTTTAGGTTTAGTTGTAGGCTTAGTTTAGTTTGAGGAAAGAAGAAGAAGAAGAGAAAAAGAGGAGAGGAGGAGAAGAAGAAGAGGAAAAAGGAAAGGAAGAAGAAGAAGAGGAGGAGGAGAAGAAAAAAGAAGAAGAGGAAGAAGAAGAAGAGAAAAAGAGGAGAGGAGGAGAAGAAGAAGAGGAAAAAGGAAAGGAAGAAGAAGAAGAGGAGGAGGAGAAGAAAAAAGAAGAAGAGGAAGAAGAAGAAGAAAAAAGAGGAGAGGAGGAGAAGAAGAAGAGGAAAAAGGAAAGGAAGAAGAAGAAGAGGAGGAGGAGAAGAAAAAAGAAGAAGAGGAAGAAGAAGAAGAAAAAAGAGGAGAGGAGGAGAAGAAGAAGAGGAAAAAGGAAAGGAAGAAGAAGAAGAGGAGGAGGAGAAGAAAAAAGAAGAAGAGGAAGAAAAGGAAGAATAGGAAGAAGAAGAAAAGGAAAAAAGAGGAAAAAACCCCGACCCGACACGGCACCCCGACCCCGACCCGGCACCCCGACACGACACCCCGACCCCTAGACCCCGACCCCGACACCCCGACCCCGAGCCTGACCCGACACCCCGACCCCGACACCGACACGGCACCCCGACCCCGACCCCGACCCCGACACCCCGACCCCGACCCCGACACCGAGCCTGACCCGACACCCCGAATTTCGACACCGACACGGCACCCCGACCCCGACCCGGCACCCCGACCCGACACCCCGACCCCGAGACCCCGACCCCGACACCGACACGACACCCCGACACCAACACCCTGACACCACACACACCCTTACCCCGACACCGACACGGCACCCCGACCCCGACCCGGCACCCCGACCCGACACCCCGACCCCGAGACGGCACCCCGACCCGACACCCCGACCCGGCACCCCGACCCGACACCCCGACCCCGAGACCCCGACCCCGAGCCTGACCCGACACCGACACGGCACCCCGACCCCGACCCGGCACCCCGACCCCGAGACGCCGACCACGATACCCCGACCCGGACCCCGACCCCGACACCCCGACCCCGAGCCTGACCCGACACCCCGACCCCGACACCGACACGGCACACCGACCCCGACCCGGCACCCCGACCCGACACCCCGACCCGACACCCCGACCCCGACCCCGACACGGCACCCCGAGACCGACACGACACCCCGACCCCCGACACCTCCCGAAAAGGTGTTCTTTGGCCTTCCAGAAGCCGACGGGGTCACATATTTGTGAATTATTAGTTAGGTCATATATCTTTCGATTTTGTTATGAAAAACATCATATATAATTGTGTTGATCGGGTAGTTTTAAATGTGCAGTTGTTTCATCGCTGCGAGGTTTGGTGTTCGACGACCTCGCCGTGCGTTTGACGAGCTCTGCCCCTTCGTTCGTGGGTGAGCACAAATGACATGTCCTCCTCCCCCATTAATTATTTGATCTATTCCGATGAAACTTGATAGCTAGATATATATGTGTCTTGAATCATCAGTATGCGTAACCAATATGTGTCTCCCGTTCGAAAGCGTCATAGTTATAAATATGCATGCATTTGCATATTTATAACCTTGATTCTTTCGAATTGTCCAACGCTATCCATGGACAGCCCGAGTATGTTTAGATTGGGTTCATTTTCCCATATGCTTTGCTCCGGATCCGACGCATAAATTTCGTCAGTGCCTCCCCTGTTGTTCTCCGGGTACACATCCTCCCTGTTTATTGCAGAGACGTGTATCAGGAGAACAGCGGGGAGGTGCTGCCGAAATTTTGCGTAGGATCCGGGGCATAGCATGGGAAAATGAACCCAATCTAAACATACTCGGGTGGGATTAGGACCTATCATTACCTATTAGAGTGTAGGTTGCATGGACATAATAAAATTGACAAAGTAGATCAACTGATGAATACATACATGCTGAATTATATATATATATATATTTGTTGTGTGTCTAGTAGCTCTGAAAGTCAAGACGAGTGATCGTGCGTGGATGTACACCGGTCACACTGGTCAGAACAAATGGAGCACTGAATGGTTCACAAAAACCAAGGGGTTTGTGCGAGCCGCATTTGCAAATGGCAAGAGGAAAACCTGGTGCCCCTGTTTACGGTGCGGCAATTGGGAAAAGAGGACAGAGGCTGAAATGGGCAAACACCTGCAGAAGAGTGGTTTTACGCCCGATTATACGGTGTGGACATTTCATGGTGAGTCTGCCCAACGTGACCGAGCTGAGGTGGATCATCGTCGCACCGACGAGCATGGTACCGGGATGGAAAACATGGTGCAAGACTTTGATGATGCTCGGGATTCGGACGAGGAGATGGAGGAATCTGCAAAGGCCTTCAATGAAATGTTGGAGTCTTCAAAACGTCCGCTCCATGAGCACACTGAGCTTTGTCAGTTGGATGCCATCTCACAAGTAATGGCTCTGAAGGCTCAGTTCAACTTGGGCAGAGAATGCTACGATGCAATGATGACAGTATTTGGACGCTTTCTACCCAAAGGCCATGTAATGCCTGCAAACCTATACCAGTCGGACAAAATCCTCCGTGCACTGAAGATGCCCTATGATAAGATACATGCCTGTGAGAAAGGATGTGTCTTGTTTAGGCTTGACTATGCGGACTTGAACTATTGTCCCATTTGCAAGTCTTCCAGGTATGTTGTGGTAGACAACGGTATGGGTGAGAAGACACAGACCAAAATCCCCGTTAGTGTTCTTCGGTATATGCCAATCGTACCAAGACTTCAACGTCTTTTCATGGTCGAAGAGACGGCCAGACAGATGACATGGCACAAAACGGGCAAAAGAACCGAACTAGATGCAGATGGGAATCTGATGATTGTACACACATCGGATGGTGTTGCGTGGAAAAAGTTTGATGAATTACATGGTGACAAAGCGGCAGATCCGAGGCATCCTCGAGTCGGCATCAGCACGGATGGGTTCAGTGTGTTTGGTATGACGGCAGCTCAATACAGTTGTTGGCCCGTATTTGTCTTTCCACTCAATCTCCCCCCCGGACAGATTATGCAAAGAAAGAACATTTTCCTGACGTTGATAATTCCAGGGCCCAACTATCCGGGGAAAAATATGAATGTGTACATGCAACCGCTTAAGGACGAATTGCAAGAAGCCTGGGATAATGGGTTCAAGACATACGATGCCTATAGCAAACGAAACTTCATAATGCGTGTCTGGTACATGTACTCGACGCATGACTTGCCGGCGTATGCGCTATTTGTTGGCTGGTGTGTGCATGGAAGGTTCCCGTGCCCCACATGCAAGGGAGCTCTTGAGTTTCGTTGGCTTCAGGCCGGTCGCAAGTTTTCTTGCTTCGACATGCATAGAGAGTTCCTGAATCCTCGCCATAAGTTCAGGAAAGACAAGAAGAACTTCATCAGAGGTAGAGTTGTCAAAAACTCTGCACCACATGCATTGACAGGCCAACAGACCCTGGATCAGTTAAACGCTCTCGAGCCAGATCCCGAGCGTCCAGGGTACTTCAAGGGGTATAATTCTAAGCACGCCTGGACTCACAAAACATGCTTATGGGATCTGCCTTACTTCAAAGACCTCCTTTGCCCACACAACATCGACGTGATGCACACTGAGAAGAATATCGCCGAGGCACTTTTTGGTACATTGTTCGGCATAGATGGGAAGTCAAAGGATAATACTAAGGCTAGAGTCAATCTGGAGGCGCTATGTGATAGGCCGTTACAAAACATGAAAGAACCGAAAGGAAAGCAGAACTGGACGAAGCCAAAGGCATGGTTCAATCTTGGAAGGCCGGCTATGAGGGAAATTATCTTGTGGGTGAAAATGCAGTTGATGTTCCCCGATGGGTATGCAGCGAATCTATAGAGGGGAGCCAGTCTTGATAAATTGAAGATATTTGGTCTCAAGAGTCATGATTGGCACATATGGATTGAGCGGGTAATGCCGGTGATGTTGCGTGGCTTCATCCCTGAGGATGAATGGCTAGTACTGGCAGAACTCAGCTATTTCTTCCGTGTTCTTTGTGCGAAAGAACTATCGCCTGGCGTGCTAGAAGAAATGGAAGAGTTGGCGCCGGAGTTGATCTGCAAGTTAGAGAAGATCTTTCCACCGGGCTTCTTTAATCCAATGCAACATTTGATTTTGCATCTCCCGACCGAGGCAAGATTGGGGGGGCCCGTGCAAAATCGTTGGTGCTACCCAACTGAGAGGATGCAGAAGACGCTTCGACAAAAATGTAAAAATAAACGTAGAATTGAAGCATCGATGGCTGAGGCATTCATCACTGAGGAGGCGGCAAACTTCGTGACAGCACACTACGAAGCCAAAAATCGTCATTTGCATAATCCGAAGCCTCGGTACAATGCTGACGACCCTAAAAAGGGTGGATCCAACCTCAGCCTATTCAAAGGGAATCTCGCACCAGCCAGTGTTTCAAATCCAGTATCTTTGGATAACGAACAATGGCGGACCATTTCGTTGTATATCTTCAACAACCTGATAGAAGTGCGGCCGTACATCGAGTAAGTTCTCGGTACATAGTTTCGCAACTTCTATTTCCTTTGAACTGCTCTTATTCCTGGATATTTCATACAGTCGATACGTCGCCTTATTCTCATATGGAGCGGTGATCCAAAAGGATTCTGTCGAAGAGTATGAGCTTCTCGCAAAGCAAGGAGGCGGCTATCCCGGTTTCATCTCTTGGTTCAAACAAACGGTAATTTCTATTAGACTTGTAGGCTAATTTGTAGGCGGCTATCCCGGTTTCATTCGCTAATTTGTGCGTAATGCAACAATCCTTTCATATTAAACTTGTAGGCTAATTCAGAGTCTATGGACGCCGAATTGAGACAAGTCGCTAATGGTTTTGACTATAAGGTCCGTTCATTTGACAAATACGACATCAACGGGTATCGCTTTCGTACCTATGGCAAAGAGCTATCTATGGCCGACCGAAAGTCTACAAATTGTTGTGTATCTGCTATCGGCGAAGGAGGTACCGAGTATTATGGGAGAGTTGAAGCAATTTATGAACTTCTATTCTATGGTGAAAACCCACCGAATGTCGTAGTCTTCAAATGTTATTGGTTTCAGCCGAAGGAGACTAGAAGGACTCATGAACATATAGGGCTAGTTGAAATCAACCAAAGCACCCATTTAGATGTTCCTGATGTCTATATTACGGCTCAACAGGCGACCCAAGTATTCTATCTACCGTGGGCCTGCCAAACTAATCCAAATCTGAAAGGTTGGGATGTCGTTTATGAAGTGCCGCCACGTGCTAGACTATCTCCCCCAAAGGAAGAGGATTATGAACCTCACATTAACCCAGACACATATGAAGGAGAATTCTTCCAAGAGACACGTCTTTCCAAAAAGCGTTTCAAGAACCGCTATACTTCACCCCAAAACATTGAAGTAGACAGCGACAGTGAATCCGACATCAACCCAGAGGAGGAACAAGAAGAGCCGGAACAAGAAGAGCCGGAACAAGAAGAGGTTACTGCTGCGGATGACCTGTCATTGCTTCACCGATTACGTCAAGGTGGCCTTGCACATGTTGATGCCACTGAACCCTATGAGCCCGTCATTGATTATAGTGATGATGATGATTATGCATTTATTGATGATACTGATCGAGATTATTAGTAGTGTCAGGTATTAATTTTTTTAATGTTGTACTTGATGATGATACACTTAAGTGATACACATATTATTATTCATGTCGGTCTTTTTTTATGTTGTACTAATTTCGTTTACTGTTTGTCATGGCAGGTGTTGAAAGATGGTGGGCGCTGGTCGGGAGCGCGCCAAGGCCCCTTCTTCGTCGGCGCGTGGTCTGAGGTCTTCGATTCCAGACGTACCTCTCCGCCGAGCGTTGCTGGATAAAGTCAAAATTATTTAGCTTATTCTCTCAATTTCAATCGACCGCTGCTGGATTTAGTATATCTAATATGAATTGGCGATCAGAACACATATGGGCTTCGTCGACCGCGGTGCCCAGCAGGGGACGAGGTAGGAAGAGAGGAGGTGGGGCACGTGGTCGCGGGAGAGGAGGTAGGGTGACTGCTAGGGCACCTTCCTCGCCGCCACCCCCAGCCGTTTCACCCGAGCACGTGACTGCTAGGGTGGACTCGTCCGAGGAGGAGGCTACACGGACTCCGGTCCACGAGCCTCCGGTCCACGGGTCTTGGGCCCACGAGCCTCGGGTCGACTGGCCTTCAGCCCACGAGAGTTCGGCCCACGAGACCGCGGAGGAGCACACGTCCGGATGGGGTACCTGGCCGGATCAGCCCGAGGAGCCGAGTGGCCATGCTGGTGATGGCGGGGAGCCGACTGATCTTGAGGAGGAGGGTGGCACCGTGTACCAGCGTGGTGCTACACGGCTCCCGTCCGTGCCGGCGACCCGCGAGCAGAGGTGGTTGATCTTCCCTGATGGGGAGAGGTACGTAAGTGCATTTAATATTTTTGTACCTTCTGCATTCACGTTTCTTCAAATAACTAATGCGTTGGCCTTGTCATGCTGCAGGGGTTGGGACCACCATCATAGTGTCCGCCGGCCCAACTCCGTCCTTGGAGTTCTTTGCCGGCAAAATTTCTCGGGGTTTGTCACGTTGCCTGGTGAGGGTCGGCTTCCAGAGCTTGGGTTGAGCTGGGAGCACTACGTGGCTGCCCCGGCCCCGCCGGATGTCATTATCGACGGTGTCGTGTGCGACACGAGGGCAGACATGGTGATCAGGACGTTCTGGGTAATTTCTCCTTTACACATTTCAAAATCTTCAACTAGCTAGTTATTAATTGTACTAATCAATATTGTCTCATTTGATTGCAGACATTCTACAGGTGTGAGGAGGGATACGAGGAGGACTGCGCAAATGTTATCCAGAACGTCTGCAAGCGCCTACTCCAGAACTTACGGCACGAGGCTCGGGTGCAGGCTGTTCGAGACTACTACGCCTTGCGTGGTATCAAGAAGACCAAGCCGGCGTGCCGCGATAAGTTCCTGAGTAAGGAGCAGTACATGAAGGTAATTCTTAAGGCCTTCTACTTAAGTTCCTTCATTTAGTAATTCTTAGCCGTAGCGCTCAAGTTTCTATTTGCTAACTTAGGCGCCTCCGAGATGGTGTGCGGATCGGATGGATTGTTGGGAGGTGTTGGTCGATGAGTGGTGCTCACAAGAATGGATAGCCCTCCACAACCAGGCCAAGGACAAACGTGCCCAAATGGAAGGTGTGCCACACCATCAAGGCAGCTCCAACTTATATCAGTTCAGGCGCAACTGGGTATGTGGTTTGCTTCATGATTCATGCAATTCATTCATCATGCTAGCTTGAGCCCTTTAATTACTAATTTTCATTGTTTCTCTCTTTCAGGCACGCCACAATAAGGCGGATAAGGTGCCAGAGGTGTACGACCTGTATGCCATGGCCCACACTGGCTCTTACAAGAAAGTCAAGGCTTTCTCTCAGTCTGACCTCGATGATGCAAACAACTTCACCAACATCTCCTCCCAGAACAAGCTCGTGAGATATAGAGATGAGGGGAAGGCGAGGAAAGGGGAGGACTTTAACCCGAGCCAGGGTCCCATTGATCCAGAGCTGGTGATGATATCTGGTGGCGGGAGGTCCCATGGCTCTATAGCCATTGGAGATGGACTTATCCGTTGTCCTAGCACTCTCCCGGAGATCAAGGCGCGCCAGTCGAGCTCCGCTCCTGAGATAAGGCCTCGTGAACGGCCAGTGCAACTCGCCATCAAGGTTAGTGATACGTACTCAGTTATCTTTCTCCATTACATTGTGTGCGCTTCCATCAATGATTACAAATGGTCATGTGAGTGGTGTTGCAGGCTGCTATACAGACTGAGAGAGATAGAACGGAGAAACTTCTGGCGGAGGCGGCGGAGAGGCAGCGGGAGATGGAGGAGAGGACGAGAAAGATGATGGAGGAGGAGAGGGCACGGAATGACATGCAGGCAAGGGCCATGTACGAGCTCCTTGTGGTAAGTTTCTTCTGCAGATTACTTGCTAGTCTTAACATTTGAGTCTCATTACTAACTAGTATGACTCTGTTCTGAAAACCAAATGTGCAGTCTGTGTGCGAGAAGTCCGGTCAGCCCGCTCCGCCGATGCCAGTGATTGCTCCTGGGAGCACGGTGAGTTTAGTTTGAATGGACATTACTTGGTAGTCTTAACATTTGAGTGTCGTAATGCTAACGAGACATTGGAAATGATCTTTGGTGCAGCTTAACTCCAGAAACGCATCGCACGATCCTTCTCCAGGTAGCGGCACTAGCCACCCCGCTCCTACACCTCCCTGATCACGGTAAGTTTCTCTAGTGTTTTGCTTAACAAATGCATAAAGACCTAGACTTAGCTTTATTTCCTCCAATATGCTTACCATAATGACCTAGAGTTAGCTTATTTTCCTCCAAAATGACCCATTTTACCTAGGTTAGCTTATAAATGATGCAGTTCATCCAAGTTAGCTCAAAAATGACCCATTTTACCTACATTAGCTACTAAATGATCCATTTTACCTACGTTAGCTTTAAAATGACCCATTTCACCTAGGTTAGCTCCAAAATGACCCATTTCACCTAGGTTAGCTCCAAAATGACCCATTTCACCTTACTTAGCTCAAAAACGATGCCCTTCACCTTAGTTAGCTCATAAACGACCCATTTCAACTAAGTTAGCTCATAAATGATCCATTTCAACTAAGTTAGCTCATAAACAACCCATTTCAACTTAGTTAGCTCATATATGATCCATTTCACCTAAGTTAGCTCATAAATGACATATACTTCTTGTTCTAGTCTTCTTCTTGTTCTAGTCACCTATTTCTAACTTTCTTATTTACCATTTTCCAGATTTCATTCACTTGATGGAAGCTAGCTTGCTATGATGGAGTGCTTGCTTTTCCTTTGATGAAACTTTGCATTGTATCTAGCTTGCTATCTTCATGACACTTTGCATTGTAATATATATATATGGATGGAACAATGTGTATGGATGGAACTTCCTTATGTATGAACAATGTGTATGGATGAAACTGATGTGATATGTGATATGAAACTTATGTGCTAGATATGTGTTGGATATGTGCTGGATATGAAACTTATATATGTGATATGTGCTGCAAATTGTGGGATTTAATAAAAAACAGAAAAAACAGACAATATGCAGGCTCTTTGCCGTCTGCCACCGACAGCAAAGAGCTCTTTGCCGTCTGCCGCGGACGGCAAAGAAGCCACGTGGCAGCCAACTGTGCTTCCTGGGAGCTGACCCATTTGGTCAGTTTGCCTACAGTGGCAGACGGCAAAGACTTTGCCGTCCGTGGCAGACGACAAAGAACCTGCACTTTGCCATCAGTGGCAGACGGCAAAGAACCTGCCATCTAGTGACGTGTAGATGACATCATAAGGCGGACGACAAAGACCAAAGGCTCTTTGCCGTCTGCGGCGGACGGCAAGGGTCTGCCGTTAGCCACTTAACGGACTGACAGCGCAATTATTGCCGTCCGCCCTCTTTGCCGTCCGCCGCAGACGGCAAAGAGCCTTTGCCGTCCGCCGCCAGGAAGCAGACGGCAAAGCAGCTGTTTACCGTAGCCTTCTTTGCCGGAGCCTTTTGCCGTCCGCGGCTGACGGCAAAGGTCTTTGCCGTCCGCCTTTCGAGCCTTTGCCGTCCGCCATGGCAGACGGCAAAGTAGCTGTTTCCTGTAGTGATTCTACCCCCTCTAGTCATAACTCTAACAACATTATCATTTTTCTTATTATTTAATTCATTGAGCAAATCATCTTGTGCTTTAAGCACTTTGAAAGATCGAGGATGTCGCCTAGAGGGGGGGGGGGGGTGAATAGGCGCTTTAAAATAATTACGGTTTAGGCTTGAACAAATGCGGAATAAACCTAGCGGTTAATTTGTCAAGCACAAAACCTACAACAACTAGGCTCACCTATGTGCACCAACAACTTATGCTAAGCAATATAAACTACTAGGTGATAGCAAATATATGACAAGAAACAATATGGCTATCACAAGGTAAAGTGCATAAGTAAAGAGCTCGGGTAAGAGATAACTGAGGCACGCGGAGACGACGATGTATCCCGAAGTTCACACCCTTGCGGATGCTAATCTCCGTTTGGAGCGATGTGGAGGCACAATGCTCCCCAAGAAGCTACTAGGGCCACCGTAATCTCCTCACGCCCTCGCACAATGCAAGATGCCGTGATTCTACTAAGGGACCCTTGAGGGCGGTCACCGAACCCATACAAATGGCAACCCTTGGGGGCGGTCACCGAACCCGTACACTTTGGCAACCCTTGGGGGCGGTCACCGGAACCCGACAAATTGCTCGGGGCGATCTCCACAACCTAATTGGAGACCCCGACGCTTGCCCGGAGCTTTACACCACAATGATTGAGCTCCGAACACCACCAACCATCTAGGGCGCCAAGGCACCCAAGAGGAACAAGCTCTAGGGTGCCCAAACACCCAAGAGTAATAAGCTTCTCAAACTTCACTTCCGCGTATCACCGTGGAGAACTCAAACCGATGCACCAAATGCACTGGCAAGGGCACACGGAGTGCCCAAGTCCTTCTCTCCCAAATCCCACCAAAGCAACTAATGCTAGGGAGGAAAATGAGAGGAAGAACGAAAGAAGAACACGAAGAACTCCAAGATCTAGATCCAAGGGGTTCCCCTCACTTAGAGGAGAAAGTGATTGGTGGAAACGTGGATCTAGATCTCCTCTCTCTTTTCCCTCACGAACTAGCAAGAATAATTGGAGGGATTGAGAGTTAGCAAGCTTGAAGAAGGTCAACAATGGGGGAATAACACGAGCTCAAAGGATAAGGTTCATTGGGGAAGAAGACCCCCTTTTATAGGTGGGGAAAAAATCCAACCGTTATGCTCACAGCCCGCACCGAGCAGTACTACCGCTCCAAGGAGCGGTACTAGCCCTTTGAAACACAACAACGAGGAGGCAAAAAAGCCAGAAGAACCGTCGGAGCGGTAGTACCGTTTGACCTCACGGTACTACCGCTAGGGGTAGCGGTACTACTGCTAAGGGTAGTGGTACTACTGCTTGCGAGCGGTACTAAAAAATTACATCTGTGCCTACCACCGCTGGACTTGTGACGAGTTTTTGGTCCCGAGCGGAAGTAGCCACGGAAGTAGCCGCAGTAGTACTGCTCCAAGCGGTAGTAAAAAATTACATCCACTCCTGTCCGCGGTAGTACCGCTGCAGCCTTTTCAGAACACCAAAACTGACACAACTTCTGCAAACGGACTCCGAATTCGACGAAACCAAGTTTGTTGGAAAGCTAGCAACAAGGGCTAACACAATCTTGATAGAAATACCAATAAGAAGCAAATGAGAAAAGGCCCAAAAGAAAATGATGAGAACCCTTCCTCGGATAAGACCGGTAAAACCTCCAACATCGAAAACATCATAGAAGACGCATGCAAACTCCGTTTTCGATGAACTCAAGCTTGTCATCAAGATGAACATAAGCTCTAAGACTCACAAAGAGAACCAAACAAGAACCAAGAAACATGATGCAAGGATGCAATGGTTTGAGCTCTCGACGAACGATACGATCAAGCTACTCACTTGAGAGCCCCCCTTGATAGTACGACTATCGATCCTATAACCTGGTCTCCCAACTACCACCATGAGACCGGTAAAATAGAAAACCTATCAAGGGCAAACCTTTGCCTTGCACATGGTCCACTTGAGCTAGATGATGACGATCTTGACTCCCTCAAGTTGGACCACGTTTCTTGATTGCGTTGGCTCGATGAAGACTAGATGATTACTCCCCCATAGTCCACTATGGGTGAGCCACTCTTCGGCACATCTTCACAAGTCCATTGTCACCACAATGGACGGAAAGCTTCAAGCACTTGATCTCTTCGTGATGCTCCACTTGAACTTGCACACGGCAATCTTGATGACGATCACCACTTGATGTCATCCTCTCCATGGGTTGAGTGATATCTTCCTCTTGACGCAAGCCCATGAACACGTACCTAACCCCACATAGAACTCTCACATAGACCATGGGTTAGTACACAAAGCACAATGGACAATGCTTACCATACCATGGGATCACTTGATCCCTCTCAGTACATCTTCTACACTTTGTGAGTTGATCAACTTGATTCACTTTTGACTTAGTCTTGATCAACCTAGAATCTTTCCAACTCTCTTCATTTGGATGATGTCTTGAAGGTAAACATGAATGATCGCACAATCTTCTTCTTCAAGACATGCTTGCAATAAGCTCAACTATCACATGACCAATCTTTGGATAATTCCTTAATAGCACCTTGGTCAACACAAACTCTCCTTGAAACCAACACATGTACTCCAAGAAAAGCCTATGGACAAAACCTTCAAATATAACTCAAGTCAACCATTAGTCCATAGAGATTGTCGTCAATTACCAAAACCAAACATGGGGGCGCCACATGTTCTTTCAATCTCCCCCATTTTGGTAATTGATGACAATCACTTTCAAGAGAGTTTATATAAGGAATTATGCATCACCATGCAATGCAACAACCAATGATGCATGAGTAAGAGATGCAAATGCTTAGGAACAAAACCAAAGCAAGAGGAGAGAATTATCTAAACTTCTCCACAAAACTCTCTAAAACTTCTCCCCCATTGGCATCGATTGCCAAAATGGGAGAAAAGCTTAGAAGGCCAATATAAATTGTGTTCCTCCATAATTTGTGTAGTTCTCAACAAGAGAGTGGAATGCAATACACAAGTTTGACGGTAAATACTAGGAGGAAAACAAACTATATTTAGGCCCAAAGTTTACAAAAGAAAGATATGCCACAAAGACATAAGAAAGAGAGAAACAAGCAAACAAGCAATCAAAAGATACCAATCGAAGCAAGTAATCCACGGATATCAATTAAGCCAACTAGACCAATGATCCTACGTGCCACATGAATGAAATAAATTATGATATGAGCAAAGGAGTGTTCTAGAGAAACTAGAGAAGCTCCCCATGATTTGTGCACAATTTAGTTTTGTAACTGGATACACCGAGCACAAAATGGGATCGTCACTCCCCCAAGATCAATAGAACCTCACGACAAGTGCAAGAGAGCAATAGAGTGTTCTAAAGACACTAGTGAAGCTCTCCATGATTTGTGCACTTCTTACAATATTTGCATTAGGATACCGAGTGCACAAAATAGGATCATCACTCCCCGAAAATCAATAGAAACTCACAACAAGTGCAAGTGAGCATATAGGAAACAAAGCCTAGCACCTGCAACAAACAAATGGTTGAGCAACATATAAAAGAGGCAACTTAAGAGTAGGCTCAACCAAAATGATGTGTGTGAGTCATGTAAAAGCACTTGAGAAGACTAATGTACGAATGAGCATTAAGCATCAACATAGTCTTGGATAGTGGAGATACAAGGTGCATGACATGTCCTCCCCACACACACCAAGCAAAAGGGTTCACAAGCACACTAAAAATGCAAAATGAATAACCAACACTTGTGACAACCCATGGTGAAGATAGAAGATGAAAGCCTCATCAAGACGAGGGATACCAATTAAGATGGCAAAAGCCTCGTAGATATAAGCATGAGGAAAATAATCTTCACCACACAGGAGTGCATCAAGATGCAACGAGATAAGACATGCACTCAAGGCAAAAG
The DNA here is from genome assembly GCF_002575655.3 of Aegilops tauschii subsp. strangulata. Taxonomy (NCBI): domain Eukaryota; kingdom Viridiplantae; phylum Streptophyta; class Magnoliopsida; order Poales; family Poaceae; genus Aegilops; species Aegilops tauschii. The sequence continues at coordinate 538,754,884 of NC_053036.3, read as the reverse complement.
CTTTCACAGAGCCACCAAAGAAATAACAAGAAAGACAAGGTGGACGTGAAAGAAAGGATATCATCTAGAGATGTAATTTCTCTCAAGTGTATAAGGTTCTAGGTAGACGAGATCATGATGATATATATCTACAAAGAAGGATGTACACCCGAAATAGATACAACACGAAGGAACAAGATATCCAAAAGGAAGTCATAGATATACCAATAAGATATTTGCTTGGAAGCATAGCACTGGCTAGATATGGTCTTATTGTATATAAATGAATTCCTACCACACAACCATCAAAGACATCACAACTAGCAACAAGAGATCATTGTTGCGATGCTTTGAGAAAGGAAACAAGTATCACAAGAGAGAATGAATAACATGCCATGATACAACCTACACAAGGTTGATGTAAGAAATGTGTGCATGAAGTATATGAAGATACTTGTTACCGAGTTAACATTGGAAGGATGAAGTAGATACCAATTGAAGGTACAGAGTAGTTCATTGATCATCCTAGCTTGACTCCAAAAAGCACATGGTGACAACACCTTCCTTGTGAGTAGCCGAGCATCCAATGCATCTCCAATTGTTCCTAGAACAACAACACAAACAAAATGGTACCCAAACTCATTGGGACCGAAGAGTTAGAGAACCAACAATCCATAGGACAAACTCCACATAAATATGTGCACATAGATATGAAAATGAATTTCATGCACATCTCATCCAATTTGAGACTTGGTGGAGTTTCCCCTATATATTGGGTCAAAGAGATAAAGCATGCCAAGGAAACTACATGAAGTTAATATGCATGCTCAAGACTTTCAAGAACCGATACCAAAATACAAGGAAATACCAAGTGAAAAGAATACCAAATGGGGAAATCATCACTTGGAAGATATCATTAAAAGATACATCAAGGAATGAGATATCCATTGGAACCCACAAAATGATATCAAACTCCCAAAAGAGAGGATGGTTCCAAACAAACCAAGCTCTCTACAAAGTTTCATGATGGCACAAGTACCAAAAAGAAACGGCTTGTCGTCCACCAACACACACTTAAAATGGATCACAAGTTTAGTGTTTTATAGAAAATAGGATAGCTCCCCCACGAGTTGTGCATTATAGAGAATTTGCATTTGAATACAAATGCACAAGGTAGGATCACCACGTTCACTATATCAAGGAAAACACTAGACAAGATCAAGAAAACAATAAGATCCTCAAGTGGCACGGAAGGCAATGGGAGTTGACACAAACTTGGCAAGAGATAAGGCAAATAAAAGGTAAACGCCAATGTGAAGATGATCAAAAATTTCTACCACACATAAGTGAGTACCAATTGTCAAAAGAGAAGAAGTATTTGAAAATAATTCCCGGTGGTAGATAGCAAGGATATCCGACATCATCTTCACACCAAACACAAGCAAATTGCAACTTGTAGAGCTAACATGCCACCTAGAAACACGATAATTTACAATATCAATTCTAGGTGATAATATCTCAAATGTAAACATTTTCTAGGCTAGTAATATACACATAGCATATTACTCCCCCATAATGTGATACCAATTAAAGATAAACAAGGGGCAAAAATAACGATCCAACAAGAGATAATTAATGGACAATTTAGAATTTGAATTTCTCATGAGAAGACATACCACATAGCGACTAGATAATCTTGAAATATCAATACTAGATGGTATTACTCATGTACACACATTTATAGGATTGTGAGGTGCACAAAGCACATCACTTCCCCATAATGGGATATTCCATTAATCTCTCACAAGAGCCAACTGAGATACAAACAAGATGCACAAAGGCTCAACGTACGACACACATGTACATGAAGTGCAAACCAACATACATAAACTTGATTACTCAAGATAAGCAATTTTGAGACACAACATATACAAACACATGCAAGGAACAAAACCAATACATGCAAGGGGGCAAGTAACTTTCAATGTAAGCAATTTAAGTACAAGTTACCGCAAGGAGGCACATTGGATATAAGATATAAGCTTGATGATTCGATTGACTTGGCTTGAGACAATAAGAGTGATGAAGTCCCCTTAATTCTTCATAATGTAGCCAAGTCTCCAATGTCCTCCAACAACACCTATTGATCAAGTATGAGCTAGTTGGTCCCCAACCAAGTTGGGTCCTAAGAGGTTAGTCACAATAGGCTTGGCTACCCAAATGGTTCTTTTCTTGACACCACTTTGAGTACCAACAAATTTGGCAAACACATTGCCAACCTTCTCCTTCCCAAGAGAATAGATATCATCAATTAGAATAGGGTTGGATAAGTTACCATTCGTGGATGAAGAAGCGACGTGACCTTTTTCACGACATAGGTAGCAACGTCTACTCTTCACTTTCTTCTCACTTGATTTCTCAACTTGAGAAGCATTAGCTTGAGTCTTCTTGGGAAGAGGCCTTTCTTCAACTTGAGGTTGAGCATGAGAATGCACTTGTAGCCGCTTCCCTTGTTGCTTGTCACTAATGGCCTTCTTCTTCAATGGGCAAGATCTAACATGTTGCCCTTCAATTTTGCACTTGAAGCAAATAATCTTGGCCAAATTCTTGACGTGTTCTTGGCCCTTCTTCTTGTTCATCTTGGACTTCTTCTTCTTGTTGGAGTTGAATCCAAGTCCACCTTTGTCATTGGGGGATTTTTGCACACTCAAGATATTGTTGAGTGTGGATTTCCCCTCATGACACTTTTCCAAGTCTTGATTCAAAGAAGTGACTTGGGCCTTGAGCTCTTTGATTTCCTCTACATGGTTAGTCTCAACACAAGTACTAGAGGAAGTATAAGCTTCATCATTGGAGCAACAAGGCAAGGAAAGCAATTCATCACAAGATGTACCAATGTTATGCATAGACGAATTACGAGGACTAGCACAAGGCAATATAGAATTTTGACTAAAAGTAGTGCTAATGTCCACATGAGGCTCACTAGATGTTACCTTAGCAATCATAGCCTCATGAGGTATTTTTAGCACATTATGGGATACAAGAAGACCATCATGATAGCTAGAAAGCTTTTCATGACTTTCTTCCAATTTCCCATAATTGCTAGATAGCAACTCAAGTTGAGCCCTTAGCTCAACATTCTCCTTTAAAATGGATGCTTCACAAGAAATAGAGTTAGTAGCACAAGCATCATCATTAACAACAAGAGAAGAAGGCAACTTGGCAAGCTCTTTTAAATAAGAAGCTTCAAGTTGAGCATGAGACTCGGTGAGTTTGATGAGCTCACCCTTGATGACCCTTGAGCCATTTTCGAGGTGCTCAAAATCCTCAAGGAGTCTAGCATGAGCAACTTCAAGCTTAGCATTTTTAGTTTCAAAAACATTGGCCACCTCAAGAGCTCTATCATGAGATTCCTTCACTCTAGATAACTCTAGAGCAAAAGTCTCCTCAAGAGATTCCTTGGTGGTTTGTTCAAGTTCAAGAGCTTGAGAGAGGTCCGCAATCTCATTAGCGTAATCACGCTCATGACCTTCCATTTTATCAATGGTGACCTCATGCTCCTCAAGACGAGATTCCAAATCATCAATATATTTCTTGCCCTCAATAGCAATAGACATGATTTCCATGAAGTTGGAACGAGCAATTTTATTCTTAAGAAGAGCTTTAAAAATTATTTCCCCCTTCACTTTTAAGGAGGCAACATCATCATTCTCTTCATCATAATCGACATCATCATCACTCTTGCCATCATCAATATTATCACAAGATATATTGGGATCCAAAGTGGGAGATACCTTTGAAGCCTTAGCCATAAGGCAAAAAGCAATCGATGATGATGTAGGATCCCTTGAAGCACCGTTCAAGCCACATCTTGTTCCATGGAGTGTTGGGTTTCCTCTACATTGTTAGCACAACAACTCGAGGAAATAGATACATTTTTATCATGGCAACAAGACATAGCAAGCATATCATCATGAGATTTGAGCAAGCAATTTATACAAGATATGCAAGAACTTTTAACACAAGCATGTGAAACATTTAGAGTGCTCAAAGTGTTAAAGTCCAAAGGTGAAGCATTGCAATAATAAAGTGATGAAGGATCATCAATAATAAGCTCACTATAATCATTGCAATGAACACCACTCCTCACCATATCATTACCTTGTGGCAAACCACATGTAGGTGAAGTAGAAGAAGTTGAGAATACTATACGACCGGAGGTGGAAGGAGGACAATCATCTCCACAAATCTCGGACACGCCATATTTGTCTTGAAGCTTTGTCCACAACTCATGAGCATCCCGAAACGGCATGAGTTGAAATATAACTACATTGCTCAAAGCATCAAAAAGCACATTAGAAGCTTGAGCATTGAGATAAGAGTTTTTCTCATCCTCTAAAGATAATCTTGGTGGATCCTTTGGAGGAGAAAAACCCATATCTACAATTCGCTCTAAATTTGGGTCCATGACCCTAAAGAGATTAAGCATGCGAATTACCCAAACATCAAAATTTGTGCCATCGAAACTAAGAGTGTCAGAGAATCCTAGACCCCTAGTCGACATCCTTACTCTCTAGGCGGTTAAGCCCTATAAAGAGAGACGAGGCTCTGATACCAATTGAAAGATCGAGGATCTCGCCTAGAGGGGGGGGGTGAATAGGCGCTTTAAAATAATTACGGTTTAGGCTTGAACAAATGCGGAATAAACCTAGCGGTTAATTTGTCAAGCACAAAACCTACAACAACTAGGCTCACCTATGTGCACCAACAACTTATGCTAAGCAATATAAACTACTAGGTGATAGCAAGATATATGACAAGAAACAATATGGCTATCACAAGGTAAAGTGCATAAGTAAAGAGCTCGGGTAAGAGATAACTGAGGCACGCGGAGACGACGATGTATCCCGAAGTTCACACCCTTGCGGATGCTAATCTCCGTTTGGAGCGGTGTGGAGGCACAATGCTCCCCAAGAAGCTACTAGGGCCACCGTAATCTCCTCACGCCCTCGCACAATGCAAGATGCCGTGATTCCACTAAGGGACCCCTGAGGTCGGTCACCGAACCCATACAAATGGCAACCCTTGGGGGCGGTCACCGAACCCGTACACTTTGGCAACCCTTGGGGGCGGTCACCGGAACCCGACAAATTGCTCGGGGCGATCTCCATAACCTAATTGGAGACCCCGACGCTTGCCCGGAGCTTTACACCACAATGATTGAGCTCCGAAAACCATCAACCATCTAGGGCGCCAAGGCACCCAAGAGGAACAAGCTCTAGGGTGCCCAAACACCCAAGAGTAATAAGCTTCTCAAACTTCACTTCCGCGTATCACCGTGGAGAACTCAAGCCGATGCACCAAATGCACTGGCAAGGGCACACGGAGTGCTCAGGTCCTTCTCTCCCAAATCCCACCAAAGCAACTAATGCTAGGGAGGAAAATGAGAGGAAGAACGAAAGAAGAACACGAAGAACTCCAAGATCTAGATCCAAGGGGTTCCCCTCACTTAGAGGAGAAAGTGATTGGTGGAAACATGCATCTAGATCTCCTCTCTCTTTTCCCTCACGAACTAGCAAGAATCATTGGAGGGATTGAGAGTTAGCAAGCTCGAAGAAGGTCAACAATGGGGGAAGAACACGAGCTCAAAGGACAAGCTTCATTGGGGAAGAAGACCCCCTTTTATAGGTGGCGAAAAAATCCAACCGTTATGCTCACAGCCCGCACCGAGCGGTACTACCGCTAGGGCGGTAGTAGCCCTTTGAAACACAACAGTGAGGAGGCAAAAAAGCCAGAAGAACCGTCGGAGCGGTAGTACCGCTTGACCTCACGGTACTACCACTAGGGGTAGCGGTACTACTGCTAAGGGTAGCGGTACTACTGCTTGCGAGCGGTACTAAAAAATTACATCCGTGCCTACCACCGCTGGACTTGTGATGAGTTTTTGGTCCCGACCGGAAGTAGCCATGGAAGTAGCCGCAGTAGTACTGCTCCAAGCGGTAGTAAAAAATTACATCCGCACCTGTCCGCAGTAGTACCGCTGCAGCCTTTTCAGAACACCAAAACTGACACAACTTCTGCAAACGGACTCCGAATTCGACGAAACCAAGTTTGTTGGAAAGCTAGCTACAAGGGCTAACACAATCTTGATAGAAATACCAATAAGAAGCAAATGAGAAAAGGCCCAAAATAAAATGATGAGAACCCTTCCTCGGATAAGACCGGTAAAACCTCCAACATCGAAAACATCATAGAAGACGCATGCAAACTCCGTTTTTGATGAACTCAAGCTTGTCATCAAGATGAACATAAGCTCTAAGACTCACAAAGAGAACCAAACAAGAACCAAGAAACATGATGCAAGGATGCAATGGTTTGAGCTCTCGACGAACGATACGATCAAGCTACTCACTTGAGAGCCCCCCTTGATAGTACGACTATCGATCCTATAAACCGGTCTCCCAACTACCACCATGAGACCGGTAAAATAGAAAACCTATCAAGGGCAAACCTTTGCCTTGAACATGGCCCACTTGAGCTAGATGATGATGATCTTGAGTCCGTCAAGTTGGACCACCTTTCTTGATTGCATTGGCTCGATGAAGACTAGATGATTACTCCCCCATAGTCCACTATGGGTGAGCCACTCTTCGGCACATCTTCACAAGTCCATTGTCACCACAATGGACGGCAAGCTTCAAGCACTTGATCTCTTCGTGATGCTCCACTTGAACTTGCACACGACAATCTTGATGACGATCACCACTTGATGTCATCCTCTCCATGGGTTGAGTGATATCTTCCTCTTGACGCAAGCCCATGAACACGTACCTAAACCCACATAGAACTCTCACATAGACCATGGGTTAGTACACAAAGCACAATGGACAATGCTTACCATACCATGGGATCACTTGATCCCTCTCGGTACATCTTCTACGCTTTGTGAGTTGATCAACTTGATTCACTTTTGACTTAGTCTTGATCAACCTAGAATCTTTCCAACTCTCTTCATTTGGATGATGTCTTGAAGGTAAACATGAATGATCACACAATCTTCTTCTTCTTCAAGACATGCTTGCAATAAGCTCAACTCTCACATGACCAATCTTTGGATAATTCCTTAATAGCACCTTGGTCAACACAAACTCTCCTTGAAACCAACACATGTACTCCAAGAAAAGCCTATGGACAAAACCTTCAAATATAACTCAAGGCAACCATTAGTCCATAGAGATTGTCGTCAATTACCAAAACCAAACATGGGGGCTGCCACATGTTCTTTCACACTTGTTCTACCTGAGTGGTAACTATAGAAGCATGTTTACTAATAAGTTTAAGGCCACCTTTAACTCTAGACATATAATCACTCCAGTCTTCAACCATATAAGCATTATGTTTCAATTATCTACCAACATAAGCATTGAAGTTTTCTTGTTTAACAATAAAATTATCAAACTCATCCAAACATTGGCTAGCAGACTTATTACAAGGAATATCACCTTCATCAAATCTATAGAGAGAATTTACCTTTACTACCTGTGTTGGGTTATCAAGACCATGTATTTCTTCAATAGGTGGTAAATTTTTAACATCTTCAGCTTTAATACCCTTTTCTTTCATAGATTTCTTTGCCTCTTGCATATCTTCAGGACTGAGAATAGAATACCCCTTTTCTTCGGAGTTGGCTTAGGAGTTGGTTCAGGAAGTGTCCAATCATTATCATTACTCAATATATTATTCGATAGCAATTCAGCTTGCTCAACAGTTCTTTCCCTGAAAACACAACCAGCACAACTATCCAGGTGGTCTCTGGAAGCATCGGTTAGTCCATTATAAAAGATATCAAGTATTTCATTTTTCTTGAGAGGATGATCAGGCAAAGCATTAAGTAATTGGAGAAGCCTCCCCCAAGCTTGTGGGAGACTCTCTTCTTCAATTTGCACAAAATTATATATTTCCCTTAAGGCAGCTTGTTTCTTATGAGCAGGGAAATATTTAGCAGAGAAGTAATAAATCATATCCTGGGGACTACGCACACAACCAGGAGCAAGAGAATTAAACCATGTTTTAGCATCACCCTTTAATGAGAACGGAAATAACTTAAGGATATAGTAGTAACAAATTTTTTCCTCACGAGTGAATAGGGTGGCTATATCATTCAATTTAGTAAGATGTGCCACAACAGTTTCAGATTCATAGCCATAAAAAGATCAGATTCAACCAAAGTAATTAACTTAGGATCGACAGAGAAATCATAATCCTTATCATAAATACAAATAGGTGCAGTAGCAAAAGCAGGGTCATATTTCATTCTAGCATTCAAAGACTTTTCTTTCAGCTTAGCTAACAATTTCTTAAGATCATATTTATCTTTGCAAGCAAAAAGGTCTCTAGCAGTTTCTTCATCCATAACATAACCCCCAGGCACATCAGGCAATTCATATCTAGGGGGAGAATCTTCATCATCACTTTCATCAATATTATCTATTTCAATAATTTCATTCTCTCTAACCCTAGCAAGTTGTTCATCAAGAAATTCACCTAATGGCATTGTATTATCAAGCATAGAAGTAGTTTCATCATAAGCATCATGCATAGAAGAAGTGGCATCATCAATAACATGTGACATATCAGAATCAATAACAGGTGTGGGTGTCGCAAATTTACTCATAATAGAAGGTGAATCAAGTGCAGAGCTAGATGGCAGTTCCTTACCTCCCCTCGTAGTTGAGGGAAAAATCTTGGTTCTTTCATCTTTCAAGTTCCTCATAGTGATCAATAGATATAAATCCCAAGTGACTCAAAGAATAGAGCTATGCTCCCCGGCAACGACGCCGGAAAATAGTATTGATAACCCACAAGTATAGGGGATTACAACAGTTTTCGAGGGTAGAGTATTCAATCCAAATTTATTGATTCGACACAAGGGGAGCCAAAGAATATTCTCAAGTATTAGCAGTTGAGTCGTCAATTCAACCACACTTGAAAGACTTAATATCTGCAGCAAAATATTTAGTAGCAAAGTAGTATGGAAGTAACGATAACGGTGGCAAAAGTAACGGTAGTAGTTTTGTAGCAATCGTAAAAGTGGCAACGAAAAAGTAACTAAGCAAAGATCAATATGTGAAAAGCTCGTAGGCAATGGATCAATGAGGGATAATTATGTCGGATGCGATTCCTCATGCAACAGTTATAACATAGGGTGACACAGAACTAGCTCCAGTTCATCAATGTAATGTAGGCATGTATTCCGAATAGTCATACGTGCTTATGGAAAAGAACTTGCATGGCATCTTTTGTCCTACCCTCCCGTGGCAGCGGGGTCCTATTGGAAAGTAAGGTATATTAAGGCCTCGTTTTAATAGAGTACCGGACCAAAGCACTAACACTTAGTGAATACATGAACTCCTCAAAATACGGTCATCACCGGGAGTGGTCCCGATTATTGTCACTCGGGGTTGCCGGATCATAACACATAGTAGGTGACTATTGACTTGCAAGATAGGATCTTACTCACATATATTCATGAAAACATAATAGGTTCAGATCTGAAATCATGGCACTCGGGCCCTAGTGACAAGCATTAAGCATAGAAAAGTCATAGCAACATCAATCTTAGAACATAATGGATACTAGGGATCAAACCCTAACAAAACTAACTCGATTACATGGTAAATCTCATCCAACCCATCACCGTCCAGCAAGCCTACGATGAGATTACTCACGCACGGCGGTGAGCATCATGAAATTGGTGATGGAGGATGGTTGATGATGACGATGGCGACGGATTCCCCTCCCCGGAGCCCCGAACGGACTCCAGATCAGCCCTCCCGAGGAAGATTAAGGCTTGGCGGTGGCTCCGTATCGTAAAACTTGATGAATCCTTCTCACTGATTTTTTTCTCCCCGAACATGAATATATGGAGTTGGAGTTTGTGGCACCCCGGCTTAGAGCGACCGGTTTACCTTGTATTGCCAACCCAGAGATTATCTCTTCTGGCAACACATAACATCTTGGTACAGAAAACACCGCTTTATTGAACTAGCGGAAGCAAAGGGTGATGTTACATCAAGTTGCAAGGCCAAGCGGCACACTCGGTGCGGCTGAACAATATGTACATTATTTAGTGAACATAAAAGGGGCCTCGAGCACGACAATCTACACGGCAGCGAAACAACGACGTAGCGGGACTCCATAGCACAGGGACACCGATGTCGACACGGTCTAGACACGGCAGCACTCCGATCCAGTTAGACTTTCTTGAAATCTGGCCTAACACGCCAGGTCAGTACATTGAATGTACTTGCAAGCTCACAGCAAACATAACCATAATGACAAACAATATCATGACATTTAATCAAGTTAAATGCAAACAACATCATGCTACTCATGCAGTGAAACCAAACTTGTGCATCGAGTCACTCGGACTCTCTTACCAACATGGTCGCCTCATGACCGAACCGTGCTCACGACGAAGCACGAACGGAACCATACTTGGTCCAACTGGTTATCTCGTAACCAAACTGTGATCAATTCTGGATCACAAGTGATCCCACAACGGTCAGCCTCATTGACCTCATCACGATCCAACCAGTGCAATGCCATTTCATTAGTGTGCCAGATTTATTATTAACAGTTGATCCATGGTGTGACTTACTTACGAACTGGGCCCTTATCCGCGGGTGTGGCTATCGATAGATTAATACACTCTATAGAGGTAGCGCACTTCACCCACACCACAAAACCCATGGCCTCGCACTCCCATTCGGGTGGAGCAACGACATTCCGACAGAACTCTCCCATTGCCATGGCACTCTTGCGGCCACTCTGACCAACTCCTCATTGGGCTTAGTCCTGGGTGACCCAGCCTACCAAAGGCAAAACTACTACCGTGATGGAAAATAAACAGTCCCAAACGGGGACACGGTACCATAACAACAACGGGTCCACAAGATTATGTCTGCTTACCGTGCCAGGGTAAAGCATGCCCATAACCTTCCCTCGTTGGAGGCACCGACAAAAGGCATGACAACGTACGACTAAGGGCCTCCCCATAAAGGCAAATGTGGTTGCACTTGTCAGCCCGATTCAGTGGCACCATGACCCTATCAACTTTGTGTTCAAGTTCAATTATCATCAGGTTTAACTTGAAATGAAATGCTCGAGTCAATATATGCCATGCTTATGCAACCATATAACGTGCATCACATATCATAACAGATCAACTTCATTCAAAGTTCTACTTGCACAAACTTAACTATCAACACTTCCGGTCCTTTCCTACTTGTTATTCATACTCATCACTTTAGTTGACATTAATCAAATAAAAATTATCTATGCATGTATATAGGAAAAATACTACCGCTAATCATATCACCATAGTCATAACAAATTTAATTAGATCATCTTCTCAAACTACATTTCACTAGTTCAAGCATTCACTTCTATTAACTAAGCATTTCAATCATGACAAAGTAAATAACACAAGCAATTATTTAATGTAATACTATATGCAATGAATAACATATAAATTCAAGTAGAAAATCATGAATATTGCAAAGACACCATGAAAATGTTTCTGTGGCTTGCCTTAGTGCAGAGGAGCTCCACACTCCTCCTGGATGCCTTCAAGACAAGCTTCACCTTCTGAAAATAATTCAAATGACAAAAAGAAGATATCAAGAACACTTCTGAAAATTACCAGAAATTCTAGGTAGCAAGGGAAAATCCCATTTTGGGTGTGCTGCTAGGATTTTCTAGTAAGAACAGAATGCAAAAAGAATCAACTCATTTGGACTTGTAGAATAAGAGTTATAGCTGGTCAAAGTTCGGTCAAAATTTGAACTAAATTTGAATTAAAAAGAAAATCTGGGGGGGGGGGGTGACGTCGAAGGCGTAAACCGCCCGGGCGCCACCACTCATACTGCTTCGGCCGCGGTCTGAGTGGCTGACAGCGGGCCCTGCTGGTCAGGTCGGAGGGAGGGGGAGAAGGAAACAGAGCACGACGAGGCTCCGCCGGAGCTCACGCCGGCGAGGAGGGCTCCTTGGCCAGATCCAAAGGGATAGGATGGGAGAGGAGATCGAGATGCACCTGCCCGTACCCGTAGCGTGGCTAGGGGTGGCCGGACGGGGTCGGAACATAGCTCTCCAATGGTGGCAGCGGGCGGGGCTCGTTGGAGTTGGCGATTCCGGCGAGGCTGGGCCGGTTCAGCGGCTCCAATGGCACCAGCTCGCACCAGTGAACCACCACGAACACGCCAGAGTGGTTGGTGGAGCTCGAGCAACTCTGGAGAGGGAAGGAGCAGAGGACGGGGATCGCCGGCAAGCTCGGGTCTGGGAGGGCGGCTAGAGGCCTGCCCGGCCGGGCTGGTGCTTCCTACATGATCGTGGAGGTGTGCTGAGTGTGTGTTTGTGGAGAGAATCGAGTTCGGGAGGGGGCTATATATAGGCGAGGCTGAGGCGGGGATCGAGAGCTTGCCGGAGCTCTCTGGAGCGTCGACCGGCGACGAATGGCGTCACAGAGAGAGGGGGAAGACGCCGGAGATCACGCGGAAGCTGTAGACGAGCGGAGACGAGCACAGGAGTGCGGTACGCGACGAGCATAGGGGCACGGGCGCACTGTTGCCTTGGCCGCACCGTGCCCGTGCTCGCTGCGGCGAGCTCCGGCATTGGCGAGCGCCAGGGTGCAGTTATGGAGGTTCAAACGAAGATGGTGGCGCCGTTTGGCAAGGTGCGGTGGTCGGGGTAGCGAGCACGCGCGCAACAGAGGCATTGGCGCCACGCAGAGCGCGTCGACCGCATGCCAAACACCTTGGACTCGCGTGGTCACTGCGTGAACTTTGGCATCAGGCTGAGCTAAGCGCAAACACTATGTCTGGCAGCTAGTCCTTAGTGGTTTTGGTCGTTTTGCATAGTTGGATGGGTCACAGGTGCACTATGTGAGTGGCTCTGTTCCTGGCAAGTTTCTGGATAGAAACTTGTGAGCTTTGCTGAGAAAAATCTAGTGAGAGTTAAGGGTTGTGCTTTGGGGTTTTGTAATCTCTTAGGAGGGTGATTAAGCTCAGAAAAGATCAACCCCAAAAGATCAAGCAAAAATATACTTGCTGTACAAACTGGTCATTTGGTCCAGAACAGAAATGATTTTTGTAGCAAAAATATTACAAAAAGTTATGCAATATTTTTGCTCAGGGAGGTGCCCTAGGGTTCAAAGAATAATTGGGAATTTTCTCAGATTTTTGTGGGCAAAGAAAAGTGGGGTTGCTTTGGAGCACACTTCTCTGAAGTGATTTTCAGGGAAGAAAATGAATATTTTTCTTTTATGAAAAATATTCTTTGGGCTTTTGTTGGAGTTTTTCAGAGAAGGAAAATGAATTAGAGGTGGATGGGTCACTTGGGTGAAAATAAAGAGTAAGCCCAATTGTTCAAGTCCATTTGAATTGATTCAAAACTCCAAATCCAATGCAGATGCAAATGAAAGTCCGGAAAAAGAGAGAAGGCAAAATCAGGCTGTCACAGAGTTGAGGTCGGTGGAGTCTTAGGGGGCCCACGAGGCAGGGGGCGTGCCCCAGGGGGGGCGCCCTGCACTCTCGTGGATAGGGTGTCGGCCCCCTGATGCTGATTCTTTCGCCAGTATTTTTTATTAATTCCAAAACGTGTCTCCGTGGATTTTTAGGTCATTCCGAGAACTTTTATTTCTGCACAAAAATAACACCATGGCAATTTTGCTGAAAACAGCGTCAGTCCGGGTTAGTTCCATTCAAATCAGGCAAGTTAGAGTCCAAAACAAGGGCAAAAGTGTTTGGAAAAGTAGATACGTTGGAGACGTATCACAAGCACATGCTCCAATGCACCAAAGTTGGTTGAAAAATCACATGTGTGTCCTTGGGTGAATTTCTAGATCCCATGCAAGAGATGGGAATGAAATTCAAACACCAGGGCACTATTGATTGCCGGCAAAACGTTGAGATGACTGGTTTTTAAATTCTAGTAAATCCAAAACTCGTCTGAAATTCATGAAACTTGGCACGCTATCATGGAGCGGCATCAACATGCTGTGGTAAAAAAATTGTCCCATTTGGAGCAGGTTCGGGTATAAGCTTCTCACAAACCAGAGCTTCTCACAACAAGCATGATGGTTTCGATAGAGAACGTCCCACCTTTGGGGACGAAACTATATGCATTGCCTCTTATTGCTTTCAAAAAATTTCTAGTGTCAACATAGAACAACAGGAGTGTTGTGTCAATTTTTGTGATTTTTCGGGGTTCATTTGGACATTTTTATGCATTAACTGGGTTTTCTAGGCATTTTATGTGCATAATTCAAATTTTAACTGCAAGCACATGCTCTAATGCACTAAAGTTGGTTGAAAAATCTAATTTGTGTCCTTGGGTGAATTTCTAGGTCCCATGCAAGAGATGAGAATGAAATTCAGACACCAGGGCACTGTTAATTGTCGGCAAAACATTGCGATGCCTGGTTTTTAAATTCTAGTAAATCGAAAACTCGTCTGAAATTCATGAAACTTGGCATGCTATCATGGAACGGCATCAACATGCCATGGTAAAAGAATTGTCCCATTCGGGGCATGTTCGGGTATATGCCTCTCACAAACAAGAGCTTCTCACAAGAAGCATGATGGTTTCTATAGGGAACGCCCCACCTTTGGGGACGAAACGATATCCATTGCCTCTTATTGCTTTCAAAAAATTTCTCGTGTCAAGATAGAACTACAGGAGTGTTGTGTGAATTTTTGGGATTTTTCGGGGTTCGTTTGGACATTTTTATGCATTAACTGAGTTTTCAATGCATTTATGTGCATAATTCAAATTTGAACTACATGCACATGCTCCAGTGCATATAAATTGGTTGAAAAATCAAATCCGTCTCCTTGGGTGCATGCTTAGGTCCCATGCAAGAAATGGGAATGAATTTCAAACACCAAGGCACCGTTGATTGCCGGCAAAACATTGAGATGCCTGGTTTTTAAATTCTAGTAAATCCAAAGGTCATCTGAAATTCATGAAACTTGGCATGCTATCATGGAATGTCACCCAACATGCTGTGGCATTTTTCGTGTCCATTTTGAGAGAAGGCGCACTCGAATAATGACAGCAAACAAAGTCATTTCGAAAAAATAGCTGCCACTTTAATATCTCAAACGTTTGTAGAATTCAAACCATGTGTGTTCTATTAACCATTCACGTGACGCCACGTGTCTTGGTTTTAATGGATGTAGGAGGTGTCGTGCGGACAACTGCTTGACCTTGACTGAACGGGAAGGCGTGTGAGCGCAGTCCAGTGCGCAGGCTGACCGAGAGGCGTGCAAGCTGTCCTCCAATGCGCAGACTCACCAGGAAGCATGCGAGTTGTACGCTGCGCAGGTTCACTGGGAAGCGAGCCCTTTGACTTCCATGGCCGCCCACCTTCCTCTCCATTAATGGCGCCCGAGCCACTGTTTAATACAGGCGACCTTACTGTTCGCCTCCCATTCCCCTCCCTCCCGCAGACCTCCACCAACGCTACGGCGTGGAACGATCATCTGCCACTAGTCTTCAAGTTTGGTGAAGTCGACTCCGAGCCGGAGGAGATAGAAAATAAGGAGGAATGGGGCCTCATGGACATGGCCTAGAACGAGCTGGCCGCGGCGGTTGCTGCCCCCGCCCGCATCCCAGCTGCCATCCCCGTGCCTGCGCCAGCGACCATCCCCGTAGCATTGACGGGCTGGTCGCCCCCGCAGAGCTGGAAGCCGCGGGCATTAGCAAGGTCTCCGCGGACCCGTGTGAGCTCGTGTACATGCCAGCGCCAGCACCCGTGCCCTTGCCCGTGCGCGCCCCTCCACCCACCGTGGCGCCGGCCCCCCGTGCGTTTGGCTGCACCCGCCGTGCTCGTGCGCGCGCCCCCCTCAGCGGCATGGGATGCTGCCATCGACCGCTACCTTTCAGCGGTGCCAGTTGCCGTCCTCCCATGCCCCGCCGGCCGATCGCGCGACGACATGATGTTTGATTTACAAGTGAAGAACATTTTGTACTGCCTTGAAGACTTCAACAATGGCGTCCCAGAGTGAAACTGCTAGTTAGCGACTAGAGGGGGGGGGGGTGAATAGGCGATTTTTATGAAAGTCTTCAAAACATGGGAGTTTCGAAGATAAACGATAGAAATGAACCTATTAACATGCAGCGGAAGGTAGACTACACTATGCAAGCCATAGTCAAGTATTCAATGAAGTGAAAGCACGAAGACTAAAAGCAGCTAGGTAGTAATGATCAGGATGGAAGATAGTATGAAGCCAAACAACAATAGAAGTCACACGGTGAAGTCAAACAGGTAACACAAGCAGGCAATGACTTCACGAAGACAAACTGTAAATAAAGAGAGGGAGAAGATAGAACCAGTCGCTTGGTGAGGACAAGGATTTGTTGGACCAGTTCCAGTTGCTGTGACAACTGTACGTCTGGTTAGGGAGGCTGAGATTTAACTCAGAAGACCGTGTCTTCACCTTATTCCCCTTGAGCCAAGGACACCCAGTCCTCGCCCAATCACTCTGGTAAGTCTTCAAGGTAGACTTCCAAACCTTCACAGACTTCATTCACCGGCGATCCACAATGACTCTTGGATGCTCAGAACGCGACGCCTAACCGGCTGGAGGATTCATAGTCCTCAAGTGTAACAAGTCTTCAGGTCATGCGGACAAAAAGACTTCAGTGATGCCTAACACTCTTTGGCTCTGGGTGTTTGGGCTTTGTCCTCGCAAGGATTTCTCTCTCTCAAAAGCTTCAGAGGTGGGTTGCTCTCAAACGACAAAAGCCGTGCACTAACTCCGAGCCGCCACCAATTTATGGTGTAGGGGGTGGGCTATTTATAGCCACTAGGCAACCCGACTTGATTTTTCCAAAATGACCCTGGGTCACTAAGGAACTGGCACGTGTTCCAATAGTCAGATTTCAAACACACGTGACAGCTTGACTTGGGCTACAAGTAAAGCTGACTCATCCAGCTCTGGATAAGATTTGCTCTCATTGTCTTCGCTCGAAGACATAGGATTTTGGTTGAGCATCACCTCAGTCACTCTGACTTTGTTCACTGGGACCCCACTTAGCAGTACGGTGGTTCCTATGACTCAACAAAGAAGAAAAAGGAAACAATGAAACAACTAAGTCTTCGCGCTCCATAGTCTTCACGTGATGTCTTCTCTTGTCATAGTCTTCAATGTGAATATCTTCCCATACCACCATTGTCTTCATACATTTTTAGGGGTCATCTCCGGTAGGTAAACCTAATCAATGAGGGACTACTACCTGTGTTATCCTGCAATTCTCAGAAACACATTAGTCCCTCAACCAGGTTTGTCGTCAATACTCCAAAACCAACTAGGGGTGGCACTAGATGCACTTACAATCTCCCCCTTTTTGGTGATTGATGACAAACTGGTTGAAGTTTTCAACGGGTATAAAAGTATGTGAAATTGTAAAGGTTAAAGGTATTGTCTTCATAAGTAGCAACAGGCTCCCCCTGAAGATGTGCATATAAGTAATTTGCTTTTGGAATGCAAATGCACATGGCAGGTTGTACTTGTGGAGATCCTTTTCAACTTATGAAGACAATTCATCATGCATGATTTGATATAACGAAGATAATGACATGCAAAATGAAAAATGGACGTCTGCAATATGACTTCGTGCGGGATTTATCATCGCACATGCGGAATTTATCATCACATCACAGAATAGCAAACAAGTAGCAGACGACCATCAAGTTTAAGTGTTACAACTCAAATAACCAAATGTATCAAAAGCGAGAGTTGTAAACACTAGGCAAAATATAAAGCAACCGCCCATATGGACCCGCTTGAAGACTATCAACCCATATGCTTCTCCCCCTTTTGTCAGTAAGGACCAAAAAGGTTTGAAGACATAGAGCCGCTACTCGTTCCCAGAAGGAGTAGGTGAAGCTGCAGGGTCGTCGTTGGCGTTTGGCGGTGCAGAAGAACTTGGTGCATTGTCGACACACGCTGAAGTTGGAGGTGGTGAAGTAGCATCATCTTGGTCATCTATGACTCTGGCATTCACCGTTGCAGCTGAGGAGGAATAGTCAGAGTCTTCAAGAGAGGGACTCCGACGCAAGACAACATTCCTTGGAGGAGTGGAGTCAAACTTGAATCTTTCAGTGAAGCCATCGTCTTGAAGATCTGCTTCAGCACTCAACAATGTCAAACTCTTCCATGACCTCCGACAGGTTTCATGAGTGACAAATGCATTCTTGGTGGCAAGATTGCGAATGCGATTGACGTCCACCAAGAGGCTTTGCATTTGCCGCTTCAGCCAGTAGTGATGCTTATCCTGTTTCTGATGCAGGGCAACGAGAAGCTCTCGGTCATTGAGAAGACGAGATCGCTTCCGAGGCCTTTGAGCAATAGTGCTTTCAGTGGCTTTAGTATGGGCACTGTGAGGGCCACGAGTATTGCCAGCCAAAGGATAAACGCGCGTGACGGCCTGAACTCCTTCAATGGGCTGTGTGAAGCTTTGGTTATCAGCATTGTGAAGATAAATAGGCTCCTTGGCAGGCTTTGGGTATATGGCTTCAACTGACATATCAACCTCTGGCAAAAAGATCAGATGGTTGCGAGCAGAAGGCTGATAGTTGACAGCTGAATGAAGCTTCATAAGGCGCATAACCCATGGAGTGTAGAACTTCAGACCAAAGAGATCAGAGCCTGATGTAGCCAATGCCTGATAAAGAAGTCTTGAGCATTGAAGCTGATGCCATTGAAGATATAAAAGACCAATGTCTTCATCGCTCCTTCAAGATTTGCTGCAGAAGAATGTCCCTTGATGGGCCACATAGTTCGCCTTATGATATGATAGATTGTTCGGGGCAGATACTCTAGGTCTTCAACACAGAACTCTCTTGGGTATTCAGCGTCGCGTGGCAGAGGCTTCATCATGCTTAGCATTTGGCTCATGTTGGGCTCTGGCTTCTGAAAGATGCTCTCCAATGCATTGTGGTGAAGCTGACAACCAGGCTCGAAGAGTTCACCTGGAGTGGGCAGGCCAGTTAGCTCAATGATATCAAGAGCTTTGGCTTCATGATGGACATTGCCTGTCATCCACTCAAGGACCCAAGACTTCGGATCCCTGTTGTAGCCGCGAATGTGGAGGGTAGCATAAAATTGTAGCAGAAGCTCTTCATTCCAATGCTCCTTATCATTCACAAAGTTCAGAAGTCCAGCATCACGGAAGCAGTCAAGGGCTTCTTCAAGGCAGGGCAGTCCAGCAATGGCTTCACAGTCTAGACGCATATGTGAAAAAATGCGCCCTTGATAATAGAGAACACATGAATAGTAACTGCACTGCTGATAGATATCGAACCGATCAGATGAAATCCTTGGCTTGGAATAGGGGTTCTTGGCACTATCGAAGAAAGTGTTGTGCGCAATGAAGCCATTTGCATTGAACGACCCGGGTGAAGTTGCAGTACTTGGGAACCTGGGCAACCTTGGCTTAGGCTTCTGGACTTGAGGCCTGTGCTCGATATGATAGTCAAATTGCGGACCAGCAGCAGGTGGAGGAACCAGAATGGGCCATCTGACAGTGACCAGCTAACCATGATCATATGCTTGCTCGATGGTGTGTGGCCGTGGAGGCGGTACAGCAGCAGTGGCAGTGGTATTGACTTCTGGTTGCAGATTTGCGTCAGGAGCAGCATCGGCTTCAGGTGCAATCACTTCTGGCACCACATTAACTTCAGGTGCCATAGTAGCTTCAGCCATGACAACGTCATTGGCTTCAGTATGGGTGTTGGTGGTCGCCTCAATGTTATCAACCTCCACTCGAGTAGCTGGAGGGTCGGACACGTTCTCCTCGAGAACAACTTCAGGGTTGGTTGGGGGTGTAGCAAACCGTTCTTCTTCATTTCTTGGATCTTCTTGTTCATCGGTTGATGCAGCCAGAATATCTTCAGCCGCTTTGGCTTCAGACCCCGGGGATGTTCGCAGTAGGAGAGGCTTCAGGAAATACTTGGCGTGATACTGATTGGTGCTCTTCTCCTTCTAGAACACTCGACAGAGTGACTTGTGGCCTTGGTCCTTTATGAAGCCTGTGGAACGCTGGCGACGCTTATGGAGATGGAGTAGGTTGGGCCTCAAAGTCATCATCTTCAAGCACCGGAGTGGTAACTTGAGTTGGGGGAGTAGCTGGTGTTTCTTCTTGACGGGGGGAGTCTTGAGGGTGATCAGCCCATGAGTCATCCTGAGCGATTGGCATCAAAGGACGACCAATGCTGATGAGTTTGCTGTTCGTGAGAACAGGCGATGATACCACATTGTGCTCGATCTGAGGAAGGACTTCATCATCTTCTACATTGTCTTGGGGACCAGTGTCTTCAGCTGCGGTGGGGTTGACAGCTGGAATGTCTTCAGCTTCAGGAGCCTCTGGGGAAGCAGGCTCATGAACTATCAAACGGCGCTCTTGTTGTGCAGATGCAGGACGAGCAACAGAAATTGGCTCGACGACAAGGGGCTCTGCGGGAGCAGCCCGATCTTTCTTCTTGGTTTTACGCTCCTTGGCAGGTGGAGCCTCGTCAGTGGTGTTCTTGGTCTTGCGCTTTCTGGCTTCGGCTTCAGCTGCCCTTGTTTTCTTGAGCTCTGAAGCCACTGTGGGGACCTTAGGCTTCACGCCAGTCATACTAGCGGGAAGACAATGCAAGGTTCTTCCCGCCTGGATGCTTCAGCTTGGTCCACAGTTGGCTTCTTCTGCTTGGCAGCCATCTTGGGGTCGATGCCAGGACACCCAAGTGCCTTGCGCTTCTCAGCTTCATTGTAGCTTTGAACACATTTGGCAGCCAAGTGCTTCATGCGCTCTTGAGAACCTTTGGCTTCGTCACGTTTCTTGTGAAATGCCTCCTTGAGTTCATGCATCATTGTCTTGAAGTTTTGGACGCCTGTCACACTGAGCTGGGCCATATGCTGCTTGAACTGAGCCTTCTCATAGTCAATTTTGTGCTTTAGTTCAACGATTTTCTGAGCAAGAGCCAGCTCAGGAGCAATGGCGCCATGGAAGGAGACGCTGAGGCCAATTGGAAGTTGAAGATCATCAAAGCTGAGATTTGGGGTGTCAAACCACTCATCAATGAAGTTGTTCAATACTTCCACGTCAAAGAGAGGCAAATCGTTGAAGATTTCCGCCTCTTGCTTGCTCTTTATCAGCAGCTCAAGAGCATCATCAGCAAGATCGTTGTCACTCGATAGATCAATGGCGTCGTTCTCATTTCTTAGAACAGCATCAGGGGTCAGTGCTTGACTAGTGGTGTGCATGGTCTTCTTCTTCTTCTCGGTCTTGGAGATGCGTGAGAGATCTTCAGAGTGCACACTTGGTACAGGAGGAGCAGTGGCCAGAGGCTTCGCTCGCGAAGCACTTGGTGCAGTGGAAGGCTTCGAAGCCTTGGGTTTCTTCAGCTTCTTCGGCTTCGGTGGTGCAGGCGCTTCGTCAGAATCAGTGTCATCTGCAGAGTGATCCACGGCTGTCCCTTGAACCATAACGTGAGTGATGAGACCTTCTAGATTGTAGAAGGGTCCAACAATATTGGGTTCAGCCTCACGTGTGCCATCGGCACGAGGAGCAGAGGGACCTGGGTTGAAGTCTAATCCTCGCGACTTCTTGTTCTCTTTGGCCGAGTTCTTGGCAAACTGGAAGTTGCACTTGAACAGATTGTCTTCACGGCACCACAGTAGAGAAGATGGGTCGGCATCAGCAGGCTGTGGTCCATGGATCATGCAAGGGTAGAAGCCGTGTTCAATGGCTTCAGCTCTGGACCTGGGTGGAAGATTTTTGTACAAGATGTCTCCCCAGGGTCGCTTGATGGCATTCTTTTCAGCATATTCCTGGGTCACGAACCTGTACTTGAACCATTGCTCTGCCCAATATCTTCGAATCCATTGGATTCGTGTTTTGCGCTGATTGTAATCCTCTTCTGGATCTGTCTTGTACAGCTCATAGAGGTCAGGCGGCAAATCTCTTGATGTTCCCCCATGGCGCTGTCTACCTCCCTTCCTTGCTGACTTATCTGTTGCCATGAAGTTCAGACTGAATGGCTTCAAAACTGTCAAAGGCTTCCGTCTACTGGTCAGACAGGAACTAGCTTCGGGATAGTTGATATGATGCTGTAAGAATTCTGCAAATGAATGCAGACTATGAGAACCAAGGGATTCTCCCACGGACATGTACCTGTGACAGCATTAGAGATGCGAGGGAAGGGGAAGAGGTCATATGCATTCTCAGAAGATTTTGAAGATAAATCAGTTTAGAAGACATTGACCTCACAGCGCGAAGACATTCACTTATATGTTGAGAGTTGGTTCCAGATTTGTACGAATCCACGAATAGGTATAAGTGAGGAATCTAACTACGTGTGAAGCATAAGTGAACATACTAGGCATATGATGAGATGCAGAACAGGATAGATCCAAATTTGTGGAGGCAGAAACTACTTTTGGTAGAAAGGATGAATCTATCAGATCAAAAAGACAGTAAAAAGAGAGTTTTAATTTACCACACGATAAACTGCTAGACGGAGTAGAAGATGAGGCCGAGCAGTTCGATCTTCCATGCCCTAACTTGGCGACGGAGGACACCTACAGCGGCGGCGGAGAGGACGATGTTCGTGGCCGGCGTGAGGACGGCGTTAGTGAGGTCGCGGTAGCTAGGCGCTTCGTCGCCGGCGTCGTCGAGAGCTAGCGGTGGCGCTAGGGTTTGTCGAGGTGGAGAGGTGGAAGAAGGATTTTTGACCGCGATGTGATGTGAATTTATAAGGAGAGGGACGACACAGCGTAATTACACAGGTGCCCCTGGCGGTTCACATCTGAGGGACACGTGGCGAACATGCACCACATTGGAAGTTGTTCCATGTTCCCACGCACGCCTGGACTGTCGGGTGGTCGTTCCGGCTTCTCCGTGTTTCAGGCAATAAGGATTGAGCATTTAAAACAGATTTAATGTTTGTCTCTGTATCTTCTGCTGACAAGGACGCAGAGAAGACATTCGACGGTTTCAACAGAATGCATATGATTTGGATAGATAGAGTTTGAGGTAGAAGCATAGAGAGATTAGGGTCCGATCACATTCACTTAGTCCAAAAGATTCAAACAAGAAGACATAGCTATAAGTGAATGCTGTAGAGGACAAAACACTAATATATGTATATATCAGAATAAGATCAAATCAGCATTGTGAAGATAAACATGAAGTCATGTTAATATTGAAGAAAAACCAAATGCGATGACTTTGCAAATACAACGCCAGGAGAAACACTTCAAATAAAGGTTTGGTGGTGGCGTTACCCACCGTATAGGAAGTATTAGACCCAGACACGACACACAATTATCGTGGCGCTCCGAAGTCAAATTCCGCATTAATGTATTCACACTCAGAGTGTAAGTCTTCATTGATTGAAGACATACATTACTTCGTGTGTTGCACATCTAAGTCATCAACATGCATAAGTGTTAGGATGTGTGCCTGATCACAGGACATTCGAGGATTCCAAGATATTTAGCTCACACCGCAACTTGCAAAACCTTTTCTCATCCAAGGGCTTTGTGAAGATATCTGCCAATTGCTCTTCAGTGTTGACGTGTATGATATCAATATCTTCCTTCATGACATGATCTCCGAGAAAGTGATGACGAATTTCAATGTGCTTTGTCTTCGAGTGCTGAACTGGATTGTTGGCAATCTTGATGGCGCTTTCATTGTTGCAGTAGAGTGGTACTTGTTTCAGATGGATGCCATAGTCCTTGAGTGTTTGCTTCATCCATAGAAGCTGAGCGCAGCAAGATCCAGCATCAATGTATTCAGATTCAGCAGTGGAGAGTGATACACAGTTCTGCTTCTTTGAAGACCAACAGACAAGTGATCGTCCCAGAAAGTGACATGTGCCTGATGTAGACTTGCGATCCACCTTGTCACCAGCATAATCAGCATCCGAGAATCCAACTAGATCAAACTCTGAGCCCTTTGGATACCATAATCCTAATGTTGGGGTGTAAGCCAAATATCGAAGAATTTGCTTCACAGCTAAGTGATGCGATTCCTTTGGTGCCGCTTGGAATCGAGCACACATGCAAACACTAAGCATGATATCTGGCCTAGATGCACATAAATAAAGTAAAGAACCAATCATGGAGCGGTATACCTTTTGATCGAACTCTTTACCATTGGCGTCGGGACCCAGATGACTCTTGGTTGGCATTGGCGTCGTGTAACCTTTGCATTCTTGCATTCCAAACTTCTTCAGGCAGTCTTTGAGGTATTTCTCTTGAGATATGAAGATGCCATTGCTTTGCTGACGAATTTGAAGACCAAGGAAGAACTTCAGCTCACCCATCATGGACATCTGATATTGCTCTTGCATCATGTGTCCAAATTCATCACTGTATTTCTGGTTGGTGCAGCCGAAGATAATGTCATCCACGTATATTTGGCACACAAACAGTTCACCATCATATGTCTTCGTGAAGAGTGTGGGATCCAGGGAACCAAGTTTGAAGCCTTTGCTCTTCAGGAAGTCTTTGAGTGTGTCATACCAAGCGCGAGGGGCTTGTTTGAGGCCATACAGTGCCTTGTTAAGCTTGTACACCATATTAGGATGTTTTGGATCTTCAAAGCCAGGAGGTTGTGCAACATACACTTCTTCTTCAATCTTGCCGTTGAGAAATGCACTCTTCACATCCATTTGATACAGAAGGATGTTGTGATGATTTGCATAGGCTAGCAATATGCGAATAGCTTCAAGCCTAGCCACAGGAGCAAATGTTTCATCGAAGTCAATCCCTTCAACTTGAGTGTATCCTTGAGCAACGAGACGAGCCTTGTTTCTGACAACTTGACCATGCTCATCTTGCTTGTTGCGATATATCCATTTTGTGCCTATTATGTTGTGCTTGCGAGGGTCAGGACGCTTGACAAGTTCCCAGACATTGTTCAGTTTGAACTGTTGAAGCTCTTCTTGCATGGCTTGAATCCATTCAGGTTCCATGAAGGCTTCAGCAACTTTCTTGGGTTCAGATATTGAGACAAATGCAAAGTGCCCACAGAAATTTGCTAGCTGTGTTGCTCTTGAACGAGTGAGTGAACCAGGCGCATTGATGTTATCAATTATCTTCTCAATCTGTACTTCATTTGCAACACGAGGATGAACTGGACGAAGATTTTGCTCTTGCTGATCATTGTCATCGTTAGAAGGATTGTCTTCGGGCTGAGCATTGTCTTCAGGTTGATTGGGTGCAGAAATGATAAGTTCCTCTTCAGGCTGTGCTTCATTTGGTATGATTTCTCCAGTTCCCATGAGTTTGATGGATTCACTAGGTGGAACTTCATCTAGCACATTTGGCAGGTGCTCTCTTTGCGAGCCGTTAGTCTCATCGAACCGCACATCCACAGTTTCAACCACTTTATAGTGAAAGAGGTTGAAGACTCTGTAGGAGTGCGAATCCTTTCCATAACCAAGTATAAAACCTTCATGTGCTTTTGGTGCAAATTTTGAAGTGTGATGTGGATCCTTGATCCAGCACCTAGCACCGAATACTCTGAAGTAACTGACATTTGGCTTCTTACGAGTGAGGAGTTCATAGGATGTCTTCTTCAGAAGCTTGTGAAGATAAACACGGTTGATGACATGGCATGTAGTATCAATAGCTTTAGGCCAGAACTTTCTTGGAGTCTTGTATTCATCGAGCATTGTCCGTGCCATCTCGATGAGTGTTCTGTTCTTGCGCTCCATGATGCCATTCTGTTGAGGTGTGTATGGAGCTGAGAACTCATGAGTGATGCCCAATGTATCCAGGTAAAGGTCGAGGCCGGTGTTCTTGAACTCTGTGCCATTGTCACTTCTGATATGCTTGATCTTGACGCCATAGTTGTTCATGGCACGGTTGGCGAAGCGTCTGAAGACATCCTGCACTTCAGTCTTGTAGAGAATTATATGCACCCACGTATATCTTGAATAATCATCAACAATGACGAAGCCATAGAGACAAGCAGTAGTAGTGAGAGTAGAGTAGTGAGTAGGGCCAAATAACTCCATGTGTAGCAGCTCAAAGGGTTGAGATGTCGTCATGATTGTCTTCGAGGGATGCTTGGCCCTCGTCATCTTTCCAGCTTCGCAGGCACCGCACAAGTGATCCTTCTTGAACTTGACGCCCTCGATGCCTATGACATGCTTCTTCTTTGCGAGAGTGTGTAAGTTCCTCATGCCAGCATGCCCTAGCCTCCGATGCCAGAGCCAGCACTCTGAAGCTTTTGCTAGAAGACATACGGCAAGCTGTGGTCCTGCTGAGAAATCTACCATGTACAGATCATCTTTCCGATACCCTTCAAAGACTAGAGACTTGTCAGATTCCATTAGTACAAGGCAACGATATTTTCAAAATATCACAATCATGTTCAAGTCACAAAGCATTGAGACAGACATTAAGTTGAAACCAAGGGATTCAACAAGCATCACTTTATCCATGTGCTGATCCTTTGAGATTGCAAGTCTACCTAGACCCAATACCTTGCTTTTACCAGTGTTAGCAAATGTGTGACTCTTGTCAGATGGACGTAAGGTTGAGTCCATGAGAAGACTTCGATCACCAGTCATATGATTAGTGCATCCGCTGTCCATAATCCATTCTGAAGCATGAGGTGTCATACCCTACAGTACAGTTAGGGGGATAGGCTTCACCAAGAGTATTGTGAAGCATAAACATTTGACGGGCAAGAGGATTATCAAAGCTCAGATCAAGATTAGGACTGATAGGATGATTGGCAAGCAATTCAGGAACAAAATACATAGTAAGACCATTTGGGCATTTGATCTTGCGCCCTACAAGATGTTTTAGGTTCCCAACATTAGCAACAGACGCCTTTGATTTCCGGCTGGAGACCTTTCCCTGCAAAAGAAAGTTAATTCTTCTTAACCACCCACATCTTCAGGGGTGGCTTAGAAGCAATGAGTCTAACTGCAGCATCTGAGAACTTCGGCTTTGGAGCCCTAGCAAATAGGCTTGCAGAAGATGAATGATACTCATATGAATAAGCAGAAAAGTTCTTAGTTTTATGAACATAGCGGTTTGAAGACACACGCCCATATTCATAAGTTTGAGTACGATTTCCCTGCAAAACATTGGCGTTAGGGTGACTCAGTTGAGTCCTGTATCTGTATGAAGCCTTTGGATCATATGAAGCTTTTGGTCTGGGATTTATCTTCTTCCTAGGCGGTGTCATGATGACATTCACAGAAAGATTCTCAAGACAACTTTTGGGGACCCAGATCTTCTTCATAGGTGGCCCATTCCTGTAGTTAGTACCAATATACTTGGCAAACACTTCACCATTCTGATTCTTAAACAGTTTATAGTTTGCTTCAAAGGATTCATCAATGATAATAGGGTTAGCACAAGTGAAGCCAGATAAGGTGGATGGATCCACTGAAGGTTCCTTTGCAGCGACCCATGTGGTTTTGGGGTACTGCTCAGGCTTCCAGTAAGAACCATCAACGTTCATTTTCCTCTCAAACCCAACACCCTCTTCCTAGGGTTTTGGTTCAGAATCTGCTTTTTGACGACATCGCACAGTGTCTGATGCCCTTTGAGACTTTTGTACATCCCAGTTTCAAGCAATATCTTCAACCTAGCATTTTCATCAGCAATAGTGGTGGCATCCTCAGGAGAGGGGTTAGTTACCACATCAACAGTTGAAGATATTGCAACAGTAGCAGCAGTAGAACATTCAGCAACAGAAGTAGCGTTATCACGCTCAAGGCATTTTAGACGTGGTGGTTCAAATCCTTCCTGAGCGGGACTGATCTGTTGAGCGCGAAGTGACTCGTTCTCTTTTTGAAGATCTTCATGAGCCGCTCTCAATTTCTCAAGCTCTTGCTTCCTTTGAAGATAATCATAGGAAAGCTTTTCATGAGTGGTTGAGAGCGTTTCATGACGACTTTCAAGTTCCTGGTACTTAACACGGAGATTTTTTATGTCTTCAATTAAGGACTGAGATCGTGTCATTTCCGCGTCCAATAGGTCATCGCTTTTGTCTAATAGTTTTTGAGTATGTTCCATAGCTTTCTGTTGTTCAGTTGCAATTTTAGCAAGTGTTTTGTAGCTGGGTTTGGATTCACAATCAGAGTCATCTTCACTTGATGTTTGAAAGTAAGCATCGCGTGATTTTACCTTGGCACCACGTGCCATGAAGCAGTAGGTGGGAGCATAGTCGTCCTTGTCATTAGTAACAGCGTTGGTGACGGGGCCATTGTCTTCAGTGTTGAAGATGGACTTGGCAACGTAGGCTGTAGCTAGAGCCAGACTTGCAACGCCAGGGTCGGACTCCTCCTCAGACTCCACCTCTGCCTCCTCAGAAGCAGACTCCTCCTCTAAATCCATCTCCTTGCTAACAAAAGCACGAGCCTTGCCAGATGAGCTCGTCTTATGTGATGAAGACTTGGACGAAGACTTGGAAGAAGACTTTGAAGATTTCTTCTTCTTCTTGTCATCAGAATCATATTCCTTGCTCTTCTTCTTCTTCTTGTTCTCATTGTCCCACTGTGGACACTCAAAGATGTAGTGTCCAGGTTTCTTGCACTTGTGACATGTTCTCTTCTTGTAATCATGAGTGGAAGCTTCATCATTTCTTGAGCTGGATCGTGAAGACTTTTTGAAGCCCTTCTTCTTAGTGAACTTCTGGAACTTCTTCACAAGCATAGCAAGCTCCTTTCCAATGTCTTCAGGATCACCAGAACTGCAGTTAGATTCTTCTTCAGATGAGGAAACAGCTTTTGCCTTCAAAGCGCGAGTTTGGCCATAGTTGGGACCATAGATATCTCTTTTCTTAGATAGCTGGAACTCATGTGTGTTGAGCCTCTCAAGTATGTCAGGCGGATCGAGTGTCTTGAAGTCAGGGCGTTCTTGTATCATCAGGGCCAGGGTGTCGAACGAGCTGTCAAGTGATCTCAGCAGTGTCCTGACGATTTCATGCTTGGTGATCTCAGTGGCGCCGAGAGCACGAAGCTCATTTGTGATGTCAGTGAGGCGATCAAACGTGAGCTGGACATTCTCATTGTCGTTTCTCTTGAAGCGGTTGAAGAGGTTGCGAAGAACACTGATCCTTTGATCTCTCTAGGTTGAGACGCCTTCGTTGACCTTGGAGAGCCACTCCCAGACTAGCTTCGACGTTTCCACAGCACTCACATGGCCATACTGTCCTTTGGTCAGATGACCACAGATGATGTTCTTGGCAGTAGAATCCAGTTGAATGAACTTCTTGACATCAGCAGGGGTGACACCTTCACCAGTCTTCGGAACACAATTCTTATAGACATACCAGAGGTCGACATCAACGGCTTCAAGATGCATGCGCATCTTATTCTTCCAGTAGGGATATTCAGTTCCATCGAAGACGGGGCACGCAGCGGAGACTTTGATTATCCCTGCAGTCGACATAGCTAAAACTCCAGGTGGTTAAACCGAATCACACAGAACAAGGGAGTACCTTGCTCTGATACCAATTGAAATTGCTAGTTATCTACTAGAGGGAGGGGGGTGAATAGGCAATTTTTATGAAAGTCTTCAAAACATGGGAGTTTCGAAGACAAACGATAGAAATGAACCTATTAACATGCAGCGGAAGGTAGACTACACTATGCAAGCCATAGTCAAGTATTCAATAAAGTGAAAGCACGAAGACTAAAAGCAGCTAGGTAGTAATGATCAGGATGGAAGATAGTATGAAGCCAAACAACAATAGAAGTCACACAGTGAAGTCAAACAGGTAACACAGGTAGGCAATGACTTCATGAAGACAAACTGTAAATAAAGAGAGGGAGAAGATAGAACCAGTCGCTTGGTGAGGACAAGGATTTGTTGGACCAGTTCCAGTTGCTGTGACAACTGTACGTCTGGTTAGGGAGGCTAAGATTTAACTCAGAAGACCGTGTCTTCACCTTATTCCCCTTGAGCTAAGGACACCCAGTCCTCGCCCAATCACTCTGGTAAGTCTTCAAGGTAGACTTCCAAACCTTCACAGACTTCGTTCACCGGCGATCCACAATGACTCTTGGATGCTCAGAACGCGACGCCTAACCGACTGGAGGATTCACAGTCCTCGAGTGTAACAAGTCTTCAGGTCACGCGGACAGAAAGACTTCAGTGATGCCTAACACTCTTTGGTTCTGGGTGTTTGGGCTTTGTCCTCGCAAGGATTTCTCTCTCTCAAAAGCTTCGGAGGTGGGTTGCTCTCAAACGACAAAAGCCGTGCACTAACTCTGAGCAGCCACCAATTTATGGTGTAGGGGGTGGGCTATTTATAGCCACTAGGCAACCCGACCTGATTTGTCCAAAATGACCCTGGGTCACTAAGGAACTGACACGTGTTCCAACGGTCAGATTTCGAACACACGCGGCAGCTTGACTTGGGCTACAAGTAAAGCTGACTCATCCAGCTCTGGATAAGATTTGCTCTCATTGTCTTCGCTCGAAGACATAGGATTTTGGTTGAGCATCACTTTAGTCACTCTGACTTTGTTCATTGGGACCCCACTTAACAGTACGGTGGTTCCTATGACTCAACAAAGAAGAAAAGGAAACAATAAAACAACTAAGTCTTCGCGCTCCATAGTCTTCATGTGATGTCTTCTCTTGTCATAGTCTTCAATGTGAATATCTTCCCATACCACCATTGTCTTCAATGTCTTCATACATTTTTAGGGGTCATCTCCGGTAGGTAAACCGAATCATTGAGGGCCTACTACCTGTGTTATTCTGCAATTCTCACAACCACATTAGTCCCTCAACCAGGTTTGTCGTCAATACTCCAAAACCAACTAGGGGTGGCACTAGATGCACTTACACGGAGGACGACAACGACAACGACGGCGCGGCACGCCGCCTCCGCCGCCGCCGGAAATAGTTTTTTTGGGGTTTAATACTGTATCTCGAATTCTCGATCATATGAATATAAATTTGCAGTGTGACTGAATGAAAGATATGGTTTGAACGAACTTGTGTTTTTCTCTCTTAATGTACAGACTTATCAAACGATTTTCTTTTGAAAAAACGTCAATGGTTTTTAAATATATAACACTCATCGCAAACATTTTAGTTAGAACACCCGTATGCAAACCGACAGCTTCCCCAGGAAGCCAAGAGAAAATGTGCCGAGCAGAATTTTTGCATCCCTTCAACGGAAACGGTTGTTTTGCATGACCCGTGTGCAACCATGTACAAACAATTGGGTAAGATTTGCATATCTGTCATTTTGGGTATGTTGTCATTTGTCAAACTGGAAAGATTGACATTTGTTTATCTAGTAACATTGCCATTTGTCAACCTTGTAACACTGCGATTTGTCAAAATATGCAGCTAAAAATCACTAGCACTATCTAAGTTTTGCAACTAAAATTACTAGCACTGTTCATATTGACACCACTAGCAGGTGTGAGTTGATGGACGCATATGCAAATGTACCATTGATTACATACAACAAGTCATCAGCCCACAATGACAATGAGGATACACGTTGGATTATAGATCATTTCCAACAAAACATTCTAGTAAAGTTTTTCTCACACCACAAATAACAAAGCGATGAAATGAACTTCTGCTCAACCACTCGTCGGTGTTGGAAACGCTTGCTTTGAACCAGAAGTGATTCTCTGGGAAGGGCCAGCTACTGTCAATCTCAAGACCAACGCAGGACTGATCATCCAGGCTGAAGCGGCCTATGTCAGGACCCATATTGGGACTGTAGGGAAGCATAACAATGTCTGAGGTATAGATACAGTTGCTTCTCATAAATGGTAATAACGTTGTGTCAACAACAGCTGGATCGCCTTCCACCATCATTGGATAGTTTTGTCCAAGGAAGAGCGAGTTTCCTCCAAGACTTTCAATACTGAACCAGGGAGAAGGTGTTGGCGCTAGTACACTAGTATCCATCCCGAATACCCTGCAACAGATGTTGGAATAGGTCCGGAGAGTGCGACCATGTGAGACAACACCTGCTTCCTTAGTAACATTAGCAGTGCCCTGTATACAGACAAGAAGAGGTGATCCATCGGAATAAGTTGCCAGGCGCCACTGAGTATATGGGTCCTACTCGTCCTCATGCTCGTGATCATCAGCATCGTCAGCTCCCCCTTGGTTATAAATTTTTTCAAGTATAGGTGGTGGAATGTTCACAGGACCTTGGAAACACAAGAAGGTTAATTAATTAGTAAAGGGAAACTAGCTAACCCGCATGCATGTGGATGAAACAATTATAATTACAATGGAAGACAAACATACTGAAAGCATGATGATTCCATGCAAAAACAGTGCCACGAGTGGTGGCAGCAAAACACAAGACCCTCGTATTGAAATGCATCACAGTACTCATCCGTGTACGGAAATTGATTTTTGAGCAATATCCATCGAGGCGTGGAAGTAAGGAAGGCAAGAAGCTTGTCGAAGATAGCAACAACTTCATAGTTCGTGTAATCCCAAGAGTGGTTGGGAACTTGACAAATTGCTATCTTCCGTAGACGATAATCACCATGATCGTATTTGAACTCATGTAGAATACCGGTGTACTCAACCTCTGGGCAGTCGTCTGAGATTTTTGGAAGTGGAACCCGGTGACGAGTGTACATATTCACAAGTTCCCACTCGCAGTTGTACCCAATATAAACAACCCAATCTCCATTTGTGCCTGCCCAAGCCTTGCCCTCAAGCGATGGCATCTTAACATCATACGTATCATTATCAAGCGGCATCAACTTGCACAAGGCAAGGCTTCCCTCGTCCCCGTGCTAGTCAGCAGGGTCACGGCGAAGAAGATAGGGGAGATCAAACCGCTCCTGGACCCTTGGGTTCCTTGTAATGATGTTATCAGTTGAGTTGAGAATGGTCTTGAATGAACCTGCCATGCTAGCCGAGGTGATGACTTTGCACCGATCAATGACTTCCTCCACCACGTCATCTTTCAGATCGGGGCAACAATAACGGGGTCGTTTCCGGCCTGTTCCCTCCATGGAGAAGATGATCGAACAATGGCAGAAGGAAGGGTGAAGGCAAATGGATGGAGGAAGAGCGTGCGACAACAGTTCCAAATCGAGAGGGAAAGGCGAAGAGGCGGTGGATGGTTGCCACGGTACACGAAGAGGCGCCTGGGGAGCGAACGGTTTCCACAGAGGTCACACACTGAGGACAAGGGCCGAGTGAACCGCATGCGTATATCGCACACACCTTGATCTGGCTAACCATTTCTTTTGTGATGCCTAATCACAAACAGTTCATCCGAGTGAACTGTATGCTGTATACCGCACACACCTTCATCTGGCTGCCCGTTTCTTTTGTGTTGCCTAATCACAAACAATTCATCCGAGTGAACCGTATGCTGTGTATCGCACACGCCTTCATCTGGCTGCCCGTTTCTTTTGTTCCTCCTCATCGCAAAAAGTTAATTGAACTAAACCGTATGCCCTTCATCGCACACGCAACTAAAACCTGAACCGTGTTTGATGCATCCGTCATCGCAAACGTTTTATACATTTCTGATGGTTTTCATACACCACCGTTTGCGATTATTGCATCACACACAGTTTCTCGAAGGGTCTCTGATTGTAGTGTCGCGTTAGTAGCATCCTGCAGTAGTGCAAGGTAGTTCAACACGCAGAGCAATAGTTTTTTCATCGGGATTTGCTCACCAGCGCTCGATATCAGGTGATGATGGACCGGAAGTCATGAGATCTCTCGTACCTCGAACAAGGGGAGACACATAGAACTTGAGAGACTTGCTGTGTTTCTCTTTGTCATCACCGTTGACCTCCATGGCTGCAGATGTTCCTGCAGGAAGCACACTCCTCAAAGAGATGAGATGTGACCCTCTTGGTGATGGCGCCACCCTGGGTTCCTAATCCCGCTCAAGGAGGATATGGCCGATGTCTATACTAAAATCCTCCCATGTGCACCATCGATCCGGTTGGTGATGAGGTTGTTGAGCTTGGTAAATCACCTCGTCGAACATCTTGCGCATGGCCTTGACTAGGAAATCCTGCTGGTCCTTGAGCTTGACAAGTCATAGAGAGAATTGGCATCAGCCTAGAACTCCTCACATTTTGCCCATGCCATCTATCTCTGAAGCGCGTGTTGTGGCGTTGTAGAGGATGCTCCAGGATGGAAAGATTATGAATACCAAGTGTTATGTTCCTCTTCGCCAACTCAACAGATCCATTAACTCCAGGATGCCATGGAATTAGCTAGGAAGAATTTGTAGCTTGCCGATCCACCCAACCACCCACACGACAAGAACAATTATCCAGGTTCCTATCCTCTCGACTACAGCCGAACCGAGTTGGGCAAATGTTCCTTCCTACCTAGATCGAGAGTAGGAAAGTTGTTATATAGCCGTTACAAGGCCTATCAGGCCCACACATTGCTCGCCAGCCATCGTAGAGACCTTTCAGGAAAATTGAAGGTTTTACCAGCTAGTACGACCACTAGTACGACCGCTGTCATACCATACACCGTCTTAGAAAATTAGACCTTTTGTTACTCCAGATCGAACGAGGTACGATGAGGGGTACGAGTGTGATTGCTCGTACCAAAGGTCGTCCTTCACCCTAGACATGAGTCTACTTTTCTTATGAATAACAAAAAAAACCATTGCAAGGCGCCGAGGAGTACGACCAACGGTATGAGCGCCACTGCCCATACTAAAGACTATCAAACACCCTGTTTAACCTCACCAGAGGACGAAGGAGCCGGTAAGAGCAACGGTACGACCGCACCCACTCGTACCTTATGCCGTCGTGTGCATGGAAAGCATGATTTTGTTCAGATTTTGCCAGATTTTGTCTTGTTTGTATCCTAATATCTTTCATATATCCTTATCCCGGGAATGCCTACAACCTAATCATGTTATATACTGCTCCAATACCTATCTTCTCCTCACAACGAACAAAACCAATCTTATTAAGCCATCTTCGAGTTTGCATGTAGGGAAGCCATGGAACGTTCATGGGACGAGAGGGACACCTCTTCCCAGGAGAAGGAGGACCGAGAGCTCGAAGGCTGTGACTCACCTCGTGGCCCAAATAGGGAGAGGGCTGCTACTTCTTGAGCTTGCATTGATTTTTTCCTTGAAGAGGAAAGTGTGATGCAGCAAAGTAGAGATAAGTATTTCCCTCAGTTAAGAACCAAGGTATCAATCCAGTAGGAGGCACAAGCAAGTCTCCAATATATGCACCTGCACAAACTAACAAACACTTGCACACGACGCAAAAAAGGGGTTTTCAATCCCTTCACGGTCACGAACAAGATTTAGATCTAATAGAGATAGGTATAAAAGATAAATAAAAGAGCAAACTAAAGTAAATATAAATAAATTGCAGCAAGGTATTTTTGGGTTTTTTTGTTTACAGATCTGAAAATATATGATGGAAAATAGACCCGGGGGCCATAGGTTTCACTAGAGGCTTCTCTCTTGAAAGAAAACATACGGTGGGTCAACAAATTACTGTTGAGCAATTGATAGAAAAGCACATAGTTATGACGATATCTCAGGCAATGATCATGAATATAGGCATCACGTCTGTGACAAGTAGACCGAAACGATTCTGCATCCACTACTATTACTCCACACATCGACCGCTATCCAGCATGCATCTAGAGTATTAAGTTCATAAGAATAGAGCAACACTTTAAGTAAGATGGCATGATGTAGAGGGATAAACTCAAGCAATATGATATAAAACCCATCTTTTTATCCTTGATGGCAACAATACAATATGTGCCTCGGTACCCCTACTATGTCCGTGGGTGAGGACACCGCAAGCTTGAACCCAAAACTAAGCACCTCTCCCATTGCAAGAAAAACCAATCTAGTTGGCCAAACCAAACCGATAGTTCAAAGAAAAATAAAAAGATATCTTAATCATGCATAAAAGAGTTTTGAGAAGACTCAAATAATATTCATAGATAATCTGATCATAAATCCAAAATTCATCGGATCTCAATAAACGCACCACAAAAGAAGATTACACCGGATAGAACTCCAAGAACATTGTATTGAAGATGAAAGAGAGAGAGAGATGAAGCAATCTAGCTACTAGCTATGGACCCTTATGTCTGTGGTATACTACTCACGCTTCATCAGAAGGGCAGCAAGGTTGATGTAGAGCCCCTTGTTGGGGAACGTAGTAATTTCAAAAAAATTCTTACGCACACGCAAGATCATGGTGATGCATAGCAACGAGAGGGGAGAGTGTTGTCCACGTACCCTCGTAGACCGAAAGTGGAAGCGTTAGCATAACGCGGTTGATGTAGTCGTACGTCTTCACGATCCGACCGATCAAGTACCGAACGCACGGCACCTCCGAGTTCAGCACACGTTCAACCCGATGACGTCCCTCGAACTCCGATCCAGCCGAGTGTTGAGGGAGAGTTTCTTCAGCACGACGGCATGGTGACGATGATGATGTTCTACCGACGCAGGGCTTCGCCTAAACACCACTACAGTATTATCGAGGTGGACTATGGTGGAGGGGGGCACCGCACACGGCTAAAAGATCAAATCAATTGTGTGTCTCTAGGGTGCCCCCTGCCCCCGTATATAAAGGATCAAGGGGGGGGGGGGGAGGTGCGGCCGGCCAGGAGGAGGCGCGCCAGGAGGAGTCCTACTCCCACCGGGAGTAGGACTCCCTCCCTTCCTTGTTGGACTAGGAGAGGAGAGGGAAGGAGTGATGGGGAAAGGAAAGGGGGGGGGCGCCCCCTCCTTGTCCAATTCGGACTTGGGGGGGGGGGGGGTAGGGGCGCGCGGCTGCCCCTTGGCCGCCTTTCCTCTTCCACCAATTGGGCCCATGAGGCCCAATAGCCTCGGGGGGGGGGGGGGGGGTTCCGGTAACCCCCCGGTACTCCGGTATATATCCGATAACCCCCGGAACCATTCCGGTGTCCGAATATAGTCATCCAATATATCAATCTTCATGTCTCGACCATTTCGAGACTCCTCGTTATGTCCGTGATCACATCCGGGACTCCGAACAACCTTCGGTACATCAAAACTCATAAACTCATAATATAACTGTCATCGAAACTTTAAGCGTGCGGACCCTACGGGTTCGAGAACTATGTAGACATGACCGAGACACGTCTCCGGTCAATAACCAATAGCGGAACCTGGATGCTCATATTGGCTCACACATATTCTACGAAGATCTTTATCGGTCAGACCACATAACAACATACGTTGTTCCCTTTGTCATCGATATGTTGCTTCCCCGAGATTCGATCGTCGGTATCTCAATACCTAGTTCAATCTCGTTACCGGCAAGTCTCTTTACTCGTTCCGTAATAGATCATCCCGCAACTAACTCATTAGTTGCAATGCTTGCAAGGCTTAAGTGATGTGCATTACCGAGTGGGCCCAGAGATACCTCTCCGACAATCGGAGTGACAAATTGTAATCTCGAAATACGCCAACCCAACAAGTACCTTCGGAGACACCTGTAGAGCACCTTTATAATCACCCAGTTACGTTGTGACGTTTGGTAGCACACAAAGTGTTCCTCCGGTAAACGGGAGTTGCATAATCTCATAGTCATAGGAACATGTATAAGTCATGAAGAAAGCAATAGCAACATACTAAACGATCGAGTGCTAAGCTAACGGAATGGGTCAAGTCAATCACATCACTCTCCTAATGATGTGATCCCGTTAATCAAATGACAACTCATGTCAATGGCTAGGAAACATAACCATCTTTGATCAACGAGCTAGTCAAGTCGAGGCATACTAGTGACACTCTGTTTGTCTATGTATTCACACAAGTATTACGTTTCCGGTTAATACAATTCTAGCATGAATAATAAACATTTATCATGACATAAGGAAATAAATAATAACTTTATTATTGCCTCTAGGGCATATTTCCTTCAGTCTCCCACTTGCACTAGAGTCAATAATCTAGATTACACAGCAATGATTCTAACACCCATGGAGCCTTGGTGCTGATCATGTTTTGCTCGTGGAAGAGGCTTAGTCAACGGGTCTGCAACATTCAGATCCGTATGTATCTTGCAAATTTCTATGTCTCCCACCTGGACTAGATCCCGGATGGAATTGAAGCGTCTCTTGATGTGCTTGGTTCTCTTGTGAAATCTGGATTCCTTTGCCAAGGCAATTGCACCAGTATTGTCACAAAAGATTTTCATTGGACCCAATGCACTAGGTATGACACCTAGATCGGATATGAACTCCTTCATCCAGACTCCTTCATTTGCTGCTTCCGAAGCAGCTATGTACTTTGCTTCACACGTAGATCCCGCCACGACGCTTTGTTTAGAACTGCACCAACTGACAGCTCTACCGTTCAATGTAAACATGTATCCGGTTTGCGATTTAGAATTGTCCGGATCAGTGTCAAAGCTTGCATCGACGTAACCATTTACGACTAGCTCTTTGTCACCTCCATAAACGAGAAATCCTTAGTCCTTTTCAGGTATTTCAGGATGTTCTTGACTGCTGTCCAGTGATCCACTCCTGGATTACTTTGGTACCTCCCTGCTAGACTTATAGCAAGGCACACATCAGGTCTGGTACACAGCATTGCATATATGATAGAGCCTATGGCTGAAGCATAGGGAACATGTTTCATCTTCTCTCTATCTTCTGCAGTGGTCGGGCATTGAGTCTTCCTCAACTTCACACCTTGTAACACAGGCAAGAACCCTTTCTTTGTTTGATCCATTTTGAACTTTTTCAAAACTTTGTCAAGGTATGTGCTTTGTGAAAGTCCAATTAAGCGTCTTGATCTATCTCTATAGATCTTGATGCCCAATATATAAGTAGCTTCACCAAGGTCTTTCATTGAAAAACACTTATTCAAGTATCCCTTTATGCTATCCAGAAATTCTATATCATTTCCAATCAACAATATGTCATCCACATATAATATCAGAAATGCTACAGAGCTCCCACTCACTTTCTTGTAAATACAGGCTTCTCAAAAGTCTGTACAAAACCAAATGCTTTGATCACACTATCAAAGCGTTTATTCCAACTCCGAGAGGCTTGCACCAGTCCATAAATGGATCGCTGGAGCTTGCACACTTTGTTAGCTCCCTTTGGATCGACAAAACCTTCTGGTTGCATCATATAGAAATCTTCTTCCAGAAATCCATTCAGGAATGCAGTTTTGACATCCATTTGCCAAATTTCATAATCATAAAATGCGGCAATTGCTAACATGATTCGGACAGACTTAAGCATCACTACGGGTGAGAAAGTCTCATCGTAGTCAATCCCTTGAACTTGTCGAAAACCTTTTGCAACAAGCCGAGCTTTATAGACAGTAACATTACCGTCAGCGTCAGTCTTCTTCTTAAAGATCCATTTATTCTCAATG
This sequence comes from Aegilops tauschii subsp. strangulata, assembly GCF_002575655.3. Classification (NCBI taxonomy): domain Eukaryota; kingdom Viridiplantae; phylum Streptophyta; class Magnoliopsida; order Poales; family Poaceae; genus Aegilops; species Aegilops tauschii. The sequence goes on along the minus strand of NC_053036.3, from coordinate 538,715,491 downwards.
GCTTGCCGATCATCGGGCAAGTCAACCAAAGTCCACACTTTGTTCTCATACATGGATCCCATCTCAGATTTCATGGCCTCAAGCCATTTTGCGGAATCTGGGCTCACCATCGCTTCTTCATAGTTCGTAGGTTCGTCATGGTCTAGTAACATAACCTCCAGAACAGGATTACCGTACCACTCTGGTGCGGATCTTACTCTAGTTGACCTACGAGGTTCAGTAACAACTTGATCTGAAGTTCCATGATCATCATTATTAACTTCCTCACTAATTGGTGTAGGCGTCACAGGAACCGGTTTCTTTGATGAACTACTTTCCCATAAGGGAGCAGGTACAGTTACCTCATCAAGTTCTAGTTTCCTCCCACTCACTTCTTTCGAGAGAAACTCCTTCTCTAGAAAGGATCCATTCTTAGCAACGAATGTCTTGCCTTCGGATCTGTGATAGAAGGTGTACCCAACAGTCTCCTTTGGGTATCCTATGAAGACACATTTCTCCGATTTGGGTTCGAGCTTATCAGGTTGAAGCTTTTTCACATAAGCATCGCTGCCCCAAACTTTAAGAAACGACAACTTTGGTTTCTTGCCAAACCACAGTTCATAAGGCGTCGTCTCAACGGATTTCGATGGTGCCCTATTTAACGTGAATGCGGCCGTCTCTATAGCATAACCCCAAAATGATAGCGGTAAATCAGTAAGAGACATCATAGATCGCACCATATCTTGTAAAGTACGATTATGACGTTCGGACACACCATTACGCTGTGGTGTTCCGGGTGGCGTGAGTTGCGAAACTATTCCACATTGTTTTCAAATGTAGACCAAACTCGTAACTCAAATATTCTCCTCCACGATCAGATCGTAGAAACTTTATTTTCTTGTTACGATGATATTCAACTTCACTCTAAAATTCTTTGAACTTTTCAAATGTTTCAGACTTATGTTTCATTAAGTAGATATACCCATATCTGCTTAAATCATCTTTGAAGGTCAGAAAATAACGATACCCGCCGCGAGCCTCAACATTCATCGGACCACATACATCTGCATGTATGATTTCCAACAAATCTGTTGCTCGCTCCATAGTTCCGGAGAATGGCGTTTTAGTCATCTTGCCCATGAGGCACGGTTCGCAAGTACCAAGTGATTCATAATCAAGTGGTTCCAAAAGTCCATCAGTATGGAGTTTCTTCATGCGCTTTACACCGATATGACCCAAACGGCAGTGCCACAAATAAGTTGCACTATCATTATCAACTCTGCATCTTTTGGCTTCAACATTATGAATATGTGTATCACTACTATCGAGATTCATCAAAAATAGACCACTCTTCAAGGGTGCATGACCATAGAAGATATTACTCATATAAATAGAACAACCATTATTCTCTGATTTAAATGAATAACCATCTCGCATCAAACAAGATCTAGATATAATGTTCATGCTCAACGCTGGCACCAAATAACAATTATTTAGGTCTAATACTAATCCGGAAGGTAGATGTAGAGGTAGCGTGCCGACGGCGATCACATCGACTTTGGAACCGTTTCCCACGCGCATCACACCTCGTCCTTGGCCAGTGTTCGCTTAATCCGTAGTCCTTGTTTTGAGTTGCAATATTAGCAACAGAACCAGTATCAAATACCCAGGTGCTACTGCGAGCTCTGGTAAGGTACACATCAATAACATGTATATCACATATACCTTTGTTCACCTTGCCATCCTTCTTATCCGCCAAATACTTGGGGCAGTTCCGCTTCCAGTGACCAGTCTGCTTGCAGTAGAAGCACTCAGTCTCAGGCTTAGGTCCAGACTTGGGTTTCTTCTCTTGAGCAGCAACTTGCTTGCTGTTCTTCTTGAAGTTCCCCTTCTTCTTCCCTTTGCCCTTTTTCTTGAAAATGGTGGTCTTATTGACCATCAACACTTGATGCTCCTTCTTGATTTCTACCTCCGCAGCTTTTAGCATTGCGAACAGCTCGGGAATCGTCTTATCCATCCCTTGCATGTTATAGTTCATCACGAAGCTCTTGTAGCTTGGTGGCAGTGATTGAAGAATTCTGTCAATGACGCTATCATCCGGAAGATTAACTCCCAGTTGAATCAAGTGATTATTATACCCAGACATTTTGAGTATATGCTCACTGACAGAACTATTCTCCTCCATCTTGCAGCTGTAGAACTTATTGGAGACTTCATATCTCTCAATCCGGGCATTTGCTTGAAATATTAACTTCAACTCCTGGAACATCTCATATGCTCCATGACATTCAAAACGTCGTTGAAGTCCCGGTTCTAAGCCGTAAAGCATGGCACACTGAACTATCAAGTAGTCATCAGCTTTGCTCTGCCAGACGTTCATAACATCTGGTGTTGCTCCTGCAGCAGGTTTGGCACCTAGCGGTGCTTCCAGGACGTAATTCTTCTGTGCAGCAATGAGGATAATCCTCAAGTTACGGACCCAGTCCGTGTAATTGCTACCATCATCTTTCAACTTTGCTTTCTCAAGGAACACATTAAAATTCAACGGAACAACAGCACGGGCCATCTATCTACAATCAACATAGACAAGCAAGATACTATCAGGTACTAAGTTCATGATAAATTTAAGTTCAATTAATCATATTACTTAAGAACTCCCACTTAGATAGACATCCCTCTAATCCTCTAAGTGATCACGTGATCCAAATCAACTAAACCATAACTGATCATCACGTGAAATGGAGTAGCTTTCAATGGTGAACATCATTATGTTGATCATATCTACTATATGATTCACGCTCGACCTTTCGGTCTCAGTGTTCCAAGGCCATATCTGCATATGCTAGGCTCGTCAAGTTTAACCTGAGTATTCTGCGTGTGCAAAACTGGCTTGCACCCGTTGTAGATGGACGCAGAGCTTATCACACCCGATCATCACGTGGTGTCTGGGCAGGACGAACTTTGGCAACGGTGCATACTCAGGGAGAACACTTTTATCTTGAAATTTAGTGAGAGATCATCTTATAATGCTACCGTCAATCAAAGCAAGATAAGATGCAGAAAAGATAAACATCACATGCAATCAATATAAGTGATATGATATGGCCATCATCATCTTGTGCTTGTGATCTCCATCTCCGAAGCATCGTCATGATCACCATCGTCACCGGCGCGACACCTTGATCTCCATCGTAGCATCGTTGTCGTCTCGCCAATCTTATGCTTCTACGACTATCGCTACCGCTTAGTGATAAAGTAATGCATTACAGGGCGATTGCATTGCATACAATAAATCGACAACCATATGGCTCCTGCCAGTTGCCGATAACTCGGTTACAAAACATGATCATCTCATACAATAAAATTTAGCATCATGTCTTGACCATATCACATCACAACATGCCCTGCAAAAACAAGTTAGACGTCCTCTACTTTGTTGTTGCAAATTTTACGTGGCTGCTACGGGCTTAGCAAGAACCGTTCTTACCTACGCATCAAAACCACAACGATAGTTTGTCAAATTGGTGCTGTTTTAACCTTCGCAAGGACCGGGCGTAGCCACACTCGGTTCAACTAAAGTTGGAGAAACTGACACCCGCCAGCCACCTGTGTGCAAAGCACGTCGGTAGAACCAGTCTCGCGTAAGCGTACGTGTAATGTCGGTCTAGGCCGCTTCATCCAACAATACCGCCGAACCAAAGTATGACATGCTGGTAAGCAGTATGACTTATATCGCCCACAACTCACTTGTGTTATACTTGTGCATATGACATCTACGCATAAAACCAGGCTCTGATACCACTGTTGGGGAACTTAGTAATTTCAAAAAATTTCCTACGCACACGCAAGATCATGGTGATGCATAGCAACGAGAGGGGAGAGTGTTGTCCATGTACCCTCGTAGACCGAAAGCAGAAGCGTTAGCACAACGCGGTTGATGTAGTCGTACGTCTTCATGATCCGACCGATCAAGTACCGAACGCACGGCACCTCCGAGTTCAGCACACGTTCAGCCCGATGACGTCCCTCGAACTCCGATCCAGCCGAGTGTTGAGGGAGAGTTTCGTCAGCACGATGGCGTGGTGACGATGATGATGTTCTACCGACGCAGGGCTTCGCCTAAGCACCACTACAGTATTATCGAGGTGGACTATGGTGGAGGGGGGCACCGCACACGGCTAAAAGATTAAATCAATTGTGTGTCTCTAGGGTACCCCCTGCCCCCGTATATAAAGGAGCAAGGGGGGAGGTGCGGCTGGCCAGGAGGAGGCGCACGGGTTCGAAACTTTAAGCGTGCGGACCCTACGGGTTCGAGAACTATGTAGACATAACCGAGACACGTCTTCGGTCAATAACCAATAGCGGAACCTGGATGCTCATATTGGCTCCCACATATTCTATGAAGATCTTTATTGGCCAGACCGCATAACAACATACGTTGTTCCCTTTGTCATCGGTATGTTACTTGCCCGAGATTCGATCGTCGGTATCTCAATACCTAGTTCAATCTCGTTACCGGCAAGTCTCTTTACTCGTTCCATAATACATCATCCTGCAACTAACTCATTAGTTGCAATGCTTGCAAGGCTTAAGTGATGTGCATTACCGAGTGGGCCCAGAGATACCTCTCTGACAATCGGAGTGACAAATCCTAATCTCGAAATACGCCAGCCTAACAAGTACCTTCGGAGACACCTGTAGAGCACCTTTATAATCACCCAGTTACGTTGTGACGTTTGGTAGCACACAAAGTGTTCGTCCGGTAAACGGGAGTTGCATAATGTCATAGTCATAGGAACATGTATAAGTCATGAAGAAAGCAATAGCAACATACTAAACGATCGAGTGCTAAGCTAACGGAATGGGTCAAGTCAATCACATCATTCTCCTAATGATGTGATCCCGTTAATCAAATGACAACTCATGTCAATGGCTAGGAAACATAACCATCTTTGATCAACGAGCTAGTCAGGTAGAGGCATACTAGTGACACTCTGTCTATGTATTCACACAAGTATTACGTTTCCGGTTAATACAATTCTAGCATGAATAATAAACATTTATCATGACATAAGGAAATAAATAATAACTTTATTATTGCCTCTAGGGCATATTTCCTTCACCCCTCCATGACCGAATCCCCCTCCGGCAGAGTGCCAGAAAAGGCCCCAAGATGGGATCTCATGGGAACAGAGGCTTGGCGGCGGAAAAGTATTTTGGTGGATGCTTCTGATGTTTGGGGAATATTTGAGAATATATAGAGCTGGAATTAGGGTTAGAGGACTCCCGAGGGCCCCACAAGCCAGGGGGTGCCCCCCTGGGCGCGCCCTAGAGGCTTGTGGCCTCCTCGGGAATCTTCTGGCCCTCTCTCCAAGTCTTCTGGTCCAAGAAAAAACATCATAAAGTTTTATTCCGTTTGGACTCCGTTTGAAATCCCTTTTCTGTAAAAGTCAAAAACAAAGAAAAAAACATAAGCTGGCACTAGGCTCTAGGTTAATATGTTAGTCCCAAAAATAATATAAAATAGCATATTAATGCATATAAAACATCCAAAACGGATAATATAATAACATGGAACAATAAAAAATTATAGATACGTTAGAGACGTATCAAGCATTCCCAAGCTTAATTCCTGCTCGTCCTCGAGTAGGTAAATGATAAAAACAAAATTTTTGATGTGAAATGCTACCTAACATATTTATCAATGCAATCTTCTTTATTGTGGCAAGAATATTCAGATCCATAAGATTCAAAACAAAAGTTTAGTATTGACATAAAAAGAATAATACTTCAAGCATACTAATAAAGCAATCACGTCTTGTCAAAATAACATGGCCAAAGAAAGTTATCCATACAATATTTTATAGTCTGGCTATGCTCCATCTTCATCACACAAAGTATTTCATCATGCACAACCCCGATGACAATCCAAGCAATTGTTTCATACTTTTGTTGTTCTCAAACTTTTTCAAATTTCAGGCAATCCATGAGCGCGAGCCATGGATATAACACTATAGGTGGAGTAGAATATGGTGGTTGGGGAGAAGACAAAAAGGAAGGAGAAAGTCTCATATCAACTAGGCAAATTAATGGGCTATGGAGATGCCCATCAATTGATATCGATGCAAGTGAGTAGGGATTGCCATGCAACGGATGCACTAGAGCTATAATTTTATGAAAGCTAAAAAAGAAACTAAGTGGGTGTGCATCCAACTTGCTTGCTCATGAAGACCTCAGACAATTTGAGGAAGCCCATCATTGGAATATACAAGCCAAGTTCTATAATGAAAAATTCCCACTAGTATATGAAAGTGACAAAATAGGAGACTCTCTATCATGAAGAACATGGTGCTATTTCAAAGCACAAGTGTGGAAAAAGGATAGTAACATTGTCCCTTCTCTCTTTTTCTCTCATTTTTTGGGCTTCTTTGTTCTATTTTTTTATTTGGGCTTCTTTGGCCTCTTTTATTATTTTTAAAGTCCAGAGACTCATCCCAAGTTGTGAGGGAATCATAGCTTCCATCATCCTTTCCTCACATGGGACAATGCTCTAATAATGATGATCATCACACTTTATTTACTTACAACTCAAGAATTACAACTCGATACTAGAACAAAATATGACTCTATATGAACGCCTCTGGCGGTATACCAGGATGCTCAATGATCAAGTGACATGTATAAAAAATATTGAAGGTGGCCAAGCCACAAATACTATGACAACTACATGATCGTGCAAAGCAATATGACAATGATGGTATGTGTCATAATAAAATGGAACGGTGGAAGTTGCATGACAATATATCTCGGAATGGCTATGGAAATGCCATAATAGGTAGGTATGGTGTCTGTTTTGAGCAAGGTATATGGTGGCTTTAATGCACCAGCAAAAGTTGCACGGTACTAGAGAGGCTAGCAATGGTGGAAGGGTGAGAGTGTGTATAATCCATGGACTCAACATTAGTCATAAAGAACTCACATACTTATTGAAAAAAATTATTAGCCATCGAATCAAAGTACTACACGCATGCTCCTAAGGGGATAGATTGGTAGGAAAATACCATCGCTCGTCCCCGACCGCCACTCATAAGGAAGACAATCAAAGAATAAGTCATGCTCCGACTTCATCACATAACGGTTCACCATACGTGCATGTTACGGGAATCACAAACTTTAACACAAGTATTTCTACGAATACACAATTACTCACTAGCATGACTCTAATATCACCATCTTTATATCTCAAAACAAATGCAAAGAATCAAACTTCTCATATATTCAATGCCTTTATATGAAAGTTTTTATTATATCCCTCTTTGATGCCCATCATATTAGGACTAAATTCACAACCTAAGCAAATTACGATGCTGTTTAAGACTCTCAAAATGATATAAGTGATGCATGAGAGTTCAACAATTTCTATAAAATAAAGTCACCCCCGTGCTCTAAAAAGATATAAGTGAAGCACTAGAGCAAACTGCCTAGCTCAAAAGTTATAAGTGAAGCACATAGATTATTCTAATAAATTCATGATTAAAGCGTGTCCCTCTCAAAAGGTGTGTACAGCAAGGATGATTGTGGGAAACTAAAAAGCAAAGACTCATATCATACAAGATGCTCCAAGCAAAACACATATCATGTGGTGAATAAAAATATAGCCTCAAGTAAATTTACCAATGGGTTGAAGACAAAAGAGGGGATGCCATCCGGGGCATCCCCAAGCTTAGATGCTTGGTTGTCCTTTAATATTACCTTGGGGTGCCTTGGGAATCCCCAAGTTTAGGCTCTTGCCACTCCTTATTCCATAGTCCATCAAATCTTTACCCAAAACTTGAAAACTTGAAAACAGAAAACTCAAAAGAAAACTCGTAAGATCCATTAGTATCTATACCTACTATTAAAGGGAGTAGGTATTCTTGGTTTGGTTTCGCTTTGTTTCGTCCCGTTTAGGTGATTTTTTTATTTTTGGTTTCATCCCGCCTGAAAGATTTTTATTATCCGAGGTGGTACTATTTTTTGATGCTGCGCAAGCTCGCTCACGTTTTTGTTTCTGGGTTGAACGGATCGCTTGGCTGGGCCAGTGTATGTGATCGAAGCCCATCCAGGCAAAAAACAAATACGGGCGTCCATCAATTTATGGGCTGCGAGTGGGCTTCTGAAAATCAAGTAAAAAACAAGTGGGCTTTGTATTATCAAGTAAAATATAGTTTACACAGTGGAGAATCGAACACAACACCTCTCATATCAAAAGATCCCGCGGTAACCAACTCAGCTGACTTATATTTGTGATTAATCCCGCTTCGAGGGTTTATATTGAATCACCCCGATATACGTTCCCTAATTGCTTGGAAGACACTGAAAGGAATTGGCCCTGAGATTGTGTGGCTGCCATGCAAAAAAGAGAAATATTCCGGGGCATTAATTGCCGGCGAGGAGTCCCCTTGATTAAACGGAGGGATCATGATGGGGCTGGATTTGTGTGTCCTTTAAAGGATGCGGGATTTGTGGGCTGCTAATGCACCCATAATTAACGATTAACAGTTGCACAATTAAGGAAGGATTGCTGCAAGCTGACCCCTGTTATTAAGAAGAAAAGGAAGGAATTTAAAAGAAGAAATATGAAGTATGAATTATTTTGGGCAGTGGGAATGTCAAGCTAACAATTATTGATTTGTAGCCAATGGGAACCAACATTTTGCATGTTTTTTAAGACTTCATAAAAATTCAAGAAAATATTTTTAAAATGGTGCATCAAATTGTGATCAAACCGTTGTCCTTGAGCCCATGGACTCTAAAGGACCAATAACCAAGTAGGCCATAAACATTTTGTGATTTTTTAATGGATTACATCCAATATTATGTGTACTCATTTGATCTAAGGTTAATTTTGAATAACTTAAATATTCTTTTTTGTCATGAATGAACCGATGAGCCGGCGGTACAACTTGTGAGTTGCTCGTTCATTTTTTAAACTATGATTAGATGGCCATGGCGAAAGAGCACACCATTGTTCGCTGCTGGAAACATACCCAAGATCATGCTAGAGATGAAGAAGGAGGACGGTGTCGACAGTGAAGTGTATGCAGTTTGTGTTGACTCAAGTAATTGATGTCCTCCTGACTTAACTTAATTTGCATTAACAATTATTATTGTGTGCACTAAGAAGGAAATGCATCGGCTGATTTGTTAAGACATTTGTGTTGAAGCACGTGAAGAGGTATGTGACGCGCAAGGAACTACAAGCCAGTGTAGGGAGAGGTTTGTGAAATCGGCATGGTAGAGTGTGATGACCAAGCTCGCTGCCTTGGGATTGATGACATTTGTTGTAATAGGTGGGCAAGTGACCACCATCATGATGATATGGGAGAAATGGCAACGAAGATGACATTTGTTGTAATAGGTGCGTGAGTTTGTTTCTCCCGTTGCAACGCACGGGCATTGTGCTAGTTATAAAACAAATCACCACTTTAGGTACTGTTGTGGACTCATTATAAATTTATATTGGTGTTATATCTACTGTATTCCAACTTCTCCATGGTTCATACCCCCCGATAGTACCCATAGATTCATCAAAATAAACAAACAACACATACAAAACAAAATTTGTCAAAAACAGAACAGTCTATAGTAATCTGGAAATTTCGTATACTTCTGTAACTCAAAAATTCTGAAAAATAGGGAAATTTAGGAAATTTGTATATCAATCTTGTGCAAACAATTCAAGAATTTATCATGTTCCAGCAGCTCAGATCAATTCTATTACTGGGCGCAAAAGTTTATGTTTTTCAGGAAGATCAAATCAACTGTCACGATAGACCATCCCAAAGGTCTTACTTGGCTCAAACACCAATTAAAACACCAAAACACAATTAATACATAAGTAATAATGTGTATTTATTGAAAAACAAAACCAAAAACGAAAAACATAAAAATAAAATTGGGTTGCCTCCCAACAAGCACTATTGTTTAACGCCCCTAGCTAGGCATAAAACATAGATCTAGGTATTGTCATCTTTGGTATGCAATCCATAAGTAGCCTTCATAATAGATTCATATGGCAACTTAATTTTCTTTCTTGGAAAGTGTTCTACGCCCTTCCTTAATGGAAATTGAAATCTAATGTTTCCTTCTTTCGTATCAATGATTGCACCAATCGTTCTAAGGAAAGGTCTACCAAGAATAATAGGACATGTAGGATTGCAATCTATATCAAGCACAATAAAATATATGGGCACATAATTCCTATTTGCAGCAAAAATAACATCATTAATCATTCCCATAGGTTTTTTAATAGTGGAATCCACTATATGCAAATTCATAGAACAATCATCAAACTTATGGAAACCTAGCACATCACATAAAGTTTTCGGAATAGTGAAAATGATAGCACCCAAATCACACAAAGCATTACAATAATAATATTTAATTTTAATTTAATTGTAGGTTCCCACTCATCATAAAGCTTTCTAGGGATAGAAACTTCCAGCTCAAGTTTTTCTTCAAACGATTTCATCATAGCATCAACCATATGTTTAGTAAAAGCTTTATTTTGATTATAAGCATGAGGTGAATTAAGAATGGATTGCAATTGGGAAATACAATCTATCAAAGAACAATTATCATAATTAAAGTCCTTGAATTCCAAAAGAGTGGGTTCACCGCTATTTAAAGTTTTGACCTCTCCAATCCCACTTTTATCAAATTTTTCATTAAGATCTTTAAACTCCAAATTATTGGGACGCCTTCTAGCTAAAGTTGACTCATCTCAAGTCCCATCTTTATCAAGATTTACATTATAAAACAAAAATTCAATAGGAGTCACACCAATCACTTTAAGATCTTCATCATTATTTTCACCAAAACTAGAAGAACATGCTTTTACAAACCAATCTCTCTTAGCACGCATCCTAGCGGTTCTTTCTCTCCTTTACTTAATATAAACTTGAATAACTTTTAGAGATTCATTAATATCAATCTCAGGTGGCATAGATCTAATCTTTAAAGAATCAATCTCATGAGAAATTCTATCAATGTTCCTAGCCAAACCATCAATCTTACGCAATTTTTCTTCTACCATAGCATTGAAATTCTATTGAGAATTAATGAAATCTTTAATATTATTCTCAATATAATAGGGTATTTTATTATAATTTCCATAATAATTTTTGTAAGAATTACCATAACTATTAGAGGAATTACTAGGAAAAGGCCTAGGGTTGAAATTACCTCTATATGTGTTATTACCAAAATTGTTCCTACCAATAGAATTCACATCCATAGATTCATTATTATTCTCAATAAAAGTGGACAAAGGCATATCATTAGGATCAATAGGAGCACTCTTACTAGCAAACAATTTCATAAGTTCATCCATCTTTCCACTCAAAGTATGAATTTCTTCAATCTCATGCACTTTTTTTTACTAGTAGAAGATCTTTCGGTATGCCATTGAGAGTAATTTTCCATAATATTATATAGGAGTTTAGTAGCTTCTCCTAATGTAATTTTCATAAAAGTACCTCCCACGGCGGAATCTAAAAGATTTCTAGATGCAAAATTCAATCTGGCATAATTTTTTTGTATGATCATCTATAAACTTAAACCATGGGTAGGGCAATTTCTTATCATCAATGTCATCCTCTCCCAAGATTGTGCAACATGTTCATGTTCAAGTTGCTTAAAATCCATTATAACATTCCTAAGGGAGTTAACCTTAGCGGGAGGAAAATACTTGGAAATAAAAGCATCTTTGCACTTTTCCATGAATCAATAGTATTTGTAGGCAAAGATGAAAACCAAGTTTTAGCACGATCTCGTAGTGAGAACGGAAATAGCTTCAATTTAACAATATAATTATCCACATCTTTTTTATTTTGCATATCACACAACTCAATGAAAGTATTTCGATGGGATGCGGCATCTTCATTAGGACTACCGGAAAATTGTTCTTTCATAACAAGATTCAACAAAGTGGCATTAATTTCATAAGATTCCACACTAGTGGCCGGAGCAATCGGAGTACTAATAAAGTCATTATTATTAGTGTTGCAAAAGTCACACAACTTGGTATTTTCTTGAGACATTGTAACAAACCAAGCAATCTAGCACACAAGCAAATAAAAAGGAAACGAAAAGACGAATGAAAGAGGGGCGAAAAATGGCAAATATTTTTGTATTTTTCTTAAAACGTTTTAGAAGTGGGGGAGAAGAAAACGAGAGGCAAATGGCAAATAATGTAAGTGCAAGAGATGAGAGTTTATGATAGGTACTTGGTAGTCTTGAGGTAGAACCTCCCCGGCAACGGCGCCAGAAATTATTCCTGCTACTTCTTGAGCTTGCGTTGATTTTTCCCTTGAAGAGGAAAGGGTGATGCAACAAAGTAGAGATAAGTATTTCCCTCAGTTAAGAACCAAGTTATCAATCCAGTAGGAGGCACAAGCAATTCTCCAATATATGTACCTACACAAACTAACAAACACTTGCACACAACACGAAAAGGGGTTGTCAATCCCTTCACGGTCATGAGCAAGAGTGAGATCTAATAGAGATAGGTATAAAAGATAAATAAAAGAGCAAACTGAAGTAAATATAAATAAATTGCAGCAAGGTATTTTTGGGTTTTTTGGTTTATAGATCTGAAAATATATGATGGAAAATAGAGTCGGGGACCATAGATTTCACTAGAGGCTTCTCTCTTGAAAGAAAACATACGGTGGCTAAACAAATTACTGTTGAGCAATTGATAGAAAAGTGCATAGTTATGACGATATCTAAGGCAATGATAATGAATATAGGCATCACATCCATGACAAGTAGACCCAAACGATTCTGCATCTACTACTATTACTCCACACATCGACCGCTATCCAGCATGCATCTAGAGTATTAAGTTCATAAGAACAAAGCAACGCTTTAAGTAAGATGACATGATCTAGAGGGATATACTCAAGCAATATGATATAAACCCCATGTTTTTATACTTGATGGCAACACTACAATATGTGCGCTACCCCTACTATGTCACTGGGAGAGGACACCGCAAATTGAACCCAAAACTAAGCACCTCTCCCATTGCAAGAGAAACCAATCTAGTTGGCTAAACGAAACCGATAGTTCGAAGAGAAATACAAAGTGTCGGTATACAAAAAGAAGGGTGTATTTTTGTACCCCTATACCTGTGCACGGGCAGTCGGACCCGCGCCTATGGTCACGCCAAGCAGAACAGGGGAGGTAAGCCAAGGTAAGACCAAAGCCCAAGATAATAAGAGCAATGCCAAGGCCAAGACCACAAAGAGCAGAGGGACGAAGCAGGTTACCCCGGCAAGACCCTTGCCGGGGCAGCCTCAGCAGCCCCGGCAAGATCCTTGCCGGGACAGCTCGCCCCGCACCAACAGAGCGGGCCACCCTTGAGCCCACGGTCTCCAACATCACGTTGGGCCAGGGCTCGGGAGGCACCTCCGTGGTGGCATGCAGATCTTTGTGAAGACATATTCAAGATCAGATGAGGATTACAAGACGACGATCCTCGGCAAGATCCTTGCCGAGGAAGGCCACCAGACCCCCGGCAAGGCCCTTGCCGGGGACGACAGCGCGCCACGGCAAGACCCTTGCCGGGCCACCCGGCAAGGCCCTCACCTAGGACGCCAGCAGGGCCATCGCCAGGCCCATGCCAACCAAGCTTCCACCGCCATTCACATGCAGCTGCCAGCCCAACCAGCTGGGCGGGCACCTGCGGGGCGACATGCAGCTCCCAGGCCAACTCATCGAGCGCCTGCGTGGCAGCATGTAGATCTTCGTGAAGGCTCCGCCACTGCGTCACCTCAGCTGCCTGCCCGCCTACGTGGCACCACGCGCCTCACTGGCCAGGGCGCGTGTCAAAGCGAGGAGGAGCGGCGACGGACGGGACGGGCCTCGCCCCATCCCCAATAAAGCAAGGGGACACCTAAGCTACGCATTAAATGCCTCTTGTCCTGTAATACGAGTGATAAGTCAGGGCACTGTACGCCTTTCCACCTCCTGTGTGCCACTGTGGCAGCCCCTTCCGACTATAAAAGGAGGCCCATGGCATACTGGAGAGGGATTCGGCTCTTTCGAACCACACACTGACCACAGCTAGTTCGAGAGCTCAAGAACTCTCTGAAATACACCCACCAAAGCAGGACTAGGGTTTTACGCATCCTCGCGGCCCGAACCTGGGTAAACGATCCTTGTGCTGTCTACTAGCCTTGCTCTTCTCGCAACCCCGTGCCCCGGCAATCATAGTAGGGATTCTTGTGATTCCCTAGGTCTCGTTCCACACCGACATCTTTGGCGCGCCAGGTAGGGGGTGCATTTGTGAGAATCTGGTCTAGTAGTTAGCCTAGCAGTTCTTCGTCGCCATGGCTCCTAAGAAGAAGATGGCCACGGCGGTCGGCTCGTTGGGAGCCGAATGGGTCGTGCCGGTGCGGGCGGGCAGTGGACCGGTCGCAGACAGGACCCGGGCCGCGATCCGCGAGCACCAGCATGGCCCTGGTAGTCAGAGCCTGGCAAGCGGCATCGTTCGCGAACCAGACGACTGGCTACACGTTGCCGGATCCAAAGACGGAGCTGGGCCCCCCGCAGGCGGCGCGGGGCCCTCCAGGGGTGTCTTTGTGCCACCTCCGGGTGGCGCGGCGACCTCCAGGACGCCCACACCGGCGACCACTGCGCGCTCTTCCCATGGTGTGCGCATCGAGCAGCGTCACCGCGTTGGTGACCCTGGGCACCGCCGTGGGAAGAGCCCCGTGCGTCGTCCGCAGGATGAAGGGGTTCAGCACGCCCGCCGAAGCGCTGGCGAAAATGGCACGCAACCGCTGGGTCGTAACAGAGCTCCTTCTAACGTAGTTAGAAGTCGAAGCGCGCCGCGATCCACGCAGCTGTCACCGCCGCCCACGCCGGCAGAAGCTTTGGCGCGCGCGCAACTGCTCCTCGACTTCCCTCCTGCTGCGGGGAAGCTTGATGAGTGGAGGGCCACCATCCGGAGCCTCGTCACCGTCGCCAACAAAGACGATCCGCGACCGGTGGGACCCTCGGGTCGGCGCTCCACCAAGCCACCGCATGCTGGTGCTGGGAGGACCAGGGTAGTTGCGGCCACGGTGCACTCTCCTCCTCCTCGCCAGCCGCCGCGGGCGTCGGCCCGTCATGACGACGCTTGTGATAACATCTCCATAGCATCGTCCGACCCGCGGACCCACCGCGACCAGTGCCAGGTCCTTCGAGAACGAGCTCACGAAGATGCTCGAACCACCGTCGAACGCCGACGCGAAACGCGCCGCCAGTCGGACAAGCGGGCGGGACCCGCTATGGACCACCCGACACAGGGGGGCTTTGGCGGCCTACCTTACGAGGTGGGCTGCTCGGCCTTTACCCGTGAGCTGCGGCAGTTCCAGTGGCCGTCCCACCGCACGTTCAAGCCCGACGTCGGCGAGAAGTACACTGGCAAGACCCATCCATCCGAGTTCCTCAGCATCTACACCATCGTGATGCAGGCTGCTGGGGCTCACGACGACAAGGTGCTTGCCAACTATTTCCCGCTGGCGCTCAAGCCCAATGTGATGTCTTGGTTGATGCACTTGCCGGTGGATTCCATTTCATCTTGGTCGGATCTATGCCATGAGTTCGTTGGCGCCTTCACAGGAGGCCACCAAGCTCATGGCCAGGGCAGTGATCTGCAGATCATTCCGCAGAAGGAAGGGGAGATCCTGTGCAAGTACATCCAGAGATTCAGCCGGGTGCGGGACAACATCCCCGACGTTCATCCCGCCGCTGTGATTAGCGCGTTCCACCAGAACATGCGCAATCGCAAGATGCACGAGGAGCTGGCGATGACCAAGGTTAAGGATGTGGCCGAGCTCTACGTTCTGGACGATTGATGCGCCCGGGCTGAAGAGGGAAGGAAGTACCCCGGCGAAGACGCCGGCGCGGAAACCGACTCTACCGATGAGGACGCCGCTACCCTGACGAAGAAGGGCCGGCGTCACAATAGGAAACGCAAGGGCAAGGCTGTGCTTGCCGTTGAGGGATCTGATGACACCGGTGCCCACAAGAAGGTCAAGGCAGGCGCTCCCGACAAGGAGATTGCCGGGTGCACCGCCTGCCGGGCCTTGGCGGCTACCGACAAGCTAGGGAGCTCCGGCAAGCAATACTGCAAGATCCATGGCACCAAGGGCCACGACCTCCAGAACTGCCGACAAGTCGAGCTGCTTGCTGAGAAGCAAAAGGCTGAGTATGAGAGGCGGGACAAGGAGAAGGACCAGGACGATGCTGACGGATCTGGCAAGAAGCGTGGCGGCCAAGGAGGCCGCCCCGGCAAGGACAACCAGCAAGAGAGGCCCGCCCGGGGCCGCAACAAGAAACAAGAAGACGATGATCACGACGAGGACGACGAGTCTGGTGAGCAAGGGTTCCAGAAGGCTACGGAGGCCATGTGCGTCGATGGCGGCGCCTCGCTGCATACCTCTCACCGCCAGCTCAAGCAGTGGGCGTGTGAGATTACAACAGCAGAGCCGTCGTTCGACGCTTAGAAGCCGCTGAAGTGGTCCAGCACGCCCCTCATCTTTGACGCCGAGGACCACCCTGACCGCACTACCGCGATCGGGTGTTTTCCATTGTTGGTCTCCCCAACGATACGCAACCTTAGGGTGAACAAGAAGTTGGTTGATGGCGGGGCCGGCCTGAACCTGATCTCGCCTGTCATGATCAAAAGGTTGCAAATCCCTGATGAAGACCTCGAGGAAACGGGCACGTTTCAAGGGGGTCAATCCGGGGAGGAGCCAGCCGAAGGGAAAGGTCACACTGCCCGTGACATTTGGAGGAGAGTTGAACTACAGGACGGAGAGGATCGTCTTCGACGTGGCCGAGATCCCCTTGCCCTACAACGGGATCCTCGGCCGCCCGGCACTAGCCAAGTTCATGGAGGCGTCACACTATGCCTACAACATGCTAAAGATGCCCTGGCCGTTGACCATCATCTCCGTCCCCTCCGGCAAGAAGGACGCGCTGATTTGCGCCGACCAACTCTACCGGGAGGCAGTTGCAGCAGCTGCCGCCAAGGCACCTGCTCCTGCCGCTGAAGCCCCGGGAGGGAGGAAGAAGCCCGGCAAGACCTCTCGCACCCACTCCGGCAAGCGGACCTCTTCGGAGTGTTGTGCTACCGTCGAGGACGTGCCAGAGAGCTCTACCGACAAGAGCAAGAGATCCAGAGCCGAGCCACCGCAAACCAAGAAGGTGTCCGCCAGGGAGGATGGCACGGGAGGGGCTGTTACCATAGGCTCCACCCTCGGCAGCAAATAGGAAGGCGCGCTCGTCACCTTCCTGCAGGCGAATGTCGATGTGTTTGCATGGCAAGCATCCGACATCCCCGGTGTTCCCAGGGAGGTGATTGAGCAGCACCTAGCTGTCTGCCCCCATGCGCGGTCCGTCCAGCAGAAGGTCAGAAAGCAGGCTCTGGAGAGGCAGGAGTTCATCACGGAGGAGGTCAGGAAGTTGGAAGCGGTAGGTTTGGTGAGGGGAGTGCTCCACCCGACGTGGTTGGGCAATCCGGTAGTGGTGCGGAAGGCGAATGGGAAGTGGAGGCTGTGTATTGGTTACACAGATATCAATAAGGCTTGTCCTAAGGACCCCTTCCCGTTGCCGCGCATCGACCAGATTGTTGACTCCACGGCCGGGTGTGATCTGTTGTCATTCCTCGACGCCTACTCGGGCTACCACCAGATCTTCATGACAAGAGAGGATGAAGAAAAGACAACATTCATCACCCCATGCGCTATGTATTGCTTTTTACGGACGCCTTTCGGGTTGAAGGGCGCTGGCTCAACATTTGCAAGAGCAGTCCAAATTGGTTTTGAACCTCAGCTCCATAGAAATATGGAGGCCTACATGGATGACATAGCTGTCAATACCAAGGACGGGCCAACTCTTGTGCAAGAACTGGAAGAGACATTTGCCAACCTTCGCAAGATCAACCACAAGCTGAACCCTGAGAAGTGTGTCTTCGGTGTTCCATCCGGCAAGCTTCTCGGGTTCTTTGTGTCGCAGCGCGGAATCGAGGCAAACCCAGACAAAATCAAGGCTATTGAGCAGATTGAGGCCCCCAAGTGGATCAAGGATGTGCGTCGGCTCACCGGCTGCGTTGCCGCCATGAGCCGATTCATCTCCAAGTCCACCGAGCGCGCCCTTCCTTTCTTCAAAATCTTGAAGAAGGCAGGCCCAATGGAATGGACCCCAGAAGCCAAGGCAGCATTGCAGACCTTTCCTCCACGCCAATACTGGTTGCGCCTAAACCACAAGAGCCGTTGCTGCTGTATCTGGCGGCGACGAATCAAGTCGTCAGCGCCGCGCTAGTGGCACAGAGGGAGGTCAACAAGGAGGGCAGTGACGGTGGCAGAACCAGCGGATGGCAAGCCCAAGATTCCCCCAGCAGGGCCTGGTGTTGGCAAGGCGAGGCCCCCGGCAGAGTCTGATGCCACTGAGGCAGTGCCCGCACAGTCAAGTGAGGTGGTGCAGAAGAAGAAGATGATGCAGCACCCGGTTTACTTTGTCAGCTCCCTCTTGCAGGGAGCTAGATCGAGGTACTCCGATGTGCAGAAATTGCTCTTCAGCCTCCTTATGGCCTCGAGGAAGCTGCGTCATTACTTCCAAGCCCACGAGATCACTGTCATCACCCGCCTCCCTTTGCAACGGATACTGCATAACCCAGATGCAACCGGGAGGATTGTGGAGTGGGCCTTGGAGTTGTCAAGTGGTTTGAAGTTGAAAGTACCTCGACAATTCAGAGCAGAGTCTTGGCGGAGTTCATTGCAGAATGGACCTCAACGCCCGACGAAGAAACCCAGGAGACCACTCTCCCCGGCAAGGAGGAAGATCGCGACTGGATCATGTACTTTGATGGGGCTTTCTCACTGCAAGGCGCTGGTGCCGGTGTGCTACTCGTTGCACCTACCGGGGAGCACCTCAAGTACATGATCCATATGCACTTTCCCCGAGAGATGTCCACCAACAACACTGCTGAGTACGAGGGATTGCTTGCCGGTCTCAGGATCATGGCAAACCTCGGGGTTAAGAAGCTCATCGTCAGGGGTGGCTCGCAGCTTGTTGTCAGGCAGGTCAACAAGGATTACCAAAGCCCATTGATGGAAGCCTACGTAGATGAAGTGAGGAAGCTGGAGGAGTGCTTTGACGGTATCCAAGCGGAGCACATCCCCCGAATGGAGAACGACACCGCCGATTACCTGTCAAAGCGTGCAGCATTCAAGCTACCTGTGGAACCGGGTACCTTTTTGCTCCGGCTAACTCAACCATCTGTCAAACCATCAACGGGGCAGAACAAGCGAAGGAAGTCGGGTCCCGGCAAGTACTTTCCTACCGAGCTGTGACACCCAAAAATTTTATTTTTGTTTTTATTAAAATCTTTTATTGGATTTGAGGAGGGTATTTAAATTTTCTGCTAAGAACTTTCCCTCTCAATTTTTTTCTTTTATGACAAGTGTTTTGTTTTGGATTCACCCAAGACTTGATTTTGGTCTTGGAGGTTTTTCCTTCTTATGTGGACTCAAAACCAAATGCTTTTCACTTGGGAGATTTCTTTTGAAAAATCTTTAAATAGCCCTATGGCATTTGGAGTGATCTTTTCCCCTTTCAAAAATCTCCTCTTGCCATGACATGAGTGAAAATCCCCTCCCAAAAGCCATTCCCCATCTCTGTGTCAAGTTATACTTTAAATCCAGCAAGTTGAACCTCCTCATAATTCTTCTTCCATTTATTTCTTATCAAAAATAATTTCTGCCCTCTACTCTAGCTCTTGGAGATTTACAAAGGAGCTACCCTTTCTACTTTGAGTTTGGCCTCCAAACAAATTTCCCTAGCTAGTCCTTAGAGCCCTCAACCAAGATGCATGAAGATCCACTGGTCTCCAGTTCAAATATTTCAATTTGTGCTTGCTGCAAGTTTGGACCATATTTGCCAAATTTGATGAAATTCATTTGAATCCTTCTCCTAAAAATCTGAGAAAATTCAGGCAGCCTCTGGGTGCATTGAGAGGTCACCTCACCAAGTCCCAGCTCCAGAAATTTTTTTCTTCATGCCAAATCATTTCGTCGAGCACTTGATGGGCATTGTTGCTGCCATGTTCAGAAATTCAGAGATACAGTTTCAGGAACTGCTGTCGTTTTCTTCAGAGCCCGATGTCGATTTTGCCAGTACCGCGGTGGCGCCTTGCTCCCTGTCCCCTCCTTCTTATCCCTGCGCCGCACGATCGCCTGGAGGTTTGCGGGCGTCGGCGACGAGCAGGAGGAGGTGCGCCAACCCGTGAGCAACGGCAGCAGCGGCTTTGCGGCTGCCAGAGAGAGGAGCGTGGACGCCGCCGTCCAGCGCCGCCCAAGCCACCGGAGGCCGCCGCGTGGCCACCCACTCGCCCGTGCACGCTGCCATCCGTCGTCGTGAACTGCTAGGCGCGGAGCGCGCTCTCTGCCGCCGCCGTGCCCGTACGGCCGCCCCGTCGAGGATCGGCGCATTACGCCTAGCCCGACCGAGGTTTAGCAGTGGAACGGGACCAGTGATTCTCCCTGATGGTGCCTAGCCTCCTAAACCCCCTGCCCAACCTCTGCCTCGCCATAATCGCTCGCCGGAGATACCCCGTTCACGGCCACCCCCTCGGATCGCCTATAAAAGGAGCCCCCGAGCTCGAACTCGAACCCACACCACCTCTACACACCTCCAATACCACGCCAAGCCACTGGAAGAGCCCCGAGGGAGCCTTCTTCCCCAACTCCGGCCGCCTCGACCTGCCACGGGACCCAGCTCGATTCGCTCCTGTGCGTGCACCTCTACCCCTCAACTCTTGCCAGTAGCCTTCTAGTGCATCCACTCTGCTGACCCGCGCTTCAATTTGGAGTTTGCAGCACCCACCGGAGTTCTCCACCATCGCCCGAGCCACCGTCCGCCGGAGAAAGTGTCGCCGTCGACGTGGTGCTCTCCGTCGGTCAAGTCCACCACCCACCGACGCGGAAGAACACACTGAACCACTTGGTACCCTCCGATCTCTCTATCTCGCCGCGGTTCAACGCCGGCGACCACCGCAGCCTTCGGGCGCCGGCGAGCTCCGTTGGCCGTTTTTAAACCTGACGTGTGGACCCCCCCGTCAGCCTCTCTTCTATTTCCCTCGAACCGTTTTCTGATGGCGCCTTGGGGCAGAGTGCGTTTTCTCTTTGGGCTGGCGCATTTCTTTCCGAACCGTTTTCTGTTTTCTCAGTTAAGTCCCTGGATCTTTTTTGTTTCATCACAAATCAGTCCCTGGACTAAAACCCTTATAACTTTTTAATAAAAGATGATTTTTGATTGATCCTTTTTCTGTCAGTCTTGTATTTCTGTCTAGTTTTTTATAGTATTTATTTGGAAATTTTTTGGAACAATTTTTATGCACGCGATGATTTTCATGTTAGTGTACGTTTTCGCTATACCGTAGGTTCCGGAGGAGGTGACGGAGCCGTGAACTTCGCCGAGCTAGACTCCGACTTCTCCGAACCAGGCAAGCATGTTTGAACCTTTGATATGATAGGTGTTTTGCATGTTTGCTTGAATGGTTTGTGCAAGGCATAAGAGCATCAGTGAGTATTACGTTGCATGCAAGGCAACTGACCGTGTGTTTCGAAGTTATCATGATCTTTGATGAGAGATGACCTGATCATGTGGTGAAATGAGAGGTAGTAAGATGGTATTGTTGTAGCATGCCAGTCTTACGTCTTCCGATAAACTCCGACGTTAACGTGGACTGAGTCACGTTACCGTTCTTCCACTCTCGTGCTGCCACATGTTTTCTGCAAAGAATACGGTTTAGTAAGTTGTTAACCTCTTTGCGTGTACACACCAAATAGAGGGGCCGGGATGAGGGTTCCATGGCCCTGGATTAAAGCCAGTCATCCGGTCAGGGGGCATGGGTGTTTCCGGTTGGGACCGAGAGGGGGGCACCCCTTAGAGCGCGCGTATATAAATTTGATCCCATGCTACGCGAGGTTGTAGCCTCCCCGTCTCAATGTTTTTCTTGAACATTGCCGAGGGTGATTCCTGGCTTCGGAATGTTGAATGGGTGTGTACTGGTTAGATGTGTTTCTCCTAAAACACCGTAAACGGAACTAGTCCTTGTGACTACTGAAATCCGTTGGCTGTGGTTAAAGTACAAACTCTGCAGAGTCAAATCCTTCCGAGTCATCGTGTCCATGGTCAAGGACCATGGCCAGTATATCCATATCTATGTCAATCCTCGTGGTAAATCCCCGGTGAACAAGCTTGAGTGGTATACACGTTTGTATTGTTATTCCTGTGGATGGACTAACCTTTATTTTATCTCGTATCTGAATATTCCCTTGTTGTGATATTAAATTCATGAGCTACTAAATTATTAAGTTGTGAAATATAAGCCCTTTATGTGATGTCGCTCAGAAGTCCGACTGTGGCACTCTTGCTATTTACTTTTGATATAAGCCCTTTATGTGATGTCGCTCACACGTCCGACTGTGGCACTCTTGCTATTTACTTTTGATATAAGCCCTTTATGTGATGTCGCTCAGACGTCCAACTGTGGCACTCTCGTTATTTACTTTTGATATAAGCCCTTTATGTGATGTCGCTCAGACGTCCGACTGTGGCACGCACTGTCATTTATATTCTATTATAAGCCCTTTATGTGGCGTCGCCTTGACGCCCGACTGCGGCATTGTTATTCTTTTTGTATCCTTTCGAGGAGTCATTCAGACACTCGATGGGCCCTCAGTATTACTTTGGGATTTCGGGAGGACTACCGCCCGACTTCCCTTTTATTTCCCATGCATTATTATCTCATTGTCTGAGTGCGCTTGTTAATCTATTCATATGCATCATGTTAACATTTGTTATATCTTATGTCCGAACTGTCTTGCGAGTACTTTCATAGTACTCACCTGGCTTGTTGATTTGGCCAGATGTTGACGAAGGCGATCTCATGGATGAAGAGTTTGATAGTGAGTCCAACGCCTAGAGGAATCCCAGTCAGTCCCGTGCGATCCTGGATATTGGTCACTTGTATTATATACGCTTCCGCCACCCACAATAAGTCTCCTCGAGCCTCACTCTGACGCTCGAAGAGCTGTTAGATTCAGGAGTCATGTCACCCACTTCACTGTGACATGTCCACCACCGCGTTTGTTTGTGAGCTAGTAGTTATGCCACCCTATTCGCCGTTATGTTTTATCGGCGTGCTTGTAATAAATTGTTGAGCAGTCTCCGCTCAACCTTGTATTATATTTAGTACTCCTGGTTTTCTCTTCTGTGATCAAGATATTGTCTACCAGTGAGAAGGATTCTTCTCTGCTGGTCCATAAAAGGGATCGTTTTCTCAATAAATATTTTTATTGGAAAACCGGTCGTGACAAGCTTGGTATCAGAGCCAGGCTGACTGTAGGAAGCCACTAGGTGCGATCGCTAATCGGTTATTAGCGTCTTTAGTGCTTTTTCTGCATTTTGCAAATGTAGCTATTTTCTGTTGGTCATCATAAATTTATGATTTGACTACTCAGAATTTTTGCCTACTTTTGTAGATGGCTGGCAACGACTGCGAGACTCGGGTGTTCACTAATGTGCCCGAGGGGTTTGTCAAACTCCTCGTCTCCATCACCAAGCTCGCGATCGGGCCAGCGACTCGTCCGGAGTTCACGCTTTACCAGCACAAGCTCAGCGACGACATGTCTATGCACCAGGCCGTGGTGCAATTCAAGGGAGGACGTTCTGCGTCTCGCCACTTCCGTTTTGTGGGAAGGGCCATGCCTACGGAGAGGCATGCCATGCAGATGGCCGCCCGTGAGGCGATAGCTCGCCTTGGGGATATCCTCCCTATGATGAAGACTCGTCGCTACCGCTACCTCCCATGCCATGTGCCATATACTTGTCACTATGCATTCGCCTGCCATAGGGGAGAGCGGGATGAAGCTATCGAGATGCTCGTTGAGTATCTCAAAGCTCTGGAGAAATCTTTCGACAACCTCGTGGACGATCTTGTGGCTGCCCGCATGGACTTAGTTCGGGGCGGTCCTGCCAACAGGAAGGAGGTTCTCCACATGGCACCGCCACTGACTTTCGTCTCGTCCTCAGCATCTTATGCACCGGCCATTTTGGCCACTGCTCGCCGTTTGCCTACCACTGGGGAGTTCGACCGAGTCATCGCTCCTACTCCAGTCAGAGCTGCACCGCCTGCCGCACCCACACTGCCGCCTGTCGCACCCGCGCCATCACCTCGACGCAGTGCTACGCGCCTGGAGCCTACTAGGGAGGAGGTGGAGGTTGAGTCTCCTGCACCGCTGGGTCTTACCCTCGACAAGGGGAAGGACATCTTCACCATCTTCGACTGAGTGCGCCGAGTAGCCGCGCGTTGTGCCTGCATGTATGATATGTTTTATATGTATGTTAGTTTGTAGTATTTGTGTACGCATCATGTAGGATCCCGGAGCAGTATGCTAGCCTAATAACATGTCAGGAGTGTGTGCGCACATCCTGAGTGATGTATCGTATGTTCGTGTATCGCGTGTAAGATATGTGCTAAGCGGTCCTTCTCCGTGCGAAATCGTTTATGTTTTCTTGAAAATCTTGAGGTCTTTTAAATTTTTGCCTTTGCAAGATTTTCCTTGTGCCACACAGTTCTTCTCATGAGTTTTGCTAAATAATACTCCAGAGTGGAAAATGTCTCGTCCGTGGACTCCTTCCATGCCCAATCAGCCAGAAGAAGTTTATGGAACACAGACAAGCAACAACTTCACCCAGGGACAGTCTAGTCAACAGGACAGCGAAGCAGCCTTATCTCAAGTATGCCGCCTTTTCGAACAAAGCCAACAACAACACCAAGAAATGATGAACCACGTCATCAATATGGGGAATCACCGTGAGCCATACCAACCACACTCCAAGTTGTCTGAACTGCAGAACACACGCCCTCCAACGTTTGCTCACACTGATAGGCCACTTGAAGCCGATGATTGGCTTCGTGACGTTGAAAGGAAGGTGATTATTGCTCAGTGTTCGGACGCTGAGCCTGCCCAAGAGCAGCTACCTCCGGCAGGGCGTCAAGCCCTAGCCGTAGAGAAAGCCGCTCCCACGGCGGAAGAAATGCCTTTGGTCCTTGCCGTCGAGCCCCAGGCTCCGACATGGGCGCAGCATACCGTCTGATTCCTCCAAATAGGGGAGCTTCCTGAGGAGCAGGAAGAAGCGGAGAAAGTAGCCCGTCGGTCCGCCCTGTACCAGTTCGTCGACGACGTCCTGTACAGGAGAAGGCCAAACGGAAGTGCATCCCCCAGGAGGAAGGACCGGATCTGTTGGCGGAGATACATGGAGGCATATGTGGCTCCCACATAGGGTCAAGGGCCCTTGCCGGGAAGGCGTTCCGACAAGGTTTTTTCTGGCCCACTGCCCTCCAGGATGCGACGACACTAGTAACCAGGTGTGAAGCGTGTCAGTTCCATTCAAAGAAGCTTCATCAACCAGCCCAAGCCCTTCAAAAAATCCCTCTCTCCTGGCCATTCTCGGTCTGGGGGCTCGACATACTGGGCCCTTTCCCCCGCGCTGTCGGGGGCTTTGAGTACTTGTACGTTGCAATCGACAAGTTCACAAAGTGGCCGGAGGTGGAAGCAGTGAGAAAGGTGACTGCTCAGTCAGCTGTCAAGTTTTTCAAAGGACTGGTCTGCCATTTTGGTGTGCCAAATAGAGTCATCACCGACAATGGCACGCAGTTCACGAGCCACACCTTCATGCAATACATTCAAGACCTTGGCAGCAAGGTCTGTTTTTCTTCCATGGCACACCCACGGAGCAACGGCCAAGCGGAGAGGGCGAATGCTGAAGTGTTGCGAGGCCTAATGACAAAGACTTTTGACAAGCTGCGCAAGAGAGGAAGGCGCTGGATTGATGAATTACCGGCGGTTCTTTGGTCGATCAGGACGACGCCAAATCGAGCCACCAGCCAGACACCTTTTGCCCTGGTCTACGGGGCAGAAGTAGTTCTCCCCACGGAACTCATATACGGGTCATCTCGAGTGCTCGCTTATGATGAGCTTGAGCAAGAGCAGTTGCGCCAAGATGACGCGACGCTCCTTGAGGAAGATCGTCTTCGGGCAGCTGTGAGAGCAGCACGCTACCAGCAAGCCTTGCGCCACTACCATAGCCGCAAGGTTCATGCCCGAAGCTTTGAGGAAGGCGACTTGGTTCTTCGGTGCGTTCAGTCGGCCAAGAATGCCAACAAGTTGACGCCGAAGTGGGAAGGCCCTTATCGGGTAATACGAGTCACCAGGCCCAGCTCAGTCTGCCTGGAGACCGAAGATGCCGTCCTAGTGAGCAACTCCTGGAACGTCGAGCATCTTCACAAGTTTTACCCATAAGGCGCGGCTTGCTGGGCCTCCCGGCAAGCCACCTTTTGTACAAGCTTTGCCGGCAAGGAATGTAACCCTTCGTACAAAGCCAGGCGCAGACCCTGAGCATAAATAAATGAAGCGCTGGCGCCCTAAGTCATAGCATGCATGCTAGGTCGAGTCTCTTCCTTGGTTAGGGTTGATAGTGCTCAGCAGCGACTAACCGCTAGCTTAGAGGTCGAGTGCGCGTTTATCTGTTTCTCTTCTGTCCTCTTTTGGTTCGCAGGGCACATGAGCACTTCTGCCGAGCTACTTGGAAGAAAGAAAACGGACCGGCGTCCCGACCCCGGCAAACCAGAGTTGCCGGGGGCTGCGAGCACAAGGATCCAACCGCGGCAAGATGAGATTGCCGGGGGGCTGCAGATCCATATAAGTCTTTTATCCTCTGTCATGCATTTCGGAACAGGACTGGGGCATGTGAAACCTCGTTTTTATCTCTAGGCTGTCGTGCTCCCCTTTTTCCTATACCTAAGGATTATTTCCTGGGTCCGGATTTGGTTGTAGCCACAGCGGCAAGGAGGTAGAACGAGGAGCCTAAAGCCCACTTCATCCCTGCCTCCGCCAAGAGCGCGAGAACGGTCGAGTGGAGTGGTGGGACGGCAAGGCCTGTTGCCGGGCGAAAAATGTTTATCTTAAACAATAACAAGGATTCGCTCCTTGTCGCGGGATTTACCCACGAACGAAAAACCCAGCAAGCATCCCTTTTTCATTAAAAACATCACATACAGGTACAGTTCGTATGGAATGAAAAACATGATCAAGGGGATTACAAGTTCTAAATTTAACAAAGGCCCGCAGGCTTACAAACTAAAGAAGAAGGCTTTCTTGTCCCTCTCCTCAGGAGGCAGGTCAAGGAGGCGAGAGGGCAAAAGGGGCGCCTAGGCGAGCTACGAGCGGCAGAAAGCACCAAGAGAACACCTCGGTGACCGCCTAGGGGCGGGCCGGTGATGATGGTGCCGGGAAAGGAGCTGGAAGACGAGGCGGCAGGACCGACAGTACGCGACGAAGGCGTCGGTGCCCGCGTACTCCGAGTTGACGGCCTTGCCGCCCGCCCTCTTCCTCTTCCGCAGCCTCCCGACGCCAGCCGCCCAAGGAGACGACCCCGAGAAGTTCAAGGAGCTGGCCCCACCCCCGGCAAAACTCTGCCGGAGGAGCGGCCATGTGCAGATGTTGCTGCTGCCGCACCCGCCCAGGCGCGGGGCGTCCAACGCCTAGTCGGACTCGTCCCCGCCGTCTGCCCTGCTGTCCTCCTCATCACTTTCGCTCGAGGTAGAGCTTCCATCATTGGAATCTCCATCGAAGGAGCTCTCCACGCAGCACTTCAGACGAGTCCCGAAGTCGCTGAAGACCTTGACGGAGAGCAGGCCGTCCTCCATTAATTTGAAGTAGAGGACGAGCCCCGCCGTCAGGCTGTGGATGCGAGCGAACGTCTTCCACCCACGACGGAGGTACATGACCCGAGGAGCCGGGAAGTCAACATCGACCTGCGTGCCCCCATTCACACAACCCCTCATGTGCAATCTGAGGGACTGGGGCGGGTCACGCTCCATCTCCCGAGCGAACAGGGCGGGAAGACGAAGATGGTGACGCAGAGGCCGGCGCAGCCTGATGAAAAACTCACGGGGCTGGTCTCCAACATGGCCTTCCATTGGAAAAGGCATCATTGGCGGGGGCGAAGCCGGCGCGCCGCCCCGTCCTCCTCTTCCCCGAGCACTGCGACCTCTGCTCCGGCCTCGCCTATGACCTCGCCCCCTCCCCCTTCCCCTCACGGCCGGTTCCACCACCGCGGGCTCAGGAGGAGGAGGGATGCGCTGTCGGGCGGCGACCCTCGCCGCCACCGTCGAGGGACCAGGATTCCCCTTCACCATGGCGAGTGAAAGGAAGAAGCCGAAGCGAGAGGAGATAGATGACGGAAGAGTGCGGGACGCCATTCCCCCCTTTCCCCCTCTTTATAAGGAGGCGGGGACGGGGCTCAGCCGCCCCGCTCGGCCAATCCAGCCACCAAAGGCACGGGGAATCAGGACCGACCCGCTGCCCCAACCAGCGACGGCCCTGTTTCCCGCCTCCACCGCTTGCCACCCCAGGTGCATGGAGGACGCGTGGCGGACGTGCAGAACCGAGGGGACGGGCGAAGTGACCTCTCCCCACCCCGTGATCATGGGGAGTGGACGCCTTGAAGACCGCGCCCCGGCCCCGTTCAGTAAATGAGCCGCGCCTCCACGCCTCCCTCTTTTTACGGGGAAGGCGCGAGCCGCCTCTTTACTGTGATGTGACGCATGCGTGTGGAGACCGCCCCACGCATGCCGCCCATGTCACGCACACCCCTCCACGCCGCGCGCGCGGGTCGTGGGAAGCGCAACGCGCGAAAAGGTTTACCGCGGTAAAAACCGCCCCGCCTGCCCGCGCACCGTTTTGTGCCTGGCCCAACAACGTGTCGCACTTATGTGTGGCCCAGGCCCGGGGGCTCCTGTCGGTGTACAAAAAGAGGGGTGCATTTCTGTAGCCCTATACTTGTGCACGGGCAGTCAGAGCCGCGCCTACGGTCACGCCAAGCAGAACAGGGGAGGTAAGCCAAGGTAAGACCAAAGCCCAAGATAATAAGAGCAACGCCAAGACCAAGACCACAAAGAGCAGAGGGACGAAGCAGGTTACCCTGGCAAGACCCTTGCCGGGGCAGCCTCAGCAGCCTCGGCAAGATCCTTGCTGGGACAGCTCGCCTCGCACCAATAGAGTGGGCCACCCTTGAGCCCACGGTCTCCAACATCACGTTGGGCCAGGGCTCGGGAGGCACCTCCGTGGTGGCATGCAGATCTTTGTGAAGACATATTCAAGATCAGATGAGGATTAGAAGACGACGATCCTCGGCAAGATCCTTGCCGAGGAAGGCCACCAGACCCCCGGCAAGGCCCTTCCCGGGGACGATAGCGCGCCACGGCAAGACCCTTGCCGGGCCACCCGGCAAGGCCCTCACCAAGGACGCCAGCAGGGCCACCGCCAGGCCCACGCCAACCAAGCTTCCACCGCCGTTCACATGCAGCTGCCAGCCCAACCAGCTGGGCGGACACCTGCGGGGCGACATGCAGCTCCCAGGCCAACTCATCGAGCGCCTGCGTGGCGGCATGCAGATCTTCGTGAAGGCTCCGCCACTGCGTCACCTCAGCTGCCTGCCTACCTACATGGCACCACGCGCCTCACTGGCCAGGGCGCATGTCAAAGCGAGGAGGAGCGGCGATGGACGGGACGGGCCTCGCCCCCGTCCCCAATAAAGTAAGGGGACACCTAAGCTACGCATTAAATGCGTCTTGTCCTGTAATACGAGCGATAAGCTCAGGGCACTGTACGCCTTTCCACCTCCTGTGTGCCACTGTGGCAGCCCCTTCCGACTATAAAAGGAGGCTCATGGCATACTGGAGAGGGATTCAGCTCTTTCGAACCACGCACTGACCACAGCTAGTTCGAGAGCTCAAGAACTCTCTAAACTACACCCACCAAAGCAGGACTAGGGTTTTACGCATCCTCGCGGCCCGAACCTGGGTAAACGATCCTTGTGCTGTCTACTAGCCCTGCTGTTCTCGCAACCCCGCGCCCCGGCAACCGTAGTAGGGATTCTTGTGATCCCATAGGTGCCGTTCCACACCGACACAAAGATATCTTAATGATGCACAAAAGAGTTCATAGAAGACTCAAATAATATTCATAGATAATCTGATCATAAATCCACAATTCATCGGATCTCAACAAACGCACCACAAAATTAGATTACATCGGATAGAACTCCAAGAACATCGATGAGAACATTGTATTGAAGATCAAAGAGAGAGAAGAAACCATCTAGCTACTAGCTATGGACCCTTAGGTCTGTTGTAAACTACTCACGCTTCATCGGAAGGGCAACATGGTTGATGTATAGGCCCTCCGTGATCGAAGCCTGATACATCTCCAATGTATCTATAATTTTTTATTGTTCCATGCTATTATATTATCTATTTTGGATGTTTTATATGCATTAATATACTATTTTATATTACTTTTGGGACAAACCAATTAACCTAGAGCCCAGTGCTAGTTCCTGTTTTTTCCTTGTTTTAGAGTTTTGCAGAAAAGGAATACCAAACGGAGTCCAAATGGAATAAAACTTTCACGATGATTTTTCTTGGACCAGAAGACATCCAGATGACTTGGAGAGCAAGTCAGAGAAGCCACGAGATGGCCACAAGGATGGAGGGCGCGCCCCCACCCTTGTGGGCCCCTCGTGACTCCACCGACCTAGTTTCTTCGCCTATATATTCTCATATATCCCAAAACCAATAGAGAGAGCCACAAAAACACTTTTTCACTGCCGCAACCTTCTATACCCGTGAGATCCCATCTAGGGTCCTTTTCTGGCATCCTCCCGGAGGGGGATTCGATCATGGAGGGCTTCTACATCAACACAATTGCCCTTCCGATGAAGCGTGAGTAGTTTACCACAGACATACAGGTCCATAGCTAGTAGCTAGATGGCTTCTTCTCTCTCTTTGATTCTCAACACCATGTTCTGCTCGATGTTCTTGGAGATCTATTCGATGTAACACTTTTTTGCGGTGTGTTTGCTGAGATTCGATGAATTGTGTATTTATGATCAGCTTATCTATGAATATTATTTGAATCTCCTCTGAATTCTTATATGCATGATTTGATATCTTTGCAAGTCTCTTCGAACTATCGATTTGGTTTGGTAACTAGATTGGTTTTTCTTGCAATGGGAGAAGTGCTTAGCTTTGGGTTCAATCTTGCGGTGTCCTTTCCCAGTGACAGTAGGGGCAGCAAGGCACGCATTGTATTGTTGCCATCGAGGATAAAAAGATGGGGTTTTCATCATATTGCTTGAGTTAATTCCTCTACATCATGTCATCTTACTTAATGCGTTACTTTGTTCTTCATGAACTTAATACTCAAGATGCAAGAAGGAGTCGGTCAATGTGTGGAGTAATAGTACACTACAAAAAAATACACTTCCGTGATGATACGTGTTTGTCACAGTAGGTCACGTTTTCTGTCATGCATGTACATCCATGACAAATTTATGACAGAATCAAGATAGTCATACCTGTGCTGTCGTAGAAGTGTTCCATGACATTACCAAAATTATCATCATAGAAGTGTCCACTTCCATGACGATAAATCGCGCGTCACAGAAGTGCTTTCATCAAGGGTGACCGACACGTGGCATCCACCGTAACGAAACGCGGTTAAGCTATCGGGTCCGGTTTTGGATCCAATAACCCGTTAACATCCCCGACCAATGGGTATTTTCCACGTGTAAAATCATCATTGGCTGGAGGAAACACGTGTCGGCTCACCGTTGGGACAGATGTCATCCACTCATTGGACCCAAAGCGCCTATGATACGTCAACACGTGGCACGGCCCAACAGAGGCCCATATAGGTTAAAAAGGCCGGCCCAGTCAAAGGCCCATAGTACTTACCCAGGTACTAGTGGGCCAGCCCAATAACGACCTGCTTAATAAAGGCCCATTTACGGCCCGAAGCCAGATCTGGCCCGTTAATTGTTCGCCGAATATTTGGGCCCATTTACGGCCCGAAGCCAGATCTGGCCCGTTAATTGTTCGCTAAATATTTGGGCCCAATTACAGCCCAGTGACTTTCAGCCTGTTAGAGGCCCGATGTAGACATGGGCCCATTTCAGCCCGGTGTGACTTTTGGCCTGGGAATGGCCCGTGCTGCCCATGGGCCATATATGGTCCGACGGGACATCGGGCCCACTAACGGCCCGTGATAAAGGTGGCAACAGTTAAGCCCAACGTGACTTTGGGCTTGTTAAAGGCCTGTCGCATAATTCGGCCCGTTGATGTCTGTACTAAGCTTTCGGCCTCTTAAAGGCCCATAATATCAGTGGGCCAACTAAGGCCCGAGATATGTTTCGGCCTGGTAACTGCCCGTGATATAACTGGGCCCAAAAAGGTCTGGTCTACATTTCAGCCTGCTAAAGGCCCGTCGACGACTAGTGAAAATTGAGGCCCAATATGCATTTCGGCCTGCTAAAGGCCCATGTTTCATTTGGTCCGTAACAGGCTAGTACAATATTCAGCCTGTTAATGGCCCAACGCTACCTGGGCCAAACTAAGTGCTGGGTCCACAAAAGGCCCAACTAAAATATAGGACGGTGTAAGTTGTGGGCCTCGCGCAAAGTGTGAAGGCCCCAATCATTCGGGCCCAAGAAAGATGCAGGCCGACCCAATTGTGGCCCGCTAAACACCAGGCTCGTTAGAGGCAAATGTTTCGGCCCGGTCGACTACATCTGATTTTTTTTCAGATAGCGAATGATGGCAGTAACTAGTAGGAATTAAGAACAAACCTACTCTATACAATAAAGAAATTACGGCATAGTGACTAAGAATAAACCTACACTATACAATAAAGGATTTATGGTATATTACATCCACTGGGCATCAAAGTTCGCCACCAGTGATCATAAAGCACAACGAAGAAGCAGATTACAAAAACTGGGCACCATTGCAGAGTAACAAAATAATACTGAACCGAGACCACTTCCAAGACAGTTCAAGAAAGGTTAGCCTTGCGTGGGAACTACTGAGCAAGCTGCTGAGCAAGGCTATGAGACCGGCCTAGCATGTCGGTCATAGCTTCCAGGTGTAGCTGTTTAGTGATGAGGTTCTCATTGGTGTTCTCCGCGATCTTTCTTAGAGATAGGACTTCAAGTCGAAGTTGAGTTGCAGAATGCCTTTCTGCTAGAACTTGGGACTGAAGAAGTCGATCTGATTCGGACAACGAATTCTGTGAGCTTGTCTCACTGCTAGTCTCAAGTAACTTGAACACTGCATCAAGACAAGACTTTGTGGTTGTCTCGCTATCTGCAAGATGTTTTGCCTTCTTTGCTGCAATATATGTTGGGTTTGTCTCACAGCCTTCAGCAGACTTGTGCATGCCATCAGGCATATCACCCTGAAACAAAGCAGAGAGATGACAGGTTTTGCACGTGTATAAACAAAGATGATAACTGTGCTGTCAATTCCATCCAATTTCAAATTAGAAAATAAAGAGTAAGTTCAAAATATCAATAGCATAATTTGGCATTGTTCATAATGCGGGGAGCTTCACCACACTACTGGATTACCATGTCAACATAACAAGCATAGATGAAGGGCAAAGAAAATCATTGTATCTATTTTGGTTAATGTGCATGTCATGTTGTTCATATCATCAGCCACATCAGTAAGATAAAACAGGAGATGACAAGGTGCAAACGTGGGCTGCTTCACCAGACACTGGATTATAGATCCACAAAAACAAGCATACATATAGGGAGTATTGAGTAATGTGCATGGTATGAATAAGTAATTTGGTTTTACAAGTAAAACTTAGAACTTACGGTTCTTGCGAACATGCATTTTGGTAGAAACAGCAAACTAAACAGCAGTAAACGATAGGGAGTATGAGAAAATTAAACAGCAGTTGAGGATAAAGGCTTTAGAAGGACTGACTTACATTAACAGTTAACACCGGTTTTATAATGCCCTTCTCCATGTCAAGGGAAGGATAACTCAAGAATTTCAGCACATAATCTTCTTCATAAGCATTGCCTGTACTCTACATTTTGTAAAGAGTAATTATAGATATGATAATACTGGAAGGGATAGAGGATAATGAAGATAAGATGCAGATTGATGCTACATAATCAACTACCAATCCCTGGAAGTACAAGCATTACAGGACAAAATGTACTGACAAGAGCAATGGGCTACACTTCTGCACTGGCATTGTCTGTGTATTCTACTTTTTGGTAAGATTAAATATAGATCTGATCTTTTTTAGTAAATGGTGGGCGAGGGGGATAAGATGCAGAATGCTACACAATGAACCAATCCCTCTTCCCATAATACAAGAGTGTTTTGAACACTGGTGTACTGTACAAAATGTTCTTATATTATGGGATGGAGGGAGTAGCTGTTAATGTAAGTACAGTGATAGACGACGTTCAGTCCTTACAAGAGGACTGCAGAGCTAAACCTCTTCAAAAGCATTGGGTTGATTCTAAATTTATGTAAGAGTCCATACGGATCTTATAATGTCCACCAAATGGACGATAACAAGGATAACATGTGCAGTGATGCTACATAATCAAACAGCTATGAAAGTAAGTATGGTCATACATGGCAAGAGGTACTCACAAGAGCAATGCAGTGTGCAGTATAGTTGCCAGATTCTGTGGTCCCTTGAGAATGAATGTTCTTCTGCTAACAGTTTTCGTACAAGTGAGACATTAAGGCAAATGCAGAAATGTAGTTCAAATTGTGATGTGATATCATAGATAGTACCTTACGCTGCAGCCGAGATCAATGTGCAACAAGATTATTCCAGACACCGTCGGATAAATGTAGCACCGGAGACTTTACAGAAATTTCGTTTAGAGGCTTGCCATCGAAGTGCGCTTGCCTCAGGTAGGAACGATACTTCATCAACGAGTGCTTGAAAAGTGCAACCAACCCTTGCTCGTCTTCACAATCCAGTTTGGTCCTCGCCTATTTAAAAGAATGAAATCTTGTGTCTTCTGTCAGTAGAAACATATGCAGTAATGACCATGAATAACATTATACATTACTTACGCGTAAGTTGCGGAGGAAGACTGGAAATTGTTCTGTGTCTGCGGTATAATCTTTCCATGAAGGAAAGATGCGCACAAAGTTCCTGATAACAATATAAGCTTTGTCTTCTAAACTGAGAAGAAATGGAATAGGGGTCCTATTTGGTGCAGTTGGGGCTCTCTCTGGTTGAAAAAGGTATTTGGCAAATGGATTTGGTGTACTCTTTGCTGGAATGGGGGTTTTGCGTCGTAGAGCTGGTGCTATGTCAACTGGCATAATCATAATGTTTGCTGCAGTTGGGGTCTGCTGAGTTGGGGCATCAGAAATGACCAGTGTAGTAGGGCTAGAGTCTGCTAGAGTTGGGGTGTTTTGTGGGTCAGGTGATATTGCAACTACACCTAATGGGCTATTTGATTTATCAGGTGCCACTATCTTTTCCAAATACTTTGCTTGTGCTCCTCCACGATCAGCAATCGCCCTCTTCCTTTTGAATGTCTGATACACAAGAACAACATTTGAATGGATAAATATGGTATGATGACAGATGGAATATGTACTGAAAATGGATAGGCAGGGCGTATTCACATATACAATGTGTAAGCTAAGCTAATGGCAGTTCAACAAAGTAGAAGCAATGCAAAGCATCAGTTGCAAGATATGTGCGACAAATATAACCTTGGAAAGTTAGAGCAAGCACCTTGATGGGTGAATAAGATAGGGCATCTTCCTCTGACTCCTCCACTAGGGAGCTACATTGACTTAGGTCTCCCTCTAGCTCAGAATCACTATTAGGATCATATTCTGAGCATGAATCTGTAGGTGGAGAGCGTTTGCATTGCATTGCATCCAGACTTGATTTCAGTCCCTTAATGTCAAGTTTGATAGCCATGGCATTGTTCTGCTTTATTCTTTTCATGCGCGCAAGCTCATAATCATTATGATGTTGTTCAGAATATGAGATTCACAAAAACATAAAAAGTAGTCAGATTATCTATGGAATGCATTGCGGATTCAACTCGAAGAGTGTCTCCCTATAAACCCCTGCATATGCAAAGTTCACCCCCCAACCGTGCTGACCAGACCACACACAGAAATACAAACCCCTTATGTCTCTATAACAGGCAGACACACATTTCAAAACTGAAGTAGGAACATTAGAATCATATGAAATTCATATTTGAACAAATAAACTAAGGAATTATGAGTGGCATAATGTTTAGCTTCAAGGATGGAGTGTTGGTAGTGCGACACAAAGCAAGTAGGCAGATTGTATTCCATGTAAAAGATCAAAGCCTATGTAAAAGCTGGAAATGACACTTTCGTTCTATACAATGCAGTGTTCGTTGCCCACACATGATGGAAGAGATCACATAGAGAAATACTATTCACTCATGTCTACGGTTGCAGTATTTAGAAACAGGGTGGTCCACCCTAAAAGAATATTGACAACAAATATGACAAGGCAAGCATAGATGTAGTGAATCAATCATTTACTTGTGAGCTCACTAGGACAAGTATGCAGAATTCTAACTGCAGTAAGAGACCGTCCAAAATCTGAATCAAGAAGTTTGTCTAGCACTTATTGTTTGTAACTAATCGACGTGAATAATTGGATATTATATCGAATGAGTAAGAAAGACAAGTAAAATTTTCAACAAACCTGGCTTGTAGTAGTAAGCTGGGTCAATGTCACTACGACCAACAATCCAAAATGACTAGTGTCTGTTCCTAGGGCCGAAATTTTGAAAAACCTGTGAACTTTACAGGTACTAAAGATTACCGAAATACATCTGAAGCATTAAGTGTAGGTAGCACTGAGCACACAACAAACCCTAATGACAGTCCTGCCTAATGAGTAGTGAATCAATTAGAAAATGGGTGATGAGGAGTGGTTGCTGAGTGTTGAGGACTTATCTCAGGATAAATCGGGTTGGCTTAGTGGGTGTTGCACGCCTGAGCCCTGAACGGACTGGGAAGGTAGGCACGACGGCGCGCCCGGGCAGCGGTGACGCTGTTGGGCGAGCGGCTCCTGACCTCCTGTTAGTCTGGCGTCTCCTCCTAGAGTCATGCCGTCCGGGGACGGCAAGTCGCCGGCGAGGCAGGCGGCTGGGGGCGAGTAGAGATCAGAAGCGCGCAGCAGAACATAGGGGAATCGGGGCCTGGGATGACCCAAAATCCCAGGGTGGGCCGGCCCACCGTGGGCACCCTGTAGAGATACACACCCGAGCGGCGAACATGCATTTTCGAAACTAATTTAGGAACATTTAGCCGACCAATTAAACGAATCTGTTTTAATAATATCAGATTCGTATTTGAACAACTAAGCTTGCTTAGCTTGATGGGTCGAGCAGTGCTATTATGACACGAAGCACGTATTCTGGTCGTATAGTGATCATAAAAGGGGGAACCGGAGAAATGATATTTAGCAGCCATTGTTTGCTTCGAACTAAGAACTAAATTCTAAGAGCTGAGAAGAAAGTAGAGTAACCAAGTTAAGATCTATTTTCTGGTTGAGATCAAAAAGCTGAGGAGATATGAAGTACCACCTCTCTTGCGGCGCCGTGTAGGCACCGGGGGTGCGATGGTTGTCGGTGGCGTTGAAGCAGATCTGCGACGGTAGACGGGTGCATCGGGGGATAAGTCCCGTTGCGGTGGAAGAGAAGGTCGTGTGAGCGGCCCCGGCAAAGAGGACGACGACGCCGATGAAGCGAGAGGACGTGAGGCAAGGCTCTTGGTCCATCGCCGTGGATGAGAAACGTCCATCTCTAGCAGTGGACGACGCAGTCTTGGTAGGCACTCTGGCATGGTGGAGGACGGTGGCGATGGATGTTGTGGAGGACGGCGGCGATGGATGTGGTGGAGGACGACGACAATGGATGGGGTGGCGGATGGATGCTGGTGTGGGGATGGTGTTCTAGCGCGGACGGGGTATGAATGGGAAAATGGAGGGAGATGTACGGGGAACCATGTTTTTGGGATGCGCCTGTCTGAAATATGGGAAAGTTACGAACTTAACCCCCGTTTAAAATTTGGACGTCTCGTCGGTTGGGGATACGACGGTAATCTCGCATCTCGCCAATATTTGCCCAGAGCGATTTCGGGCGAGGAGAGGGTGGTTGGCGCCCATGGTTGGCACCCACGATGTATGAACGAGGCTAACAGGTAGGGCGGTTGTGTCACGTCTGAGTGAATTTACAAACCTGCCCCTATTGAAAATATTTGCCTACATCGATTTCGGCTGCGTCGAGTTTGTTTTGCCGCCCATCGTGTATGAATGGGGAAATGGAGGGAGAAACAGAGGTCTTTCGGATGAGCTTGAATCAAATATGTTTTAACACCCTTGTTTGGCGCCCACAGTGTCGGAATGGGCTCAGAGGCGGTCGTGTCACGTCTTATTGAAGTTACTATCCTACCCCTATTTAGAGCAGTGGAAATCGGGCCGATGGATTGTCCGTGTAATGGGTAGACAGTAATTTCCATCTCCCAAACACTTGGCTTCGGGCAGCCCACATGGGAGTGGACATTTTGCCGCTTCTTTCGAATTTTGGGACAATAAGCATCCATGTTTACCCTGGCAACTAAATTCGAATCCATTTTGTATTCCTATACGAATCTTTATAAATCATTCTATGTGTTTTTATATATCTTCAAAAGGACGACAAAGATGTATTCCACTGTCATATATGAATATGGTTTACAAATGCCGATACTCAAATTCAGAAGCTAGAATCCAGTTTAAGGTGAATTCGAATATTTGGAACACTTCATGTCCAACTCAAATGTCACACGCATCATAATGTGTACTCCCATTTAGATATGTACACAAGCGATGTATCAAGATTCAAATACCGAGTAAATCAACCAGGAATGTACAGAACTAACAGACATATAAACACTTATAGAGTATATGGATCAATAATATCAACTAACATACATAAGCCAGGCCGCTATACTTGTCTTTGCTACAACAACATCCTTTTTTTAGCCAAGCTACTACAGCATCTTGGCCCTTTCCGATGCGTGCCACTTATGGTCCATCTATACTACTATTATTGCTGAATGCACATTCAGCCCGATTGGCATATTTGTAGGTCTGGCATAGCAATCAAAATGAAATGTCTCCGAGTCTTATCAATTAATACAGATTTGTGCTCAAATAAAATTACAAACCAAAAAAAAAACAAAAAACAAATATTACATGATCTCTAAAACAAATGGTTTGATTGTTTACATGAACAAACAACACAAAGGTTATTCAACGATGGAAAGAACATTTCACCTATGATTTACCAAGTGGGAATTTAATTTCCTTTTTTCCTTTAGGACCTTAAAAATGTGGCCAGTCTCAGCTTGCTTCATTTTGAAATCCACCAAATATTTAATGGTTGTCTTGAGTACTGCTACTGATTGTGCTGTTTGCTTCCTCAACATGTCAACTTCATCTCTAAGTGCAGAAGCAGAATCTCTTTCTACCACTATTTAGCCTCTAGAGCATCAGTAGTTGGCAATTCATAATGCACGATTGGGCCGGTGCCACTGCTGTGGGATGATACAACGTCCATGGGGACCTCGCTCTTTGATCTTGGGCTAACCTGTTTTGCCATTAAAGTTCCGATTGGATTCAGAAAAGTTGAAGTTAGCAAAACATCTCAATTGGGAGTTATAACAGCAAATCAGTTAAACAAACAAGGAATTAAAGAGTTTCAATTCGATGCTGAAAAGTAGTTATTAACATCATTGTAACCCGTTGTTGCAGCAGCAAAGCAGTTAAACAAACAGGTAATTCTTAATAGTAAGTATCAAACACATAGATAGGTGCAGTCCATAATAGGATTAACAGGCTATGGCATTATGTAATCAGTAGCAAACTAAATTAAGCCAAGCAACGTAATTGAACAATTTTGCAATAAGTGGCTAATTAAATTCCGAGAAGCAGGTAACTGAACTTACGCTAGTTCTGTGTACAGGCACACTACAACTTCTTTTTCTCTTACAAGGTTGTATGACGGAGTCCATGGCATCAATTGCTTGGATACGCAGTCCCAATACTTCTTTCTTCCCACACTGCATTGGTAAGTCGAATGGTTAATCTGGTAAGATGGTGCGTCCTTGATATGTTATATGAGGACGTGTACTCAGACTAGTTGTAGCCACACACATCACACTGGCTTTTACTGTATATTTCATGCGATTACTTTTGGCATATCGAGATCTAAGCAATCTACAATAGGATGAAAAGACTGGCATCCTTCACATTATTGGCGAACTCAGTTCATAGAAACAAGCAATTCAACCATTTTGTGGGTAAATCAAAAGCGCCACTGGAATATTTTTCACTACCCCTATCATACACGCAAAAAGGGCCGACGTCACCATAGGGGCTGGTATGGGCGGCCGCCTCGGGTGGCTCGAAAGTGTGCACCTAGTTTGAGTCGTCCAGGTTGGCCCAGGCTAGTTTTGTTTGTCCCAACGCACGAGCAGGCAATGTAAAAAATGAAGAAAAATGTTTCAATTTGGATAGGCCAATAACATAAGTGCAAGGCAGGCCATATAGCAGGCTCGCGGCCCAAACCAGCGCCTCGCATATCGATCGACAGCAGGAAAAATCCCAATTCATCTGCTCCAGCCTCCAGTCTAGTTCGCTCCTAACCTAGCCGCCGCTGGACAGACCGACACAGCACTTCCTCGTGCCCTCGTTGGAGGGCGGTCGCTGGGCTTCAAGCGAACGGAAGGACAAGAAGATGAAGATCCAACCCTGGGTGTAGCCTGCGTGGGAGGCAGCGGCGGCAGCACGGGCATGGCATCGAGCTTGCGCAAATAGACAGTCGCAGCTTGCAAGAGTAGCATGTGCAACGAGCAGGTACATCACATCCCTGATTATATCTAATTCAACTCTTCAATTTCTGGCCAATAGTTAAACCTAACGGTGTTGTAAAACTGCTTGTATGTAGGGAATCTATGAGAAAATGAAACCAATTTCTACTTATTTTATAACTCCCCCAATCAATACTGAACTGACTGAATCTGATGTAACTAATCAAGTTTCCGGTGCAAACATCGAAGCTCATATTGTTCTTGAGCCTGAAGTGTCTAATGAACAGACTGCTAATGGATTTGATGCAAACATTTTACATGCTCCTGGTGATGAACATATAGTGTCTAATGAGGCATCTAATGCAAGCATTTTGCAAGCTCCCATTGAAGGATTTAGTGTCTAATGATGATCAGCTATGTTGAGAGAGACATAAAGATTTGCAGGCATTAATGACAAGCAAATTATAGTGCATTTTCATGGCTTGAGGAAATGTCGAGGCCATCTACCAGAAAGTCCCCGTATCATGACAACGTAGCATAAATACTTTTCTAATCTGTTGTTTGAAACTATTGGCATACTTGTGCAGGATAGATATATTGATATGCAGTTTGCACACTGGTTATAGGTGCAATTACACTTCGATATTTTCAGCCAGAGAAGGAATAATTCAAGCAGGTACATGCCATGTTTGTAGTCCTTGTACACCATGTTGCATTTTGTGTTTTTTGGTGCTTGCATCATTTAGTGTTTATAATCTGAACTACTTTGGATCATTAGCTGGTTTTCAAAGTGCATGTAGCTTCACATTTCTCAAGTTATGGTGATTTCCGGAGTGCAAGTGCCTTCGTATTTTTTAAGTTAAATGTTCGCCCCCGGTAACTTGAATTCGTGGATCCGCCACTGAACACAAATTATACACGAATGCCAGTACGAATTAAATGAAATGCAGGGACTTACACTAGCTCGTTGTACAGGCTCACCGCAGCTCTACTTGCGCTTGGGATGTTCCATGTACAAGTCCATGTTACCACTTGCTTGGATGTGCAGGCCTTGTGCTCCTTGCATCCCCCTCTGCATTTTTGACATGGCGAATGGCTGATCAAATAAGAGGAATCGACCTTGCTGTTGTACCGGAGGACAGATACTTACAAGGTTATACGGGTGTGCAGGATGTGTACCAACTCCCGTAGCACCGTCATGCTTCGCTAAAAAATGGATTTGCTTGTTTCAGATGATATCTCCAGAAGAAATAAGAGTTAAAGTCAGAGTTGGATAGGCGTGTAAGCTAAGAGAGCAGTGAAAGGATATCCAAACATCGTCGGAACAGTGCACAAGGGAGTGATGTGTGGATACCTAGTTCGGGCTGGCGTTTGGGCATGCTCGCCTAGCTAGAGTGCGGGTCACTTCAGAGCCGTTGAGGGTGATGCGCTGGCATTGGCTGGCCGCGCACGAATGCAGATCTTGAGTGGAAGTGGAGCGCTATGATGCGGTGGACGAGACCGTTGGTGAAGCCCCAGCGGCCTCGGGGGGCGGAGGCGCGATGATGTGCTCGGTGAAGTAGCCCCGGTGAGCTGGGAGACGGCGTTGGTGAAGCGCACCTGATGCAGTGGAAGTCGGTGTCTGTGAGGCACGTCGGTTGCGGCAGCCGACGTTGTCGGTGGACCACCCGGTGCGGTGGACGAGGGCGTAGATGAGGTAGCTCCGGTGCGGTTGTGAAGCGCGACCGTCGTCTTCATCGTTGTCGTCCGACACAGAGGTGGGGAAAGGAGACGAGACGAGGGGCGATTCAAACTTTGCTTGGGTTGGCGGCGAATTAGGGATTTGAACAATCTGGACGCGGAAGGGGACGGTGGAGAAGGGAGATTTTGCAGGGCTGGAATTGGGGCCGTCAGATATTTCAATCCGAAACATGGAAGCGCGAACTTATTTTGTCATCGTCCTTTTTTTGGGGGGGAGGGGGGAGGGAGGGACGGGGGTGGGTGGCTGGGTGCTACGCGTCCGTCCGACACACGCGACCACCACGACACGACCCTGGTCTGCTTGGTGCGCCTACATTTGAGAATGCAAACGAATCTTCTCTCATTTGCAAAC
The DNA here is from genome assembly GCF_002575655.3 of Aegilops tauschii subsp. strangulata. NCBI lineage: Eukaryota > Viridiplantae > Streptophyta > Magnoliopsida > Poales > Poaceae > Aegilops > Aegilops tauschii. Next base: position 538,672,562 of record NC_053036.3, on the reverse strand, counting down.
GAATCTGTATGTATTACCATGCCCATGTTTTCCTTGCAATAATTAGTCATTCGAAACGAATACTATAAATTAATTAATGAGGAGTTATTTGAAAAAAAAAATCAAAACGGTATCCACGCTAACGTGGATTAGAGTGTGTGTCACATAATTAGTTATTTGAATTAGAGTGTGTGTCACATAGCGATCTCCAATTCTAACGTGGATTTCGCATTTCACTATATCCACGCTACTTTTTTAATACAAATTCATATGTATATGATGAACACCATGGTAGTGAGAAAACTTATGGATGGATTCAAACATATGACCTACAAAATAGCACAACAAATCGAGTCAATGTCAACTTTTCGAAACCTAGTATGGCACGAATTCAAAATAATTACCCATATGCATGGTCCTCAGTTCAAATCTTACAATGTACACCGAATTGAAACATCGATATTAAGTCTCGTACTATCTACATTTAAATGTTGTTTTTAGCCCCCCCCCCCCCCCCCCGCACACACGCTACATACTTCCTGTATCGGTCAATCTTCCTCTCCTAACCACCTTAGGAAGCTATCAGTTTCCAACACACATCCATTCTTTCTCTCCATGTTTCGATCTCTAACTCTCTCAACTACACAACCCCCCTTTTCCACTCTGTTACGAAATGTATTTACCTCACACACCCGCCATTGCACCCCATGTCGAGCTCTCTCTCTCTCTCTCCCTCTCACCCTCTCGCGCTAAATACATGCATTGCCTATCTAGCCCCCAACCTCTCATGCGCACGCACGCACGTTGTCTATCTAGGTCACTCCCTCGGGACTGTCTCACTCTTTCTTCCGCATGGCGGGCCACACTCGCTCAATCTCGCTCTCTTTATCTAAGTCTCGTTTAACCTCATTTTCTTTCACACACAAATGATGTATCTCCCTGTTCGGGCCTCGATCGACACACTCTACACTCTCTCACGCAGATTGTCTATCTATGTCAGTCCATCGAAGCCGCCCCCACTCTTTCGACCTCATGGCGGGCCACGCTCTCTCTCTCTCAATCTCTCTCTCTCTCTCTCTCTCTCTTTGTATGTCTCGATTGACCTCGCTCTTTCTCGGAAAAAAACGATATATCACCATGTTTGAGCCCAATTCGACTTATTCACATTGTATACTCTCTCACGCACATTGTCTATCTAGGTCACTCTCTCCAACCCGTCTCACTCTTTCGATCGCGCGACGACCCTATGTGATCGATTGACCTTGCTTCCTCCCACGCACAAAATATATCTACACGTCTGTGATTGGATCATCTCTCAAGCTCTATCTTACAGCCCTCACCCTTGCCAAAAGCTCAATCGGACAATATCTCTCCAGAGCATATATATTTGTTCAATGAATGTCGGACCACACTCACTTTGTCTCTCTATCTATACGTCTCTCGATTGACCTTGCTTTCTCACGCCGTATCTTCCACACATTGAAGCTACCTCTCCATCCCTCGCAAAGCCAGAGCTATTTACATTGCGAGGGGCACTGCAACCTTGGATTAATTTGTGTAGGAATTTATTCCGATCAGTTTAGATTATATTTTCATAGCATTCGGCCCACAACTACTCGAAACACCGTTGCAACCCCCACAACTCCCCTAGTTGATTTCCCTCTGGCTCGGTCATCGCTCTCTCGCACGTCCTTTCTCGCCTTCAACGTCGCACCATGGTATTATTGGAAAAAACTCTGTTGTTCTCTTTAATTATTATAAATAAGCTACAAAACTACACACCGATAGTCCACTTGGAATGGAACAAATTTGGACCCATAAATTAAAGTGCTACAAACTACATACCGAGGGGCCCACATGTCATGAAACAAATTTGGACCCATATACAAATTAAAAAATAAAGGACGAGGATCGAACAATGGACCAGGGCCTTCAAGCCGCACGTCAATAGGCAACATACGTAGAACATCAATGTTTGTTGTACCTCCCTTTGTTCACATAATGTTTTTATATTACCACAACCTATTTAATTGATAAAATGTAATATTATTTTTAGTACTATTCGCCTTCACTTACTGGTGGGTTCCATGTGTGCTCTCTCTCTCCTCCCCTTCTGCGTTTAGACGCACGGGCAAACATGAAGAACTCACGGGCGATGTTGCCGTTGACCATATCTGGACGCATTCATAACTTACGGCACCAGTTTCACGTGCTAGCAGCACTAGTCAGTGTGTACGTGCAATGCACTTTAATTTGGAAGTATATTAAGTGCATGCGGATATTAAGTAGGATATTATTTGCGTGTTATTCTGTGATTAACACTATTTTTGGCACGAAATTAACTGCACGCTAAACGGGTTGATCGCTCGACATTGAAGCAGTCTAGGTCGTTGGATGACAAGGAATACATGTGGCTTGATGATGTTTTATATTTAATTTGATACGGCTCTAGCAGAACATTCAATCGATCAAACCATAGATTTCGTTCAGTCTGACTCCAACTTTAAATTATACGACGATCGATCTAAATAAACGGAAATGATAAATGTTCGGATTTTAAGCATGGCAATCCGAACATTTTTCATGGCAAATTTAGATTACGCGGCGGCGGGGGCGTCTTTCGGTGGGAAGCGGCTCCTCTGCCGTGCTCTGTGTGTCGTCGGGCCACTGACCGACGGCGGCGGCGGCGCCTTGCGCCGTTGTTGGCGTACTCCTGGACGTAGGCCTAGCTTCAAGGAAGGTCAAAATGTTCTGGACTTCGGAGCGAATCAACTGGCGGGAGGAGGCGACTGGCGTTGGTGCAAGGAAGCGGTCAGACGGCGGCCATCCATGCCGCTGAGGGGGGCACTGGCACCCGCGCAGGGACAGGCGCTGTCAACGGCGCGGCGGAGACATTCGTGTGCACGGGCACGGCACGGGCGCGCACGTCAGTACACGCGCAGGCGCATGCGCTGGCAGGTGCACGGGCACCGGCACGGGCGTGCGCGTCAGTGCACGCGCAGGCGCATGTGCTGGCAGGTGCACGGGCGCGTGAAAGTCGGCGGGGACCTCGTGGAACCCTGTGGCATCAAGCTCAGAGACAATGTGTGGCTCCTAGCCCATCAATGCCACGGGGATGGGCGCTGGCGCAGTCGGGGCGACGGGAGCCAGAACGGGAGCGTTGACAGGCACGGTGTCTTCCCTCAAGGCCAGTTCAAGCTCGTCCCAAAGCGCCTTATGTTCTTGAGACTCCGGCTAGGTGTCTTCCTCAGGAAACTGGAAGACTAAGGGCAGACCATCGTGATGCAGCATGGCGTACGTTTAGGTCAGGCTGGTTGAGGGTAGACGACAGGAGAATCGGAGACCAAGAGAGAAGATTGTAGCGATACCGGGTAGTGCAGGGTTGATTTTAAACTGCGGCGCCGGTGACATTAAAAGTGGGAGCAGTTGGGACGAAGGTGGGCGGCGGAGCCTGGTCACAGGGCTCGCCTCCCGGTGAGCCAGCACAGTGGTCTGCTCGCACGCCTCCCTGTCAGCCGGCGTAGCGGTCTGCTCGCACGCCTCCCGTCGACTCACACGCTTGCTCGGACGGCACCTGCTAATGAGAAGCGGGACTCGTGGCGGCACGTAAATGCCCACGGTTTCAATAATGAAAGCGTTCGCCTTAACATGACAGGTCTTTGTTCCAAAATACCTTGGCTCTTCATTTGTGCAACTTGTTATAAGCAGATTGTCTCAAATTGAAGAAAAAAATTACGAAGTAATATTTGTGCCATATCACGTGACCATGCTCAGTTTCAAGAATTTATGGTCACTTTTGGATTTTCTAAAATTTAAGATCCAGGATTCGAAACAATATCATAACCTGCATCATGCAATAAATTTTCAAGCCATACATCTGTCCTGTTGTATTTCTTAAGAAAGGATTTGGTCAAACATTTTGCTTAGTTAGACTTCAGAAAAGTTATATATGCAGAGCAAAAGGATAATCCCTCCGTACCAGTGCATTGCCTGATATATTAACTCAAGTACTAGGCACGAACAAATGGGCTCAATTCTGTGCTCATCCTGGTGTAGTACTAGTAGTAGTACTAGGCAATGCAGTTGACGGGTGACCTTGGCTAGCGGCGACTGAGGGAATTGAACCGTGCTCGGCACGGTAGGTAACGTTGTCTAGTTACTAAAGCATCCCTCCGTTGTTCATCAGTAGTCATTATGGACCGGGGACATGAGGGAATTTCCTAGGACTGGAATTTTGGCCGCCAGATATTTCGACTCGCAACGCGGAGGCTCGACTGGTTATGGTTGCCTAATGTGCGTACCACGCACGCAACTAGAAGGACACGAGCCCGGTTTTTTTATTTTTTATTTTTTTAGGATCAACACGAGCCAAGGTCTGGCTGGTACGCCGTTGGGTCCTACCGTTCGAGAATACAAAAGGAACCTTTTAAATTGCCAAACGAATCTATGTGTATTACAATATCCGTATTTTCATTGCAAATACTAATCTCAACGTGGTAATTGATTTATGACGAGTTGTTGAATTAGAGTGAGTTTGTGATATAGTGATCTCAACGTGGATTTCACATTTCATGGTATCCCTGCTAAGTTTTTCAATGCAAATTCAAATTTAAAAGATGAACAATAAGGAGGTGAGAAAACTTTGTATGTATCAAGCATATGACCACACACACACACAGAGACACCCACACACAAACACAACAACAATCCAATAAGTATAGTGCATCTATTTTTCCAAACCATGCATGTATGACACAAATCAAAAATACTCATTATGTTCCTAAATATTAGTCTTTTGGAGATTTCAACAAGAGACTACATATGGAGCAAAATGAGTGAATCTACACTCTAAAATATGTCTATATACATCCGTATGTGCCAGTCCACTTGAAATTTCTAAAAAGACTAATATTTAGGAATGAAGGGAGTAAAATGTAAGACATGCATGGTCCTCAATTCAATATTTAAAGCGAACATGAAATTGTAACATGAATATTAAGTCTAGTACTACAGTACATGCAAATGTTGTGTTTAATTAGGCGGAGCTATGATAGTCGGGGGTCACCCCCTCGACCTTAGATAAAATTGTGAAGCTCTGTTTAGGGTTGTTTAGATTATATTTGTCCCTACCCTCCCAACCACCGATTGGTTGTGCACCCCCCACTGTCGGTGTCAAAACCGGCGGATCTCGGGTAGGGGGTCCCGAACTGTGTGTCTAAGGCGGATGGTAACAGGAGGCGGGGGACACAATGTTTACCCAGGTTCGGGCCCTCTCGATGGAGGTAATACCCTACTTCCTACTTGATTGATCTTGATGATATGAGTATTACAAGAGTTGATCTACCACGAGATCGTAGAGGCTAAACCCTAGAAGCTAGCCTATGATTATGATTGTTCTTGTCCTACGGACTAAACCCTCCGGTTTATATAGACACTGGAGGGGGCTAGGGTTACACAGAGTCGGTTACAAGGGAGGAGATCTACATATCCGAATTGCCAAGCTTTCCTTCCACGCAAAGGAGAGTCCCATCCGGACACGGGACAAAGTCTTCAATCTTGTATCTTCATAGTCCAACAGTCCGGCCAAAGTATATAGTCCGGCAGTCCGAGGACCCCCTAATCTAGGAGTCCCTCAGTAGCCCGTGAACCAGGGTTCAATGACGATGAGTCCGGCGCGCAGATTGTCTTCGGCATTGCAAGGCGGGTTCTTCCTCCGAATACTCCATAGAGGATTTTGAACACAAGGATCGTGTCCGGCTCTGCAAAACAAATTCCACATACCACCGTAGAGAGTAGAATATTTCCACAAATCTAATCTGCTAACAACGTGACATCACGCCGTGGTCCGGTCATTATTCGAACCGTTTTTCTCAACCAGCTACTGCACATATTGCGAGGCGGTTTTCTTCGCACGTCTTCTCGAAGTAGAGATCGTGTCCCCTTATCACGGGATTCTCATCAATACGGGTGTGGGTAACCCAACCGTGCCATTAATCACGGCGCTTGGGGAATAAGTGAGTTTACCAGGCAGGTGAGGAGGCGCACAGTTTCCTCCGCCCTTATAAAGGGACAAGGACTTCTCTTTTTCACCCATGCCTTCTTCTTCCCTGCCTATCCATTCTCGCGCACTCAAGCTCTAGCGCCCAAGTTTGCATTTTCTCCGCAAAACCACTCCAAACATGTCCGGAGCGGGAGGCAAGTGGATGGTCTCCTCCGTTATGGAGGGGGACATTACGAAGCTCTGGGAAGCCGGATACCTAGCCGCAGATATCACGCACCGGTTCCCAGACGCGGGGCATATTGTCCCTACTCCAGAACCTCACGAGAGGGTCGTATTCCTTACCCACTTCGTCCGCGGACTGGGATTTCCCCTCCACTCATTCGTCCGCGGGCTCATGTTTTACTATGGGCTAGATTTCCATGATCTGGCCCCCAATTTCATCCTCAACATCTTGGCGTTTATCATCGTGTGCGAGGCCTTCCTTCGCATCAAGCCCCACTTCGGCCTATGGCTGAAGACCTTCAATGTGAAACCAAAGGTGGTGGTCGGACAGTAGGCAGAGTGCGGAGGCGCCATGGTGGGCAGAATGCCCAACGTCACCTGGCTCGAAGGCTCCTATGTGGAGACCGTGAAGGGGTGGCAATCGGGGTGGTTCTACATCACCGAGCCACGCGACACAAACTGGGTGGCGACCCCCGAATTCCGATCCGGCATCCCCATGCGGCTCACCTCCTGGAAAGAGAAGGGCCTATCCTGGGGTTGTGGAGCTGACCGGACTTCAAAAATGTGTCAAGAATATGATAAGCAAGAAAATCAAGCTTGTCAACATGGTCCAGGTCATGCTCTTCCGCCGAATCCTCCCGTGCCAAAGACAGGCATTCAATATGTGGGAGTTTGACCCGGCCGAGCACCAGATGCTGCGAGAGCTTTTCGACACAACGCACAAGGACGTCTGGAAGGTGCTGTTCAAGGGCGCCGAGGTACCTCCTCCCCTTACCGAGGATCGCGGACTCAGCGCAAAGCGCCCTGCCAATCCGGTAAGTCTTTTATATCTCATAAGATGTTTCTTTCCCCCGTATAATCATGCGTGGGATCTAAGCCTCCACGCCATTTAACAGGACTGGGTAGCGACAGTGGAGCAGATCGATTGTCTAGCCCCCCTGCCCGAAGATCCAGCAGATGCTCTCCTAACGGAGATGCTGGTTCTAGCGCCTTATGAGGCGCCGGAGAAGAAGGCCAAGAAGAAGGCCACAGGGACCAGGAAAGGTCTCTGGCGCAAGGTTATATCGGACTCATCGTCTGAAAACTTAAGTACACGAAACACCTCATACATGCAGACACAACGCGCGGCTACTCGGCGCTCTCAGTCGGAGATGGTGACGATGTCCTTTCCCTTGCCGAGGGCAAGACTCAGCGGTGCAGGAGATTCAACCTCCACCTCCTCCCTAGCAGGCTCCAGGCGCGTAACACTGCGCTGAGGGGATGGCGCGGGAGCGACAGGCGGCAGTGCAGGTGCGGCAGGCGGTGCAGCTCTGACTGGAGTAGGAGCGATGACACGGTCGAACTCCTCAGTGGTAGGTAGATGGCGAGCAGTGGCCAAAATGGCCGGTGCATAAGATGCCGAGGACGAGACGAAAGTCAGAGGCGGTGCCATGTGGAGAAGCTCCTTCCTACAGGCAGGACCGCCCCGAACTAAGTCCATGCGGGCAGCCACAAGATCGTCCACGAGGTTGTCGAAAGACTCCTCCAGAGCCTTGAGATACACCACAACCATCTCAATGGCTTCATCTCGCTCTCCCCTATGGCAGGCGAATGCATAGTGACAAGTATATGGCACATGGCATGGGAGGTAGCGGTAGCGACGAGTCTTCGTCATAGGAAGAATGTCCCGAAGGCGAGCTATCGCCTCATGGGCAGCCATCTGCATGGCATGCCTCTCTGTAGGCATGGCCCTTCCCACAAAACGGAAGTGGGGAGACGCAGAACGTCCTCCCTTGAATTGCACCACGGCCTGGTGCATAGACACGTCGTCGCTGAGCTTGTGCTGCTAAATCGTGAACTCCGGACGAGTCGCTGGCCCGATCGCGAGCTTGGTGATGGAGACGAGGAGTTTGACAAACCCCTCGGGCACATTAGTGAACACCCAAGTCTCGCAGTTGCTGCCAGCCATCTACAAAAGTAGGCAAAAATTCTGAGTAGTCATGTCATAAATTTATGATGACTAACAGAAAATAGCTACATTTGCAAAATGCTGAAAAAAGCACTAAAAGACGCTAATAACCGATTAGCGATCGCACCTAGTGGCTTCCTAATGTCAGCCTGGCTCTGATACCAAGCTTGTCACGACCGGTTTTCCAATAAAAATATTTATTGAGAGACCGATCCCTTTTATGGACCAGTAAAGAAGAATTCCTTCTCACTGGTAGACAATATCTTGGGAGCGGAGACTGCTCAACAATTTATTACAAGCGCGCCGATAAAACATAACGGCGGATAGGGTGGCATAACTACTAACTCACGATAAAAGCGGTGGTGGATATATCACAGCGAAGTGGGTGATATGACTCCTGAGAACTAACAGCTCTTCGAGCGTCGGAGTGAGGCTCGAGGAGACTTATTGCGGGTGGCGGAAGCGTATATAATACAAGTGACCAAATCCAGTATCGCACGGGACTGACTGGGATTCCTCTAGGCGTCGGACTCACTATCAAACTCTTCATCCATGAGATCGCCTTCATCAACATCTGGCCAAATCAACAAGCCAGGTGAGTACTATGAAAGTACTCGCAAGACAGTTCAGACATAAGATATAACAAATGTAAACATGATGCATATGAACAGATTAACAAGTGCACTCAGACATTGGGATAATAATGCGTGGGAAATAAAAGAGAAGTTGGGCGGTAGTCCTCCCGAAATCCCAAGTAAATACTGAGGGCCAAACGAGTGTCTGAATGACTCCTCGAGAGGAAAATACAAGAATAACAATGCCGCAGTCGGGCGTCAAGGCGACACCACATAAAGGGCTTATATTGAAAGTAAAAGACAAACATGCCACAGTCGGACGTCTGAGCGACATCACATAAAGGGCTTATATTGAAAGTAAAAAGGCAAACATGCCACAGTCGGACGTCTGGGCGACATCACATAAAGGGCTTATATTGAAAGTAAAAGACAAACATGCCACAGTCGGACGTCTAAGCGACATCACATAAAGGGCTTATATTTCAAAATTTCATATCTCAGTAGCTCAAGAATTTAAATCATATTAAGCGAATAATCATGTATGAGATAAACAACAGGGGTTAGTCCATCCACAGGAATAACATTCAACCAAGTTTACCACTCAAGTTTGTTCACCGGGGAAAATACCACAAGAATTTGACGTAGATATGGATACACTGGTCACGGTCCTTGACCATGGATACGATGACTCGGAAGGATTTGACTCTGCAGAGTTTGTACTTTAACCACAGCCAACGGATTTCAGTAGTCACGGGGACTAGTTCCGTTTACGGTGTTTTGGAAGAAACACATCTAACCAGTACACACCCATTCAACATTCCGAAGCCAGGAATCACCCTCGGCAACGTTCAAGAAAAACCTTGAGACGAGGAGGCTACAACCTCGCGTAGCATGGGATCAAATTTATATACGCGCGCTCTAAGGGGTGCCCCCCTCTCGGTCCCAACCGGAAACACCCATGCCCCCTGACCGGATGACTGGCTTTAATCCAGGGCCATGGAACCCTCATCCCGGCCCCTCTATTTGGTGTGTACACGAAAGAGGTTAACAACTTACTAAACCGCATTCTGGCAGAAAACATGTGGTAGCACGAAAGGGGAAGAACGATAACGTGACTCCGTCCACGTTAACGTCGGAGTTTATGGGATGTCGTAAGGCTGGCATGCTACAACAGTACCACTTTACGGCCCTTCATGTCACCACATGACTAGGCCATCTCTCATCAGAGATCACAGTAACTTCGGAACACACGGGTAGTTGCCTTACATGCAACGAGATACTCACCGATGCTCATATGCCATGCACAACCATTCAAGCAAACATGCAAAACACCTATCATATCAAAGGTTCAAACATGCTTGCCTGGTTCGGAGAAGTCGGAGTCTAGCCCGTCGAAGTTCGCGGCTCCGTCACCTATTCCGGAACCTACGGTATAGCGAAAACATATACTAACGTGAAAATCATCGCGTGCATAAAAGTTGTTCCATATTTTTTTCCAAATAAATACTATAAAAAACTAGACAAAAATATAAGACTGTCCGAAAAAGAATCACTCAAAAATCACCTTTTATTAAAAAGTTATAAGGGTTTTAGTCCAGGGACTAATCTGTGATGAAACAGAAAAGATCCAAGGACTTAACTGAGAAAACAGAAAACGGTTCGGAGGGAAACGCGCCAGCCCAAAGAGAAAATGTACTTGGCCGAAGGCGCCAACAGAAAATGGTTCGAGGGGGAAAGAGAATAGAGGCTGACAGGGGGGTCCACATGTTAGGTTTGAAAACCTCGCCGGCGCCCGAAGACTGCGGTGGTCGCTGGCGTTGAACCACGGCGAGGCAGGGAGATCGGAGTGTACCAAGAGGATCAGCGTGTCCTTCCGCGTCGGTGGGTGGTGGACTTGGCCGTCGGAGAGCACCACGTCGACGGCGACACTTTCTCCGGCGGACGGCGGCTCGGGCGATGGTGGAGAACTCCGGTGGGATGCCGCAAACTCCAAATTGAAGCGCGGGTCAGGAGAGTGGATGCATAAGGAAGCTACTGACAAGAGCTGAGAAGTAGAGGTGCACCCACCGGAGCGAATCGAGCTGGATCCCGTGGCGGGTCGCGGTGGCCGGAGTTGGGGAAGAAGGCTCCCTCGGGGCTCTTCCAGTGGCTAGGCGTGGTGTTGGAGGTGTGCAGAGGTGGTGTGGGTTCGAGTTGGAGCTCGGGGCCTCTATTTATAGGCGGTTCGAGGGGGTGGCCGTAAACGGGATCGCTCCGGCGAGCAATTACGGCGAGGCAATGGCTTGGCAGGGAGCTTAAGTGGCCAGGCAGCATCAGGGAGGTGTACGGGCGCCGTTCCCCCGCTAATCTTGGTCGGGCTTGGCGTAATGGCGCCGGTCCTCGACGGGGTGGCCGTACGGGCACGGCGGCGGCAGAGAGCGCGCTCCGCGCCTGGCAGTTCACGACGAGGGTGGTAGCGCGCACTGGGGAGTGGATGGCCACGCGGCGGCCTCCGGTGGCTTGGGCGGTGCTGGACGGCGCTGTCTGCGCTGCGCCTCTCTCTGGCGGCCGCAAAGCCGCCGCTGCCGTGGCTCACGGGGCGGCGCACCTCCTCCTGCTCGTCGCCGACGCCCGCAAGCCTCCAGGCGATCGTGCGGTGCAGAGGACAAGGAGGAAGCGCAGGGCGCACGGCGACACCGCGGCACTGGAGAGATCGACTACAGGTTCTGAAGAAAACGACAGTGCACTGAAACTGTTTTGTCTGAATTTTCTGAACATGTTAGCAACAGTGTCCAGCAGGTGTTCGATGAAATGATTTGGCAAGAAGAAAATTTTTCCTGGAGCTGGGACTTGGTGAGGTGACCTCTCAATGCACCCAGAGGCTGCCTGATTTTTCTCAGATTTTTAGGAGAAGAATTCAAATGAATTTCATCAAATTTGGCAAATCTGGTCCAAACTTGCAGCAAGAATAATTTGAAATATTTGAACTGAAGACCAGTGGATCTTCATGGATCTTGGTTGAGGGTTCAAAGGACTAGCTAGGGAAATTGGTTTGGGGACAAAACTCAAAGCAGAAAGGGTAGTTCCTTTGTAAATCTCCAAGAGCTAGAATAGAAGGCAGAAATGATTTTTGATAAGAAATAAATGGAAATAATTATATGGAGAGGTTCAACTTGTTGGATTTGAAGTATATCATGATCCAAAGATGAGGAAAGGCTTTTGAGAGGTGGTTTCCACTTATGTCATGGCAAGAGGGATTTTTGAAAAGGGGAGAAGATCACCCCAAATGCCATAGGGCTATTTAAAGGAATTTCAAAAGAAATTTTTCCCAAGCGAAAAACATTTGGTTTTGAGTCCAAATAAGAAGGGAAAACCTCCAAGACCAAAATCAAGTCTTGGGTGAATCCAAAACAAAACACTAGTCATAAAAGAAAATATTTTGAGAGGGACAGTTCTTTAGAAGAAAAATTTAAATCACCTCCCTCAAATCAAGTAAAAGTTTGAAAAAAACCAAATAAAATTTTGGGTGTCACAACACCTACCCCCTTAGGAAAAATCTCGTCCTCGAGATTTCAGTTGATCCTCAAATAGATATGGATACTCTGCCTGGAGAAAATATTCCCTTTCCCATGTAGCTTCATCCTCGGTGTGGTTGCTCCACTGAACTTTGAAATTTTTTGTTGTTTTCTGACGGGTCCTTCTTTCAGACTCTTCCAAAATCTTTACTGGCCGCTCTCTGTAGGTGAGGTCTGGTTGCACATCAATGACTTCGTGAGATACATGCTTCTCCGGGTTACTTACACATTTTCTCAATTGTGAGACGTGGAACACGTCATGGACGTCTGACAGCTCCTTGGGTAGGTCTAGTTTGTAGGCCACTGTGCCTCTTCGTGCAACTATACAGAATGGTCCAATAAATCTCGGGGCTAGCTTCCCCTTAATTTTGAACCGTTGCAGGCCCCTCATAGGAGACACTCGTAGGTATACGAAATCACCGGGTTCAAAGCTAACCTCACGATGTTTTTGATCGTAGTAGCTCTTTTGTCGGCTTTGCGCTGTCTTGAGTCTGTCCCTGATCTGTTTAACTCTCTCCTCGGCCTCCTTGAGCATGTCTGGGCCGAAGATACGACTGTCACCTGTCTCTGACCAATTTAGCGGGGTACGACACCTCCGTCCGTACAATGCTTCAAATGGTGCCATTTGTAAGCTGGCTTGGTAACTGTTGTTGTAAGCAAACTCGGCATATGGCAAACTTTCTTCCCAACTGGATCCATAGGTGAGCACACAGGCTCTCAGCATGTCCTCTAGGATTTGGTTCACACGTTCCGTTTGTCCATTAGTTTGAGGGTGGCACGCTGTACTGAAAGCTAGTTGCGTGCCCAGAGCTTGTTACAGGTGCTCCCAAAATTTAGAGACAAATTGAGTGCCTCGGTCGAATATTATAGTCTTTGGGACTCCATGCAAACAAACTATACGTGAGAGATAAAGCTTGGCCAGCCTTTGTGTGGAGTAGGTCGTCTTCACGGGAATGAAATGTGCTACCTTAGTTAGCCTATCTGTGATGACCCATATGGCGTCATTTCCGCGTTGCGATCGAGGTAGTCCGACGATGAAGTCCATTCCAATTTCATCCCATTTCCACTCAGGTATCCTGTTTGGCTGGAGTAGCCCTGCTGGCTTTTGATGCTCGGCTTTAATGCGCTGACAGGAATCGCAACAAGCAATGAATGCTGCTATATCCCTTTTCATACCGTGCCACCAAAATCTTTCCTGAATGTCTTTGTACATTTTGGTTCCTCTAGGGTGGATCGAGTATGGAGTGGTGTGGCTCTCAGTTAGGATTTGTTGCTTGAGTTCCTCAATGTTAGGTACGCAAAGTCTGTCCCCGTACCATAATATTCCTTCATTGTCTGTGACGAACTCTGAAGCTTTGCCAAGGCTCATCTTTCTCTTTATTCCTTCGATGCTGGGATGCCTTTGCTGAGCCTTCTTAATTTGTTCCATTACGGTGGGATGTATCTCCAGATTTGATACGGTGCCCTCCGAGACTAACACCATGTTGAGTCTAGCGAACTCCTGCTGAAACTCAGGCCTCAAGTTTTGTGGGCTGTCGTTGCCCGGGCTGGGGTTCCGACTAAGGGCATCTGCCACTACATTTGCTTTCCCTGGATGGTAGTGAATGCCGACATCATAGTCCTTGACCAATTCCAACCAGCGTCGTTGGCGTAAATTTAGCTCTGGCTGTGTGAAAATATATTTAAGGCTCTTATCAACAGAAAGTGCCTCCACTCCTTGAGTGCATGGATGACCGCTGCTAGCTCCAAGTCATGAGTTGGATAATTCTCCTCATGCTTCCGTAGCTGCCTGGAAGCATACGCGACCACTTTGCCATCTTGCATCAGTACACATCCGAGGCCCTTCCGGGATGCGTCACAATACACTTCAAAACTCTTGTGTATGTCTGGCACAGTTAAGACCGGTGTGGTTGTTAGTTTCTTCTTGAGTTCTTGGAAGCTTTTCTCGCATGCTTCCGTCCATTCAAATTTCTTGTCTTTCTTGAGCAACTGTGTCATTGGTTTTGCCACAGTGGAGAATCCTTCAATAAACCTTCTGTAATATCCGGCCATTCCAAGGAAACTCCGCACATCTGTCACGTTGGCTGGTGGTTTCCAGTCAAGTATGGCTTTGACCTTTTCTGGGTCTACGGCCACGCCCTCTTGGGTTAATATATGGCCTAGGAAACCAACTTGCCATAGCCAAAATTCACACTTGCTAAATTTGGCGTACAATTGATGTTTCCTTAATTCTCCCAAAACAATTCTGAGATGCTCAGCATGCTCTTCTGGTGTCCTTGAGTATACCAGAATATCGTCAATGAACACCACAACAAATTTGACCATAAATTTCATAAACACTTTGTTCATGAGGTGGACGAAATATGCGGGGGCGTTCGTTAGTCCAAAAGGCATCACTGTGAACTCATATAATCCGTATCTGGAGGTAAATGCTGTCTTAGGGATATCTTCTGTCCGTACTTTCAATTGATGATATCCCGATCTCAAATCAATTTTTGAGAACACCTTGGCTTGTGCGAGCTGGTCAAACAAATCATTTATCCGTGGCATCGGATATTTGTTTTTGATGGTGACCATATTGAGAGCTCGATAGTCTATACACAGTCTCAGTGTCCCATCCTTTTTCTTGGCGAATAATACTGGCGAACCCCATGGTGAGGAGCTGGCTCGAATAAATCCTTTGTCCAATAATTCCTTTATCTGCTTCTTCAACTCTACCAATTCTGAGGGTGCCATTCTATAAGGTTTCTTATAGATGGGAGCGGTGCCAGGTGCTAGTTCGATGCTGAATTCTATCTCTCGGTCTGGTGGCATGCCTGGTAGTTCTTCAGGGAATACGTCTGGAAACTCGCACACTACTGGAACTTTTCTTAGTTCTGAAATGTCCACTTTGTTCAGCTTTGGTTGCCGTGACCGTGGCCTTGCTTGAGCTGTAACCTTTATTGTCTTGCCGTGATGATGAGTGAGAATCACAGTCCGATTGAAACAGTCAATATATCTTTGTTGGTGGTCAACCAGTCCATCCCTAGGATGACATCCAGTCCTTTATTTTCCAACACGATGAGATTAGCTTGAAACTTTAATCCTTCGAACTCAATGATCACTCCTTGGCAGTAGCTCTGAGCGATCTTCTTATTTCCGGGGGACTTGATGATCATAGATTTTTCCAAGGGAAGTATCGGAAAACCATGTTGCAAAACAAAATTCTTCGAAACGAATGAATGGGAAGCTCCAGAATCAAACAAAACCGTGGCAGGTACTGTGTTGACAGGGAACGTACCGAGCACGATGTCTGGGGCATTCTGCGCTTCTTCCCTGGTCACATGGTTCAGGTGACCCTTCCTGTGGTTGTTGTTGGGATTGAAATTGTTGCGCTTGGGGGCTGGATTATTCCCACCATTGTTCGGCTTGGGGGCCGAGTTCCTTGGTTTTGGGCACTGTTTAGCATAGTGCCCTTCTTCACCACAAGCATAGCATGTGACCCCTGGACGGTACATGAAGTCCTTGTCCCTGGAATGAAACTGTCTGGTTGGCCTTAGATCAGTAGTCGTGGATTTCCTTGCTTCAGTCCTCTGAACATCAGTCTTGCTTCGGTTGTTGCGAGCAAGTGTCGTCTTATCCCTCTTTCGCTTACGGATATCCTCCAGACTACGGCGCTCATTCTCCAAGGTAATGGCCTTGTCAACCAGAGTTTTAAAATCCGGGAAAGTGTGCACGACCAATTGGCATCTTAATGCTGGCGCCAGGCCGTCCAATTTTTTTTCCATCCTCTTGTTCTCTGTCATGTGCTCGTCGTAGGCATAACGAGATAGCTGGGTAAACTGACCGTTGTATTCTGTCACTGACATGCCTCTTTGCTTGAGGTCATCAAATTCTCTCTTTTTGATTTTTATGATGCTCCTGGGGATGTGTGCCCCACGAAAGCCTTCCTTAAACTCTTCCCAGGTGATGTTGTGTTCACTGGGATGCATGTGTAGGAAGTTTTCCCACCATGCTGCAGTTGCTCCAGTAAGGTAGTGTGGTGCATAAAGCACCTTCTCATGATCTGAACACTGAGCAATAATCAGCTTCCTTTCGACGTCACGAAGCCAATCATCGGCTTCAAGTGGCCTATCGGTGTGAGCAAACGTTGAAGGGCGAGTCTTCTGTAATTCAGACAACCTGGAGTGTGGTTGATAGGGCTCACGGTGGTTTCCCATATTGATGACGTGATTCATCATCTCTTGGTGTTGCTGTTGGCTTTGCTCGAAAAGGCGGCATACTCGAGATAAGGCTGCTTCGCTGTCCTGTTGACTAGACTGTCCCTGAGTGAAGTTGTTGCTAGTTTGTGTCCCATAAACTTCTTCTGGTTGATTGGGCATGGAACGAGTCCACGGACGAGACATTTTCAACTCTCGGGTATTATTTAGCAAAACTCATGAGAAGAACTGTGTGGCACAAGGAAAATCTTGCAAAGGCAAAAATTTAAAAGACCTCAAGATTTTTCAAGGAAACATAAACGATTTCGCACGGAGGAGAACTGCTTAGCACATATCTTACACGCGAAACGCAAACATACGATACAACACTCAGGATGTGCGTGCACATTCCTGACATGTTATTTAGACTAGCACGCTCCTCCGGGATGCAGCGCATACAACTACTACAAACTTAAGTACACGAAGCACCTCATACATGCAGACACAACGCGCGGCTACTCGGCGCTCTCAGTCGGAGATGGTGACGATGTCCTTTCCCTTGCCGAGGGCAAGACTCAGCGGTGCAGGAGATTCAACCTCCACCTCCTCCCTAGCAGGCTCCAGGCGCGTAACACTACGCTGAGGGGATGGCGCGGGAGCGACAGGCGGCAGTGCGGGTGCGACAGGCGGCAGTGCGGGTGCGACAGGCGGTGCAGCTCTGACTGGAGTAGGAGCGATGACACGGTCGAACTCCTCAGTGGTAGGCAGACGGCGAGCAGTGGCCAAAATGGCCGGTGCATAAGATGCCGAGGACGAGACGAAAGTCAGAGGCGGTGCCATGTGGAGAAGCTCCTTCCTGCAGGCAGGACCGCCCCGAACTAAGTCCATGCGGGCAGCCACAAGATCGTCCACGAGGTTGTCGAAAGACTCCTCCAGAGCCTTGAGATACTCCACAACCATCTCGATGGCTTCATCTCGCTCTCCCCTATGGCAGGCGAATGCATAGTGACAAGTATATGGCACATGGCATGGGAGGTAGCGGTAGCGACGAGTCTTCGTCATAGGAAGAATGTCCCGAAGGCGAGCTATCGCCTCACGGGCAGCCATCTGCATGGCATGCCTCTCTGTAGGCATGGCCCTTCCCACAAAAAGGAAGTGGCGAGATGCAGAACGTCCTCCCTTGAATTGCACCACGGCCTGGTGCATAGACACGTCGTCGCTGAGCTTGTGCTGGTAAATCGTGAACTCCGGCCGAGTCGCTGGCCCGATCGCGAGCTTGGTGATGGAGACGAGGAGTTTGACAAACCCCTCAGGCACATTAGTGAACACCCGAGTTTCGCAGTTGCTGCCAGCCATCTACAAAAGTAGGCAAAAATTCTGAGTAGTCATGTCATAAATTTATGATGACCAACAGAAAATAGCTACATTTGCAAAATGCTGAAAAAGCACTAAAAGATGCTAATAACCGATTAGCGATCGCACCTAGTGGCTTCCTACAGTCAGCCTGGCTCTGATTCCAAGCTTGTCACGACCGGTTTTCCAATGAAAATATTTATTGAGAGACCGATCCCTTTTCTGGACCAGTAAAGAAGAATTCCTTCTCACTGGTAGACAATATCTTGGTCACAGAAGAAAAATACCAGGAGTACTGAATATAATACAAGGTTGAGCGGAGACTGCTCAACAATTTATTACAAGTGCGCCGATAAAACATAACGGCGGATAGGGTGGCATAACTACTAACTCACGATAAAAGCGGTGGTGGATATATCACAGCGAAGTGGGTGATATGACTCCTGAGAACTAACAGCTCTTCGAGCGTCGGAGTGAGGCTCGAGGAGACTTATTGCGGGTGGCGGAAGCGTATATAATACAAGTGACCAAATACAGGATCGCACGGGACTGACTGGGATTCCTCTAGGCGTCAGACTCACTATCAAGCTCTTCATCCATGAGATCGCCTTCGTCAACATCTGGCCAAATCAACAAGCCAGGTGAGTACTATGAAAGTACTCGCAAGACAGTTCGGACATAAGATATAACAAATGTAAACATGATGCATATGAACAGATTAACAAGTGCACTCAGACATAGGGATAATAATGCGTGGGAAATAAAAGAGAAGTCGGCGATAGTCCTCCCGAAATCCCAAGTAAATACTGAGGGCCAAACGAGTGTCTGAACGACTCCTCGAGAGGAAAATACAAGAATAACAATGCCGCAGTCGGGCGTCAAGGCGACACCACATAAATGGCTTATATTGAAAGTAAAAGACAAACATGCCACAGTCGGACGTCTGAGCGACATCACATAAAGGGCTTATATTGAAAGTAAAAAGACAAACATGCCACAGTCGGACATCTGGGCGACATCACATAAAGGGCTTATATTGAAAGTAAAAGACAAACATGCCACAGTCGGACGTCTAAGCGACATCACATAAAGGGCTTATATTTCAAAATTTCATATCTCAATAGCTCAAGAATTTAAATCATATTAAGCGAATAATCATGTATGAGATAAACAACAGGGGTGTGTCCATCCACAGGAATAACATTCAACCAAGTTTACCACTCAAGTTTGTTCACCGGGGAAAATACCACGAGAATTTGACATAGATATGGATACACTGGTCACGGTCCTTGACCATGGATACGATGACTCGGAAGGATTTGACTCTGCAGAGTTTGTACTTTAACCACAGCCAACGGATTTCAGTAGTCACGGGGACTAGTTCCGTTTACGGTGTTTTGGAAGAAACACATCTAACCAGTACACACCCATTCAACATTCCGAAGCCAGGAATCACCCTCGGCAACATTCAAGAAAAACCTTGAGACGGGGAGGCTACAACCTCGCGTAGCATGGGATCAAATTTATATACGCGCGCTCTAAGGGGTGCCCCCGTCTCGGTCCCAACCGGAAACACCCATGCCCCCTGACCGGATGACTAGCTTTAATCCAGGGCCATGGAACCCTCATCCCGGCCCCTCTATTTGGTGTGTACACGGAAAGAGGTTAACAACTTACTAAACCGCATTCTGGCAGAAAACATGTGGTAGCATGAAAGGGGAAGAATGATAACGTGACTCCGTCCACGTTAACGTCGAAGTTTATGGGATGTCGTAAGGCTGGCATGCTACAACAGTACCACCTTACTGCCCTTCATGTCACCACATGACTAGGCCATCTCTCATCAGAGATCACAGTAACTTCAGAACACACGGGTAGTTGCCTTACATGCAACGAGATACTCACCGATGCTCATATGCCATGCACAACCATCCAAGCAAACATGCAAAACACCTATCATATCAAAGGTTCAAACATGCTTGCCTGGTTCGGAGAAGTCGGAGTCTAGCCCGTCGAAGTTCGCGGCTCCGTCACCTATTCCGGAACCTACGGTATAGCGAAAACATATACTAACATGAAAATCATCGCGTGCATAAAAGTTGTTCCAAATTTTTTCCAAATAAATACTATAAAAAACTAGACAAAAATATAAGACTGTCGGAAAAAGAATCACTCAAAAATCTCCTTTTATTGAAAAGTTATAAGGGTTTTAGTCCAGGGACTAATCTGTGATGAAACAGAAAAGATCCAGGGACTTTACTGAGAAAACAGAAAACGGTTCGGAGGGAAACGCGCTAGCCCAAAGAGAAAACGTACTTGGCCGAAGGCGCCAACAGAAAATGGTTCGAGGGGGAAAGAGAATAGAGGCTGACAGGGGGGTCCACCTGTCAGGTTTGAAAACCTCGCCGGCGCCCGAAGACTGCGGTGGTCGCCGGCGTTGAACCACGGCGAGGCAGGGAGATCGGAGTGTACCAAGAGGATCAGCGTGTCCTTCCGCGTCGGTGGGTGGTGGACTTGGCCGTCGGAGAGCACCACGTCGACGACAACACTTTCTCTGGCGGACGGCGGCTCGGGCGATGGTGGAGAACTCCGGTGGGGTGCTGCAAACTCCGAATTGAAGCGCGGGTCAAGAGAGTGGATGCATAAGGAAGCTACTGGCAAGAGCTGAGAGGTAGAGGTGCACGCACGGGAGCGAATCGAGCTGGATCCCGTGGCGGGTCACGGCGGCCGGAGTTGGGGAAGAAGGCTCCCTCGGGGCTCTTCCAGTGGCTAGGCGTGGTGTTGGAGGTGTGCAGAGGTGGTGTGGGTTCGAGTTGGAGCTCGGGGCCTCTATTTATAGGCGGTTCGAGGGGGTGGCCGTGAATGGGATCGCTCCGGCGAGCAATTACGGCGAGGCAATGGCTTGGCAGGGAGCTTAATTGGCCAGGCAGCATCAGGGAGGTGTACTGGTGCCGTTCCCCCGCTAATCTTGGTCGGGCTTGGCGTAATGGCGCCGGTCCTCGACGGGGTGGCCGTACGGGCACGGCGGCGGCAGAGAGCGCGCTCCGCGCCTGGCAGTTCACGACGAGGGTGGCAGCGCGCACGGGGGAGTGGATGGCCACGCGGCGGCCTCCGGTGGCTTGGGCGGCGCTGGACGGCGCCGTCTGCGCTGCGCCTCTCTCTGGCGGCCGCAAAGCCGCCGCTGCCGTGGCTCACGGGGCGGCGCACCTCCTCCTGCTCGTCGCCGACGCCCGCAAGCCTCCAGGCGATCGTGCGGTGCAGAGGACAAAGAGGAAGCGCAGGGCGCACGGCGATACCGCGGCACTGCCGAGATCTACTACAGGTTCTGAAGAAAACGACAGTGCACTGAAACTGTTTTGTCTGAATTTTCTGAACATGTTAGCAACAGTGTCCAGCAGGTGTTCGATGAAATGATTTGGCAAGAATAAAATTTTTCCTGGAGCTGGGACTTGGTGAGGTGACCTCTCAATGCACCCAGAGGCTGCCTGATTTTTCTCAGATTTTTAGGAGAAGAATTCAAATGAATTTCATCAAATTTGGCAAATCTGGTCCAAACTTGCAGCAAGAATAATTTGAAATATTTGAACTGAAGACCAGTGGTTCCTCATGGATCTTGGTTGAGGGTTCAAAGGACTAGCTAGGGAAATTGGTTTGGGGACAAAACTCAAAGCAGAAAGGGTAGTTCCTTTGTAAATCTCCAAGAGCTAGAATAGAAGGCAGAAATGATTTTTGATAAGAAATAAATGGAAATAATTATATGGAGAGGTTCAACTTGCTGGATTTGAAGTATATCATGATCCAAAGATGAGGAAAGGCTTTTGAGAGGTGGTTTCCACTTATGTCATGGCAAGAGGGATTTTTGAAAAGGGGAGAAGATCACCCCAAATGCCATAGAGCTATTTAAAGGAATTTCAAAAGAAATTTTTCCCAAGTGAAAAGCATTTGGTTTTGAGTCCAAATAAGAAGGGAAAACCTCCAAGACCAGAATCAAGTCTTGGGTGAATCCAAAACAAAACACTAGTCATAAAAGAAAATATTTTGAGAGGGACAGTTCTTTAGAAGAAAATTTTAAATCACCTCCCTCAAATCAAGTAAAAGTTTGAAAAAAACCAAATAAAATTTTGGGTGTCACAACACCAACCCCCTTAGGAAAAATCTCGTCCTCGAGATTTCAGTTGATCCTCAAATAGATATGGATACTCTGCCTGGAGAAAATCTTCCCTTTCCCATGTAGCTTCATCCTCAGTGTGGTTGCTCCACTGAACTTTGAAATTTTTTCTTGTTTTCTGACGGGTCCTTCTTTCAGACTCTTCAAAAATCTTTACTGGCCGCTCTCTGTAGGTGAGGTCTGGTTGCACATCAATGACTTCGTGAGATACATGCTTCTCCGGGTTACTTACACATTTTCTCAATTGTGAGACGTGGAACACGTCATGGACGTCTGACAGCTCCTTGGGTAGGTCTAGTTTGTAGGCCACTGTGCCTCTTCGTGCAACTATACAGAATGGTCCAATAAATCTCGGGGCTAGCTTCCCCTTAATTTTGAACCGTTGCAGGCCCCTCATAGGAGACACTCGTAGGTATACGAAATCACCGGGTTCAAAGCTGACCTCACGATGTTTTTGATCGTAGTAGCTCTTTTGTCGGCTTTGCGCTGTCTTGAGTCTGTCCCCGATCTGTTTAACTCTCTCCTCGGCCTCCTTGAGCATGTCTGGGCCGAAGATACGACTGTCACCTGTCTCTGACCAATTTAGCGGGGTACGACACCTCCGTCCGTACAATGCTTCAAATGGTGCCATTTGTAAGCTGGCTTGGTAACTGTTGTTGTAAGCAAACTCGGCATATGGCAAACTTTCTTCCCAACTGGATCCATAGGTGAGCACACAGGCTCTCAGCATGTCCTCTAGGATTTGGTTCACACGTTCTGTTTGTCCATCAGTTTGAGGGTGGTATGCTATACTGAAAGCTAGTTGCGTGCCCAGAGCTTGTTGTAGGTGCTCCCAAAATTTAGAGACAAATTGAGTGCCTCGGTCGGATATTATAGTCTTTGGGACTCCATGCAAACAAACTATACGTGAGAGATAAAGCTTGGCCAGCCATTGTGTGGAGTAGGTCGTCTTCACGGGAATGAAATGTGCTACCTTAGTTAGCCTATCTGTGATGACCCATATGGCGTCATTTCCGCGTTGCGATCGAGGTAGTCCGACGATGAAGTCCATTCCAACTTCATCCCATTTCCACTCAGGTATCCTGTTTGGCTGGAGTAGCCCTGCTGGCTTTTGATGCTCGGCTGTAATGCGCTGACAGGAATCGCAACAAGCAATGAATGCTGCTATATCCCTTTTCATACCGTGCCACCAAAATCTTTCCTGAATGTCTTTGTACATTTTGGTTCCTGCAGGGTGGATCGAGTATGGAGCGGTGTGGCTCTCGGTTAGGATTTGTTGCTTGAGTTCCTCAATGTTAGGTACGCAAAGTCTGTCCCCGTACCATAATATTCCTTCATTGTCTGTGACGAACTCTGAAGCTTTGCCAAGGCTCATCTTTCTCTTTATTCCTTCGATGCTGGGATGCCCTTGCTGAGCCTTCTTAATTTGTTCCATTACGGTGGGATGTATCTCCAGATTTGATACGGTGCCCTCCGAGACTAACACCATGTTGAGTCTAGCGAACTCCTGCTGAAACTCAGGCCTCAAGTTTTGTGGGCTGTCGTTGCCCGGGCTGGGGTTCCGACTAAGGGCATCTGCCACTACATTTGCTTTCCCTGGATGGTAGTGAATGCCGACATCATAGTCCTTGACCAATTCCGACCAGCGTCGTTGGCGTAAATTTAGCTCTGGCTGTGTGAAAAATATATTTAAGGCTCTTATCAACAGAAAGTGCCTCCACTCCTTGAGTGCATGGATGACCGCTGCTAGCTCCAAGTCATGAGTTGGATAATTCTCCTCATGCTTCCGTAGCTGCCTGGAAGCATATGCGACCACTTTGCCATCTTGCATCAGTACACATCCGAGGCCCTTCCGGGATGCGTCACAATACACTTCAAAACTCTTGTGTATGTCTGGCACAGTTAAGACCGGTGTGGTTGTTAGTTTCTTCTTGAGTTCTTGGAAGCTTTTCTCGCATGCTTCCGTCCATTCAAATTTCTTGTCTTTCTTGAGCAACTGTGTCATTGGTTTTGCCACAGTGGAGAATCCTTCAATAAACCTTCTGTAATATCCGGCCATTCCAAGGAAACTCCGCACATCTGTCACGTTGGCTGGTGGTTTCCAGTCAAGTATGGCTTTGACCTTTTCTGGGTCTACGGCCACGCCCTCTTGGGTTAATATATGGCCTAGGAAACCAACTTGCCATAGCCAAAATTCACACTTGCTAAATTTGGCGTACAATTGATGTTTCCTTAATTCTCCCAAAACAATTCTGAGATGCTCAGCATGCTCTTCTGGTGTCCTTGAGTATACCAGAATATCGTCAATGAACACCACAACAAATTTGACCATAAATTTCATAAACACTTTGTTCATGAGGTGGACGAAATATGCGGGGGCGTTCGTTAGTCCAAAAGGCATCACTGTGAACTCATATAATCCGTATCTGGAGGTAAATGCTGTCTTTGGGATATCTTCTGTCCGTACTTTCAATTGATGATATCCCGATCTCAAATCAATTTTTGAGAACACCTTGGCTTGTGCGAGCTGGTCAAACAAATCATTTATCCGTGGCATCGGATATTTGTTTTTGATGGTGACCATATTGAGAGCTCGATAGTCTATACACAGTCTCAGTGTCCCATCCTTTTTCTTGGCGAATAATACTGGCGAACCCCATGGTGAGGAGCTGGCTCGAATAAATCCTTTGTCCAATAATTCCTTTATCTGCTTCTTCAACTCTACCAATTCTGAGGGTGCCATTCTATAAGGTTTCTTATAGATGGGAGCGGTGCCAGGTGCTAGTTCGATGCTGAATTCTATCTCTCGGTCTGGTGGCATGCCTGGTAGTTCTTCAGGGAATACGTCTGGAAACTCGCACACTACTGGAACTTTTCTTAGTTCTGAAATGTCCACTTTGTTCAGCTTTGGTTGCCGTGACCGTGGCCTTGCTTGAGCTGTAACCTTTATTGTCTTGCCGTGATGATGAGTGAGAATCACAGTCCGATTGAAACAGTCAATATATCCTTTGTTGGTGGTCAACCAGTCCATCCCTAGGATGACATCCAGTCCTTTATTTTCCAACACGATGAGATTAGCTTGAAACTTTAATCCTTCGAACTCAATGATCACTCCTTAGCAGTAGCTCTGAGCGATCTTCTTATTTCCGGGGGACTTGATGATCATAGATTTTTCCAAGGGAAGTATCGGAAAACCATGTTGCAATACAAAATTCTTCGAAACAAACAAATGGGAAGCTCCAGAATCAAACAAAACCGTGGCAGGTACTGTGTTGACAGGGAACGTACCGAGCACGATGTCTGGGGCATTCTGCGCTTCTTCCCTGGTCACATGGTTCAGGTGACCCTTCCTGTGGTTGTTGTTGGGATTGAAATTGTTGCGCTTGCGGGCTGGATTATTCCCACCATTGTTCGGCTTGGGGGCCGAGTTCCTTGGTTTTGGGCACTGTTTAGCATAGTGCCCTTCTTCACCACAAGCATAGCATGTGACCCCTGGACGGTACGTGAAGTCCTTGTCCCTGGAATGAAACTGTCTGGTTGGCCTTAGATCAGTAGTCGTGGATTTCCTTGCTTCAGTCCTCTGAACATCAGTCTTGCTTCGGTTGTTGCGAGCAAGTGTCGTCTTATCCCTCTTTCGCTTACGGATATCCTCCAGACTACGGCGCTCATTCTCCAAGGTAATGGCCTTGTCAACCAGAGTTTTAAAATCCGGGAAAGTGTGCACGACCAGTTGGCATCTTAATGCTGGCGCCAGGCCGTCCAAATTTTTTTCCATCCTCTTGTTCTTTGTCATGTGCTCGTCATAGGCATAACGAGATAGCTGGGTAAACTGACCGTTGTATTCTGTCACTGACATGCCTCTTTGCTTGAGGCCATCAAATTCTCTCTTCTTGATTTTTATGATGCTCCTGGGGATGTGTGCCCCACGAAAGCCTTCCTTAAACTCTTCCCAGGTGATGTTGTGTTCACTGGGATGCATGTGTAGGAAGTTTTCCCACCATGCTGCAGCTGCTCCAGTAAGGTAGTGTGGTGCATAAAGCACCTTCTCATGATCTGAACACTGAGCAATAATCAGCTTCCTTTCGACGTCACGAAGCCAATCATCGGCTTCAAGTGGCCTATCGGTGTGAGCAAACGTTGAAGGGCGAGTCTTCTGTAATTCAGACAACCTGGAGTGTGGTTGATAGGGCTCACGGTGGTTTCCCATATTGATGACGTGATTCATCATCTCTTGGTGTTGCTGTTGGCTTTGTTCGAAAAGGCGGCATACTTGAGATAAGGCTGCTTCGCTGTCTTGTTGACTAGACTGTCCCTGAGTGAAGTTGTTGCTAGTTTGTGTCCCATAAACTTCTTCTGGTTGATTGGGCATGGAACGAGTCCACGGATGAGACATTTTCCACTCTGGGGTATTATTTAGCAAAACTCATGAGAAGAACTGTGTGGCACAAGGAAAATCTTGCAAAGGCAAAAATTTAAAAGACCTCAAGATTTTTCAAGGAAACATAAACGATTTCGCACGGAGGAGAACTGCTTAGCACATATCTTACACGCGAAACGCAAACATACGATACATCACTCAGGATGTGCGTGCACATTCCTGACATGTTATTTAGACTAGCATGCTCCTCCGGGATGCAGCGCATACAACTACTACAAACTTAAGTACACGAAACACCTCATACATGCAGACACAACGCGCGGCTACTCGGCGCTCTCAGTCGGAGATGGTGACGATGTCCTTTCCCTTGCCGAGGGCAAGAATCAGTGGTGCAGGAGATTCAACCTCCACCTCCTCCCTAGCAGGCTCCAGGCGCGTAACACTGCGCTGAGGGGATGGCGCGGGAGCGACAGGTGGCAGTGCGGGTGCGGCAGGCGGTGCAGCTCTAACTGGAGTAGGAGCGATGACACGTTCGAACTCCTCAGTGGTAGGCAGACGGCGAGCAGTGGCCAAAATGGCCGGTGCATAAGATGCCGAGGACGAGACGAAAGTCAGAGGCGGTGCCATGTGGAGAAGCTCCTTCCTACAGGCAGGACCGCCCCGAACTAAGTCCATGCGGGCAGCCACAAGATCGTCCACGAGGTTGTCGAAAGACTCCTCCAGAGCCTTGAGATACTCCACAACCATCTCGATGGCTTCATCTCGCTCTCCCCTATGGCAGGCGAATGCATAGTGACAAGTATATGGCACATGGCATGGGAGGTAGCGGTAGCGACGAGTCTTCGTCATAGGAAGAATGTCCCGAAGGCGAGCTATCGCCTCACGGGCAGCCATCTGCATGGCATGCCTCTCTGTAGGCATGGCCCTTCCCACAAAACGGAAGTGGCGAGACGCAGAACGTCCTCCCTTGAATTGCACCACGGCCTGGTGCATAGACACGTCGTCGCTGAGCTTGTGCTGGTAAATCGTGAACTCCGGACGAGTCGCTGGCCCGATCGCGAGCTTGGTGATGGAGACGAGGAGTTTGACAAACCCCTCGGGCACATTAGTGAACAACCGAGTCTCGCAGTTGCTGCCAGCCATCTACAAAAGTAGGCAAAAATTCTGAGTAGTCATGTCATAAATTTATGATGACCAACAGAAAATAGCTACATTTGCAAAATGCTGAAAAAAGCACTAAAAGACGCTAATAACCGATTAGCGATCGCACCTAGTGGCTTCCTACAGTCAGCCTGGCTCTGATACCAAGCTTGTCACGACCGGTTTTCCAATAAAAATATTTATTGAGAGACCGATCCCTTTTATGGACCAGTAAAGAAGAATTCCTTCTCACTGGTAGACAATATCTTGGTCACAGAAGAAAAATACCAGGAGTACTGAATATAATACAAGGTTGAGCGGAGACTGCTCAACAATTTATTACAAGCGCGCCGATAAAACATAACGGCGGATAGGGTGGCATAACTACCAACTCACGATAAAAGCGGTGGTGGATATATCACAGCGAAGTGGGTGATATGACTCCTGAGAACTAACAGCTCTTCGAGCGTTGGAGTGAGGCTCGAGGAGACTTATTGCGGGTGGCGGAAGCGTATATAATACAAGTGACCAAATCCAGTATCGCACGGGACTGACTGGGATTCCTCTAGGCGTCGGACTCACTATCAAACTCTTCATCCATGAGATCGCCTTCGTCAATATCTGGCCAAATCAACAAGCCAGGTGAGTACTATGAAAGTACTCGCAAGACAGTTCGGACATAAGATATAACAAATGTAAATATGATGCATATGAACAGATTAACAAGTGCACTCAGACATAGGGATAATAATGCGTGGGAAATAAAAGAGAAGTCGGGCGGTAGTCCTCCCGAAATCCCAAGTAAATACTGAGGGCCAAACGAGTGTCTGAATGACTCCTCGAGAGGAAAATACAAGAATAACAATGCCGCAGTCGGGCGTCAAGGCGACACCACATAAAGGGCTTATATTGAAAGTAAAAGACAAACATGCCACAGTCGGACGTCTGAGCGACATCACATAAAGGGCTTATATTGAAAGTAAAAAGACAAACATGCCACAGTCAGACGTCTGGGCGACATCACATAAAGGGCTTATATTGAAAGTAAAAGACAAACATGCCACAGTCGGACGTCTAAGCGACATCACATAAAGGGCTTATATTTCAAAATTTCATATCCCAGTAGCTCAAGAATTTAAATCATATTAAGCGAATAATCATGTATGAGATAAACAACAGGGGTTAGTCCATCCACGGGAATAACATTCAACCAAGTTTACCACTCAAGTTTGTTCACCGGGGAAAATACCACGAGAATTTGACATAGATATGGATACACTGGTCACGGTCCTTGACCATGGATACGATGACTCGGAAGGATTTGACTCTGTAGAGTTTGTACTTTAACCACAGCCAACGGATTTCAGTAGTCACGGGGACTAGTTTCGTTTATGGTGTTTTGGAAGAAACACATCTAACCAGTACACACCCATTCAACATTCCGAAGCAAGGAATCACCCTCGGCAACGTTCAAGAAAAACCTTGAGACGGGGAGGCTACAACCTCGCGTAGCATGGGATCAAATTTATATACGCGCGCTCTAAGGGGTGCCCCCCTCTCGGTCCCAACCGGAAACACCCATGCCCCCTGACCAGATGACTGGCTTTAATCCAGGGCCATGGAACCCTCATCCCGGTCCCTCTATTTTGTGTGTACACGGAAAGAGGTTAACAACTTACTAAACCGCATTCTGGCAGAAAACATGTGGTAGCACGAAAGGGGAAGAACGATAACGTGACTCCGTCCACGTTAACGTCGGAGTTTATCGGATGTCGTAAGGCTGGCATGCTACAACAGTACCACCTTACTGCCCTTCATGTCACCACATGACTAGGCCATCTCTCATCAGAGATCACAGTAACTTCGGAACACACGGGTAGTTGCCTTACATGCAACGAGATACTCACCGATGCTCATATGCCATGCACAACCATTCAAGCAAACATGCAAAACACCTATCATATCAAAGGTTCAAACATGCTTGCCTGGTTCGGAGAAGTCGGAGTCTAGCTCGGCGAAGTTCGCGGCTCCGTCACCTCTTCCGGAACCTACGGTATAGCGAAAACGTATACTAACGTGAAAATCATCGCGTGCATAAAAGTTGTTCCAAATTTTTTCCAAATAAATACTATAAAAAACTAGACAAAAATATAAGACTGTCAGAAAAAGAATCACTCAAAAATCACCTTTTATTAAAAAGTTATAAGGGTTTTAGTCCAGGGACTAATCTGTGATGAAACAAAAAAGATCCAGGGACTTAACTGAGAAAACAGAAAACGGTTCGGAGGGAAACGCGCCAGCCCAAAGAGAAAACGTACTTGGCCGAAGGCGCCAACAGAAAATGGTTCGAGGGGGAAAGAGAATAGAGGCTGACAGGGGGGGGGTCCACATGTCAGGTTTGAAAACCTCGCCGGCGCCCGAAGACTGCGGTGGTCGCCGGCGTTGAACCACGGCGAGGCAGGGAGATCGGAGTGTACCAAGAGGATCAGCGTGTCCTTCCACGTCGGTGGGTGGTGGACTTGGCCGTCGGAGAGCACCACGTCGACGGCGACACTTTCTCCGGCGGACGGCGGCTCGGGCGATGGTGGAGAACTCCGGTGGGGTGCTGCAAACTCTGAATTGAAGTGCGGGTCAGGAGAGTGGATGCATAAGGAAGCTACTGGCAAGTGCTGAGAGGTAGAGGTGCACGCACGGGAGCGAATCGAGCTGGATCCCGTGGCGGGTCACGGCGGCCGGAGTTGGGGAAGAAGGCTCCCTCGGGGCTCTTACAGTGGCTAGGCGTGGTGTTGGAGGTGTGCAGAGGTGGTGTGGGTTCGAGTTGGAGCTCGGGGCCTCTATTTATAGGCGGTTCGAGAGGGTGGCCGTGAACGGGATCGCTCCGGCGAGCAATTACGGCGAGGCAATGGCTTGGCAGGGAGCTTAAGTGGCCAGGTAGCATCAAGGAGGTGTACTGGTGCCGTTCCCCCGCTAATCTTGGTCGGGCTTGGCGTAATGGCGCCGGTCCTCGACGGGGTGGCCGTACGGGCACGGCGGCGGCAGAGAGCGCGCTCCGCGCCTGGTAGTTCACGACGAGGGTGGCAGCGTGCACTGGGGAGTGGATGGCCACGCGGCGGCCTCCGGTGGCTTGGGCGGCGCTCGACGGCGCTGTCTGCGCTGCGCCTCTCTCTGGCGGCCGCAAAGCCACCGCTGCCGTGGCTCACGGGGTGGCGCACCTCCTCCTGCTTGTCGCCGACGCCCGCAAGCCTCCAGGCGATCGTGCGGTGCAGAGGACAAGGAGGAAGCGCAGGGCGCACGGCGACACCGCGGCACTGGCGAGATCGACTACAGGTTCTGAAGAAAACGACAGTGCACTGAAACTGTTCTGTCTGAATTTTCTGAACATATTAGCAACAGTGTCCAGCAGGTGTCCAAACTTGCAGCAAGAATAATTTGAAATATTTGAACTGAAGACCAGTGGATCTTCATGGATCTTGGTTGAGGGTTCAAAGGACTAGCTAGGGAAATTGGTTTGGGGACAAAACTCAAAGCAGAAAGGGTAGTTCCTTTGTAAATCTCCAAGAGCTAGAATAGAAGGCAGAAATGATTTTTGATAAGAAATAAATGGAAATAATTATATGGAGAGGTCCAACTTGCTGGATTTGAAGTATATAATGATCCAAAGATGAGGAAAGGCTTTTGAGAGGTGGTTTCCACTTATGTCATGGCAAGAGGGATTTTTGAAAAAGGGAGAAGATCACCCCAAATGCCATAGGGCTATTTAAAGGAATTTCAAAAGAAATTTTTCCCAAGTGAAAAGCATTTGGTTTTGAGTCCAAATAAGAAGGGAAAACCTCCAAGACCAAAATCAAGTCTTGGGTGAATCCAAAACAGAACACTATTCATAAAAGAAAATATTTTGAGAGGGAGAGTTCTTTAGAAGAAAAATTTTAATCACCTCCCTCAAATCAAGTAAAAGTTTGAAAAAAACCAAATAAAATTTTGGGTGTCACAAAGAAGCTTTGTGAAGGAGGTGCAAGCTAGGCATATCCAAATGAGTTGCCATTTTGCATGATCCCTCATATCATCATATCATAGCCCTCCACCAAAGTAGAGCTCATGTCATGCCTCCATGTGAGCTCACCTTCAATTCTTAGTTTCTGCCCAAATTTTCAGTCTGTGAAGCAAGTATATTTTATCTTGCTCCATTATGGCTGCCAATTTTTCTAGGCGTTCTATTATCCATATAACCTACCTCCACCCATTTTGGGCATGTTTCATCAAGCCATTTGTCCTCTAGAATTTTTGCAAGTTTCTGTCCAGAGGAGATGTTTGTGAAGCAAGTACCAGTTTGGCTAGGCCAATTGGTATGAGACTTTTTGAGTATCTTCATAGGACCAAATGACTCTGCCTTGCCCAATTTGAGCTCAAGTTGATGCTTCATCAGAGTGCATCATCCTAATCTAGTTTCTGGACCAGTTTATGTGGTTGCTAAGCAACTACATTAAATCTTGATCCTAATCCTCTCCAAGTTACCAGGGTGAAAGTCCTTACCCTAAACCTACCAGACAACTCCATTTCTACCAATCACCTTCTTGTTGATCACTAGTGCTCACCCAAGTTTACTGCAGTAAACTTCAGAGCTTGATTACCATTTAACCAGAGCGATTTTAACCAAACTACCACCGCAGTAGGAACCTACCATGGATGAACTTGCCACTAGACAACACGCTCCAGCTCATCTCCCCCGCTACATGCCAGTGCATGTGGTGACCGCGTTAATGGCAAGTCTGTGCACGCGCTATGCTGCCGTTGGCCGCGCCGAGGATGGATTCTTGCTCGGGCCCCTCTCCCCCTCGTCGTCTTATAGCGCGCGTGAGCATGTCCTTTGTCTTCCTCCCGTCGTCGCTGATCACCTGCACCCCGCTCCCCTCCGGCAGCTTCCTCACCGACGCAAGCCGCCGCACGTCCACGAGCACATAGTGCCGACCGGGCATTTATGGCGTTCGACTTCTTCTCCTCTTGTCCACAAGCTCGGCCTCATCTCCGTGAGCCCTGCCCTCGTCCGTTCCCTGCGTCTCCCCGTCGCCTTCTCGACGAGCCCATGGGCGTGCACACGCGTCCGCGGCGACGACAGCGCGACACCTCGCCCCTCTGCCTATAGAAGGCCACCCGAGCCTCTCCCGAGCACTCCATCGCCTTTGCCTCATCTCCAGCAACCTCCCTGGCCTCTCCCTCGAGCTCCAGAGCCCCTCCCGACCTCTCTCTGCCACCATGGCCGCCGTCGGGCTCCGCTCGAATCCGAGCAGCCCCGGGCTCCTCCCCTCTTTCTTCCACCTCCACTAGACCACCTGGAGTACCCTGAGCCTCCCCAACTCTTCGCTTTCTCTTCTGGTGGCCCGGAGCGCCGTGCCCGCATCTGCCCGCCGCCGCCGTCCAAAACTGCGGTCGCCTCCTCCATCTCCGGCGACTGCTGTGCCCATGGCCGTCTCCGTCTTGTTTCCCTGCATCCGTGGGTAGGCCGGGCACCACCTGCGGTGGACTGTGCCGCCGGCGAGTGCCGTCGGGGCCGGCTCCGCCTCGGCCTGGCGCGGGCGAGAGCAAGGAGAAGACCCCCTCCCTGCCAGCTGGCTGCGGGCCCCGCGTGTCAGCGAGACTAGGCCGGGCCCCGCCCCTGCTGACTGGATTAAGTGGAGGCGTAAACTCATGAGTACGTTTTCGTTTCCAAAAAGCGTATTTTCCCTCTACTTCGGACAAAGTACGTTTTCCTTTCCTGAAAGCGTATTTTCTCTCTGTTGCAGTGAGAATACGTTTTCCAGAGAAGAAGGTGTATTTCTCCGTAGTACAATTTCTGTTTTTCCAGCCGAGGGCCTGTTTGTGATGATTTCTTTACAGATAGGTCCCTGGCAGGAAAACATTCATATCTTTTCAACCGCAACTCCAAATGAGGTGAATCCAACGCCCACGTCTTCGTTTCGTCGAGCCCGTTCTATTGGTTTCATTTTCACTATGGTTTGACAATGTGAAAATGACCTTTTTTCCCTTGCACATAAACAGCCCCTCCGAGAGAGAACTGTTTCCTTCAAATCTTTCCGCGGCTTCACCGCACTTCTCCCCGGTGTCTTCTTCACCCCCAGGCAAGCCACAATACCCACTTGCATGATAGTCATGCAATAGCCATGGTTTTCAACTTGAATATTTTTAATGTTTGCTTGTTTAAAATATGGTTATCGTTGTTTCGGTAATGCTTCTGGGTTAGTGCTTACTTGCTTGTTATGTTGTTATGCACCTGGTTATCATGCCCTGCTAGTTACTAATATTACTTTCATATTACGATGCTTGATAGTAGTACATGTTGGGTTGGTCATGTTCTTCGGTGCATGACTAACGTCAGTTACCGAGTACTGTTAATATGCGTTGTTCCTTTGTTGTTAGTTGATTAAGTGTTACTCGGTAATGTTATTGATGAGTTCTCGCATGGTATTTATGGATGATGCTAGTGGTCATGTTATGCTATGAGTAGTGTTGCACTTGTAATATTTATGCTCGTCATTATGCCATGTTCGGTTGGAGATTATTCATAGTTGATATGGTGGATAGTTATGTTGCATCCCGTGCTTATGTTGATATCATGCTCATGCTTTGTATATGCATCATGTTATTTTATCATGGCTCAGCATATTGCATTCAAGTTTAACCGGATTAAATCGAACTTGAACAACTGTTGGCTGAGTCATGGTGCCACCATATCAAAACTGGCCAGTGCAACCACGCTTACCTTTATGGGAAGGTCCTAACTGGGTCTATTGTCATGCCTCTCGCCGGTGCCTCCAACTAGGGAAGGTTATGGGCGTGCGTACCCTGATCAGGTAAGCAGACATAACCTTGTGTGCCTGTTGTTGTTATTTTTATGGATCCGGTCCCTGCGAGGGACGTTTGGCCACGACGGTGGTCGTTGTGTCTTTGGTAGACACGGGGCCACCCAGGACTAGCCTAGTTGGGAGTGGGTCGGAGTGGCCGGGAGAGTGTCATGGTAGTAGATCGGTTTTGTCGGAACGCCGTTGGTCGACCCGAATGGGAGTGCGAGGCCATGGGTTCCGTAGTGTGGGTACAGTGTACTAACCTCTGCAGAGTGTATATTAAATCTATCGGTAGCCGCGCCCGCGGATAAGGGCCCAGTTCGTGTCGGTCACACCGTGAGTCAACAGTATTAATAATAACTTGGTTAATGACAACACCGGTTCGATGATGAGATTAGTTGGTTGTGGTCGCCGGAAAGATCACCGTTTAAGACCAAGTGTTGGTCATGGTTGTGATCGCCGGAATGATCACCGTGGTATCAAGGATACCGAGTTGTTGGATATTCGTGATGTTGTGCGAGAATCATGGGTAAAGATCAAGCTCCTTGTGGTCATTTAATGATTACTACGGTATTTTTTATACCAAGCTTGATTTGATCCTGAGATGACCGTGTAATGTCCGAGGTTGGTAAGTGATGCATGTGATGGTTACGAGGTAACCCGAACAGAATAAATGGTGCATGTAGTGTCATCATGTTGCATGCTAGTATCATCAGATTTATATGTTCCTGCCATGATCATATATTGTCCTAGCGATGTTATGTTCATATTGTTCATGCCATGTTATCCTGATGATCTCATGATAATTCCTGCTTAACCTGTAATTGCCATGCTGATGTTTGTCTTGAATGCTTCTGGTTATTGTGAGCATGCAAGTACATTCAAGGTACTGACCTGGCGTGTCATGCCAGCTTGCAGGTCGTCCCTAGATTGCTTGCTTATTTGGTGTTGTTCCTGTGTTCGCGAGCTAGGATAAGCGTTCCAGCCAGAGTCCCTGCGGAGTGGAGTTCACCACTGTCGTCGTTGTTCCGCTGCCAGAAGTTTTTCTGCTGCTTCGATGTTGTTCTGCTGCTTGCATAAAGCAACTGAGGATGGCGTAGTGTCGCCGTGCCGATGTTATTTATTGTAATATCGGAGACCTTGTATGCACATTTGTGTAATAATAGAAAGCTGGTTTGTTCTATGCTAAGCAGTGCCGTATTCCAGAAGACTTCTCGATCTCTGGGCTGGAATACGGGGCGTTCCGGTTTCTCCGAGCCGGGGTGCCACAGGCTTGGTATCAGAGCAGGTCTTGCTATAAGATACCCTAGCCCGCGCGAACGTTAGAAAGCGGTAGTATAGACCCCAGTTGGTTTGTTGCATTTGTTTGTCGCATAGCATGCATATAGATTATTATTTTGTCACTAACGGTTGATCTTGTGAGTGTAGGCGGCATCGTTTTTGGTCCACCGCCTGCACCCTCCTTCTTGGCATGCCTGCTCTTCGGTGTGATTTGACCACATCATGATCCATTGCTCTCCATCTCATTCTTTTGGCAACCCTTGCTGATCTTTGTTATCAGATAAGGGCAATGCCATTAAACCCAGTCTTCCACTGTTATCTTGCCTTGTCATTTCATTCTTTGGACGGGTACGATTCCCTTCGTGCGCTTGATGATGAGGTGGTCGTGACTTTTGTGTCTCGCTACTTGATCGTCAAGTCCGTCCTCACCTGTGTATCCATCCAGATCCAGCCACTGTTCAGCCAGTGCTTGGTGTAGCTTCGGTTACGCCAAATCCTTCCACATATGGATATAATTTTCGTGCACACCGCCACAACATATTAGACCGTAATACCGAAGTTTCCGCGCGATTTGTGTGCTTAGGTGTGCATGCATATTATGGTGTGAGTAGCAGTAATATGTGATGATTGCTTGATTAATTATATTAGTGGTATGCTTGTGTGCTTTTGTTTTAGTCGTTTCTTTTGTTTGTTTCTTTGGGCCTTCGGTGTTACAAAATTTCCCCTATTAAAGTTGCTCGTCAGCCGACACCGGACCTGAAGAGTCAGCAAGAAATGCATATATTTGGAAACTCAGCTAAACAGAATGGAATTGTCAGCAGACTGCAGTGAAATTGGAAATAGCTCGTCTGAATACAAAAGAAATCCTGGATGGAATGTCAGTATAAAGTTTGCATTAACGTGCACTCCTCACAACAGTATGGAATTCTCAGCCGACTACATTCAGATTGGGGGATATCTGATCATGTTACTGAGTGTCAAGTCTCTCTCAGCGTGCACTCTTCATATCAGAAATGATCAAATTGTGTGCAAGGTTGATAAAATATTATCAAAGGTATGGCTCAGATACAAGTTTAATTTTTTGTTGAGGATGATTTTGGAACCCGATGTACCTAGAAGCAGGCAAAAATATGGCATGTACTCAGAAAGGAGGATAGTCATGCAAAACCCCGTTTCATACAAGAAATCAAGAACAAAAATATTAAGATGGTTATATATGTGGAAATCGGTCCGCATATCACAATAAGAAGCTTCTGGTGTAGGCAACCCAATCTTCCCTCGCAAGATACCCGAGAAGCTTCCAAGGCAAGATTCATCTATCTTCCTCAGTATGATACCTGGATGATTTCCCGTACAAGGTACTCTGCCTTCTTCTGTAGGCAACCAGAAAAGCTTCCGGCATAAGGTACTGAGTCTTTCCCCAGCAAAGTCTTTAAGGGGGTAAGCTTCTGAAGCACGATACCAGTCTTCTTCAGCAAGCTGTCTGATGAAAGTTTCGAGCACAAACCAGCCAATCTTCCTCAGTAAGACATTGGTACAAGGTACTACGCTGTGAATTGATAGCATATGGCAGTGAATCCCAAGAATCAAATCCGCAACATTTTGGTCCGAAGCAAGAATCAGTCAGAATACACGTCTGTCTCGGGAATCAGATTCTCATATATATGCGGTGAGCATACCACCAAGATCTTACAAGTCACTCGGATGAGGATCTGACAACCACGTGAGGATGGTTAAGAGAACAAAGCCAGTATACGCCGCAGTGTGACAAAGGATTATGAGGATTACCGACATCAATGAGCTCAATGCAAGTACCTGTGAACCTGGAAAATGATCCTGATGAGACCTTGTCCCCTTTTTCTCCAATGATGGCACCACGCCTGTGATCTAAGCTGTTTTTAGCTATCCGGGGTGGATGCCGATTTTTATTTCTCTCTTTAATGACTGTCACGAGTTCAGAGCTGCTTTTCGGCCGTCTCGTACAGCTGTTGAGTTTCTTTTTGTGACAGTAGCCCTATAGCTGCTTTTTGGCTATTTTAGGGAGCTGGCACCTTCTTCTTATCAACCCGGTCTCATGTTCTGAGCTGCTTTTCGGCCGTCCTGAGCCGTGGTTGAGTTATTTCAATAATGTCCCAGATCTGAGTTGTAAAGACCGTTCTGGTGGCTACTGATTTATTTGCCGATTTCTTGCGAAGGTTCGGATGATCATTTTCCTGCGGTCAGAACTTGAGGGGTGTTGAACCAGCCATTTAATGGGGTACCCTGTCAGAAAAATGAGGATAAGCTACGATTGCCGAAAAATTGCACCAACAGTACCTATGGTGATACGAAGAAGCAATATGAACCAGCTCTTTCAGCCAAGGATCCAGACCAAGAAAACAATAATGAAGGAGCAAGACCAGTGATGTAGGCGACAATCAAATATTTGGTACGGATCCGATACTCAAGACAGTGGAACCAGTTAAGATGATTCAGAAACTTCCGCGATAAGCCAGAATCTGTCAGGAAAGCGGTTATGACCCAACTCACTGTTTGGAACCCGAAGGACCTGCATTTAGTGGAGAAACCCAATGCAAGGAGTTAGAGCTTGGGTGTCCACTAGAAAAATCTGATCACCACTTCATGAAAGATTGTCAGTGCCGGATGACACACCAAGTGGAAATCGCTCTTGGATTTGTGAGACCGACATATATTTCAGTCGTGAGAATCAATCATAGTCAGCTAAGCCAGCAGATCTAAAAAGAAATTGGAGCCTGTATAAGCATGAACAAGCAAGGTAAGATCTGTCAGAATATGGATATATTAAAGCAAACCACCCCAGGGCCAGTTAGATAAAAATTTAGTGGGAACAAAAATAAGAAAAAGGATACCCGAGTTGGAAACGGTTTCCTTAAGTCAGTATCTTCATACTTGTTCCCTGAGCAACCAAATCTCGAGGACGAGATTTCTGTAAGGGGGTAAGGTTTGTAACAGCCTGATTTTTGGCCCTTTCTTTTTCTTTTGTTTTTCTGAGGTTTTTGCCTGAGATTTCCTTTTTCCGTGGCTATGTGGTCTGGAAACTGAAGAAGATGCCTTCTTCTTTGCTTCCAGAGTGGCTTGTCATTCCCAAATGCTTCCCTAGACCTTGTCATTTTCATCCTAGCCCAAATCCCAATATTCTTTTTATTGGGAATATTCCTTTTCTATTAAAGGAATAACTCAAATTGCCCTAGGTTGTGAAGAAACCTTTATTTACATCACTCCTAAGATTCCCAAATAATTCTCATAAATTTTTTGGGTCATATCTTTATCAAATATGGCAAAATATTTCATTTGTCATGTTTATCATCATGCTCAAATAATTCATTTCCTATTCTGCCCTAAATGGCACATTGTGAAGCAAGTGCTATTTTCCTTTTCCCAATTGACCTCAAACTCCTTGGACACCTTTTCCTGTTCATATCATTGCCACATGCCAAAATGCAACCTCATTTGCCTAGTAATTATTTAATTATGATTTGCCAAAGTTTCTATCCAGAAAGAAGCTTTGTGAAGGAGGTGCAAGCTAGGCATATCCAAATGAGTTGCCATTTTGCATGATCCCTCATATCATCATATCATAGCCCTCCACCAAAGTAGAGCTCAGGTCATGCCTCCATGTGAGCTCACCTTTAATTCTTAGTTTCTGCCCAAATTTTCAGTCTGTGAAGCAAGTATATTTTATCTTGCTCCATTATGGCTGCCAATTTTTCTAGGCTTTCTATTATCCATATAACCTACCTCCACCCATTTTGGGAATGTTTCATCAAGCCATTTGTCCTCTAGAATTTTTGCAAGTTTCTGTCCAGAGGAGATGTTTGTGAAGCAAGTACCAGTTTGGCTAGGCCAATTGGTATGAGACTTTTTGAGTATCTTCATAGGACCAAATGACTCTGCCTTGCCCAATTTGAGCTCAAGTTGATGCTTCATCAGAGTGCATCATCCTAATCTAGTTTTTGGACCAGTTTATGTGGTTGTTAAGCAACTACATTAAATCTTGATCCTAATCCTCTCCAAGATACCAAGGGAAAGTCCTTCTTACCCTAAACCTACCAGACAACTCCATTTCTACCAATCACCTTCCTGTTGATCACCAGTGCTCACCCAAGTTTACTGCAGTAAACTTCAGAGCTTGATAACCATTTAACCAGAGCGATTTTAACCAAACTACCACCGCAATAGGAACCTACCCCGGATGAACTTGCCACTAGACAACACGCTCCAGCTCATCTCCCCCGCTACATGCCAGTGCACGCGGTGACCACGTTAATGGCAAGCCTGTGCGCGCGCTCTACTGCCGTTGGCCGCGCCCAGGATGGATTCTTGCTCGGGCCCCTCTCCCCCTCGTCGTCTTAGCGCGCGTGAGCATGTCCTTTGTCTTCCTCTCGTCGTCGCCGATCACCTGGACCCCGCTCCCCCTCCGGCAGCTTCCTCACCGACGCAAGCCGCCGCGCGTCCATGAGCACACAGTGCTAACTGGGCATTTATGGCGTTCGGCTTCTTCTCCTCTTGTCCACGAGCTCGGCCTCGTCTCCGTGAGCCCTGCCCTCGTTCGTTCCCCGCGTCTCCCCGTCGCCTTCCCGACGAGCCCATGCGCGTGCACACGCGTCCGCGGCGCCGGTCGCGTGTCCGGGCGATGACAGCGTGACACCTCACCTCTCTGCCTATATAAGGCCACCCGAGCCTCTCCCGAGCACTCCATCGCCTTTGCCTCATCTCCAGCAACCTCCCTGGCCTCTCCCTCGAGCTCCAGAGCTCCTCCCCACCTCTCTCTGCTGCCATGGCCGCCGTCGGGCTCCGCTCGAATCCGAGCAGCCTCGGGCTCCTCCCCTCTTTCTTCCACCTCCACTAGACCACTTGGAGTACCCTGAGCCTCCCCAACTCTTCGCTTTCTCTTCTGGTGGCCCGGAGCGCCATGCCCGCATCTGCCCGACGCCGCCGTCCAAAACTGCGGTCGCCTCATCCATCTCCGGCGACTGCTATCCCCAAGGCCTTCTCCGTCTCGTTCCCCTGCATCCATGGGTAGGCCGGGCACCACCTGCGGTGGACTATGCCGCCGGCGAGTGCCGTCGGGGCCGGCTCCGCCTCGGCCAGGCGCGGGCGAGAGCGAGGAGAAGAAGGAGACGACCACCTCCCTGCCAGCTGGCCGCGGGCCCCGCATGTCAGCGAGACTAGGCCGGGCCCCGCCCCTGCTGACTGGATTAAGTGGAGGCGTAAACTCATGAGTACGTTTTCGTTTCCAGAAAGCGTATTTTCCCTCTACTTCGGACAAAGTACGTTTTCCTTTCCTGAAAGCGTATTTTCTCTCTGTTGCAGTGAGAATACGTTTTCCAGAGAAGAAGGTGTATTTCTCCGTAGTACAATTTCTGTTTTTCCAGCCGAGGGCCTGTTTGTGATGATTTCTTTACAGATAGGTCCCTGGCAGGAAAACATTCATATCTTTTCAACCGCAACTCCAAATGAGGTGAATCCAACGCCCACGTCTTCGTTTCGTCGAGCCCGTTCTATTGGTTTCATTTTCACTATGGTTTGACAATGTGAAAATGACCTTTTTTCCCTTGCACATAAACAGCCCCTCCGAGAGAGAAATGTTTCCTTCAAATCTTTCCGCGGCTTCACCGCACTTCTCCCCGGTGTCTTCTTCACCCCCAGGCAAGCCACAATACACACTTGCATGATAGTCATGCAGTAACCACGGTTTTCAACTTGAATATTTTTAATGTTTGCTTGTTTAAAATATGGTTATCGTTGTTTCGGTAATGCTTCTGGGTTAGTGCTTACTTGCTTGTTATGTTGTTATGCACCTGGTTATCATGCCCTGCTAGTTACTAATATTACTTTCATATTACCATGCTTGATAGTAGTACATGTTGGGTTGGTCATGTTCTTCGGTGCATGACTAACGTCGGTTCCCGAGTACTGTTAATATGCGTTGTTCCTTTGCTGTTAGCTGATTAAGTGTTACTCGGTAATGTTATTGATGAGTTCTCGCATGGTATTTATGGTTGATGCTAGTGGTCATGTTATGCTATGAGTAGTGTTGCACTTGTAATATTTATGCTCGTCATTATGCCATGTTCGGTTGGAGATTATTCATAGTGGATATGGTGGATAGTTATGTTGCATCCCGTGCTTATGTTGATATCATGCTCATGCTTTGTATATGCATCATGTTATTTTATCATGGCTCAGCATATTGCATTCAAGTTTAACCGGATTAAATTGAACTTGAACAACTGTTGGCTGAGTCATGGTGCCACCATATCGAAACTGACCAGTGCAACCACGCTTACCTTTATGGGAAGGTCCTAACTGGGTCTATTGTCGTGCCTCTCGCCGGTGCCTCCAACTAGGGAAGGTTATGGGCGTGCGTACCCTGATCAGGTAAGCAGACATAACCTTGTGTGCCTGTTATTGTTATTTTTATGGATCCGGTCCCCGCGAGGGACGTTTGGCCACGACGGTGGTTGTTGTGTCTTTGGTAGGCACGGGGCCACCCAGGACTAGCCCAGTTGGGAGTGGGTCGGTGTGGCCAGGAGAGTGTCATGGCAGTAGATCAGTTTTGTCGGAACGCCGTTGGTCCACCTGAATGGGAGTGCGGGGCCATGGGTTCCGTAGTGTTGGTACAGTGTAGTAACCTCTGCAGAGTGTATATTAAATCCATCGATAGCCGTGCCCGTGGATAAGGGCCCAGTTCATGTCGGTCACACCGTGAGTCAACAGTATTAATAATAACTTGATTAATTACAACCCCGGTTCGATGATGAGATAAGTTGGTTGTGATCGCCGGAAAGATCACCGTTTAAGACCAAGTGTTGGTCATGGTTGTGATCGCCGGAATGATCACCGTGGTATCGAGGATACCGAGTTGTTGGATATTCGTGATGTTGTGCGAGAATCATGGCTAAAGATCAAGCTCCTTGTGGTCATTTAATGATTACTACGGTATTGTTTATACCAAGCTTGATTTGATCCTGCGATGATCGTGTATGTCCGAGGTTGGTAAGTGATGCATGTGATGGTTACGAGGTAACCCAAACAGAATAAATGGTGCATGTAGTGTCATCATGTTGCATGCTAGTATCATCAGATTTATATGTTCCTGCCATGATCATATATTGTCCTAGAGATGTTATGTTCATATTGTTCATGCCATCTTATCCTGATGATCTCATGATAATTCCTGCTTAACCTGTAATTCCCATGCTGATGTTTGTCTTGAATGCTTCTGGTTATTGTGAGCTTGCAAGTACATTCAATGTACTGACCTTGCGTGTCATGCCAGCTTGCAGGTCGTGCCTGGATTGCTTGCTTGTTTGGTGTTGTTCCTGTGTTCTTGAGCTAGGATAAGCGTTCCAGCCAGAGTCCCTGCGGAGTGGAGTTCACCACTGTCGTCGTTGTTCCGCTGCTAGAAGTTTTTCCACTGCTTCGATGTTGTTCTGCTGCTTGCATAGAGCAACTGAGGATGGCATAGTGTCGTCGTGCCGATGTTATTTATTGTAATATCGGAGACCTTGTATGCACATTCGTGTAATAATAAAAAGCTGGTTTGTTCTATGCTAAGCAGTGCCGTATTCCAGAAGACTTCTCCTCGATCTCTGGGCTGGAATACGGGGCATTCCGGTTTCTCTGAGCCGGGGTGCCACAGCACTCCTCCCACGAAAACGAGGAGGAGGAAGAGGAAAGTTCTCCCCCCCAGCCGGGGGCGGGGGGAGAGACCGGCAAAGGAAGGCCGCCCCATCATGGGAGGCCGAAGGGTCCAAGAAGGGAAGGACCCTCCGTGCGGATTGCACCACGACGGCCGCTTTCAGCGACGAGGAATGGTTACCCAGGGACAAGCCCCTAGCGAAGTCGTGAGTATCTGGCTACCATAATAGTTCTTGGTACATTTTATTTTATTGCTTCTTATCATGCCGAACATGATTATGCAGTCCATCCAGAGCCCATATCGACGTATCTTCTTCGGATGATTCTTTGGGCCTGTCGGATACGAACAGCGATTCACTCCCGACCGCCTCCTCCCCCTGCCCTACGGACGACACCGAGGTGTTGTCTCAAAGGGCATTGAACCAAGGGGAGACAGTTCCAGAGGCACCCCAAGGCGACATTCTAGGCGTTGGGCGCACGAGGGGCAAGACTCCCCTGGGACCTAACGCCGGGGGCAGCAAGTCTAGCCCCCAGCCGAATACTGCGCCGGAACCTCCAGTGGTTCCGGATTCTGTCAGGCAACCCCTCGCTAAGGAGGGCAAGCCGTCTGTGCCGATGGCCTCTATCCATCCAGAAGCATCGGACAACTTGCTGGAAGCGCTTCCGGCGCTTCCATTGACGAAGAGCACCGCACTGTTATGAGTGCGGTGGTCAAGAAGGTTCAGTCCGCCAAGAGCGGACTGACTGAAGCCTGTGCCAGCCTCCTAACAAGCTTTGAGGTAAGTAATCAAATTATAAGAAAATGTTACAGCATAGAGAGTAGCCCCTGATGCTCTGTTTGGCGTTCGCGAAGAAAGACCAAATAGAGGATCAAATAATAATCGCAGGAGTCTAATGAGAAGGCATCTATGTGAATAAGCAAGCTTCACTGCTGGCCGCTGCCGCTCGTACTGCGGAGGTCGCTGCACTGAAGCGGGACCTTGAGCGGTCCAAGGAAGAGCTCGGCCTTACCAAGAGGCAGCTCGAAGAGAACAAAGGTAAGTGATACCCCGTCTGTATATTGATAAAGAAAAATGTGGTTGTTGAATAATAGGATCATCATGAATTTTACTAGGGGCCACGAACGAAGTGGCGGCCCTGAAGAAGGCGCTGTCCGAGGCCGAAGACAAAGCGGCCAAGGAGCGCATCGAGCGAGAGAAGCCAGAGGCCCGAGTTGGCGAGGTGCAGCAAGAGCTCCAGGATTTTGTCAAGAAGTACGAGTCCTTGGAGCGTCACTCGAAGACGCAAGGGTCCGAGCTTGCGAAGGCCCTCGAGAACACACAAAATGCCAAGGCCGAAGCCCAAAAGGCCCTCTAGGAAATTGAGGCGGTTAAGAAGATAGCGGCGGGTAAGGCATTCATTATGCAAAGCAAGCATGTGAAGGAAACTTTCCTTTTACTTACCCGAGTTCGGAGCTCTCCAGGAGCGTTCGCAGATCTACCCCGCAGTGTGTCGGATGC
This sequence comes from Aegilops tauschii subsp. strangulata, assembly GCF_002575655.3. Classification (NCBI taxonomy): domain Eukaryota; kingdom Viridiplantae; phylum Streptophyta; class Magnoliopsida; order Poales; family Poaceae; genus Aegilops; species Aegilops tauschii. The sequence continues at coordinate 538,627,785 of NC_053036.3, read as the reverse complement.
CACGGAGTTCTACCGGGCCAAGGAGGGGAGCTCGACGGAGAAGTTGTTCTGGTCTTAGTATACTGGGACCGAACATCCGATGCCCTTGAGCGACCAGTTGAAGCAACTGGTCGAGCTTCACAAGGCGGCCGAACAGGCCATGAAGGGTCTTATAGTCCGGATGTGGCCTGGCGAGCCCCTGCCTGGTAGCTACTTCGGTCTGGTAAGGCAGCTTGTGAATGCCTGCCCACGGTTTGAAGTCATAAAGCGGTCCGTCTGCATTGAGGGTGCGCGCAGGGCCTTTGCCCGGGCGAAAGTGCACTGGGCGAAGTTTGACACCGAAAAGCTGGTGAAGGAAGGGCTGCCGGAGGGCAAGGAGCATCGCCACCCCGAAAAGTATTATGGCAGTGTCCTGAAGGGTGCTCGCCTTGTGGTGGAGGAATGTGCTAAGGATATAATATTTGAATGAATGTACTCATGTGATCCTGTAATATGAAACGAGTTCATCTGCGCTATGCAACGCTTGTTAATTTAAAATATTACCTTCTGTGCTGCCGTTTATAAAATCTAAGAGTTGTCCAGTCGTTGGCTTCTGCCCCCCATGTAACTAGTAGTGAGGTGTTCAGGATAAACCTGATCACTCTTTATCCCAATTTTGGGTCCTTCGAAGGAGGTGTTCAGCACAACGAACCAGGCAATCAGACTATAAAGCTTTATCACTCTCACTTTGCCATAGAAGTCTACAATTTTAAATTTTGGCGAAGCCCCTAGTATTCGGAAGGCCGAACTTGGGGCGCTATATACGCCTAAACAGACAAGGCCAACTCCTCGCCCGAAGCGGAAGAAATCTTTAAGGATTTGAAACCTCTCGAACAGCGACCAGCTCTCGCCTCATCATGATAGTCAGTTTTCGGCTTTCTCTACTGAGGTATTCGTCCGGAAGAACCGGGACATAATCGCAGTAGTTCTCCCAGCGCTACCTTAGCCGATATAGCGGAACGTAAGGTACCAAAACATGGGAGCCGGGCAAACCCAACTATTGACCCAAGACATGATTCGGAGCTGATGCATATAATGCTATAAGTTCGGGGTGCCGCACTGTCGAAAGTGTTCGGACTTTTCACGCCGCGTGATGGGGTACACTGAAGCCCCTGGCGCACTGGTCGTACCAGAATGTACGGGTGCAATTTGTCGTAAATAAGCAGGCAAGGGAAAAAGGAAATGCAATAATAGGCTAACGCTATGCATTGTTATTTAAATAATGCGTCAAAGCGTACGGATACAAGTTGTGCAATAAGCAAAAAATAGGACTATTTGACATGTCCTATCCAAGGGCAAGCTGCGTATGGGTATGTAAAACAGGTATATCGATCATTATCAGAGACCACCTGGGGATTTCCTTGTACGTCAGAGCATCTTGCTTCCTTGGTATTTCCTTCCCGTAATGGGTCCAATGATCAGGCTGTTGGAAAGAGCTTCCAGAGAGTAGGGTCCTGAAAGAGAGAAAATGATAAAGATGTACGGGCCCTGAGGCGGTTGAGCCGCATTGTGGGCCGTGCCTCCACCAGTGCCCATGGTATCTTGAGTGCGTAATTATGTACGCGCGGCACAAATTTCGCCGTTTGACTGGGACTAGGACGGAGGCCGAATTGCTCGGCAAGCTCGGAACGTGCCTGGCGATCCTGTTGCAGGGTACTCCGGATTTTCTTGAAGGTTTCCAGTGGCTTCTTCGCCGAATTGGTGGTTGTCCTCGGAAGGCTGCTTTGTTCTTCCGCTGTGAGGGCCGCAGTGTGCTCCTCTGTGCGGAGCGAGCGTTATGTGTTTCCATTAACTATTATAACCCCGCGAGATCCTGGCATTTTGAGCTTGAGGTATGCATAATGCGGTACTGCATTGAATCTAGCAAATGCGGTTCGTCCGAGCAGTGCGTGATAGCCACTACGGAAGGGGACGTTATCGAAGATTAATTCCTCGCTTCGGAAGTTGTCCGGAGATCCAAAGACCACTTCCAGTGCGATTGAGCCCGTGCAACAGGCCTCTACACCTAGTATGACACCTTTAAAGGTGGTTTTTGTGGGTTTGATCCTTGAGGGGTCTATACCCATTTTGCGCACTATATCCTGATAGAGCAGGTTCAGGCTGCTGCCACCGTCCATAAGGACTCGAGTGAGGTGAAATCCTTCAATGATGGGATCAAGGACCAATGCGGCAGAACCGCCATGATGGATACTAGTGGGATGGTCCCTGCGATCGGAAGTGATCAGACAAGAGGACCATGTGTTGAACTTTGGGGCGACTGGCTCCATCGCATAGACATCCCTTAGTGCACGCTTCCGTTCTCGCTTGGGAATATGGGTCGCGTATATCATGTTCACCGTTTTCACTTGTGGAGGAAACTTCTTCTGTCCTCCTGTCTTCGGCGGCCGGGGCTCCTCCTCGTCGTCGCTATGCAGCCCCTTTTCCTTCTTTTCGGCATTCACCTTGCCGGCCTGCTTTAACACCCAGCATTCTCTGTTGGTGTGATTGGCTGGCTTATCGGGGGCGCCGTGAATTTGACACGAGCGATCGAGTATGCGGTCCAAACTGGACGGGCCGGGATTGCTTCTTTTGAACGGCTTTTTCCCTTGACCGGATTTAGAGCTACTGAATACGGTATTGACTGCCGTCTCTGCGGCGTTGTCGCTGTTGTTGTGGCGCTTGTGTCTGTTGCGACGTGGTCTGCCGTTGCTATCTTTGGCATCTGAATCGCCGGGATTTGTTGATGTGTTGTTGCTGCGAGCCAGCCAACTGTTCTCGCCCGTGCAAAAGCGGGTCATGTGTGTCGTGAGGGCTGCCACAGACTTCGACTTCTCTTGGCCGAGGTGCCGGGCGAGCCACTCGTCACGGATTTTATGCTTGAATGCCGCTAAGGCCTCTGCATCTGGGCAGTCGCAATTTGGTTCTTTTTAGTTAGGAACCGGGTCCAGAATTTCCTGGCCAATTCCCCTGGCTGCTGGGTTACGTGACTCAAGTCATCAGCATCCGGTGGTCGCACATAAGTGCCCTAGGAGTTGTCAAGGAATGCATCTTCCAGTTTGTGGCAGCCTGGTTTTTGCCCTTTCTTATTTGCTTGAAATTTCATTTGAAAGTTTTTGAAACTTGGAGTTTCTGAATCTTTTCATTTGGACTTAAACACTTGGGCATCCTTGGCTTTCACCCAAGTGTTCACTTCTCTCCCAAACCATCACTTCACTTCTGATCCACCACAAAATAACCTTTGGAATATTTTTCTTAAATGAAAAATATTCATTTTCTCTCAAAAACCCTAAGCCAGATCTGTTTGCTTCAAGGCAACCCTAATTTTTATGGCTCAGACAATTCTAATATAATTCACAAATATTCTAGGGACCCTAGGGCACCTCCCTGAGCAAAAATATTTCATCACTTTTTGGAATATTTTTGCTACAGAAAATCTTTTCTGTTCTGGACAGAAATGGTGGTTTCTACAGCAACTACCGTTTTACTTGCTCCATTTGACCTGAACTTTCTTGTGCATCTTTACCTTAGTAACTTATAACTAGCCTCCAAAGCACAGCCCCAAACTCCCAGCCATTTCACCATAGTAACATCACAAAGTTACTGACCAGAAACTTACCTGGCTTGTAAAATCTTCTCTACTGCACCTGGCTCCAAACCAAACCGTGGTAAACTTCAAAACTACCACAAACAACATGCCAGACATGATTTTTGGACGAAGGCTGGCCTAAGGAGAGAGTTCGCGCGGTGACCACGCATGTCCATGATGCCAGGCATGCGTGTCGACGTGCTCTGGGTGACGCCGAGCGCTCTGTTCGAGCGTGCTCGCTTCCCCCGCCTGCCCAACCATGCCAAACCCCGCCACCATCATCGTCTCGACGTCCTTAACTCCTCCCTGGCGCTCGCAGACGCCGAAGCTAGCCGCAGCGAGCACGGGCAAGGTCCGGCCAGCCCAACAGTGCGGAGCGCACTGTGCTCGTCGCCATCCCCTTGATCCTGTGCTTGTTTCCGCTCGCCCACAGTGGCCGCGTGACCTCTGTCGCCTTCTCCCCCTCTCACTGATGCCGCTCGTCGCCGGGCGCCGTGGACAGGTGTCCACCGGCGGAGCCCGAAGCACCCTCGCCGCTCGCCTATAAATAGAGCCACCCCCAGCCTCCTCGAGCACCATCCAGCACTCACACACACCCCACGATCGAGTAGGAAGCCGTAGCCCGGCCGGGCAGGCCTCGGGCTGCCGTCCCCGAGCTCGAGCTCACCGGCGATCCCCTCTGGTCACCGCGGTAGCTCCAGCCCCTCCCAGGCCTGGGCGACCCCTCCAAGGCCTCCGCCTCTCTCCGGTGAGGCCATCTCGCCCACTTGGAGCCTCTGGAGTGACCTCTGCTCGCCGTCTTCCTCAACTCCGGCGACCTCCACATTCTGCCTCCGCTTACGAGCTAGTTTTCGATGCCGTCCGATCACCCCTAGCCACGCTACGGGGATGGACAGGTGCGCCATCGTCCCCTCTCTCAATCCCTCCCTCTCGTTTGGGCCAAGGAGCCCTCGCCGCCGGCGAGAGCTCCGGCGAAGCCGCGGCCCTCTCTGTTTCTCTCTCCCTCTTCCCCCACCTGACTAGCGGGGCCCGCTAGTCAGCCACTAAGTACACGCGCGAAGCGGTACAAGTGGTGGTGCCCCTGGGCTTTACGCCATCTACGTCACCACCTAGCTATTTCTTTTTATTCATATTCATTTATATTCCAGAGAGATTCAAACAATTTTAACTTTTTAACCATAAGTCCAAATGAGATGATTCTTTTTGCACTGTGTTCTTTGAAAGGAAATCTAACAGCTCACCAAAGATGAGATTTTTCTGAGCTGTTTAGAATTTCTAGTGAATTTCAGAAGTGTTCTTGATATTTTCTTTTTGTGTTTAAAATTATTTTCAGAAGGTGAGGCTTGTCTTGAGGATCACCAGGAGGCTTGTGAACTTCATCTGCACTAAGGCAAGCCACAACAACATTTTTATGATGCCATTTCAATATTTGTGATTTTCTCCCTTAAATGAAATGATTAACCCATGCATTTAAAAAATTATTGAATTATTTGTATTCTGTTAAGTATTGGTCAGTTGTTATGCTTGATTTACAGAATAGTTGAAACTAGTTTAAGTGGTTAAAGCAAGTTAAAATTTATTTGAGGTGATGTTACAAATAATTTTGTTATGCATGTTAGTAATTATTTAAAGCTTTATGTTTGCATTCTTAAATTGATAAAAATTTGTTAGAAAATATTCTGTTAAATACTTGTTTAATCATATTACTTGTCTTACAGAATGTTTGAACCCAACTTAGTGATAAAGAAATTAAGAGTTGTTGATAATGATATCTTTTGGTCAAGCATATGAAAAATTTATCGGAGTTACTTTCTTGCGTAGGAAATTAATAAAACTTGTTGCAAAATATTTTGGTTAAGTTGTGAGTCATTTTGAGCAATTAGAGTAATATGAGTTGTTGACGTTTATGCTTGGTGTGCATATGGATGGCGTCGGTCATTTTTATCAATATGTGATGCATGTGTTGTTTTGCATTTCATGGCATGCTATGACACCGGTCATTTTTAGTTTAAAGTTAATCCTGAATATAACTCAATTTGAATATACCGTTGACTGGGTCATGGTGCCACTGAATCGAGTTTCTTTCCAGTGCAACCACATTTTCCTTGTGGGAAGGCCTTGATTCGGTCCATTGACACGGCCTCTGGTTGGTGCCTCCATCTAGGGAAGATTATGTCGTGTTTGCCCTGGCCCGGTAAGCACAGATAATCTTGTGTGCTCGTTGATGAGATTATGGTACCGAGTCCCCGAGTGGGAGTGTTTTGACCACGACGGTGGTCGGGGTGTCTTTGGTAGACACGGGGCCACCCAGGACCAGCCCGTTGGGGATTTGGGTCGGAGTGGCCGGGAGAGTGTTGTGGCAATGGAGGGGTTTTGTCGGAATGTCATTGGTCGACCCGAATGGGAATGCGAGGCCATGGGTTCCGTGGTGTGGGTACAGTGTGCTACCTCTGCAGAGTGTATAATCTATCGATAGCCGCGTCCACGGTCACGGACACCTCATACTAGGTCCCACCATGAGTCAACGTTTAATAAAAATTGCACACTAAGCTATGAACTTTGCATTGTCAATGGATGGCAGAAAGGCCATCGAGGTATTTGGGACCAAATGATGGTCGTGGTTGTGATCGCCGTAAGGAGCACGAGTTGTTCTTGAGAAAGACCACTATGGTGGTGTGTTTGTGGTCCAGAGATGATCACAGTTGGTAAGCTGTCCTGAGGGATGTTCGGGCTTGATCACAGCATGTTGACATATAATGTTGCATTATTAATAATTGGTTAAATATCATGATATTGTTTGTCATTATGATTATGCTTGTTGTGAGCTTGCAAGTACATTCAATGTACTGACCTGGCGTGTCATGCCAGATTTCAGGAAAGTCTCGTTGGAAAGGAGCGCTGTTCGAGTCTGATCGTGTCCACATCAGTGTCCCTGTGATATGGAGCTTCCGCTACGACGTTATTCCACTGCCACTTAGTTGTTCGAGTCAAGGCCCCTTTATGTTCACTAAATAATGTACATATTGTTCCGCCACACCGAGTGTGCCGCTTGGCCTCGACCACTGTTGTAATATGAACTCTGTTCCGCTAGCATCAATAAAGCGGTTGTTTTCTGTACCAATATGTTGTGTGTTGCCAGAAGACATGATCTCTGGGCTGGCAATGCAGGGTAAACCGGTCGCTCTGAGCCGGGGTGCCACAACGGTTGGTACCAGAGCCGCGCTGACTGTAGGCCACGCTAGACTATGACGTGTTAACTGGACGCTAGACACGAGTAAATGTGAGTGTCGGTAGCAGTTATAGCTGGTTGTTGCATTGTAGTCATTTGATTATTATTTTTATGCTAACCTGTTAATGGTTGTGAGTGTAGATGGCTCCGGTGCCGTATCCGTGCCAGTTGCAGTTGATGCCGTACACGTCACCGCACCTTCTCCGCAACATGTGGCGTCGGTTGTACTCTCACGGAAATGAACCAGTCTACCGTGTGTACCGGGAGCGTCTAGCAGACTCAGTGTATGAGTATCACGCAGTGGTTAGTCTGCACACCAGTTCCGATTCCGGCTCTTACACTCGCACTTCTCAGAGCGGTTACGCCTCCACCGCTTCTTAGGTTGTCCAGTTTGCTGCATTTGAGGTCCTTGTCAAGCTTCGTTATACCGAGGTTCAAATGTAGCATCACCCAGGATTCTATTACTACCCATCTCTGCACGACAACGGTCGTGTCCGTTTTCCCCTCGTTAACCCGGAGTCTGATAGTGTTGCTAGCCATCTTGCTCGCTATATCACTGCTAGCTATCTGATGATCCACGAGCTGGCTCGAGAGCTGACTCGTGCCCGTACTGCTTTAGCCGCTACCTTGGTCACTACTAGATCCACCACTACTCCATCCTCACTGGGATTTACCCCTTATGTCCCAGTTAGCTCTAGCTCCCCTATTTCGCCGGTTACTCCCCCGAGTAGCACAGGCATTCCGGCCGTGAACCCTCTCAGTACTCCTGCCGAGTGGGTCTCACTTCTTGATACTCCTACAGCCCCGATGCTTCATCCTACCCCTGCCCTTGAGGGAGAGCCCTCGAGGCAGCGTCGTCGTGTTACCTTAAACCCGGAGGTTTCCGTTAACCACGTCAGTTCGGCATCTGAGACCGCTTCAGGGGAGGACACCGCAGCACCAGCAGAGCAGTAGTGTCTTTGAGTATTCGCAGTCGTCTAGATGGTGTACGGATGTAGTTGTACGAGTCATGATGCTTCATGTATGAGAGTAGTGGAACCAGTCAGGTTGTTGAATTTTCATGTATGAGTCTATGTATAATTATGATGGGACTTTAATTTCGTTGCCTTGGGAAAAATACTCAATAGGATGACGCGGGGAGGCGGCAGTAGCAACGTTCGTGAGGGAACTCCTGTTCGTCGTTCCGCACGACATGCAGGATATTCTCCCGTGCCGTACGTTCAGCCACCACCTCCTCCGCCTGATCCTCCCTCCACCGAGCAAGTTCTGCGTATGTTTGAAGAAAAAAGGAACAATGATCTGATTGAAATATTGAGAAGTGTGCAAGCTATAATTGGACAAAATGGAAATCAAAATGGTCATCACTCAAAGCTGTCAGATTTTCAGAGGACCAATCCACCCAATTTCAGTCAGGTTGTTGACCCATTGGATGCAGACGATTGGTTGCGCACCATGGAGAAAAAGCTTGAGATCGCCCGTACTGAAGGAAATGGTAAAGTCCCATTTGCAACCCATTACCTTGAAGGCGCAGCTGCCATATGGTGGGAAAATACAAAAGCCATGTGGCCGATTGATGAGGAAGTCACCTAGGAAAAATTCAAGGATAAGTTCCGCAAATATCACATCCCTACTAGAGTTATGAAGCCCAAGTAGCGTGAATTTCTCGCGCTTGTCCAAGGAAATCAATCTGTGGCTGAGTATCTGCAAAACTTCAATCATCTGGCCCGTTACTCTCTGTATGACGTAGCCACCGAAGAAAGGAAGATGGACAGATTTCTTGGAGGTTTAAATCCGCAACTTCGGTGTGCTCTCAGTATGTTTGATTTCATGGATTTCCAAACTCTGGTAGACAAGGCATTCATTGCTGAACGGGAACACAAGCTTATATCAGATAATAGGCCTGTTAACGACAACAAGCGCATGTTTGAGCCAAAGAAGGATGGGCAACCTATGCAAAAGGCTCGTACCTGGTAGCAGACTCAGGTGGAATACCGGCCAAATTGGCAGCAGAATGTTAACAAGACCACCACTCAAGTCAAGAATGTTGGGGCCAATCCAATGCATGAGGAGCGGCAGCGCAATAATTCTTGTTTCACTTGCGGGCAGCCTGGACATTATGCCAAACAGTGCCCCAAGAACCACAAGGTGAATGCGCTGAGCAGGCCACAAGTCAACTTTATGGAGTCAGGGCCAACCCAGCAAAACTTCACTGGGCACGTGAATCATATCTCCGCCGATGAATCCCAAGAGAAGCCAGAAGTCGTCATTGGTATGTTTTCTGTTAATGACATACCTGCAGTAATTTTATTTGACTCTGGGGCTTCCCATTCTTTTATTTCTCGGAGTTTTGCCGCCCAAAACAATTTTCCTTGCACAATTTTGGGCAAAAATATGCTGGTACAAACCCCGGGATCTATAATCAAGAGCAATCTAGTCTGCCGTGATCTGGAGAGCAATATCAACGGGGTCCACTTTCCAACATCTTCTGATAATCATTGAGTCTGAACAGTTGGATATTATATTGGGAATGAATTGGCTGACCAAATATCAAGTTTGTATAAACTGCGCAACCCGAGAAGTCAATTTAACCAGTCTGAATGGGCAGCTCACCAAATTCTATGCTCGCAAGCATATACCCAAGCCAGAACTAGTGTGCACTGCTGTGGTCGAATTGGAATTTATTCCTATGGTCAGTGAGTACCCTGATGTGTTTCGGGAAGAACTGCCAGGCATGCCACCAGATCGGGAACTGGAATTTGCCATAGATCTTGTGCCTGGAACCGCACCATTATACAAGAAGTATTACCGGATGCCCTCATCAGAATTAGTGGAACTAAAGAAACAGCTTGATGAATTACTCCGGAAAGGTTATATTCGTCCCAGCTCTTCACCGTGGGGGTCACCTGCATGGGTAAAAAGGATAGCAGTCTCCGTATGTGCATAGATTATCGCCAGCTGAATGAGGTCACCATCAAAAATAAATACCCACTGCCAAGGATTGATGATCTGTTCGATCAGCTCAGTGGGGCTAAAGTATTCTCAAAAATCGATTTATGGACCGGGTATCATCAGCTCAAGATTAAAAGGGAAGATATTCCTAAGACCGCATTCACTACACGATACTGTCTTTACGAATATACTGTGATGTCCTTTGGTCTCACCAATGCCCCTGCCTTCTTCATGCATACGATGAACAAGGTGTTCATGGACTTCCTCGACAAATTTGTGGTAGTCTTTATTGACGACATCCTCATTTACTCCAAGAGTGAAGAAGAGCATAAGGATCACCTCCGGGCAGTGGTACAATGGCTCCGCAACCATCAGCTATACGCCAAGTTCAGTAAGTGCGAATTTTGGCTCAAGCAAGTTGGGTTTCTCGGGCATGTACTATCCGCCGAAGGCATAGCCGTGGACCCGAGCAAAGTAAAGGATGTGCTCGATTGGGTACCGCCCACGACTGTAACACAGATCCGGAGTTTCCTTGGATTAGCTGGATACTATCGTTGTTTCATTGAAGGGTTTTCCAAAATTACTAAACCTATGACGGAACTGCTCAAAAAGGATACAAAGTTTGAGTGGACCAAGGACTATGAGAAGAGTTTTTATGAGCTAAAGACGCATCTGACAACCGCACCCATATTGACTCTTCCAGACATTTATCGCAGCTTCGACGTGTACTGCGATGCCTCCAGACAAGGTATTGGTTGTGTATTGATGCAAGACGGCAAGGTAGTAGCCTATGCATCACGACAACTATGACCACATGAGGGAAATTATCCTACTCATGATTTGGAATTGGCTGCAGTGGTTCATGCATTAAAAATTTGGAGACACTATCTCATTGGAAAAAGGTGCCAAATTTTTACCGACCACAAAAGCCTCAAGTACATCTTCACTCAGCCAGATTTAAATCTCCGTCAGCGAAGATGGTTAGAGTTGGTCAAGGATTATGACCTTGGAATAAATTACCATCCAGGCAAGGCCAACGTCGTTGCCGATGCGCTCAGTCGAAAGCCCGTCAGCTTAAATGTCATGTTAAAATCATTGCCTACCGAACTTCAGGAGGAGATCGCTCAGCTCAACTTGGTCATCGTGGATGCTGGCCTCACTAATATTTTGGAAGTTACCCCCACACTTGAGATGGAAATCCGCAAGGCCCAGCCAGATGACGCCAAGCTACAAAAACATGCAAGGCAGCCCCCAGATTTCTTCAAGGACAACTTCGGTACCCTCCGATTGCGTGGACGAATTTGTGTACCAAATCAACCGGACTTGAAGAGGAAAATCTTGTCAGAAGCACACGAATCCTCGTATTCCATTCATCTGGGAAGTATGAAAATGTATGAAGACCTTAAACAAATATTCTGGTGGAATGGGATGAAGAAAGACATTGCCTATTTTGTAGCCTGTTGCGACATATGCAACAAGGTGAAAGCAGAGCATCCGAAGCCAGCCGGACTTCTCCAACCACTGCCAGTTTCACAATGGAAATGGGATGATGTTTGCATGGACTTCATCACCGGATTGCCTAGGACTCAGTGAGGCAAAGACGCAATCTGGTTTATAGTGGACACCCTAACCAAGGTTGCTCATTTCATCCCGGTCAGCACCAGATACAGAGCAAATGAACTGGCGCAACTGTATGTAGCCAGAATCGTCAGTCTGCATGGGGTACCCCGGACTATCACTTCCGACCGAGGTTCTTTGTTTACCTCCGCTTTCTGGTCCCGCCTCCATCAAGCCTTGGGGACATCACTAAAATATAGTACTGCTTATCACCGCCAGACGGACGGTCAGACAGAGCGAGTAAATCAAATACTCGAAGATATGTTGCGAGCCTGTGTGCTAGCCAACGGGGCGAACTGGGAAGATTGCTTGCCATACGCCGAGTTCTCGTATAACAACAGTTTCCAGACCAGTCTAAAGATGTCACCCTATGAAGCTCTATATGCTCGTAAGTGCCGCACTCCTCTAAATTGGTCTCAAGCTGGAGATAGCCATATCTTCGGAACCGATCTCATGATGGAAGCCGAGAAACAAGTCAGGGAAATCAGAGACCGACTGCAATTGGCCAAATCCCGTCAGAAGAGTTATTATGATGCAAAGCACCGGCAGGTCAGTTTTGAACCCGGAGAACATGTGTACCTCCGAGTCACTCCTATGAAAGGAGTTAAGCGATTTCAGACTCGTGGAAAGCTGGCACCCAGATTCATTGGTCCATTCTCAATTATGTCTCGAGTGGGTACGGTTGCATACCAACTAGAACTACCCCCGGAGTTGTCAGAAATTCACAATGTGTTCCATGTTTCGCAATTGAGACGCTGCATATCCCCGCCTGAGAAAAGGACAGCAATGGCTGAGATAGAATTGGCAAAGGATTTAACTTATGAAGAAAGAACCGACCAAAATTTTGGATCAAGTGGAAAGGGTCACTCGCGGCAAAGTCAGAAATTTTTTAAAAGTTCAGTGGGAGCATCACACCGAGGCAAAAGCAACTTGGGAGCAGGAAGAGTTCCTTAAGAGTCAGTATCCAGAGTGGTTTTCCCAAGCAGCCGAATCTCGAGGACGAGATTCATTCTAAGTGGGGGGGGGTTGTGACAGCCTGATTTTTGCCCTTTCTTATTTGCTAGAAATTTCATTTGAAAGTTTTTGAAACTTGGAGTTTCTGAATCTTTTCATTTGGACTTAAACACTTGGGCTTCCTTGGCTTTCACCCAAGTGTTCACTTCTCTCCCAAACCATCACTTCACTTCTGATCCACCACAAAATAACCTTTGGAATATTTTTCTTAAATGAAAAATATTCATTTTCTCTCAAAAACCCTAAGCCAGATCTGTTTGCTTCAAGGCAACCCTAATTTTTATGGCTCAGACAATTCTAAGATAATTCACAAATATTCTAGGGACCCTAGGGCACCTCCCTGAGCAAAAATATTTCATCACTTTTTGGAATATTTTTGCTACAGAAAATCTTTTCTGTTCTGGACAGAAATGGTGGTTTCTACAGCAACTACCATTTTACTTGCTCCATTTGACCTGAACTTTCTTGTGCATCTTTACCTTAGTAACTTATAACTAGCCTCCAAAGCACAGACCCAAACTCCCAGCCATTTGACCATAGTAACATCACAAAGTTACTGACCAGAAACTTACCTGGCTTGTAAAATCTTCTCTACTGCACCAGGATCCAAACCAAACCGTGGTAAACTTCAAAACTACCACGAACAACATGCCAGACATGATTTTTGGATGAAGGCTGGCCTGAGGAGAGAGTTCGTGCGGTGACCACGCGTGTCCATGATGCCAGGCATGCGTGTCGACGCGCTCTGGGTGACGCCGAGCGCTCTGTTCGGGCGTGCTCGCTTCCCCCGCCTGCCCAACCATGCCAAACCCCGCCACCATCATCGTCTCGACGTCCTTAACTCCTCCCTGGCACTCGCAGACGCCGGAGCTCGCCGCAGCAAGCACGGGCAAGGTCCGGCCAGCCCAACAGTGCGGAGCGCACTGTGCTCGTCGCCATCCCCTTGATCCTGTGCTTGTTTCCGCTCGCCCACAGTGGCCGGGTGACCTCCGTCGCCTTCTCCCCCTCTCATTGATGCCGCTCGTCGCCGGGCGCCATGGACAGGTGTCCACCGGTGGAGCCCGAAGCACCCTCGCCGCTCGCCTATAAATAGAGCCACCCCCAGCCTCCTCAAGCACCATCCAGCACTCACACACACCCCACGATCGAGTAGGAAGCAGTAGCCCGGCCGGGCAGGCCTCGGGCCGCCGATCCCCTCTGGTCACCGCGGTAGCTCCAGCCCCTCCCAGGCCTGGGCGACCCCTCCAAGGCCTCCGCCTCTCTCCGGTGAGGCCATCTCGCCCACTTGGAGCCTCTGGAGTGACCTCTGCTCGCCGTCTTCCTCAACTCCGGCGACCTCCACGTTCTGCCTCCGCTTGCGAGCTAGTTTCCGACGCCGTCCGTTCACCCCTAGCCACGCTACGGTTACGGGCAGGTGCGCCATCGTCCCCTCTCTCAATCCCTCCCTCTCGTTTGGGCTAAGGAGCCCTCGTCGCCGGCGAGAGCTCCGGCGAAGCCGCGGCCCTCTCTGTTTCTCTCTCCCTCTTCCCCCACCTGACTAGCGGGGCCCACTAGTCAGCCACTCAGTACACGCGCGAAGCGGTACGAGTGGTGGCGCCCCTAGGCTTTACGCCTTCGACGTCAGCCCCCCAACTGTTTCTTTTTACTCAAATTCATATATATTCCAGAGAGCTTCAAACAATTTTAACTTTTTAACCATAAGTCCAAATGAGATGATTCTTTTTGCATTGTGTTCTTTGAAAGGAAATCTAACAGCTCACCAAAGAGGAGATTTTTCTGAGCTGTTTAGAATTTCTGGTGAATTTCAGAAGTGTTCTTGATATTTTCTTTTTGTGTTTAAAATTATTTTCAGAAGGTGAGGCTTGTCTTGAGGATCACCAGGAAGCTTGTCTTGAGGATCACCAGGAGGCTTGTGAACCTCATCTGCACTAAGGCAAGCCACATCAACATTTTTATGATGCCATTTCAATATTTGTGATTTTCTCACTTAAATGAAATGATTAACCCATGTATTTAAATAATTATTGAATTATTTGTATTCTGTTAAGTATTGGTCAGTTGGTATGCTTGATTTACAGAATAGTTGAAACTATTTTAAGTGGGTAAAGCAAGTTAAAATTTATTTGAGGTGATGTTAGAAATAATTTTGTTATGCATGTTAGTAATTATTTAAAGCTTTGTGTTTGCATTCTTAAAATGATAAAAATTTGTTAGAAAATATTCTGTTAAATAATTGTTTAATCATATTACTTGTCTTACAGAATGTTTGAACCCAACTTAGTGATAAAGAAATTAAGAGTTGTTGATAATGATATCTTTTGGTCAAGCATATGAAAAATTTATCGGAGTTACTTTCTTGCGTAGGAAATTAATAAAACTTGTTGCAAAATATTTTGGTTAAGTTGTGAGTCATTTTGAGCAAGTAGAGTAATATGAGTTGTTGACGTTTATGCTTGGTGTGCATATGGATGACGTCGGTCATTTTTATCAATATGTGATGCATGTGTTGTTTTGCATTTCGTGGCATGCTATGACACCGGTCATTTTTAGTTTAAAGTTAATCCTGAATATAACTCAACTTGAATATACCGTTGACTGGGTCATGGTGCCGCTGAATCGAGTTTCTTTCCAGTGCAACCACATTTGCCTTTGTGGCAAGGCCTTGATTCGGTCCATTGACACGGCCTCTGGTCGGTGCCTCCATCTAGGGAAGATTATGTCGTGTTTGCCCTGGCCCGGTAAGCACACATAATCTTGTGTGCTTGTTGATGAGATTATGGTACCGAGTCCCCGAGTGGGAGTGTTTTGACCACGACGGTGGTCGGGGTGTCTTTGGTAGACACGGGGCCACCCAGGACCAGCCCGTTGGGGATTTGGGTCGGAGTGGCCGGGAGAGTGCTGTGGCAATGGAGGGGTTTTGTCGGAATGCCGTTGGTCCACCCGAATGGGAATGCGAGGCCATGGGTTCCGTGGTGTGGGTACAGTGTGCTACCTCTGCAGAGTGTATAATCTATTGATAGCCGCGTCCAC
Organism: Aegilops tauschii subsp. strangulata; assembly: GCF_002575655.3. NCBI lineage: Eukaryota > Viridiplantae > Streptophyta > Magnoliopsida > Poales > Poaceae > Aegilops > Aegilops tauschii. The sequence continues at coordinate 538,612,363 of NC_053036.3, read as the reverse complement.
GGTCACGGACACCTCATACTAGGTCCCACCATGAGTCAACGTTTAATAAAAATTGCACACTAAGCTATGAACTTTGCATTGTCAATGGATGGCAGAAAGGCCATGGAGGTATTTGGGACCAAATGATGGTCGTGGTTGTGATCACCGTAAGGATCACGAGTTGTTCTTGAGAAACACCACTATGGTGGTGTGTTTGTGGTCCAGAGATGATCACAGTTGGTAAGCTGTCCTGAGGGACGTTCGGGCTTGATCACAGCATGTTGACATATAATGTTGCATTATTAATAATTGGTTAAATATCATGATATTGGTTGTCATTATGATTATGCTTGTTGTGATCTTGCAAGTACATTCAATGTACTGACCTGGCATGTCATGCCAGATTTCAGGAAAGTCTCGTTGGAAAGGAGCGCTGTTCGAGTCTAGATTGTGTCCACATCAGTGTCCCTGTGATATGGAGCTTCCTCTACGACGTTATTCCGCTGCCACGTAGTTGTTCGAGTCGAGGCCCCTTTATGTTCACTAAATAATGTACATATTGTTCCGCCGCATCGAGTGTGGCGCTTGGCGTCGACCACTGTTGTAATATGAACTCTGTTCCGCTAGCATCAATAAAGCGGTTGTTTTCTGTACCAATATGTTGTGTGTTGCCAGAAGACATGATCTCTGGGCTGGCAATGTAGGGTAAACCGGTCGCTCTGAGCCGGGGTGCCACACAGATTCTCCCAACTGCCAATGGAGTTTGCTGGCAAGCTATTCAGCCAATGTCGAGCCAGTCCTTTGAGTTTTAGTGGGAGGTACTTGATGGCATGTAGATCGTCGCCGCGGGCCATGTGGATGTGGAGGAGGAAATCTTCAATCCATACCGTAGGGTCTGTTGTACCATCATATGATTCAATGTTCATGGGTTTAAATCCCTCTGGGAATTCATGATCCATTACTTCATCAGTGAAGCATAGGGGGTGTGCGGCACCTCTATGCCAGGCTATGTCACGACGCAGTTCATACGAGTCTTGTCTGCTGTATTCAGCCCGGCCGGATTTGCTTTTAGTATATCCGGCGTGACGATCATCGTCACGCGTTAGGGCGCGCCCCCGTGATCCGTAGATCGATCTTGTATGTCCTACTTTGTTTTCCAATACGTGTCGCAGGTCCTGCGTGTTGCCCCAGGCCTTGGTGTTTTTGTTTGACTGGCGACGGGGTGTGGGCTGGACTTCGAGTTGATATGCCGTTCTGTCTTGGCCACGGGGTGGCCGATCAGCCGCATCATACACTGCTAGTGTGGGGTTTAATGCTTCCTCCTCGAGTTGGGGTAGCAACCTACACTTTGGGTAACTCTTGGTTGGGCGCTCGAGTTCGTATTCCTCGGCCACCAGGACCTCAGTCCATCTATCCGCTAGCAGATCTTGATCAGCTCGAAGTTGTTGTTGCTTTTTCTTCAGGCTATTTGCTGTGGCTATAAGCCGGCGCTTGAAGCGCTCCTGCTCGACGGGATCCTCAGGCACGATAAATTCTTCGTCGCCGAGGCTCACCTCGTCTACGGAGAGAGGCATGTAATTTTCATCCTCCGATTCTCCGTCTGCTGCCTATTCCTGAGGGCTAGCTTGTCCATCCTCCCGCTCGAGGCCTGGCTGGAGGGGATTGTCTTCGTCTTCGGCACTATCCAGAGCGTTATTGTCTCTTGTGCCGGTATCGCTGCTTTTGCTATGGTGGGACTTAGAGCGGCGCCGCTGACGCCGGTGCTTGGATTGCTTCTTGGAGGGATTATCCTCCGTTGCCTTATCGCCATCGCCTTGTTTGGGGGTGTCCACCATGTGTATATCATATGATGAGGTGGCAGTCCAGCGCCCTGTGGGCGGTGGTTCCTGTTCGTCTCCTACATCGTCGTCCATACCGTCGATGTCTTCGAAGCCGAAATCGAGCATGTCGGTTAAATCGTCAACAGTGGCTATTAAGTGGGTGGTGGGTGGGGAGCGAATTTCTTCGTCGTCCGCATCCCACTCCAGCCGGACATAGTTTGGCCAAGGGTCTCCTGACAAGGAGAGAGACCTTAATGAGTTTAGCACGTCGCCTAGTGGTGAGTGCTGAAAGATATCCGCGAACGAAAACTCCATGATCGGTGCCCAATCAGATTCGATAGGCACGGACGCAGGCGGTTCGGAGCCCGTGGCCGGGGACGAATCCAAGTGTCCGGCAACACGGGTCTCATAGGAGGTGAAGTCAGTATTCGGCTCTATCGCCACTGAGTGTGCGGCCTCCGTGGTGGGGTCCATCCACCCGCCCTCGGACGGCGCAATCTGCTCCGGATTGAGGGCCGGAGTAGCTACAGGTGTGATCTCCCGAACACCGTCCGATGACAGAGCTAAGTCGTGCTCATCGTGACTGTGCGGCGCACCTGACATGGGTTCAAATCCGTCGAAGATCAAGTCTCCGCGGATGTCAGCAGTATAGTTCAAGCTTCCAAACCTAACCTGATGGCCAGGGGTGTAGCTCTCGATCGGCTCCAGATGGCCAAGCGAGTTGGCCCGCAGTACGAAGCCGCCGAATACGAAGAGCTGTCCGGGGAGGAAAACCTCGCCCTGGATCGCATCATTGCCGATGATCGAAGGAGCCATCAAGCCTTTATCGTGACGGCACAGTGGAACTCTCAATGAAAGCACCAATTTCGGTGTCAAAACCGGCGGATCTCTGGTAGGGGGTCCCGAACTGTGTGTCTAAGGCGGATGGTAACAGGAGGCGGGGGACACAATGTTTACCCAGGTTCGGGCCCTCTCGATGGAGGTAATACCCTACTTCCTGCTTGATTGATCTTGATGATATGAGTATTACAAGAGTTGATCTACCACGAGATCGTAGAGGCTAAACCCTAGAAGCTAGCCTATGATTATGATTGTTCTTGTCCTACGGACTAAACCCTCCGGTTTATATAGACACTGGAGGGGGCTAGGCTTACACAGAGTCAGTTACAAGGGAGGAGATCTACATATCCGAATTGCCAAGCTTGCCTTCCACGCAAAGGAGAGTCCCATCCGGGCACGGGACGAAGTCTTCAATCTTGTATCTTCATAGTCCAACAGTCCGGCCAAAGTATATAGTCTGGCAGTCCGAGGACCCCCTAATCTAGGACTCCCTCACCCACCCCTCCTCCCCGGGAGAATATCATGTGCCCCCATACCTTAGATGCTATATGACGATACGAGTTGCTTGGAGCTTGTAGATCTGAGATATAGCAGCTCACATGATGTTTTAGTATTTTTACAGGAAACCTTGATGAGTTTGAGAATTGCACACAATTTGTACAAAAACTACTCAGATGCCCTTGGATCCCATATCCAACGACCTCGAAGCTCGTATCGCCGTAGCATCTAAGATGAAGGAGGACATCATATTCTCCTGTATGTAAGAATATCATGTGCTACCACACCTTAGATGCTTTGGTGATACAAGCTCTTCGGAGCCGTTGGATTTGTGACCCAACACCTCCTCGGTGGTTCGAATGGTTTTTCGCAGAAAAGCCCCCAAAGAGTTCGGCCACTGCTTACAAGCACAAAGACTACTCAGATGCCATTGGATCTCAGATCAAACGACCTCGAAGCTCGTATCACTATAGCATCCAAGCTGCGAAAGCACCTTATGTTTTTTTGCACGGGAGAATATGAGGTGCTCCCACACCGTAGATTCTATGGTGATACGAGTTCACGAAGATCTAACGGCCCATAGTAGGAGGTTTGAATGTTTTTGCAATATACGGCTGAGAGAGTTTGGGAATTGCGCAGAAAGTACAACTACTATGCATGTGCCATTTGATCACTGATCATACGACCTAGATGCTCATATCACCGTAGCGGGTAATTAAGCTATGGGGAGCACCTAATATGAGCAACGGGGAGCCGTTGGATCCAAGATGCAGGCACACACGAGGCCTGAATGTTTTAATTGCAAAAAACCTTTGGAGAGTTTGGAAATTGCGCATAATTACAAAGACTACTCCCAAGCCATTGGACCTCACTTCCAACGATGTAAAAACTCGTATCACCATAGCATCTAAGCTGCGGGGTGGATGTGATATTCTATGCCGCAGTCATTTTTGTTCGTAAACTTGCAAAATACGTGTAACTTGTGCCGTTACTTGTCTAACCGCGCAAAGTGTTTGTTCAAAAAAAACATCCTACACTGAATATCGGAACAACACACGGGGGTCCCACTTGTCATTAATCAAATTTGGACCTAAAACTAACAAATCAGAAAGACGAGATTCGAACTGGCAACCTGGACTATAAAGCGTAAGTCGATAGCCTGAAACAACAACGGTTGTTGGCTTTGTCCCATAACTTGATTTTATACAGTATTACGTTGAGTAGAGTAGAGGGAGTGCCTCGTCTACACGTGCATGACCGTTGACTCACTTACTGCTGGGTCCCAGGTCTGCGATCTCTCTCTTCTCTCCATCGTCTAACCTTTGCACGGGCACACACGAAGAGCGGCGCTAGCTTGCCGTGGTGTTATTACAACTAAAAAGAAGCTTGGAAAATAGAAGAATCGCCTAGAACAAGAGACGTTGTGGCTGGTCGAGACGGAGCTAACCACACCTATCCTCCATGCCATGTTAGCATGATGAAGCTGTGTGGCTAGTGGGGTGTTTTCCACCGACTGGCTGGGTCCCGAGGTCGAACCATAGGTACTACGTCTGATACCGAAAATTTTTACACGCACTTATTTCCTCCGTGCCGAGACATGGCACACCCTACCGCGCGGTTTCGGGGTCCTCCCGGGTGGTGCACGCATATATTCTTCCAGACGTGGGACTCCCTACCGCGTGTTTTCGCCGAAGCAAGTAAATAAATGAGTCGTCAAGTCATGAAAGACCACTTTTCCCGCTGAGTATATCAGTGAAGCACGGTGGCTAGCTAGTTGGGCTAGTTCGACTGATTAGCTAGGCCGCCGTCACATTTGTTTTTCACCCCTTTTTTTATCTACTTGCCGGCAGGTAAATTTAAACATCCACCGCGGCGTTGCTTTGGTGTTTGAGTGCGGCAGGATTTTAAATTTTTTGATTGACGGGAGCAGGCGCGGCAGGATTTTTAATTTTTTGATTGACAGGAGCAGGCGCGGCAGCAATTAGTCACAATGACTCCGCCTGTAAAACCCACTGCTCCCTGATGTGAGAAGTCGTCGACTGGTGTTTTACCATGGTGAAAACCAAAAGATTCCCCGCTCCTCGGCTGGCTCCCTCTGCCTTCCCGTAGATTGCATTGCCTTTCAGTCGTTTGGCCCCTTGCATCACCAACGTCGTGTGCCTCGAGAAGCAAAGGGACTTCGATGGTGCTTACGCACCCTCTGCATGGGCATGTCCATGTCTCGGCGCAACATGACCGTTGGATCAAATTCAGACGGTGTAGATCAGTCACCGTAGCACAATGCGTGTGGGTGTGTTTGGTTGCATTCTCATCTCAATATACTCCCTCTGTCTAGGTGTGTAAGTCACCTTACAAAAACCAAATAATCCCAAAACACTTGAGCACGGTACATTAACTCCCTCCCCGTTTCTTGTTTTGTGACATATCAACCAATAAGAGACGTGGGCCGTGCATGCTTTCAATGACTTGAGACTAATAAGCATGACATGCAGTTGTTAGTTTATTGCATGCAATGCTATTAATTAGCAAAAAGACATTAAGTAGTTGTTTCCTCTTCATGTATTTGTGTTAACCTACTAGTGTGGACTCATGCACCCTTCATGCACTCTGCCAAACACCCAAAAGTGGGTCGAGAAGGGAACTTTTGCTCCCATCCCGTGCACCCTTCATACACCCTGCCTAACACTATTCGTGCTTCATATGGTTCATGTTTCGTGGAGTACTGAAGCACCGTACTCGCCGTGCGCTGTAGACCTAGTTTTGTTAACATTGATCTCACCGTTCATTCTCGACCGGACAGTCGAGAAAGCGGTACTATGTTACTACATTACTGTTCATATAGTTGACATGCGCACAACATCATTTGTTGCCGTCATATCTTACTAAACTAGCAACAAGATTATGTAGTACTGACGTATGAACCACTGCACATGCCTAGCAGTAGGGGCACTGTGTATGTTCAAGTGGCTGTCGTGTTTCACACTCGTCCGTCGTAAGAGTGGAAACGCTTGCTGTAATCATTTTTTTTCTTCAGAAAAACAGTGGACACGCTCTACCATGCGGATCCTCCTCTAGCCATGCACTAAATTACTCACTTTCGCCGACGTGTGGGACAGCCAGCATCGGGGTCCACCAGCCGTGCACTAAATTACTCCGGAGTAGAGTGACGGTAGACTACCCCGATCGAAGCGCCGCAGTAATGCCCAATGAGCCATCAAATCACAAAACCCCCTCCTTTCCAGCAGTAAGTTGGACAGATGAAGCAACCATCATTTCACAATTCTCTCTCAGCTTCCTCTCTACCCAACTCGCTTCTCCCTCATCTTGTTCCTCATTTCTTCAAGAAAACCCCGACCTGCTTTTGCCATTGTTCTTCTGTCCCAAAGAAGGAAAGGTGAGCGCATCAATGGTGTTGATTCTGGCCAAGGCCCGGTCTTGCAACCCCGAGACTGATCCTATAACTGCCTCTCTTTTCTTCTTTTGGGTTTGTGATTATGGTTTCTTTTCTTTTATTTCTATTTGACAGTTTCTTGATGGACGCTGGAGCACCGGCCGAAGTGATGTCTATGGCTCTGGCCAAAACCGTCGAGGCTCATGGTACGAAGAAGCGCAAGCACCCCGCCGAGACTACCGCAGACAAGCTCAAAGCCATCGCCCTATCCAAGGCCCCCTCTCCGGGATCCCTCATTAATCAAGTCCAGGTAATATCTCTTCTTGACGATATTTTTCTTGATCTTGATCGTGTTTTTTCATCTAACACGCAGTACTAGTACTAGTAGTACAACTTTCTGGGTGATCTTGCATGTGATTTTTGTGTGCCAAATGATGGTTCTAAATTCCTATTTTGACCAAAACATGCGAGGGGTTGACACTGATTTCTTATAGATTACTTTCAACTACTCCCTCTGTCCCAAATTTCTTGTCTTAGATTTGTCTAGATACGGATGTATCTAATACTAAAATGTGACTTGATACATCCGTATCTAGACAAATCTAAGACAAGAATTTTCAGATGGAGGGAGTACTTTATGAACGTCAATGCTACCTTTGAAGAGGTTATATTTGCCTCAGTAACTTGTGTTATGGATATTGCAAGTAATCCCTCTGCTCTCATGCCTTTGAAGACATGTTCTAGTGTCTTTGTTCACTCATTTCTGTGTGTATATGTAGTCATATATGGAGTATAATATCGAAAGTCATCTTATATTTCTAAACGGAGGTAGTAATAAAATATGGTTTCTGTTTGAATTAAAACCAGGTCCGCGGTGGAGATGAAGTTCTCAAAGTCATGCCGTGTGAACTGGAAGACCTGAGGATGAGTTCTACTGCTAAACTATCCAGCTGTTGTGTCCTTGTCGCCACGTGTCCTGAACTAGTGTTTTCCCATAGCATTGTTGTCAGGCGTGTTCTCGAGGCTGTACTTGACCACAACAATTTCCTGGCTCTGCCTTCGATTACGATGGGTGTGGTTCTTGTAAAGCTTCCCAACAAATATGATGCGTCCTGTCTTCATGATCATGTTTATGAGTGGAAAGACCACTCGGTTAGGTTCTCCAAGGTTAACGAGATGGTGATGGTGCATGTAGACATCTCTCATGAAGTCCATCGCCTAGTCAGTTATGTGGGGTTCATCCCGTAGGTCGGTGGCAAGAAATAGTCTGCAGAGTTTAATTAGTGCAACTTTGCTTGTTTGTAGTAAGTACTATTGTTCAGTACTTGATTTGTGTTTGTGAACCCTGTATTGTTTATTAGTACTGCCGCTTTTGGTGTGTGGTCAGTCCTTAGAACAGTCTATGTTAATGTCTGTCCACTCAAATTAGTCTGTATATTTTGAAGTATCCAGATCATCTTTTTTGTGAGGACGGTTTATCAATTATGGTTACACTCCAATATCTGTATGCATTGCAGGGTTTATCACACCCACCAGGATTTCCAGTCCCATGGATGTTCGGTCCATACGATTTGTCATGACCTTTGGACTATCCTGCTTGTGGGAGTAGGCGGGGCCCCTGCATGCCACCCGTAGTTGGACGATCAATCTTCTGTTTAGTACTTCAACACAGTGATTTCCTGGTAAGGATTCACTCATGTCACATCAAGTAAATCTTATTGATTTACTGTCTAAATCTTATTGATTTAATGTCATGTTTTCTTTCTTTTCCTGCAATTTTACGATGCAGGTTTTGCCATGTGACATTCATCACAAAATAAACCGTTTGGTTTGCTCTACGATGGCTATTTTTGCAGGTTTCACTTCTTATGTCGTGTCAGTAACGAAGGCACTATCCATCACTTATATTACTAGAAAAAATTGGATCAGTATGTTGTCTGAGTACAAGCTGAATCCCTATGATGAACTGCAGTTTGGTTTAACAAAAACGCCACAATTAGTCCTTCTCGCGTTTAAAAGAAATGAAGAAAAAACTGGATCACGGTCACGAAGCCTAGTCAAGTTAGAAAGTTGATCATAGCAGACCAGACACGATCGCCGCTGTCTCGCACATCGGTACCACCTTCAGTAACGGATCGAGTGCCGGCAGATGCTCTAGCACTGACAGCGGCAGCAGCTCAGTCTGATCCAGCTGAGGATTGGGCACCGACCGCGTCAGCGGATCAGGCTGATGTACCGGAGGATCGGGCATCGGCACCGGCACCTACTCCGACACCGGCACCAGCTCTACAAGGAGCACCATCTCCGGCAGCAGCAGGGGCTTCGGCACCTGCACCAACACTTGCACTTGCATCTGCTCCGGCCCGTGCAGCGGCAACCGAACGAGCAGTTGCACCGGCAACAGACTGGGCTGCATTTTGCACTTCATATACCAAAGTCCTTACAATAACAGATATGTCCACCTTCTTGGTAAGCATTGGCTGCCCAAGTGTTTCGTTCTTTTTTCTTTCCATGTTGTTTCGCATGATTCACTGTGTTGATCTAGCTGTTTGGGTATTTCTTCTTGTTTGCAAACAGAGAATTCCTAGAGCAATGAGGGAGTCGTTCAACAATCCGGGCGACAGCGGCCAAGTTTCTCTTACCATGCGCAGCCTTGGTGTGAATGAACCTGCTCAATATACCGTAAGTACAAAGGATGGTCACATGATGATTGATGCTAAAGGATGGTCAAGGTTCAAATCTAAATCATATCTTGCGGTAGGGGATGATCTCAAAATCAAACTTTCTCGGCAAGGAGAGCTGGTCCAAATCAACTTTGAAATTCTTCAGTAGTAGCACGCAACTGCCGAACTGATCTATCCTACGAGAGATTTTGATGTAATAATCTGGCATGGTGAAACAAGTGTCCTGTGTGTATAAGTAATACGACAGTATTATTTATCACATGGTATATCGTTGATACAATTGCAACTCTCATTGCTGGTTAGGAACTGTTGTTCGATTTCATTCCAACAACTGTCGTGCTTTATTCAATTTTGTGTATTCGCCTTGCGACAGCATCTAAAACCAGTGCCATACCGATCGCTTGCAATATGAAAAGCGCTGAGGTAGAACACATGGGCCCCCAAACATGCAGGGTGGGCCTGCGGCCCAAAGTCCAGAACCGTGAGCCCATCTGAGTATTATATTCTCAGCTGAACCCCCATAATGCACGCGCGTTGCACGTAACATCAAGATGCATTTGTATGAGTATTTTATCTTGTGAGAGAAAAAGGATGAACGAGGGAAGGCCTTATTTGCAAATGTGGAGAGGTGTGTGGGTACCTTTTTGCAAAATTGCCATAGTTTCCTTCCTATCCGTCAGATATAAAATGGACGGCCTATATAACAGGATGGCAGGCACACCATCATCACCAACTCGTCTATACTGTGTTAAAAACAACTCTGTTTTTTATAATTATAGATGTTATATATATTCCCCTTGATTTTTCTTATGTATAAAGTTGTGATATAAAATATTTGTATGTTTCTTTACAGAGGGAGTATCTCTCTGTCAAAAATATATTTTTGTGTAACTAGTTACTCCTGTCTTTCTACTTCCCTTCGCTCATATGTGGGGCATCCGGCAATGAGGTCCACATGCCATATGCACAAATTAGAGTGCACAGCTGCACGGTAGACACACCCCGGTCGTAGCACCGCAGTAATGCCCAATGAGCCGTCAAATCACAAACCCCCCCTTTCCAGCTTTAGCAGTAAGCTGGACGGACGAAGCGGCAATATTTCACTGGGCCTGAATCCCCTTCTCCCTCGTCTGCTTGTTTAGAGAAAACCCCCTCTCGGCGATTTCATAGGGTTTTCTCATGGAGAACCAGGTACGCATTCTTCATCCATCCCCGATAAATCCAAGTCCCTTGGTCGCGGGTAATCCTAGGATGGCAGCCGCCGCCGTTGATGCATTTTTCTTCCTACTGAATCTAGTGTGTTTCATTTGCAGTGCCCAAAGGCGAGGACCCTACAGGTTTATGCGCCCTTGGCGAGACGCCACACTTGTTCCTTCTCGTCCTAACACAGGATTTTAAAATGCACAGAGTATGTTCCTAGTTCCCTCTTTTCTATCCGGGAGGGTGAGTTTTTTTTGAACATGCTGTCGACTAATTTGGAAATTTGGATTGCTATATTTGGATAAAAGGTACTACCAGTATGATGGTCAACACTGACGTGAAGGAGGAAGTTATTTCTAGATTTGGATAGGGAATACATTATGTTCTCATATTATTTTTCCTGCAGTGCATTATTTGCTCTGCCAGAACACATGTACTCAAGATGCTCGGCCTTGCCATAACTGAATATTTTTTTTTTCACCAGTTTAATGGTCACAGTGAAGACAAGCCATGGATATAAGTTCTGAGTTGGGTTCATGAACCAAGAAGATCGCTGCTTTTTTTATGGCCGAACTTGGATAAACTTTCTCAAGTGTTACAGACTGAAAGTTGGCGCACGAATGTTGATGGAAATAGCAGAACCTGGTCTCATCTTCACTGCGATCTTCCACCCCGACGTCGTTCCAATTGTTCATCCATGTTAGTTTTGTATATGGTTCTTGCTTGTTGCCTCGATTACTTCTTAATCCACCTATTATGTCTAACTAATCACAATTTCACTTTAGAAGTAGCAACGAATCTCTCACGAAGATGCTACTTCTAACTAATATTTTCTTATAATTGGTGGCATGTGTAGGTTTTTTCAGAGTTAAGCAGGCTGCTCGTTTGTTATTCTGTAACAACTCGGCTGTTATTGATGGCACTGAAGTTGACTGGGACGACATTCACAAGTTCCTACACTTTATTGATCGTCTTGAGGTCCTTGTGGGGCGTTTCAATGGTGGAAGGCCACATGGGTATGTGTGCCACTGCTGCACTTGTTGAACAGGTCCAATTGTGTCAAGAAACTTATGGTATGAGATGTTTTCTGTTATATATGTTGTTCATAAACTATTGCTTATACACAGTTTTACAGCTGTGATCTTCTTGAAACAGAAACTGCCCTGTTCTATTGTTCCTATACAGATGCCTGACCATGGTCGAGTCAGACTTGCGCTTGGTCACAACATGATGTTTATGTCGACCTACTCCATTCCCCTTGGAGGTGAAAATATACTTATTCATGGGTGGTCTCAAATAATGAAGGCCCGTCCATCTTGGAGAATAGGACAGAAGATTATGTTCCTGCTTTTCCATTGCTCTAAAGCGAATATCCTGTTTATTGACCACATTGCGAGATGAAGCCGCTTTCAGAAAATGTCCTGGGGCTTGGCGGCCTCACCCTTGGTTAACTGTAGGCAAAGTAGCACTGTTCGAGGCGTGCTTTGTACGGTTGAACCTGTATAAGTACTCATACTACTTTCAACTATGGTTGTTAAGTGCCCCTGCTGGTTTCAGTTAAGGTTGTTAAGTACTCCTCCTGCTTTTACAGTCTGTCGTGTTTCTTCAGTCCTGTCTTCCTCCAGCCGCCAAAACCAAACCAGCGCGGCGGGGCCGCCTGCTTCCACCTCCCACGGCTGGCTGCGCCTCAGCACACGCATCGCCGCCCCACCGTCTCCTAAATCGTTAACGCCGACGTCCGAGGCCTCGTCGTCGTCCTCCGCGCGCTTTGGTGCACTCGCCGCAGCGCCGCCCTCTCGCGTTGTCAACATGGTCAACAAACAACAGGAATCGGTAGAAGTACGTGGAGAGGATGACAGTACGGGCCCACCATGTCAGCGTATGGAAAAATAAAATGCTTCCTCCTAGTGTTTTCCTGACATCTGGGACCCACGACATTATGAGCGTATATAGTCAATAGACAAGAGAACAGCACAAGATCGGCTGACACCTGGGATGTAGCTGCTTGAGCAGTATTTTTTTTGTTATTGTTGAGACGGAGCAGGGTTTGAACTGGGCTGTGGCCCGTCTAGCCCAGGCTTATATTTTATGTTCACCATGTGACCAGCCCAGCTATTTTTTCTTTGTGAAAATGAGCCCTGTTTATTTTTTCTGAAAATACCCAATCCATGCCTATTTATTTTTCTATGCCCTGATGGGCTGCAACTCTTTCAAGATGCCTGCAAATCTTGAAAGTAATATGAAATGGGTTGTAAATATAAAAACAGATGACAAATTGGCAATTACTTTATAATTTCTGAATTTTTTCACATTTTCAGATTCCTATTTCACTGGGCATTAACCTGATGTAAATATTTCTTCAAAGTACTTTAAATCTAGCTCGACATTTTGGTATTAAAAATAGTTTGGAACCCACAGAAATATGCGAAATTGGCCCTGGCCAACCAAAAAAAACTGACTGCAATAAATTGCATAAGAAGTCACAATGAGCTATATATAAATTATTAAAAAAAGAGGGAATGATCTGACTTATGGGCCTATTAAGTTGACGCGTATGCAAGATTTTTTTAGTTATTATATACGTCAACAAACGATTCTAGGAGACGTAACCGTTGGATGTCAATCCAACGGCCGTCGTGTTTCTTCAATCTCTGATCTTCTTGCTCCAGCCGCCAAATCCAGCGCCGGCGGGACCGCCTGCTCCCGCCTCCCGTGCAGGCCTCACCGCCCCCTACTACTCCCACCGCTGGCCAGGGCATCCCTCTACTTACCCACACCCCATGTTATTCTGCAGCGACGACAGCCTCACACCGCAGCCGAACCAGTGAACCCTCGTACTCCTCTCCGCGTGGGCATCCACTGCCACGTCTTCCCCGGCTCCGCGTCGTCCCCTTCCTAGGCCTCGCCGTCGTCCACTGCCCTAGTGCTCTCGGCATGGTGTTGTCAACATGGTCAAGGAACGACTTCCATCGGAAGAGTACTGTCGTGGAGAGGATGACAGCTGGGTCCACGGCAGCCGCAAGGAAGTACCTCCTTATTATGCGGAAAATAATTATTCCTCCACCTGACAGCAGGGACCCACCGGACGGGCCACCGCATTTGGCGAAAAAAACATTTCCCCACTGACTGCTGGGACCCACTGGACGGGCCGCCGTATTTCGTGAAAAAAACGTTCCCTCCGCTGTCAGCTCAGACCCACCGGAAGTGCCTCCTTATTACGCACAAAAAAAATGAATACTCCCCCTGCTAGTTGGGACCCACCTTGGTGGGAGGCTGACTTGTGGGCCTACTAAGTTGACGGGGACGGAGTGCTTTGTCAACTTAGTCAATATGAGCGATTCTAGCTCCAGTGACCGTACGATGTCTATCCAACGGCCGTAGTGCTTCTTCAACCTTTGGTCTTCTTGCTCCAGCCGCCCAAAGCAGCGTCGGTCGGGCCACATGCTCCTGCCTCCCGTGGTCGACTGTGATGCCGCGGAGGCCTCACCACCCCCTACTATTCCCACGGCTGGCCAGGCCCTGCGGCGACGGCAGCCTCACACTGCAGCCGAACCAGTGAACCCTCGTAGTCCTCTCCGCGCGGGCTTCCACTACCATGTCTACCCCGACTCCGCGTTGTCCCCTTCCTAGGCCTCACCGTCGTCCACCGCCCCGGTGCTCTCGGCGCGGCGTGGTCAACGTGGTCAAGGAACGACTTCCATCGGAAGAGTACTGTACGTGGAGAGGCTGATAGGTGGGTCCACGGCCGCAGCAAGGAAGTACCTCCTTATTACGCGCAAAATAATTATTCCTCCACCTGACAGTGGGGACCCACCGGACGGGCCACCGTATTTCGTGAAAAAAAACGTTCCCCCCTGACCGCTGGGACCCACCAGCTACATCTTCGCATGCAAGGAAGTGCGTCCGGGCAAAAAAAAATGATTCGCCCTCCTGACTGCTGGGACCCACCAGCTACATCTTCGCACACAAGGAAGTGCCTAACAGTCGGGACCCACCTGATCGAAGCATACGTAGCGTTGTCATTCTGGTCGCGAACGTGTACGTACATACTGGTCGATGTAGAGGCGCGCACGTGTCGTAGTAGAGGTGCGCACGTAGCATGTACGCGTACGTACAACGGCCAGGGTGCAAGAAAGTAAATACGGCCACTTACGTACATACGGGCGGGGTCTCGAATGCCTACTCGCGCGTATGTACTGCCAGGGCTTGTGTACATGGCTGGGTCGGAACAGAGAAACCGCGTCATCGTCGTGTTCATGGGAGGCAACAGAATGCGTCGTGTTCATCGGGAGGCAACGGAACGCGTGGGAGCCAACCGGCTTGGACGGAACAGCCGATGGAAACGAGGCCTGGCGTACCGCAGAACGGAGGAAACGGCCTTGTGTTCAACCGGCCACATTCGAAACGGGATCCTGTTCATCCGGAGGGGTCTGGCGTACCGCAAAACGGAGGAAACGGACCTCCTACAGTCGAAACGGGGGTCCTATTGATCGGGAGGGGTGTGGCGTACCGCAAAACGGAGGAAACAGACTTGTGTCGGAGCGCTACGGTCGAAACGGGGGTCCTGTTCATCGGGAGGGGTGTGGCGTACCGCGAAACGGGACTCCACGGGATACTGTTCATCTCCACCGTCGACCCCCTCCAGCCTCCACGGGCTACTGTGCATCCACCGTCGACCTCCTCCAGCCTCCACCTGCGACTGTTCATCCACGGGCTCCTGTTCATCCAGCCTCCACCGTGCGCTACTCCACCGGCTACTATTCAACCAGCCCTCTCCACGGGCTACTGTTCATCCAGCCCTCCACCGTCTACTGTTCATCCAGCCCTCCACCGTCTACTGTTCATCCAGCCCTCCACGGGGTGGTCCTATTCATCCTGCCCTCCACGGGGTCCTGTTCATCCAGTCCCAACCGGCTCGATCGATC